>NC_092521.1:94612619-95216230 GCF_037038585.1 Patagioenas fasciata | reverse complement strand
CAGTTAATAAGCACCTGCTTTGATATCACACACTTTGTTGTTTGTAAACGTGTGGCAGGGTCAGTCAGGATCTAGGTGAATGCAGCCTCAGCTGCTACTCACTGGCTACACTTAAAAAAAAGAAAGTAAGAAAAAGAAATGCTGCTCTCTGGGGGCTGAGCTTGTTTCCTCTACAGTAATTTCATAGAGGTGAATCTTTGGCTAACCTGGTTGGCTGACACAAATTGTACAGGGAACAACAGGAGGCTTGTCAGCACTGCTTCAGCATACAAATGAATATAACAGACGGGTAGCATTAAACTCACCTAAAGACAAAATTATGATCTTCAGTCATTGAGAAAGATGATAACTTAACCACAGGATGTATCGCAATTAGCTTCCTCAGCAGCCTACAGAAGCAATATATACAAATTACAAGATAATCTTCCGCAATTTGAAACCATTTAGGATCTTTAGCATCATATACTTGGATCAATTTAAATCTTAAAGTTGCTATCATCTTTCCTTCTTACGCAGAGACAAATATCACCTCATTTTCTAGTGAAACACAGTAGATGTGTTTTTTTATATGGCCTTACTGCATAATTTCTTTTTAAGTTAGGTGGTTGAACTGTAACGAACTCCACAGGGCTGTGGTTGCAAAGCACAAGCAGCACTGGCCACCTCAATATCTGTATTAGATTGCCCCCAGTGGCAAGGAACTGTAAAAGACTTTTGCAAAGAGAAGGCAATGAAAATTTCCAATTGAGAAACAGGTCTGCTGGTGGGAAGAAAAAAGAAGAAAAAAAAAATTAATAGAGGAATGCTGCATGTAGAAATCTTTCGGCTTTCATCCATTTCTAGGAACCTGGAGTGGGAGGATCACCCCTCCTACTCCTAAAGACATCTGCACTGTGAGGATACAGGGAAACTACCACAGTACAAGAAAGGTTTTGGCAAATTAAAGCTTGTCAGAATCACAGTGAGCTTCCTGCTGATCTAGGTCCACTTATGCTTTTACTACAATTCTGTGCTCTTTTCTGCTGTTTCCCTTTGGACATATAATACTTAAAAGCTAGCTCAAGAACTTGAGAGGTTTGATTCCCTGCACAGTCTGGGAGTAGCCAAGATATTTCTTTCTGTGGCCTTCTCCTTCCTCCTCCTGCCTTGTTTTTGACTTAGCATCTGGTGAAACTGGAAAAACCCTGGGACATAAAAATTCCCTTAACTGTGAGTAAGCCCACATTATTGTGTCTTTCTTTATAAAACGGCTTGTTTGATTAATGCCTGGTTTGCAGGGAAAATTCTCTCCTCTCCTTTGCTCTCTCCTGCAATTGTTTTGCATTTTAGTGTCTGCTTTGGCAAGGGGAAAAAGCTGGATGCTGGGTTAAATCACGGCCCCTTTCTGAGATCTATGGGACTTTTGTTGTTCATCTCCATGGCACCAAGATCTGACCCTTATTCTTAACAGCTAGAGCCTCCAACAGTGGTCTACCGCACACCACTTTCAGTCTCTGGAGCGAATGACCAAGTCCAAAGTTACTATTTAAAAATACCGATGATTTTTCAAAAGCCTGTTTAATTCATTAGGTTTTATCCAAGCCACTCAGCCTTGTTCAGACAAATCCAGCGAGCTGTGTTCTCTCATGCTCCCTTGCTTTCTAAGTTGCAGCACTTTTAACTTTGCACAGAGTAAGAGTTTACCCCCCAAAAGTTTAAAAACTAAGAATCATTCCCTATTGAAATCTGAGGCTGATACTTGCACATGTAATGATTTTAGAGTGACTGTATCGTTGCTATAGAAAGATGGCTATTTAAAACCTGAACAGGAGACTAACACTTTTTTTACAAATCAGTCTTTCTTGAGTTTATGGAAATTGGTAACAGACCTGCAAACATTTCTGTACTTGGCAATTATGGGGAGCTGTCTGGACTCACAGCCAATGGAATTAAACATTTGAGAGATTGTGATTCATGATATAATCTGGTTATGAAGCTAATTACACCTCTTGTCATTGTTGACAATGTGTGATTATAGAGACAAAAATCTTGATTCTGCTAGTTGAATTTCATGGGAGGGTATAGACAGAGGGGAAGAAAGAAAAGAAAACAAAAGAAATCAAAACAACCTTCTTCTCATTTAAGAAAAGACTACTCAAGTCTGGAAAAAAAGGAGGGGGGGGGGGGCGGAAGAAGAAAATCACACCCAACAAGAACACTGGAGTTTTCTTAACATGCTAAAGGAGATAATATGTTGGTTAAAAGGTATATAAGTCTATTTTCAATGTATCTCTAAGTAAACACGTAAAGGCAAATTTGAAACTTCTAGAAAACTAGAATGGAAAAAAAATTATGCAAGTCTTGAACACAACACACAGTTTCAGCCTTGCAAGTAAGGCAATACATTCCAGTACATCATGCAGATGCCAAGTCTTCTCAGACAAAAGCACATCTTTTTTGAGAATCAGAAATCGACTTTAGAGGCAAGGACTAGATTCACTACCCCTTGTGATCTGCAGCCTGCCAGTTCTACATGTACGGCAGCTAATATAGAACAGCAGTTGTAAGCCTTCCATGTTTTCCATGGTGTTGCTTGGTCTGTATGCTCATCCCTTAGCTGCTGATTTTAATCTTCATTGCAGTGAGGAGAAGTTCAAGTTAGCATCTCAAGTTATTACACCATAAAATCCTGCATGCTCAGAAAGTTATGGCATTTTTCATAATGATTTTTTTTAATAAAATCTCAGTCACTATAGGACATATTTCTCAAAGACTAACTGACTTTTTTCTGACAACAACAAAACCCAAAGTTGAAGGAGTCTGTTTCTTTTGAAACCAGAATTTTGAACAAGTTTAAATTTTCTCAAGATCATAAGTTACTGCACTCATGGGAAAATTTCAGTGACCTTACTGAAAATGAAATTTGGATCATTTCTGCCCGCAGAGAAAAATGGAGAGCCAGAAGTAATGAACAAAAAACAAGTAAAGTTTATAACATACACGCACACACACAAAATCTGAGAATTTTAGCAGAGAGAGGAAAGGCTTATGATTTTTTGAGCTTTTGATTGCCAAACTGCTACAAAATGCAAGACGAAGAAGCGTCTACAGAGATTCTCTCATGGTTTTAGAATGTATGGTTTTATACAGAGTGGTAGGTTCTTCCTGTTTTCACTCTTTAGTTTATCTAAAAGTGACCTGGACCCTCAGCTTAACCTCTATATTCCCTATAAATGAAAAAGGCACTTCAATGTCTCTTGGTGTAATTTTCCTTATCACAAATAATTTCTTCTAGCCCACTGCAGATGGACAGTAGAAATAGGAAGATATAAGGAGACTAGATTACTCTGTTCTCAATAATGCTATTTCCTCAATTTTTTATATTGATACTCCTGTTAAAATTTTGTTTCCAAAGCCACAGGTGAACCTAGCAGCTACAAAGATGATGATGAAAACAGCAGATAGAAATGGTATCCATCATTCCCAATCAGATACCAGTTAGCCCAAATGAATTGTACTTGAACTTTTGAATTTAAAATGTAACTTTACTCAGCCCCCCAGAAAGCATAATCGAATTTGGGATTCACAAAGCAGAAGGGGGGAAAATGGTACATTAAGGTTCTAACCTCTGTCAAGGTTTTAAATCGGGAAACTGCTATTCTTTTAAGCAAGACTTGTAGTTTTGGAAGCAATATAGGTAGGCTGTATTTAAACTAAATCATGTGTCATTCATATAGTGTTCATTCAGAAATTCAAGGTAAATTTTAGAAACTTTAGGGAAAGAGAGCAGAAATATGCTGAAGTATGCTTCTGATGATAAGGTTTTGGAAGAGTAAAGTTGATTGCATGCACATCTCAGCCACTTCCTTTCATGCATGCATGACAGCAAAGCCAGACCAGTTAGTGCTGGGAGCAAACTTCTAATGAGTATTTAAAGTGTAATAGAAGATAGCTCAATAACTTTTTCTAGGAATAATCTTATATCCTAACTATAGAAATGTGAGCTGGCCACAGCCAGGCACATACAGACCCAAAAATGCCATTCCCTTTCATGGTTGTAAACCAAAACAACAATTCATTTCAGTAAGATAATTTTCTGTTTTCTGCTTGTTCCTACAAATAGAGGCAGGCATAGGCCTGTCCCATTTTCAAACAACAACAAAAAAATAATTTGGGAATTTAACAATAATTTAATTTGTATTAACCATGGCACAACATAAACATTTTCCTCAAAGCTGAAGCACAAACAGCTTACGCACATTTTCCATGCGTGAGGTTTTTTGTGTGTCTGTGAGCTGCTGAGACTGTTTTCATTAAAACAAAGAAAAACCCACTTCCCGTATGAATCAGAGTTTCATATTTAAACTGCAGGATTCCTCATTTAATGGTTTACTTGTTGATTGAATTAATATGGATGTTTAGCAAAGGTGGACCAACTAGAAAAAGCAGAGTAAGAGGACAGGGAATATCATTACAGAACGGAAACAGGGAAAAGTGAGACTCAATTAGCATAGCGCCAGAGCAAACAGATATGACATGAGAACGTGTACTTTTTTCTCCCCGTTTCCACCAATATTAATTTGTGGCACGCTTCCATGCTCTGTGAAGTAAACACAAGCTTTGAGGCAGGACTGTGAGAACAACCTTGCTTAGAACTAAAGTCAGAAAGAGCTTCAGCTGTGGTGGCTGGTCTCGGCGCTGTCAACGTTCCTCATCCAAAAATCCGTCTTAGTGAAGCCAGGTGTTCACTTAAAATGTCCTCGCAGTCGATACTGCAGCTTTTCTGTCAGTGAGCTACATGTTGGGGACCCTCTTGGAAAGACAGCAGGATGGGTTGGAAACTGAGTGGTAAGGCTGATGTCACAGAACAAGCCACTTGCTGGAGCTGGGTCACCAGGACCAAGAGAGTTCCCCATCAGGTGACACTGATAGACCTGTGGGACCCTCAAGAAAGACAGCAGGAGGGTACTGACAGCAGATCTGGCACCTGGACCATGGGTTAGGTGTCCCTATGTATAGAGTTGAAGGGCTGAATGGCAGCTCTAGACTCCGTCCCAGCCCAAAGCTATAACAAGCTCCACATGACAAGACCTCACATGTAGGTGTCCAAGGTTTGCTGGACACCCAGGAGGTTAAGGCACTTTTGAAAATGAGACTGTGGTCTCTCAGTTTGTCAGGATCTTTTAGTAGATCTTGTTCTTTGCCTCAGGTGTGGGCTTGGTACAATTGTTTCCTCTGAATCCTTCTCCCATTGCCAGAGAAATCACCCTACTGACTCAAGTTTAACATGATTTGAACTTACTGCTGCTTTCTACCAAGAAAGTAAAATCTGGCTTTCTGTGCACAAGAACAGAGATGTTAAAATTAGCCACAAGTAGTATATTGTTCCTTGAATACAAGAGAAACGTACTGCAATTTACTGCACAAAGGAAATTAGTTTAAACCATTGAATCCACAAGTAACAGATTTAAACAGTGTTCTCTGATTTGCCAAGACAACTGCCATGCACACAAATAGCAAAACGTCTACGTTTGAGTTTTGTTTGATCAATCGAAAACCATTGCAGGGTCACAGCAGACAGCACTATTACTTCAGCATCTTTATACCTGTGTTGAGACGCTTTTTAAGCTGTGAGGCACAGAGCACACAGAAACACAGATTGCTTTTTCTGTGACTCTTACTGCTTCTGATGGCAGCACAACCATTCCTGCTGCTAGTACCTCAGTTAATACCTGTAACATTTCTGAGGCCACTGGAGAAGCTGAAGGTTTTCCACCAACTCAGATTTTACCTTGTTTCCTACAGCATAGTAGGCTCTAGCAATTGTAAAATGACAAGTAGGTAGAGAAGAAAACACTCTCGGAGCTCCTGCTCTGCTGGATTCTGTTTGAACTAACTGTACATATTTTTAAAATGCAAAATTATTTAGAACAGAAGCAGAGTTCTCATGGACTGGCAAGTGCCTTTTGTTTTCCTGACAGAGAAATAGCTCAATGAACAGCAGATCCCATGAGCACTTGCATCTCTGGGTCTTCTTCTGCCACGGACACTCTGATGCTGATCAGCACCGCGTTCTGGATCCTGCGAGCCTGGAAACCTTCTCACTGCCTTCTCGCTTCTCACTGCCACCTGCTTCTGAGAACCTCACAGACATTTAATATGTCTCAGGCAACTGTCAAATTTGGTTGAAACAGACCATGAGTTTATAAAAGATCGGTTGCATCATGTGGAAGAAGAGATTGATAATTAATACAGTCTGTCTTAACGCGTAATGACTTCTTTCATTAGGAAGCATGTCTAACAAAAAGAGAAAAATACGTTCCTGTTCTATTAACAACCACTTATAGGCCAACTTTTGCTCCTGCTTATATACCTGTAAGTCCAGAATTATTCTGATTCACCAGCTAACTTCAGTGACAGTGGACAGCAACCCACCGTACCCAACAGGACTGACATCTACACACCACCCAACCACTGCAGGTCTCTACTTCTCAGGTACAGTGCATGTTTATGATAAACGATGAGGGAAGCACATATTAAATTTCTGAATAACTCCTCACTATGTTCGGCAGATTAAAACATCTGAAATAGCAGGTTAGAATTCAGAGTACTGTGTGGCGTATTTTAATTTTCCCTTTTTCACAGCACACAAAAAATATGATTATTTAAACACATTCTGGAAAAACCTGTACTCCATTGCCTGAGGTACACTATTTTCACAGGACATTGCTAATACAACAAACATCCCAAAACAAACAAAGCAAAATGAGCTTCCTTTGTTACTGACTACTGCTACATCATAGTAAAAGAATTATAAATCTGGGTTCATTTTTTTCTGTCATTGTTTTATGCCTACTTTTGTATTCTATTGGATTAGGAGAGATTAATTTGTGTTAGTTTTCTTTCTAGCCACTTTTCATGTCCTGGCTCAGTAACAAGGCTCCATTTTTTAGAAAAGAACAAAGTCTCAACATCTTTCATAAATTTTCCATTCATGCTACAGTTGCTTTAAAAAAAAAAAAGTCTTAACAACTTTAATATTTGGACTTAGACTAGCTGGCAAAGCAAATTTCTCAGTAAGTGACAACACTTCTTCAGATAGTTGTCTTCAGCCCATTTTTTAACACTTTATGCCACTTCATTTCTTCAAGTCCCAGATCATTTGTTCTAGCTAGCTGAACACTTGCTCTTACCCCATCACTGACTGCTCTGACGGGAAAATCTCTGCTACTGCCAATGGAAGAACAAGACGTGACTTTGTGTTTTAAAAAAGCCATCACCCATCAGACTGCTTCTCCAGCTGCCCTGAAAGCCACCTAGCTAGTCAGAGCAGCATTGTTTCCAGTAGAAAGCAGGGAACACCCAGACATGCAGCCTCTCCCAACTTCGAACTGGGGGAACTGCTATTCCCCCAGGCAGCCTGCCCACCTTCTGTCCTTAATCAGGTGGATTTCTGGCCTTTCATTTCACCAGCTGGAAACCAGCAGGTTAGGCACAAGAGGCTTCCTCCTCAACAGGTCCCAGCCTGTGTTGTCCCAGTTTCTAAATCGGGCTGTACTGGGCACAGTGAGGAACTGAAACTCTGGGCCTAAGGAAAAGAGGGATCAGTTCCCTTCCATGTAATCTCAGGCAAACCATCTGTCCCATCTCCTAGCTGCAAACTAGAGAAAAGATGACTCGTATCTGCTGTTTCAATCACAGACTCTTGCCATGGTTAGCGTGTTTGTGCAAGATCTGGCGCAATGGGGCCACGCTATTGTTTGGAGTCTCCCAGTCCTACCTTCATACAGACAATAACAATAATTAGAAACAAATGTATTCTTATGCTGGATCATTTTTAAACATATGGACTGAATGTAAGCATTCTCCAGTGGATCCAGCTTCATTTTCTGCAGCATACACAGCAGTGCACTTTTACCCACGGGAACTGACATTTGCACTAGCCTGGTTCCAATGAAGATCAATCTGATTCCTTCCTAATAACAACAGACAGTCATCTTCGACATCAGATTTAAGTCACTAACTTAATTGATCATACTGATAGAGATTTGGGGAAATATTATTCTAGCATAGCAACACTAATTGAATCAGACAAGCAGACCCAGAGAAAGGTAAGTGACTTTCCCAGACATGTAGTTTTACAATGTTCAAGGGTTGCAAATGTTATTTGGATATTGAACAAAGGAAGAAAATGCTGTGATACCCTAAGTCCAGAAATTATAACATCTAGGTCCTGTCACCACTTTTTAAACTCATTAGCTCCTTTCCGTATGACAGGTAACACTGAAAACTTGTCACACTCTAGGGCAGTAATGGCAGCAATTCCATAACATTCATTCAAGGATCACTGTCAGCTTTCTGAACCAAACTGCCTTGTTACACCAACCTTTTAAGGCTGCATGGCTTTGCAGGCTGCTAGTGATCTGTGGAGCGTAGCTGAGAATTGCTGCTCTTTATAATGTGACTTCAACACATCTCAAGTGGGCTAACGACAGAGCTGCCTACATCCATGGTTAAGTTGCTCTGTCTACAGTATTGCATTTGATTTCTCAAGCTGGGGCAAGTAGAATGGTGACGAATGCAGTCCCTCTTTACTTAGAGGTCCCTTAAATATCAAACCACTAACTTTTGTTGTAACTCCTGGGATTTGCCTTGTGGGTTCAATCCAGAGTGCTCTGCTTTAGCAGCAGCAGCCTCGAGGAAAGCGTTGAGCCTTATCCTAAGCCTCCTCCTGGAGTCGGATTGCGCAGTAACAAGGAATTCCTGGCACATGCAGTACAGTAAACAGTTCTCCCATGTCCAGGATATAACACCAAGAACAGACGATAATAAATAAGCCACTTCAACAGGGCTGTGAAAAATGATCCGTGACATATCTGTAGTGAAGCAAATGTCATCTCGGAACAGGCTTGTCTGGATGCCTACAGGAGAGCACACCGACCGTCTGGCTTGGCTCCTCAGCTCACTACGAGTACGGCACTGTGAGCATGTTGGTGACTTACTCTGCACAGTGGTTCTCTACCTGCTGAGCACTTTTTCGAGCTATTAGTGTCACACCGTATCAAACAGCCTGTCACAAACTTCTTTATCGCCCCTTTCTCAAATTCAGGCAAGTATCCAGCAGCAACTACTCAGTACAGATATTATGCACATGTGTTAGGTCTGGTAGGCTGGACCACCACATTAATTCAAGGCAGAATTACAGCCCTCATGTATTTTGAGATCGACACAGCCAAACAGGATAAGAAGTTACATTAAAAGCCCCTCTTCATGTTCACTTGAAGAGCTATTCACAGAAGCCAACTTCAGCCCCGTAAGACCATGTTTCTTCCTACAGTCAGTGGAAAAGTGACTCCAAAGGAGAACAAGGTGATCCAGAAAAGAAGACTAACTTAACTATTCTGGTGGGCCTCTCTCTTTATTCACTGTTGTCCAAGGAGCCTTTGCAAATACCCCCTCCTTTTATGCTGCCGACTCCTAAGACTTTATTATGATTCTCATAGTATTTGATGTTTCTCTTGAAGGCCATTTTTCTGAAGTAATTTAGTTTTAAAGCAATCTTGGCTTTCACTAAGCATATATTTAATTATTGCTAAATATATATGTCTTGCTGTATCAGAGAAAACTTGAAACTGTGAAGTCCGGAGATTAAAAAAATAGAAGGGGGAGGGAGTGGGACAGGACAGGGAGACAGGCAGGACACAAAATACAAAAGTAAACCAGAAATTGCTGCAGCTTTTTTAAAATCCAAATTAATGACATTTCAGGGCTTGACACTAGCAATACTGAACTCTGCCTTATTGCAGTAGTCTAGGAAGCAATTTGAAATTTGCAAAAGGAATACCTACATTCGCCTTGTGTCTTGCTCCAAGGGTTTTTTTAATATGTTCAATGTTCTGTTTTACCAAATTCTCACATTCTATTCATCATTTTAAGAAAAAAAAATCAGCTTTTTTCCAATGTGTTAGGGAAAAAATTGCCTTTTGTAATACCTGCACACATAAGAATTGTAATAACTTTCCCTAAAACATCATGAGCATTGCTTATAACCAGCAAAATCACAGATGCCTTATGTAAAAAGAAATTCTAAAAGGTATGCTAGAAAAATCCATTAGTTCCCAAGAAACATAAAATTAAGTGACCATTTCAGAAGTCATTGCAATATCTTTAACATCACGTCTAAAAGTTTGGTTGTTGCTCAGAGAGACAAGCTGTCTTAAGTACATGCTTCCATTGCTAGTTGATGATTTACCCAGAATTAAGTTGATATATTAGGTCAGGTCTTTTTCTCCTTCATCTAGATAGCTTTCATGGAATTCCTCTTGTATTCTGGTTATGATAATTAGAAGATAATAGGAGAGCTGTTCCAACAATTTAGAATAATCCAATTTTCCAAAGGAACTGATGACTCAACACCTGAAGTTCACCTTAAGAACACCAAACCTGAGGTGATGAGGACTTTATTTTAATCTTAGATATCTTCAAACTGCCTCAGACTAGATTTTTAGAAGTTAGGCACGTAACTAGTTAACCCCACATTCTCTGGTAAGAATGAATTAGAGGAACTTGTGTTTAGTTCTTGGAAGAAACTTCACAAGGGGATCCCTCACACTATACACTTGTGTTCAACCAGTAGCAGTAACTTGAGCAGTGCCCAGACAGGTCTCCAGCCCTATCTGCACACAAGAAATCTGCACTCCAGGGAATGTCCTGTCTTGCCCATGGAGGCAAGCTCTAGACTCTCTCAGCTGCAATCATCACCTCTTTGTTTGACAGAGCTTCAGCTTACGACTTCAAGAGCTTTCTAACTTTCTGCATCAGTAGAGTAGGAGACCAAAAGGATAATCAGTCCATACATGAGTCTATGAACTGTTTTTCTGACCCTATGAGCCACTTGTCTCAATTGTCATACGGCCAAGGCCCACAAGACATGGCCCACAGGGTACAGAGGAGAAGGGAAGAGAATACAACAGCAGCTCTCCTGTGCATTATATTCTTCACATGGAACTTTCCTAGTATCCTGAGAAATAGAAATAAATATCCATTTTATTTAACATCCTCTGTGGAGCACAGAAGTCTATTCTGTATACCAGCAGTTATCTCTATTAGGAAATTACTCAATATACATTCAGTCTACATTTTCTTACATTAAGCTATTGAACTTTCTCTTAGCCCCAGCCTCTCATCCATACTAAACACAGCCTTATGGGTTTTGGCATTAAAATCTGAGGATGATTAGCAGGGCATTGATGTAAACAACTTCCAGCTATTCAAGATGTATACAGGGACATTTTGTTTTCTGTTCCTCTTTCTAGGCTTATTGTTATGGTGAAGAGCTTCTTTATTTACCCTTGAAAGGAGGACTAAGAGCCTCCCTAAGGGGAGAAAGAACTTTCAAATACAAAACCAAAATAATAGAGAATACAGGCCTGGCCCATTTATAAAGAGATAGGCATGGCATGCTAAGAAACAATGGAAAAATGATTTTTCCTTGTTAAGTAAAGGTCATGAACAGTGGAGTCACCTACTACATTCCAAGGGGAAAAGCTTGTACCTCCAGTCCTTTGATCTTAGTCTACTCCCTGAAACCTATTATAATCTGCTTGTGACATATAACATAGTTTACTTAAGCACAGGTGCATGCACTTATACACACTCAGCAGCAAGACCTTCTTGACTGACATGTAATTAGTTTATCCATATCCCATAACTTAAATTAACGTTCTTCGTATCACTGGTTAACATATAAATCAGAGAGTGTAGGAGATCAGAAATAATCGGTAACTACTTGGTCTACTTATCCAGTGAGCTGTGGGCTGCCACAGCTGTAGGATTACCTATATCCAAGCTACAGATGCCAGAATGGTTAACATGCATACACCATATCAGACAGCCCTACTATTAAAGAAAACATGGTAGCTCCATGTAAGTCAGAACATGAGTTTCAAGAGCAGGCTTTAACCCCAGTGAGGAAGTCCCCCAAATGGTCAGTCATGTAAGTGTCTTCCTGCAAGGGTGGGATTTGGTTCAAAAGTAAGACACTTCATATGTGATAAGTGTCTGAATTCCTATTACAGCCAAGGGATACAGTCTGTGAAGATTACAGAATCATTCTGCTGATATCTGGGAGGTGTCTGCTCCAAGGTAAACTAAATCACTTGGTTCTAGCAACTGTGTTGATTCAACTTCTATTGACTACAATGGGAATTGAATGGGAATATGACTGGATTCTATGAATTTATACCAAGTCTCTAGAAACCCCATTTAGGGGGTTTAATCCAGGGCCAAATTCCACTCCAAATGGCAGGAGGAACCCTGCACACAAGACAACCTGCAGAGCCGAAGGCTGCATTAGGATTATGAGGCTGCAAACATTTGGATGTGCAGAGTGAACAAAACCTCTGGGCTCACCAATAAATGATACGCTGCCCACGTTGGCTGCACCACTCCAAGAGGAGTGAATGTTGGAAGCTGCTCACTGGACCTTCTAGAAGACTCTGGAAAGGAGGCAGTCCCTTGAGTAACTTTATTTGAAGCAGAGTTCTGCAACATTTTCTTAGTTGCTGTGTTTGATTGTGCTGACTTACGTGCAAGTCATGGATCCCTTCAGGTTCATGTGGTTGTGGGAACATGACACTTGGTACTCAAGGTCCAGTGAACTGCTGGGGGGCAGCCTTAAGGACGACATCGCTTTTACCTTCACAGCAATACACCTCAAAATGGCACCCTGTGAGACAGGGTTCAGTAGTAGAGCAGCACAACAACATGTATGGGCCTGTGATGCGTGAGCACACCAGCTCTGCACCTTGCTGCCCGGCTGCAGGTGGACTTCCTGACCTGTGACAGTAATGGTGGTCCTGACCAGAGGTCCCAGCTGCTGAATTCTGTCAGAGCTACCCACAGCTGCAGTCCCACTGAGGCACCATGACCAATATCTAAAGCATTGGTTTTCAGAGAAACCCAGGGATAACTAGATCTAGAAACACACAGAAACAGAGCAGAAGATGCATTTGAATTAACTGGTTCCTCCTATTCCTCTTCTTGCTAATCCCCTTACACAAGAACATGTCATCAGTCTAATAATTACAACACTCACATCACTATTACTGTAGGAAAAAAAAAAAAAATTAAAAAAAAAGCAGGGTGGATGCCCTTTCTGTGCCCTTCTGAAGTCCTCTGCATGTTTCTTGCTGCTCTCTGAGCCGTAACAGGCCAGAGTCAACCTGTTTCCCCACTTGATGGCTCTGTGACAGCTCTCCGCAGACACTGTCTGCAGGAGCCTCTTCCCTGCAACACAGCAGAGCCAGCCTGCAACAGAGCTATTCATAGAGCAAGGGAAAAAAATACTCCCTGGATTGGAGGCTCCTAGGTGAGCAGCTCCAGTAACTCATCCAAATGTTTCCCTTGTATTATGTGATCAGTGAGAATGTGTGTTTTCATTTGCATTTTCACCCTTTGGTTTTCTGCATTTGGTAAATACCAGCAAAGTAAATGTTAAGATGTCGGCTCGCTCTTCTAGGAAGTGATTGACAGTCCCTAAGTGCTCTGGGCTTTTTATAACCTATGTGACTGACAGCTTTTAAGTGGAAGCAGTTCGTGCAAGTTTCAAATGCTAGTTGTCTGCACGAATAAGGTGGAATATTGGCTTTTCTTGTATCTATCTAATGGTATTTCCTCCTGCATCGGCAGCCACTCTAAACCCTCAGCTGTTAAAAGAAAAAAAAAAAAGTCTGTGTTCTCTGCTCTGCACATTTCTAAAGCTCTCAGTCTAACAAAAGTCAAAGTAAACCAATGCCTGTATTTAAAGTTCTAGCATTTCAAAGCAATGCAGCAACAAACAACCCATTTATCTTCCGATCAGGCTTAGCTAAAAGATGAGTGTCTCATACAGTAACATTTCTATTTAACAATTTTCAAGCATTCTGCACCAAAAACACTTTCAAGAAATCCAACACATTGATTATTCCATCAATGCATGCAATCAAAGCAGTTATCAACCATGTTACTGATTCCAGCATACCTTTTGCTTTGCCCCTCTAATAATTAAGGTAAACAGGTACGCTAAATGTTATGCGTAAAATTTATTATAAATACCAGAAATGTATGTGCCGCTTCACAATTAAACGTGACAAAATTAGCATCTTGTACAGTTCTGCATTTCAAGTCCAACAATAGGTGAAAGACGAAACAGTGTATTTAGTGCATGAGCGATTGTTCATTTATATCTAGTATTTTATTTATCTTTTTTTTTTTTTTTTTTACTTTAAATGTAGCATTTTACTTTGCAAAGTGATTAGGGATCTAACAGTGCTCATTTACTGAGAAAGTTTCCCAGAATGGATTTGAAGTAGAAGTAGTTGAAGGGCACCCTGGGTATCAAAAGTTACAGAAACATCCTTCATTTCAGGCATACTTCGAGATTGAAGGACTTTAATTCATACTTCCATGCTGTGTAACTCTGGAAATGTTTTCAGTGTGAGCACTTCAGTGTGAATCAAGTCTCGTGCTTTTTGAATAAAGAGGATAGAGGCTCTACATAAAGTTGAGCTACTCAAGGAAGGAGAAAACAACAAACCAACAAACAAAACAAAAAAGCACACACAACAAAAACCCAAATCACTTCACATAGCAAAATCAAAGAGCAAGGTCCCTTTGTACTTGGCCACCATGACAAAGACCAGGTGAAGGTGCACTCCCTTGATTCATTCATTTCCCAACCCTTGCTCAGCACCACCAACACCCACCCTCTCTAGAGAAAACACCCAACAGCAGGGAAGAGACAGGCTGAGCTGATGGGCCACCAGCCAGTGAGACAGACTCAGACCCTGCAGCATCCCCAGC
The DNA here is from genome assembly GCF_037038585.1 of Patagioenas fasciata. Taxonomy (NCBI): domain Eukaryota; kingdom Metazoa; phylum Chordata; class Aves; order Columbiformes; family Columbidae; genus Patagioenas; species Patagioenas fasciata. The sequence goes on along the minus strand of NC_092521.1, from coordinate 95,201,410 downwards.
GCTCCTCTCTCCCGGTGACACAGCCCTGTGGCTCAGCTGAATGACATGGGACATAGAGCACGGTAGAGAGAATCATAGAATGTCCTGAGTTGGAAGGGACCCACAAGGATCACTGAGTTCAACTCCTGTCCCTGTACAGGACAACGCCACAGTTCACACCATGTGTCTGAGGGTGTTGTCCAGTCTCTTGTTGAACACTGTCAGGCTGGGGGCTGTGACACCTCCCTGGGGAGCCTGTTCCAGCGCTCCACCACCCTCTGGGGAAAGAACCTTTTCCTCATGTCCAACCTAAACCTCCCCTGGCACATCTTCCTGAGATTCCCCCGGGTTCTGTCAGTGGTCACTAAAGAAAAGAGATCAGCACCTGCCCGTCCTCCTCCCCTTGTGAGGAAGCTGTAGCCCCATGAGGTCTCCCCTCAGTCTCCTCCAGGCTGAGCAAACCCAGTGACTTTAGCTGCTCCTCATATGGCTTCCCCTCCAGACCCTTCACCAACTTCATAGCCCATGAGAGAGACTTGCTCTTTAGTTCCCTAAGAGTTTCTCTCTGCTGGACTGCACATCAGCCTAAAAACAGCCTTGGGTGCTGAATTAATTGAAGCTGCAGAGTCAGTGAAAGCGGTCAGTGTGGCACCATTTAGGTTTTACAATACCACCAACACAAAAAGATTAGTGAGTAATTTGTTAGGATACGGAACAGATCTTTCCAAACCTGTAAATAATGCATTCCTCTTTGTGCAGAGCCTTTGGTTTCCTATGAAAGAGAAACCAATTGTATATTAAGTGATATTCCACCTCACTTTCCTGGATACAGTACAAGATTTTTATAGTTGTCTTCTCTTTTTCAGTTACATGACTTCAACACTCAAAAAAAAAAAAAAAAGTAAGTACTCATCATTTGTTAACTGTACAACATAATCTACCTCAGAGAGTAACGCAATTTCCTCTTCTTTTCAGCTTCTCATTTTTCTCAATTGTAATGCAGTTGTGTAAGATTTTCCCCTCTCCAGAGGGCAGGCAATAATCAGGTTAGGTTGGTATCTTTATGACAGTGACCTTAAAGTTCACTTAATTTTCTCTCCCACCTCCCCTGCCCCCAGCCTTTCTTAAGTCCTTTCCGATGCATTTTTTTTACTGTCAAATATCCCTAAAAAGAGAAACTGGACACAGGTAAATCATTTTACCTCAAAATTTATCAATGTGAAAAATAAGGAAATCTCTGCCCAGGAAATGTAGAAAGTTACTTTAATCTTTAGTATCAACTGTGTCCATTCATTTTCTTTCTTTGTATAAGGAACAAATTTCATCTTTAAAAATATTAGAAAAGGGCCAGAATACTACTTTTGTTTCCTTTAAAAATAATAAGTGAACTCATTTAATCCTGCGACAACAAATATTTTTCCAAGTGTTGGAGATCAGTACTTTGTTTATAGCGTATTTAGGTACTATAAACAGTGAAAAAAATTTGGATTTCCTCTGAGTAATTGATTTGAATATGCTCAGCAACATTGATTAATCTAAGCCACATTATCTCCTAGAAGTGTTCTCTGTTCATCTCTGTCTTTAAGGCTGCAAATTATACCCCAAAGAGAGCTAAAGTTCTTCAGAACTACAAGGACGGAAGGAAGGATGGAAGGAAGGAGGAAAGGAAGGAGGAAAGGAAGGAGGAAAGGAGGAAAGGAAGGAGGAAAGGAAGAAAGAAAGGAAGGAAAAGAAAGCTTTCCCATGGATAGTGGTGTTTCAAGTAACTACACCAAGTAACCCGAATTAAGATACTTTCAGTTTAAATTCCTTCCTCCTCAAACCATTCTCTTCAGCACTAATATACACCATCTGCATTTTTAGAGGCTCAAAAACCAAAATTAGGTTCTGACAGTATACATTTATTAAAATAACATATTAATGTATTTTACTTGCTATATTAGTAAAGACTTAGCTAGAGATGATTTATTACAGAACATTCCACTTGGCATCTGCTAGACACATTGGATACTGCCAAGGTTAACTATGCAGGAGTTTTCCTGGCTCCAACCTCTGTTCCAGGAGAATATTATTAAGATGAGGAACATACACTTTGTTATGGGCATATGATGATTGCAATGCAATTAACAAATAAGATGCTCTTCTGAGATTATTTTATTATCTCCCCAATACACTTCTCAAAAAAAGCCCTATGAAACGTATCATATGGAAAATAAAAGATAAAGATAGTTCTAGATTTTCATAGAATTCTTCAACTTACCATAACAGAACTGCAGTTACAGGAAAGTCAGTGAATAGGTCAGACTATGAATTCTTGAGCCATGAGATGGAAGAAGATGCTGGTTTCTAAAGCTGGGACTTTCACCCGGTCCATTGGCATATAATGAAGCAGCACAACAAGGTTCTAACTAATGCATCAATAAGAGGATGGCATCCAAAGAAACGTGGTATATATAAACATGGAATAAATAAATTTGTCCCTGTTTCGCGGTGCCATGCACTGCTGTGCAGGATGGTCCCAAAGCATGTCACTTTGAAGGAATGTAGGTTTACATAGCAGGTATCTGTCAAGTTGCCTGTATTCTAGACAGAACCACATTACCATTTAGTTTCTGGTTTTTAATGATTGAATTCTTCCTGTTCTTCCAGCTAGGCTTTATCTGGTGTAATAAAGGAGGTAGATCAAACCAGCATCCATACAGGCTGGAGTCAAAGCTTCTTTCCCATCTTCTCATAAGCTTCCTACATGAAGATCGGTTGACTGCCATTTGGTATTGTTCATAGACAGAGACATTTCTGCACGATAGTGGGGTTCCACAAAGGCTCTGTGTCCTTTCTGATTCAGCTAGGAATATGTTGGTAGGACTGGAATGAGTAGGACTATTCCGAACTATTCAGGGACCACAGGATTACTTGAAGAATGTCTGCAGTGACTAGGATATTGTGCTTGCAGAGGGAGTTGGGACTAATGGTTTTTTTTGGCAAATATCTGGTGATGTGTTTAAGGTGCAGCAGGGGATTAGGGAAAATAATCTTGAACAAATAGGGGACGATCTGGAAAGTTCAGCAACAGACACTTGTAATTCACAACCTTAACAGGAAAGATGTTTCTTCTGCAGCCAGCTATATTATGTAAAAGAAAGAGAACATATATGTAATCCAGAGAAGGTATTAGAAAGCTAGGATTTCGAAACACTGGTTTGCTTTTTTTTAAAAAAGTGCTCCTGTTTTCCTATTCTCTTCAGTTTTACATATCCCAGACCTGTTGTATCTGTAAAAAAGAAATAAGTGTAAAGAATTCCTATCCTTTGGGAAAAATTGAGTTAGCGTAATGTAATATTCTCTAGCTAGCCATCAACAGCCATAACAACTGCTTAGCTGTAACAGCTTCTTGATCTACTTTCCAAGTTAGTCTCTCTTGAGCTGACATATTCTAATGACAATACCTATGCTCAGGGCCTCTAAAACCTAGTTTTTAAGTGGTAGATAACATAAGCTCTGTTGGATTTTGATAGGTCCAGGAATTATATACAATTAAACCCCAATAACTGAATGCAGTGGTTAATGCAAGTCCAAGGTGTCTCTGTGGAGCTACATTTTCTTTACGAAGACCATTGACGACCAAGGGCTTTTTTAACGGAAATTTCCTGAGGAGGTCTTGATCTGCTGCTGATACAAACAAAACTAGGTACACACCTATGAGCTACAGTTCAAGGTGGCCTGCAAAAGTCATATAAATTACCAGTGCACCTGCTAACACTGAACTTACATCCTCAAATTTTCAGATCTATAAATGCTAGGAAAAACCTTTTAGTCTTTTATTTATCTTGTTGCTTGAGCCACAGTGGTTGATCTAAGAAAATGGAAAAATGTTTGGTTTTTTAGTAGGATCTGTATTGCCAGAAGCTAGCTTACATTTCTCAGGTACCCAAGTTGGTTCAGTAGAAGACATCAGAGCCAAAAAAATTTCTAATTTCTAACAGAAAATGAGTGATAGCTGCAAAGAAGGAGGCATATTTACCAAAGCAGAGGCATAAAAACAGAGCCAGCAGAGTTGGACAGGGTTATCAATCCCCACCTAGGGCTGCAAGAAGAGAACCTCATGCTGTTCTGCATTAGCCCAAGGCCCACAGTCTCACTAGGCCAAAGACTGAGGAAAGTTTGGGTCAGAACAAATATAGTGAATTAAGTCACAGAAAATGGCTCCTTGGCCCGAGTGTGGAAAGGAAGAAACACTAACTGCAAATGCCTTCTTTCGTTAGACAGACTAGCTTGTGTTTAGTAACCAAGCTAAGGAAGCATTTCAGTCTCAGCTTAACACTGACCCTGTGGGTAGCCCCATTTGTTTATTTTACCTTGAACCTTCCAGCATATCCTTTGCACAAATCATCTGGCCTTCAAACTCTCTGGTACTGTCCTCTTTTCGACCACAGCTTGCCGGCTCCTTCACAGAGCTCCAGGCCTATTATATTTCAGCCTGCTTGTCACAAAGCCTAACAAGCTATTTCAATAGCTTCCTCACACTCGAGAGTTACTGAGCTTTTAGTGTTTCCTCACCCTTACTTAAAAGAGACTGTTATTGGAAAACCTAATACATTCAATATGACAGGGCCAAGCTTACAAATCTACTTGTCTGGTTTCTATTGACATTTGAAAACAATGTTAGTGACAAAAATGTAATTATTCCTAAATGATGGAAACGAGGAGCCAGGCGTACTGAATGAACTTTTTTTGAACCTCTATTCATTTCACTTCAGATTTTGGCAGAGGGTTTTGCTGGTTTCTATTTTATCCTAACTGGTTTATCCATGTTCCAGACTTTATATATTCTGTGGCTGTAAAGTTTTCCCATGGAATTCACCCATTACCACAGAATTGTGCTGGAAAAACTCAGTACGCCTCAGAAAAATAAGAGAATTTTCTTGCACTTAACATGTACAGATGAAGTTGAGAACAAGCACCAAGCATATGCTGACATAGCTTGCTCGCCATCATTTTTCAGGCTGTCTTAACTTGCAATTCTGAAAGGTGTGAACTACCTCATCTATCTCAGTTGGGGCTGGAAGGATTCCCCTCTTCCAGTCTGTACAATCTGCTGATTTGTACTGTGCCATGGAAATTTGGCATTTTTGCTACCAATTTCCCCGTTTTTTTTGCAGTCTTTGTTTCCTTTCTCCCAACTTTGTTAAAATCCACCTATACAGCGGCCTCCTCCTCTCCAATTGCAGCGGGCACAAATTAAAACACAGGGAACTCCATTTAAATGTCCGTTTAAGAAAAAAACTTTTATTGTAAGGGTGCTGGGACACCAGCACAGGTTGCCCGCAGAGGGTGTGGAGTTTCTGTCCTGGCAGATAAGCAGAAAGTGGCTGGACAGAGATGTCCCTGCTTTGAGCGGCGAGTGTGGACTCCTTCCAGTGGTCTCTTCTCACCTCGGATGTTCTGCAACTGGGTGAATTTCTCCACAGAGGAAGATGTTTGCTGATTTGTAGCATTTGTTCTTCCTGCACTTCTCCACAGACTCCTCCTGCAACCACTTAGGGACTCAATGACCATATACACGTCAAATCCAGAGCTGTCAGCTTACCAGTCGACACACAGCCCTACTGCAGCTGGCAAGTGATATGGCAGCGAAGCCCTATGAAACCATGAAAGAAATTTTCCTTTCTACATGGAAGAGCACTAAGAGTTTATCAGATTTGTCTGGGTAGGAGGCAGAGAGCTCCCCTAATGAATTCCTGCCATCTCCACAGCCTGAAATAGTTCAGAAGAGGAAGAAAGCCAAACGAACAAAGATGAGTTTTGGTGCAGAAAGATTAGAGAAGACTCACAGATGTAAGAGCAGTAATGTGTTGGGAAGGAATCTATGGGTCTGTGACTTCCACAAACAGCTAACTTGACTGGACTAATTTCTAGTTCTTCCTACCTCTCAGTAAGGCAAGGCAATGCTGAGACTTGCGTAACAATAATGTAAGGTACTTTGTTGCCCGTTTTCAGCTCCATGCTGCCCACCCACAATCCATTTGTTCTACCACCATTACGTTTTGCCTTAAAGTCCGGTGGGATTTGTGTTGGACAGATTTAGCCATCTCAAATATAGAAGCTCAGTGTCAGTTACTCGTCCAAGCTCCACTTTACAACAAATCCAAGAAGCAGACATCCCAAAAGAACAAGACTTCACTTCCCAGAATAAGCATCTTGAGACAGGTGGAATAAATACAGCTCCAGAGAGGGTTGCTGCGTATCTAGGTTTCCTTTAATATCCGCAGAGAATAGCTTTTAGGTACCAAAAATTGGTTAATGAACATTCTAGTAAGATTGGAACAGTGCTTCCTATGGTTGGGACTCACGTTGTTAGTGTCTCCCCTTGCCATCACAGTACAAACAAGCACAGCGTTACAAGATTAGTTATCTACAATGAATGTTTTTAAGCTACCACACAACACTGGTGTCTGGAGTGAAACAATGCAAACTGAAAAGCATATGAGCAATTAAAGGGTTTAGTCCACCTAAGAAGAGCCCAAACAAATGTTCTGGTATCTCCTATTGGCTGTAGTTGACAAAATGAGAGCAAAGGCTGGTCAGCACATTTTCTATCAATCATTCTCTAAGAATGAGCAGGTTGGGATCCGAAAGTACTTTAGTCGCCATCATAAGTGTCACAGTGAACCAAAGAAAATTCAAGATATGCTTCATTAACAACTGGAAATGAACCAGGAGATATGAGGGGGGAAATCAATCTTCAAGCCATTAAGAAATTAAAGCTACCTGTGGGATAGCACGACAGCAGAAGTTCCCAAATTGAATGAAGTGTGAAAATTGCTAGAAGAGTAGGACACAGGTGGGAGTAAGAAATCTTTTTGCCTAATTTTGTCTCTGATGCACTGAAATGACTCCAGCAAATCTTTTATACCCTTTGTGCCTTTGTTTCCTGTCATGGTTTAACCTGGGCTAGCAATACAACCATGATAGCTGCTCACTCACCCCCTTCCCCTCTCCCACTCCCAATAGGTGAGAGAATCAAAAGGGAAGGGAGAAACTTGGACTGAAATAAACACAGTTTAGTAAATTAGCAAAATACTAATACACTACTAGTAAAGATATATATAAAATAGAAAAAAAAAAAAGATGCTCAAGGCAATTCGTCACAAACTCTATCCACACTAACCAGCCAGTCCCAGGAAAGCAGCACTCTGGTCTCAAAGAGAGAAAAAAGAGGAAAGAGGGGCCTCTGCAAAGCAGCAAAAGGCCAAACTAAAACTCCCGATCCAAACTCCACAGCCGCAGCCCAGAGAGAGAGAGAGAGAGAGTGGAAGAGAAGAAGAACGGAAGAGCTAACCACAAGGTCCCAGCTCCCAACTCTCCTTAAATATGAAGCATGACTAAAGGGATTGAATGCTCTTACTGATCAGTCTGGATGTCAGTCAAGCTCTGCCCCATCCATGCCCCCCTTCCTCGATGCCTCACACCTGTGGGCAGAGCTCAGAACATCCTTGGCTCTCAGACCAGAGCAATTAAAAACATTAACTCTGTGCTGGGATGTTATTTCTTGTTCTCAAACTAAGTCCAAATAACGACCGTGCTAACTATGAAAAAGAAAGGTTTCTAACTGCATGAAGAAAATTAACCCATTTCAGTCAAACCAGCACATTTCCACATTTCAGATCACAGTTAACCTGTACCATTTATCCCACACAGATATAGAAAAGCTTGAAGGTTTTTTGAGACCCAAGATGTGGCTTAGCAAATACAAATATTAAAAACATGAGCACTGAGAGATGATCAATAACACCTCTGAAGAGCATTACAAAATCAGGAAGGGCAGTCACCAGGCACAGGCCTATACAGCTGGAACAGAAGGAGCGTGTCCCTGGGCTAAACGCTTCACAGACCCTGGGTCCTCTGTTCACTTCCAGAAGTGCACACATACTGCCTGTGATATTGTGCTAATCATGAATGCCTAAGTGCAAAACAAACCAAAAAACTCCCAATAACAAACCAGACTTCACATAGCTGCAACTTCTTCCACCTAAATCGCAAGGGTTCAATAATCTCTTTGATCAGTAGGAATGAATGTTCCAGGAGTAACTAATCCACAGAGCAATAAATTGCAGGAGTACCAAACTGCCCACAAGCACTCAGATGACAGCACGGGTAAGGAATTCAACCTTAAAGGACGCAGCGTGATATAATTCAGCCTTAAAGGACACAGCCAAGAACCGATACACTATGAGCAAACCAGTCCCCGAGAGCCCTGAAGGTGATGCAAGGAAACACATATCACTGCACGATTAATTTACAATCCCAGCCATTCATGCCTCATTTGTACACAAAAAATAACATGACAAATACAGAAATTCAGTTACCTTAATAAAACACTACGATATGAAACGTTAGGTAATGGTGCCCTTAAACTAGACTAGGAGACTTACTTCCTTAAAGACTCTGTTCAAGTGTAAAGCTGTCAGTAGCATTAGTATTAACTAATGACAGCAGGAAAAGTCCCATTTGTAACAGGGTGTCATGTTTTCACTATCTGTGAAAAGCTAATGTAGTTAAGCCATGGGAAATATAAGTTACTGGAATTAGTGAAGGTGCATACATTTCTGGGTTTCTAGGAAGGCTGAAGTATGAGAACTTCACAGATGTGGGAACTTTTGATAGCATTCCAGTTGAAACAAACTTGTAACAAACCCTGTGGAGTGGTTCATTCAACAGAATGAGCTAACCAAGAAAACAGCTATTTCTGGCTAGTGGCACTGATAGCAGCAGCAGCTGTGAACTCAGTAAACAGCTCTGTTTTTTGGTTGTCAAAGACCTGCTAAAGCAGATGTAAAACTCATCAAAAATAGGTCACAAACAGAGTGCATGCAGGGGAGTGATCTGAAAATGCATCAACAGAGTGATCTGAAAATAAGTAAAGCTAGGACATCTTGATAGCATCTATAACCCCAAAGTGAACCCAACACAGAACTGTGCCCAACAACAGGCTGCTTCGCATGATTCTCACGACAGGACCTTCCACAGACTGTCCCATCTGTGTGAATGAGGGTGCGGTGCTTTCAGCAGTTTGAGTGTCAGACAGAAGGGAAGGTGCTGAATTGCACTCTGCTTTCCTTTGAATTAGGTTTTCTGAGAGAGGCTTTCACTCCTGGTTTGTTTGTTTGTTTGTTTTCCCTTAAACGCTGTAATTAACCCAGACCAAGGTATCACAGTGTGCCAAACATGAAATTTGCCACTACAAACAGATTACAAGCTCACTCTGTCTGATGGGTAGCCCTCCCACAATAGCCATTCCTCCATGGACAGGAATCTTGGCCAACATAGCAACTACATTCTTTTTGGTTTTTTTATTTTCTTTTTTTTTTCCTTCCCTTTTTAAAAGCCCATGGGAACCAATTCCTTGGAATTCCCCCATATGGAGATTCACTTGGATCTACTTCTAGGACTCTTGCGATACTTAAAACACTTAACTTCCTTTATTACGAGGTATACAAAGGAACAAGATTTAACTCTAAAGGGTGCAGATTAAGAAAAAATAATGTACTTGGGCTGTAACAGGACTAAACAAGGAACCTACATGTCCCATCATTCCCCCAGCGAGCCTCCATGGCTGGCCTTCACAGCGCAGGTGTGAAACTGTCTTTGGCCAAATGCCTTCAACAAGCTGAGTCTAAGCACCTGAGCAGGCTCAAATACTTCCACGTCAGCCAGTTGCAAGGCAAGGACAGACACTCTCCCTTCATCTGGTTGCTTTGACTTCCATTACAACAGCAGGTTTTACCCCTCCAAGACCTAATGACATTGTATAATTAAGCACTAGTAAAAGGAACAGACTAGTCAGACCAAAAAAAAACCAAAAGCTGTGGGTATAGTTGGTCCATAGGTGTTAAGGTCAACTGATACATTTAACTGAGAAAACATGTCTTCAATAAGTATTCACCAACCATATTCCTTCATTTAAGCAGTATTTGCTCAAAAATAGTGTTTAATGGAGAGACATTGCAGAGACTTCACATGTTTCAAATCAGCAACCAGGCTTCCAGAACTTGTTTTCTCCCCTTCAGAGGAAGAGGGCGAGGAGGGAAAAGCTAATATCCAATTTAAAATAAACCCTTTGTGGCTCACATTCAATTGGAAGCCTTTGGAGAGACAAATTTATGTTCATTTTATTACAGATTTCTTACAGCCCCAGATCTAGGGTGAAACATGCTAGTTGATTATCACATTAAAACTAGTGAGATAACTATTAATAACAACAATTATGTTTAAGTGACATTGCTTTAAGGTGTTTTTTGTTATGCTAGTGGGCTTTTATTACTATTGTTCATTGAATCAATAACTCAAAAATACTCAATGTCCTACATCTACAGGTGAGAACCTTGGAGACTGAAGCACGGTGCTGCACTACGAACACTTTTATCAAAAAGGCGGCTGCAGAGGGGAAACAGAAAGCTGTTACTTTCCTAGGAGGACATAAAAGGATTGTTTCATTCTTTCAGAAGAAATCAGGCTACGTACTTGCACTCAGTTCTTGGCCAGATTGTTCCCTCCCCTCCTTCCTCATGGGGCAGCACATTAAGTGCATTTGGCTGCTGTTCTGTGACTGCCGGGTGCGCCTTCATTCCAGTGGCGATGCGAGCTTGCGAAGTAGCATGGGCAGATAAGGACAGGAGTTGATTTAAACTTTTGCTGACAAACTATTTGAGAAGATATTTTCTGTTACTACAGGTTACAATTCATGGGTAAGCTCTCACTTCCAAAACCAGAACAATATGCATTTTTACCAACTAAACATAACACCGAGAAATTAGATTATAACTGTTTCGGAAAACTTGGCAGAAGCTCAGTTTACACAAGGCTTTCCAAATGTTCCATATTTGCAGAATAAAGATGAAAACTCTGATCTTTGTCATTTGAACTTGTCTATTTGGTTTACTGTTCCTTTCTGGCCAGAACGCAACATTCATGTATACAAATTCTGATTTAATCCAGCAAACCCAAATAAATCCCCATGCAAACATGGGACTGTCAGCTCTCGAGGTTTGGCTCAGAATCTGGGGCTTCTGACATTTGAACTCTGGTTTCTCAGGTTGTTTTGCAATGCATTTGGGCTGAACTCAAAATGAATTCCATGAACTCTTTCCATGGATTTTTATTGACTTAGTGACAGAGAAATCTTACCTCAAAGACAACTCATCAACTGTTAGTCATCAGATCCTCAGTTACAGTCAGATGCTGAGTTACCTTTTGTACTGCAATCTGTTGATAGATTGTTTAAACTGGTGCTTACCCCAATTTTCCACTAGCTGCAGCATGTTTTGAAAATTTCAAGTGGCTTATTTCAACTTGTATGCAATGATCTGTGTATGTCTAGTAGGAAGCGTAAGGAAGTGAATGATTAATCACATTCTTCCTAGTAATTTAGAAGTGTTGATGAATATGCCAGGAAACACTGTAATGAGTACTGAAGAAAAAAAAAGCCAATACATTGGAAGCCTTACTATTGCTTCAATAGAAGCATCAAAGTAATTAAGTCTGCTAATTAGACATTACCTTTTAAAAATGAACAACAATAGACACATTTCATGCACTGTCCGTATTTGTATGCAAAAATCGTAAGCTGAGAACATACAACTATAGCACACAATCAATTCAGCATCACAGGAACCCCAGTAGCTTTATCCCAAAATTGGTAATGAACATAGATGTACACACAGCGAAACAATTTCTCTTCAACAAACATCTTACAGCCTCTTATTTAGTAAGCGGCTCTGTACTTCAAATGCTTACTTTGGTGAAATAAGCAGAAATTTATTTCTGTATTTCACTGTCATCTTGAGCTATGAGACTTTGTAAGGCGCTGCCTTTATTTTGTGATGTGGTTCACACAGTCTTTCAGAGAGATCAGAGGGGAAAGCTGCACCTTTGCACAATGGAGAGTAAAATATGTCATATATTTCATTCAATTACTTTGAAAGTGTTATAAGCTGTTAATTATGCACACCAAGAAGCTGTGAATTAAAGTTGAGGATTTTCTCTGAAACAATTCAAAGAGATTTTGTTGTTCTATTCACACTATATTGATTTCAACCCCACATTTTCCAGAAGTGCCTGACTGAATAGCTGTGCCAAGTCTCATGTCCAATGTGGACTGCAGATTTCCATTAATTTGAATGAACGGAGTTTTAGAATGTATACTTTAGAGAACTTACAGAAAAACCAGAAAATTAGAGCCTCTGAAAACACTACATTTTTTTTTTTCTTCACAAGTGCTCAGAACTAAGTAGGAAAGCTCTGCTGTTACCCTCTCTGATGCTTGTGGTTGTGTATAGGGATAATACAACAACCACCAGACACAGCAAAACCACTATTTAGGGCAACTAGTCGTCTATTGTATTTAAAGCTTTCATCAAGACACTTAGAATCTGGTAACAAACTGATAACTTTCCTCCACAAAAATTCTGGCAAATGGGAAAAAAAAAAAGTCAGGAGGGCCAGATGAAAAGAGTGACTGATGAACAGCAAGGCCATGGCAGAAACTTGAAAAAGCAGAGTCTGCAGGAGTATGGTAATGTTAAAAAAATAATAATTAAAAAGAAAATAAAAAGCAAAGAACCACCATCTCTGTTTTCTCCAGCCTGCTTCCCTTTGAGCCCACAAACCCCTCCTTAGATAGAAAGGTCATGGCAAAGTTCTAGAGGATGGGAAACCGAACAGATGGGTATGAAAAGAACGAAAAGATAACCATGAAATACATGAACATTGATGGCAATTGTGCTGGGTCCTTTCCTCCCACTCTTCACCTGCACAGCACTGTTGCTGTGAAGCAGTACCTTTACAGGGCAACTTTGAGTCTTTTTCCTTAAGATCAAGCACAAAAAGGTCCAGTTGCAGTGTCAGAATAAAATCCCAGGGTAACAACAAGCCATTTCCCCATTGCAGCACCTGCAGTTGTTAGAAAAACAACCACCAAAACAACAACAGAATAAAGCACAAGGTAAATGTTGTTAGGAGTGAGAAAGTAACGTGCAGTTGTGTTGCTACCCTAAACGTCTATACAGACACAGATGATTTTTAAGCCGCACATAAAATTAAAGATGATGTGTTGTTCCTGGTAGGTTACATAGCAATATGCCAACAGGAAAAATAAATCATAATTCAAATGTCTGAGATGCTACAAACATCAACACAGGGCTTAGCACATGGCAAGAGGACAGGCTGTGGCAGGATGCAAACCCCGCTCTCTCCCCCTCCCTCCTTCAGTATGGAAGGAGTAGGCACATCTTCCTCTCTCTCTCTGCTGTTTGAGGCTAACAGCTTCTTTTGTTTGGCCCCTCCACACCCTGGCCAGGGCTGTTAGGAGAAGGGAGTGCCGAGGCGCCAGTGAACCGCTGGGTGCCTGTGGCCAGTGTGGGGGACGTTTGGAGGCTTCAGGGGCACCCCACAGCCAGTGTGGGGGTGCAGAGAAGCTTCTGGAGTGCCTACAGTCAGGTCTGATCAGTCAATATAAAAAACAGGACGCTTGTCGAGACTCCGCCCATTGTCGCGGGTCTCTCGGAGCACGAGCAAGATGCTGCCACCGAGAGCCCCCCTCCCCGGGATGGAGACTCCGCTTGCCTTGCCGCCACGTGTGTGAGTAAAACTTCTTGCAGGATTGCGAGTGTATTTATACTTTCTGTGCACATATGCACGTGTAACTTTCCGTGATCAATATGAGCACGTGTAAAATTAATCCTCGCATAATTGCGGGTGTATTTTCCTCCCGTGGTGCCACGTAGGCACGTGTAACCTTCCGTGCACATTTGCACACGTAACTTTCCGTGCTCAATATGAGCACATGTATAAATTATTTCCTCGCACAATCACGAGTGTATTTTCCTCCCGTGCTTCCACATAAGCATGTGTAATATTCCATGCAGATTTGCCCGTGTATTAACCCTCACAGGATTGCGAGTGTATTATAAATTTACCCTCGCAGAATCGCGAGTGTACACTTCCCGTACTCAATATGAGTTTGTGTATCTCTTTAAAAATAATCCCACACCGTGTTCAGGCTAAGTGTGTACTCCTCCCAGACTCAGAGACTGCTCCGGCATTGTTTTGGTGAAGCCATGTGCATGCACTCTGTGGACCGCCTGTTGTATTAGTTGCTGCCCCTTAATAATTTTCCTCAACTGATATCCGAACCTGTATTTAAGTCATTTTTGGAGTGCTAAAACCCTGTTTCTCACCGGTTTAATAAAAGTTGTTTTGGACCCTGTTGTCCCTTAAACTAACCTCGGGGTGCCTCTGTGACACAGGCTAAACAGAATTCCCAGAAAGATGTATATAGATAAATCAAACCTACTTTAGAGAAAGAGTACCTTAATTTTGCATATAAATAGCTAGCAGTCCAAAGAGAATTTTTGGTCTTCTGATTACAGAGTGATCAGAGATGCTGTCTGTGCCCTCCTGGGCAAGACATCTCTCAGGCCTGTGGCTGTGGTTCCACAGTCCTGCTCTGCAGAACAGAACAGTGAATGCAGAGGTGGCTGAAGGAGCATAAAAATAATAGAATCATAGATTCCGGTTGGAAAAGACCTTTAAGATCATCAAGACCAAAATAAATAACTTACGCTTCTTCTATGGATAAACAACGTTTAATCCAATTCCTTAATTGTATTCTTTAAACATGTGTTCATTAGAGCATAAGCAAAACAGCGCTGGGTGCATGGGGGATTCGCTCCACCCAACACGCACACCTTTTAACAATAAGAAGTGTGCTTAAATACAGTAAGGTATTACATATTCATAATGACCCCAGGAATGCCTATACATATTCATAAAGTGAGTCTCAGATAACCATTTCCATAGTCCCCTCCTTGACCCTCCCCTGTTGCACCTGCGCAGTGTCACTTGGTGAATTTGAAGAGGGGTCTTTGGGGGTCTTTGGATGAAGGCTCCTTCAGCTTCGTCACAGTGAACTTTCTACCTTTGGCTCATTATGTTGAATTGACTGGGACCCAAGCTGCCAAGTCGATTGAAACCAGACTGGCGCCCCCTTTTGCTGTAAATCTTCGTTATCTTGTCTCCTCAAGTTTACAGCTGGGTGCAGTAAAACTTCTTATCTTGGCATTTGATGGGGTTCTGTTTTTCTTAACATAAGTTTACATAAAGCTCTAAACAAAGCATTTATTGTGTGGCTAAGCCTTAAAGTGTTAGTTCATTAGTAGGCACCCATTATATGTTTAGTTAATCCTTAAAATGTTAGTTCCTTCTGTCAATATAACTTCATAAACAAGTTTCATAACTTTTTACATAGAACTTAACCACCTTCCCTTTTTCCAGGTTCAGAGCCCGTGCCTCGTTTGGTTATATCTGTAAACGTTAAACATTTCAGCACGAATCACAACTGCATTTCTCACAAGACCAACCATTAACCTGGCACTGTCAAGCCCACCTCAACACTCCACTTCAGCAGAGTATCCACAGTTGAAGCACAATTATGGTGTATATGTGTGTTCCTGTGTGATCTCTTAAGTGGATATGGAGACAACACAGGGTCAATTATGCGTGTCACTTCGTACTGTGCCTGTTACAATATTCTCACAGCCACAGAACTGGAAAAAAAAAAAAAAAATACAAATTGCACATTGAGGAGACAGATCAGAAAACATGTTTTGAATTACCCCATGAAACGCTTAACTCTGCCTGAGTGTTGTGGGTTAGGCTGCTTACTACCTTGCCATCTCCTCTGGTTTCAGCAACAGCTTGTTGCCCATGTCCTTCAATGTGGGACAGCCTTAAGAGTTCCCTGGGAATCAAGGGGCTCTGCCTGAGCTGAAAGGAGCAGCTAGCAAATGAGGTCCACCATCCCACAGAGAGCAAGCAAGGCAGGGCAGCCAGGAACAGGAGGAACTGAGAAGTGACAGATTATCACTCATAGCTGTCAGCCTCCTCTTCTCAGCACTGGTAACAGATTTACACAGCCTGGTTGTTCCCTCCCAACAGATCAGGAGTGACTTGCGACAACACCCTAAAATCCAATGAATGTCCCCACCACCGCAAGGCAGACCTGCCAACCTGACATCCACTCACCCCAAGCGAGGAAACTTGCTTCCCCTCACAGCATATGGGTGCTTCTGTTTCAGAAGAGACACCTGATCAATCCTATCGACTGAAGGACCTGTAAGCAGCACTTCGAACACTCAGCCTGGACAGTAGGGACTAGAACAACCTGAATCGTACTCACTGAGACCTGCGTGCACGAATTGCTTACAAGATAAGTAAATTCCAAAGAAACCAGCACATAAAAGGTACGTACTGTTGTAACCTTTGCTATGAGAAATCTCATTGAAACATATTAATGCAGAGAAAAAAAAAAAATCAGGATTACCTTTTTAATGTGCTAGAGACTAACTGAACAGCGACAGCTTTGTTCAAGCCCTAAGCAACACTTTATGGAACATGAGGGATGTAGATTCACTTTAATTTTATTAGGTAGTTACTTGAAATAAGGTGACTGAAGAAGAGGTTTTTAATCTAGGGATAAAAGCTCAGCTATTTTTTCCTCCAATATAAAACATTGCTGTAAGGATGCCAGCCTGAAAAAAAACTATGCTATAACAAATGTAGAAATGCTTGCAATGATTTCATGTGTGCTGCAGGCATTCGGAGTAGATATAATCACTATATGTCATGCTGGCAACTATGTGGTACTTGTAGCCACTTTGATGCAGCAAACTATGAAACATGTAGATAAATTAGAGGGAATACAGAAAGGGGTAGTAAGACCAAAAGGGTTTGGAAAACATTAATGAAGAAGAAAGGTTAAAACAATTGTTCGTTTTGTCAGAGAAAGAAAGAAGTGATGAGAGATGATAATATGTTTCCAAGGTCAGGTTTTTCAAACAAGGAAAGACTTTATATGACCCCTTGTTCACATATTACCTTGAACATAATTTTCAGTAAAGAGATTTAGTTAAATATTAGTAGGAAAAACCTTTCTAACTGTAGGTATAATTAAACAGTAGACTCAACTACTCAGGGGGTCGTGGTATCCTTCTCATTGGAGGGTTTTAAGCTAGAAATTCATCTGTCAGGAGAGTTTAAGTACAGATCCTGTCTAAAAGCTGGCTGACGTACAAGATGACTTCCTGAAGGGCACTTCGGTCTTGCGTTTCAGCGGTGCTTCATAACTTGGACAGATGTCAAATTGGCAATTATCATCCAGGTCCTTGCTTCTCCTGTTCAGAGAGCCAGCCTCTCAAGCACGGCAGCTGCATTAGCAGGTAACACCCTCAGCACCCAAGCATCAGCATGAAACAAACCCATTTCGCACAAAAAGCTGTGTAACTGGAGACAGGCATTTTTTTCCTCTGCTCTACTGCGTAGTCCAAGAGACACAGCGAATCACGGAGTAGGAGCCCAACTGTGCCAGCCACCAGTCAGCTTTTCATTGGGCACTGACACCCTGGGTGTGAGGTGACCTGAGGGCAACTGAGACCCTGGACGGTGGCGCAGGGAGGTGGGCAGTGCCAAGGTGAACAGCAGGTCGTGCATAGTACTGCACCATGCTACCAAGTCGAGTCCGTTAAAAAGGAAAAAAACTATATTTTTAAAATTACAAAATTTAAAAAAATATATAATTAGGTGGAATTAATCGCAGGACATAACACACCCGTGCTACGTCATTTCAGGGGGTGGTGGAAGCCTAAAGTAAAGCCCCGGTGCCCCCAAAACACCCCTGCGGCAGCGGCAACAGCGCCCCCTGGCGGCCGCGATCCGGCACCGGCGGCCGCTGAGCCCCTAAAGGCGGCAGAGAAGGGTCCTGCTTGCCGGGGGGCCCGGGCCAGCCCTCAGCTCCGCCCCAGTGGGTGAGGAAAAGTGGGAGTAGAGAGGGGAAAGACTGAACTGACTCACCACAAAAGCAAACTTCGCTAACAGGCAGGCAGGAGCAGGCAGAAGGTAGGCGTGCCGCAGTGCAGTCCACGGGGAGGAGGAGGTCAAATAGCAACCTGTTTGATTAACCCCCTGCTTAACACCACGACGGAAGGGAAGGGGAAACCTCCTTCCAGCTAGCTCTTCCCCAAAAAACAAACCCCGACAACAGCAAGGTGGGCTGAGACCCAGCTGGGGCTGGAAAGGAGGGAAGCAAAGCTGAAGAGGCTGCGAGGGCAGAGGAGCAGGGAAGGGATGACCAGGGGAAAACGCTATGGAGGAGCAAACCTGGGATGGTTTCACCTCACACAGCAAGGAAGGTGGGGGTTCACTTCTTTCCTGAAGTTGCAGATGTAGCACCAGCAGGACTCGGTCATCGTGCATTTCTGCTGCAACTCCAAGTCAAAGACTCACAGAGTACCTGAGACACACGAGGACAACTTCCCCCTTGCCCCGCGCCGAGCCTCCTGCAGCTGACAAGTTACCTGCCTGTCCTTTCCCACCAAGAACCAACAGCCTAGTTCCTCCTCCCCACTCCCAGACTCCTGGGACAGTAGTTTCCAAACTATATCCCGCTACCAGAAAGCTTTACTTCAATATTACAGGATGTTATAATCTGCTGGGACCTGTTGGCTATAAAGTGATTTTGACAATATCAAAACACAAGGAAAACTCATGTAACATGATATTTAAACCAGATAGTAAAAATGAACATTTCAATCTGAAGTTTCAGCGCTACTTTTAATTTATATCTTCTGATAACTGACATGCAGCTTAGACTCATTTTTCATCTTCTTTTAAAATTTACCCATGCTTGAAAGCCATCAAGTGCTTGCTTCTGCTCTGGAAACATTCCCACACCGGCTTGTGCTTTCTCCTCAGCAAGAACTATCACTGCTTGGCTTCTACGTTGAAACCTGCCATGTTGAAATTCCTAATTGGGCATGTTAGGAGGGGAGGAGGTTGGGTCAGCTTGTTGCTGAAGGTGTCTCTCTTCCCCCCAGGTCACATTGCATGTGGGTCTGTGATCCTGCAGCTTGTTATTTTCTGTTAATGACTGCCCTGGGGCTGGAGGCATGAGTCTACCAATAAAATTTGAACATGATCATCATCCCATTCTGTGAGAGAGTATAGCTTCTCCACAATTTAATTTAGCTGTTTAAACAAGTACATGTTTGCCCTCTGATTACTCTAGAGGTAGTTCAGCGATACCAGCTTCCTAACAGAGATTCAAGGACAGCAGAATAAAACAATACAAAAAGCTCTACTGTTTTCCAAATTCCAACCTGTAGGAGGTCACTCAGCTGAGGAAAAAGTTATTTATTACCAAGGGAAGAGAAAGAAACACACAAAACCCACCACAAGTCCACTCCAAATGGTAGAGGGAACTGGAAACATCAGATGATTTTGGCTTCCTACTCTGGCAGCATCTTCCTCTAATCAAGACTAGTCCTTCCTCATTGTCCTTGCTCCCATAAGTCCCAGGTTCAAGAAAACATATTTGGAATATTTGTCAGTATTTATTTAGCTTAGGAAAAATATCTGCCAGTATTTATTTAATCTAGGAAAAGGGCAGATTATTTGAAACAGCTCATCTTTCCAGTTGTTTTGTGGGATTTTTTTGTTGTTTTGTTTGTTTGTTTTAAAACAGTCCTTTTTCATGGTCATGACCATATCAAGCTAAGGTGCCTATGCAACCCCTATGTAACCTGTTCTAAAGGTTTCCCCCTCAAGGAAGAACACATGAGAAACAGGGAGTCTTCTTACATCAATGACATAGGAGATTTCAGCCCGCATTTCATGCTTTCAGCACTGCAGCTGCACCCCCCCATTTTGCAAAGTTCCCTTCTTACAAACACTTTGCAACAAAGTCACCTCATCTCCTGTTTTCAAGGTCTTCTCGAATAAGATGTTTGAGAATCTGCCTACATACAATTTAAAAATCACAGTATGAATTAACATATTTAATAACACCTGTACCCTGTCACTTCCCAACTCTGATTTACTTTGCATGCTTTCTGCCAAGTGCTGCCTGCATGCCAACCATAATGAAGAGGTCCTCCCTACGTGGAGAACCAACCAAAGGTTGTTTACAGACAAACCAATCTGGGCAAGAAGATACGCCCTCCATTTGGGAGTTCATTTGCAGTCTCCAAAGAGCACTCAAAATTGGTAAGAAAAACACCCAGATATTGTATCACATAGACGGGATCTGTGTATTTCTTCTGCTTCCAAAAGATGGGTTCTAAAAAATCTCAGAGCCTGTGGCTTCACTTACTTTCAGTAGCATTTGTCTATGAAGAACTGTGAATAGAGTGGTCACCTCTTTTGGAGCTCTGAGGGAAGTTGCACTTAAGCAACTAGGAGAGATCTTCACTACTACTACTACTGGGAACCTAAAAAGCCTGAAGAACTATCCATCCAGGAACAAACTAGACCTGCAGCTTGCTCAGAAGCAGTAAGTTAAAAACCACAATGGCACAGTGCATGAAACTGAATGATGGCAACTTGATCAACACCCAGGCAGGAGGAACTTCCTCAGGACTTTGAGAGGAAAACAAGTGATAACACGTAAATCACCAACAGATCTCCTTTTACTACCCAAAGTCAAATCCCGCCAATGTCAGTTTGACACAGAGAAGACAAAGCTGTCTTGGCACTCAGTGCCAAAGGACCCTACAGCATTTCAAGTTTTCAATAAATGAAAAAGCTCCAGCCACATATCTGTCAACTTCTTACAATTTACAGACCTCAGCATTTTCTAACAGAGGTGCTGACTCCTGCAGAGTAGATTTAAGTCCCACGATAAGAGCTTTGTACCTCTTATTTACATTTAGCAGATCTTTCAGAAATCATCCTAGGCCTTCAGAAGTCCATGGACTGCAAGTTAAATACTTTCCCAGACACAAGTATATGCTTCATAGCCTGGAAAACCTAGCACAACTGGGCGGGCAGCCAGAGTCAGTCTATGGACTTTTATTTTTTTTTTGTGACTGGCATGATTTAACTGCATCGCTTTTATTTATTTATAGGAGATTCTCTTGTGACAGAACAGGAAGAATTTACACAGAGATGTTAAGTATCTGCTCAGCTTTTCCCCATCATCTGTATCATGCTGGCACAGTGCCCTGCAGAAAACACCACAGCCTACACTGGTTTGCATCCTTTGCTGGCGGCAGGCTGCCAGTAAGTGCAGAATATACCCCAAGCGTATTAACGTCATCTTCACAGGCGATGCTCAGGAGGTGTTGTATTATACTGTAATTTTATAAATTAATCCTTGTGATGTCATGGATGCTACTAACTTACATTTGAATTAGTATAGCAATATTAATGCCTGTATGTCTGAATCTGAAGTGCATACAGATGAATATAATAATTACTACAGTACCTACTGCTTTAGGAGAAGTATAAACAGTTAGGTGACTGAAGCAAAGTTTACGCGCATCTCTGAAGCTGTTCACATTCACTTGAGGACCATGCTGTAAGAAGCAGTTACGCAGACTGAAGCGCACACCCTCATTATTGTAGCTGGAGTCCAGTCCGTACCTGTGCTCACCCCAGCGCCCTGCAAAACTTCATAGTTCTCCTGTGCCACGTGCACATATTGAAGCTATTTCCAGACTTTATTGCAGGGACTCAATGTGACAACGGACTGGGTGAGAAGGGACAGACAAACCAGGTTGTTCTGTGTTCTGCACAATACAGCACAGCAGCTGTCCTTTTTTTCCCCAGACACATAGAATAATTTATGTGATGGAATTAAAATATAGACATGCCCATGAATGTCAAACAATGTGAACTGTCGCTCTTTCCTTATGTTACAAGATACTTGTGCAAGGCATGTCTCAGAGGTAACAACACTTCAAACATTAAAAATGTGATTCTACTGCTGTGACAATTTGTTTCTACCTTCAGGCCCTGTCCATATCCTGTTTCCCCAAAATAAGTCCTAGCAGGTTTTTTAGTATTTTTGAGGATGTTCAAAATGTAAGCTCTACTCCAAAAATAAGCCCTAGTTACAATTCATAAAAAAGTCAATTCAAATAGTCTCAAGGCAGCTATACATGTAAAAAAGTAAGTATCTTTTGGGGCAAAAATTGCATAAGACCCGGTCCTACTTTCAGGGAAACAGGGTAGCAGCCCATCTCTTGAAGAATGGGTAACTGAATTTCTCTGGAGACCAGTCTCTGCAGCCCACTGCTCCCCTTTGCCCTCTTAACAGAGCCCTGTCCCCTGTCTAGGTATTCCCAAAGCACCAATGTGCTTTCTGTCTGAGAAGCTGGCAGAACTTCTCACAAAGAGGGCAGCCAGACAGAACATTGTTCTTTCTATTAGGGCACGTTACTCAGCAACATTGCTTGGCTGAAGGCAGCAGCCTTGCTGCCAAACACTGATTTATGTAAGATTTGGCTAAGAGTTTGAAAACGCTTTTTCCTTGAAAAGTTCCTTTAAAAGTTCATGCCTGTTGCATCCCAGCTCCTACCCATTCAGAAGAATAATACTGAAATGCAAATTCTGCTCAGGAACTGAACATGTTGCTGCTGCAGACAGAGCCAGAGTCTTCTTGTGGGTAGAGACAGCTACTCTTCCCAAAGGGAAAGCAGGTCCTGGACAACATACTGGAGCAAAGACTTCACACCCACGTGTCCCACACACACAGCTCAGCTGGGAAACTGGAAAAAGGCCCTGAGAAATACCCCCAACAACACCCGAAGTAATGAGTCACATTTTCTAAAGCACAGCTAACTAGTGCCAACTTTTTTTTTTTTGTTTGCTTGGTCATCTTAAGCGTTTGAGGATTAAATCATTTTGAGTTGGGGCAAACAAAGTACGCTTGCACATTTACTAGTTACTCAGCTAATTTGTACCTTGTTCATAAGCAAAAGCAGCTCTCTCCCAATATAGGAATCTCTCATGCATTTAGAGATGAATGCACAGGAGATAACCTGCTATTTCAGGACCACGAATCACAAACTCTGTCACTTGGATGCCCCCAAGCACCAGTAAAGACTTCAAGGCCGCACTGAAGAAAAACTTCGATCTCCCCAGTTCTTCTGTTCAGAACCTGGTCCCTGAGGATTTGCAAATACGGGGCAATGCAACTAAACATAGCGCTCCCTGTCTACTAAGTGCTGATCAGGTAATAGAAAGAGCTTGTAAAACCGGCAGAAGACATAATAAAAGCTCTCTAAATGCCAAGTGTCCAGCCTGTATTACAGTTTCTTCAGCTATGACCCTGTGGCTACATCTGTAGTGTAGCCTGGAGCAATGCTCAATTGTTGGGTCTATGCATGTTTGATAGCCATGACAGGCTAAGACCCAGACATATTCCAACCCTCCCATATACCCACACTTATTTCTATGGGTAGAGAACTCTTGTGCACAGGTGGGAGGGAAGCCATGCTTGTCCCAGTTGCTAGCCATGCAAAGGACAACCTTTACAGTCTAGAAAAAAGATTTACAGAAGCCAGAGATGTGGCATTCAGTAAGATTTATGGTCACCAAATGCTTCCTTTGGCCTGGGCTTCCAAAAATGCTGCACTGGTCCCTGAAAATATTGTGACCAGTGGAGTAGAAAGTACTGAATAAAGACTACGGTATCACTATAAAAGCAGAGAAGCTCTCAAGGCCAGGAGCAATGGGAGATATCACTTCCTACATGTGAAAAAAGTAACAGTGTGAGTTGAGAAGAGAGCAGTGAAGAAAGATGTGCGAGATCAGGGGAATTCCTTCTTTAACAAAAGGAGAGGAAAGCAGCCCAGAGGTGTGTAAACCCTGGAACAAGCAAGTTGGAGAGGGGGAGAAATCTGGTTTCACACTCTCCTCCATAACTCCTTACAATCCCTAAAATAACAGGAACACTAAAGCAACTAAGAAAAAAAACAACTGCTATTTAAAATAATCTGAAATTGTGCTGTACCTATATTTCTTTTTAACTCTGTTTTCAATTTTGTGATCAAGCACTTCATTGTGTGCTATGCTTGAATCACTTCATTTTAACCACAAACAGTGTTAAGAGTGACTCAAGCAAGTGCATCTAAATAGAAAAGTGCCACAGACAAACTCCTCGGGTGTTCAGAAGCACTGGGCCATGCTCCTCATCTCACTGACAGTGTCAAGTGTGCAGATACAGATAGGTTTTCCTTTTCTGGGTGTTAGCCAACACACTCTTCTCCCCCAGCCCTTGAGCGGGAACGAGACAGCTCCCAGCCTCCTATCGTCACAGATACTTTGCCTGCCATCTATTTTTCAAGAAGCAAACAAAAATCTAACGCTGCCCTTCTCTGGGTAAAGAATGGGGTGTGATGCAAACACATTAAATACCTTGTTTAAATCTGATCCTTTGCCACAAGAATGCTTCTTAGTGACATGACGTGTCAGACCACAACCATCACAAATCACTTCCTCTGTATCCTGGAGGAGACCAGCTACAAGGGAAACATTTGCCCCCGGTTTTTAGACAAGCAGCCTGTCTCTGTGCTATCAGTGCTCCAAAGCTCAGAGACTCTCCCACGCTAACTTTAATATACAGTATGCTAGCTGGTAGGCTAGGCTTCTGTACCAGAAGAGATTAACCAGGCTCTGCAGTAGTACAGACAAGGACATGCATGTGTTCTGCCACCTATAAATAGGCTCTGCACTTAACAAAAACAGAACCCAAACAGCCAGCTGTTAACAACCAGACCGCAGAGTCTAGGCAGCAATTGTTGCTTGCTGAATAAATCTGCGCAACCCACTCATGCTTCAATTGGCAAATGATGTACAGATTAATGTTTGATGAGATGTGATATTAACATGATCTCTGAAGAGGTAGGAATAAAACACACCAAGCATGAAAACGCACTTTGAATTGGATGTTCAGTAGGGGTGTGAGTAGGACTTCCCAAAAGTGAGCATTTTTTCCTCACAGCTATCACCGGGAGTTTCGGCAAGAAGATCAAGGACTGGCAAAGAGAGGAAGGCTACCTCCACACCTACGGGCTTGTCTTTCGCCTTGAGCAAAGTGGATTTAATTCTTATCTCTGTCATATGCTTCCTGTGTGAGTAGTTGCCCAACTCTGTACTAGAGATTCAGCAGTTCCCTACCTACAGGGATATTCCAAGGATGAATGTATTGAAGACAGGACATGCCAAACTCTTCTCCTAGCCCTAGACATGGTCAATGTAGAGCAGACTTGGGTCAGGGAACAGGAATGCAGACAAAAGTTTGCATTGTGCTAAGTTCAGCTGAGTCTGCCAGTTTTATAGAACCAGCCCCAGCAAAGCCATACTGCAGGTACATCAAGGTACTGCATCAAGGAAAGTCATACTGCAGGTACATCAAGGTACTGCATCAAGGAAAGTTTGACTGAGTCATGCAAGAGCCAGTGCTTCTGGAAAATACTCTTTCTGCTTGATGCAGACCACTGCCAGGTATCCACCAGCAGCCCAGTACCTTTGTGCCATTCTGAGTTTTCATATGTTGACCTGTTTGCAAGGCAGGACAGAGATTTACAAGGCCAACCTGGTTTGATTTCCCAATCTGAAAAAAAAAAAAAAAAATTAAAAAAATCTTCAGTGAAACATCTGAATCTTGTCGTAGGGCTGATTTAATTTAACATTTCATCTAAAAGGCTAAGCAAGGTTACACCCACACCACTAAGCTGCCAAGCACCTTGCATGATAGGGCCCCTCTGACACAAAATACAGCCTTTCTGCCAAGAGCACATCATGTTTTGTGCCCCACGACAAACAGGTGTTTGACACCTGCTGACATGATTTCAGTTTGGCTGTTAAGCTAGACTTGAAGCTGCTGTTTCATCTAGTTTGCATCACCTATGCCAGAATGCTCACACTCCAGTAGACGAGTCTAGTTTTAAGTGTTTGAATCAGCTCTACAGAGGTTCTTCACTGTATGAAACAGCAGCTTTGACATCGTATCCTGATTTCAGCTAGGACAGAATTAATTTTCTTCCTAGTAACTGGTATAGCACCATGATTTGGATTTAGAACAAGAATAATATTGATAACACCCTGATGTTTTAGTTGTTGCTAAGCAGCACCTACATGGTCATGGTTTTTCTGTTCCTCACACTGGCCTGCCAGTGAGGAAGGCTGGCATTCCACAAAAAGCTGGGAGGGGACACAGCCAGGACAGCTGACACCAACTGACCAAAGGGATATTCCATACCATATGACATCATGCTCAGTATATAAATTAGAGGGAAGTTAGCTGGGCAGCTGCTGCTCAGGGACTGACTGGGCAGTCAGCTGGTGGTAAGCAATTGCACTGTGCATCACTTGTTTGGGATATCCTTTTATTATTATTATTATTATTATTATTTTCCGTCCTATTAAGCGGTCTTTATCTCAACCCATGCATTTTACCTTTTTTCCAATTCTCTTCCCCATCCCGCTGTGGGGGAAATGAGCGAACAGCTGTGTGGTGTTTAGCTGCCTGCTGAGTTAAACCACAACATATCAGAATACCCATGTAAATAAAATACAGCATAACCTTCCCAGCTTCTTGGTTGAGTTTCTTTTTTTTTGTTTATTTGGTCAGTTGTTGTTTGTTTTGTTGTTGTTGTTTTTTCTTGTGGGGGGGTGGTGTGGTGTTGTGGTGGGGGTTTTTCGTTTGTTGGTTTGGGTGTTGTTTTTTTTTTTTTTTTAATTCAGGTAAGTAACAAGGAAAGATCTTCACATCTCAATGATCAAAGCTCTGGGATATTTTCCATTATGTGTGTCAGTATGGATTCCAGTCTCAGACCAGTCAGACTGCAGCAGCTTCCCAGACTTCAGAAACAAGACTCTGCTCTAGGTAAGCCAAAAGCATTATGAATTATGCTGAGAATTTGGAAACAGCAACTATTACAGAAACAAAAAAGTTCATCCACATTCAGAATGACCCAAGAAGAAGCTTCAAACTCTCAAACAGGCACTGCTGAATTTAGCCATGGTAAATCCAAATTCTCAGCCTTCCTTCTCTGGCTTGCTTTCAGCCAGAGGTTACTGCTCCATAACAGAACAGCAAGATGTTTTTGTATGTAGCCTTCACAGACAGCTTATGGCAAGATGTTGGCTGTATGCAAGAATACAATGCTGTAAAAGATCACAGCAAGACCTGTCAGATCTCATAGAGAAAACTGCTAAGGCCACGCTTTGAAATTTATTATAGCACTGTTATTTTAAAGGCTGTCATAAGCTTTATGAAGGACAGAGTGCTCACTCTCTCACCACCCATCACAGACACCCTCTAACTAATGGCAAATTGTGTTGTAAAGGTTTGCATAAAGTGACAAACCGCATTAAAAGCTTATATTTAGCTTCTTTTGAAAGGAATTTCAAGTCAACATGTCTTAGAAGAAGAACGCAGGGGCAGGGAAGATAATTGATGGTTGAAGGCCAGAGGGCACTTTTTACTCCTCCTGGCTGTGAGACTCTCAGCTGGGAACTGTTTCTGACATCTGAAGATATTTTTCCTTCTCAGCACTCCAGAGTGGATGTCAGATACCCATCAGCTCCAGAATAGGCACAGCATGAAATACTTTGAGAAGCAGACATTGTATCAATAAGCCATATGTTCTTCTTTAATGGCCACAATGGGAGTTCCTTGTAAACAACAGGAGAAATTATCATGGATATTTAAAAGCTGAACATTTGGTTAATTTACTTTAAAGAGAAACATTATCAGCACCATTATGTTGGTCATATGTTAAACTATGTAAAGCATTAAAGATCTATGGTGACAGGTATACAAACCGCATCACAGTCCCAAATGGACTGAAATCCATTTGCAGTCTTCCTCTACAGCAATGCAAGTTCCAGAGCTCATAACACGACTGAATGTCTTTATCAATGTATTTTTCATATTGTGATTACAAGTGAAGGTCCCTGCTCACAAATGCAAAACAAAACATCGTTTCCCCTCCCAATATCACCACCATGCATTATTATCAATGCACCAGGACAGCCTTCTAAAACATTCCTGCAAGGCTTTATAAAAGTCATAAAGGCTGGATGTTCACAAGTCTTCAAACCGCATTGAAATCCCTCATTTTTAAACATGTCTTTGTGCATACATTTCAGTTTTATTGAAGAAAACCATCTAAACAGAGTAACCTGCAATTATGCTTCGCTTTTACAGTAACTAGAACTTCTGCTAATCAGGAAAACATAGATCCTGTATGCACTTGCCAAATTTAGCAGTTCTACAATTTTACATTTTACATACCCGTTCTCTGATAACTGCTGAAATAATTCCCTTTAGTAACTAACTCACCAAATTCCACGCATTACTACCCTCAACTACAGCAGGCTCTCTGGCACGTAACTTCTTTTATGTTACGAATAAGCTAGTCTGGAGTGGGAAAAATACACAAATGCACAGTGGGAAAAAGCGAAAAAATAACTCCTCCAAACATCAACCACAGCAGTTTTAAAAGTGAACAATCAGAATACAAGCGGCGATATTTTGACCATGTGTTTGCATTTCGCTTTTCCCATTTACTGCAGTAACAGACTGCGCTGTCGCGCTCACACGGCTCTTCACCACTTACACTTGCAAAACCCAAAGTAATTTGCAGAGGGAAATCAGAAGAGCAGCTGTCAACGAAAGACTGAACGTGATGGTCCATTATCATTACCCACACAAAATGTTGACTTAGAAACTCCAGTAACCTGGAAATTCTCACCAAAGGCTCCACGAGCCCACTGCAAACTTTTTTTTTTTTTTAAATTAAGATTTCATGTTAGGATTTCACCTCAGATTGATCACACAGATCAGAAAAGCATAGGATTGTTGCTGTCTCTTAGGAATGCAGAATTTATCTTATGCATACATAGAGGGCAGTACCTAATCTGAGAATTAGCTAAATCTTCAGGAATGGGCTTCAAACAGGAGTTAAGTGAAACACCAGTCTCCTGCCATCCTTTTACACAGGGGACATTTTCCACCCTGACACAAGACAAACCAGCTTCTTACATCTCATTGCCCATGGTTCTGAGCACCTGACAGACAGAGCCCAGGCCCTTCACTGTAATGTTTATTTCTAAAGCTGGTATTTCAAGCACTTACAGTTCCAGGACACAGCTTAAAGAACTCCTCTCCAATGCAACTATTTTTCTTGTTGTGCTTTAGTCTGTTCTCCAGCACAGCCTGGCTGACTTCTTTCAAAAATGTGTGAAGCTGTGTCCATGCTTATCTGGTTGTACTGGTTCGTCATCAGTCCTTCGTTAGTAAATTAGAAGAGTCATCCATGAAGTGAGCTGGGGAAACAGCATCATTCTGTGCTCTCCTGTGTAATGTTACAGCACGCTACTAAAAATAACTGCTGCCTTCCACTCCGGAGATGGAGGCTTCCTGAAAATGAGGCATTTTTATACTCGGAGTATACACATGATAGACCGCACTCTGGTATATCACTGCTTGTCCATATGTAAAGTGAATAGATTTGTAATATTTCCTTAACCTAGGAGTTACCCCAGCCACACAGCCAGCATATGCTCCTAGTAAACACTCTTCAACCTCCCCCCAAGCCGAGCTTGAGCACTTGTATTGTAACTGATGATTTTTTTAATTTTATCTCCACAACTGCTGAAGCAGCTCCATGTTTCTGCTAATCTTCTTTGAAATATGTGAAAGTGAAAAATGTTTCAGGAGAAATTTTGGAAGCTCTTTGGATTTTTTTTTTAATCATATTTTGTTTAAATAGAAGTAAACAAAAAGTTTTTGATCTCAGGTCTCACATACAAGTCTGGACCATTCCCTGTTTAGAGAGGAAAAACAATCAATCTATTTCTGAGCAGCTTTTGCATTAGGACTGAAAATGCTCTGAATGAAAGTATAGCAGAGGACTTAATGAACTGAGTATGAACAACAGCTAAATAAGTGGAAATATTTAGCAGATACTTAGACTACATATATATGAAGTTTGTTCCCATGCACTACTTCAAACAAAAAAGATGTCTAGCTCTTCTCAGGACAACCTCAATTCTGTGCAGGCTTACACAAAGAAAGTTACAGCCCCTGTCCTACAAGAAGAAGAAAACAAAACAAACAAAACCCACAAAACAAACCACACACACACAAAAAAGCCCCCAAAAACAAACCAAAAACCCACACTAAAACAAGACAGAGGAAACAGAGCCAGCTCTGGACAAAGATCGGCAAAGCATGAAGGTCCCTCACTCAGAGGGGAGCAGAGGCTGGAGGGATTGCATCCTGTTGTCAGGAAGCAACCCACTTGAATCAAAGGGTGGAAGTAGTGATCACAAAAGGTTAAAATATAAACATACAACTATGAACCACTTACAGATAAGAGAGGCTGAGATTCTGAATGACATTGCCACTGAGCAGAGGAGCAAAGCTGCGGCACAGCTTCCATAGAAGCTCTGACAATTTTGCATTAAAAATCTGCTAAAATGGTATTTGTCACTGTGAAAAAAAGTACATTTATGATGCGTTGCTCTCAGTAATGATGGACTGTGTTTGGCAATGCAATAAGCCATTCTCTGTGCCGTGCTCCTCAGAGACGAGCAGTGCTGGCTCCACTTCATTGCATAGCCAGTCTCACAGCAGTGCAGAAATGCCACCAGGAACAAGTAGCTCCTCACCTCACCTCTACCGCCTACTCAGGGAGTGTGAGAGGCCAGTGCTTTGCCTGTTGAAATTCAGAAAAATCATGTTTGAAGAGCTTTGCTCAGCACAGGCAGCGTTCTGTGAACAGCAGCAGAGCTCTAATTAACAGCACAGACTTCATCTCAGCAAACTGTTTTAAAAGAAACTCAAAAGTACACGAACACTCCAAGTTTAATCCATAAGGCAAAGAGCTGAATCACAGACTCTGACAAGGCAGTCCCTGGAAAGCAGCTATATTGTATGCTCCGTTTCTCATTCCAGGAGCATCCTAAGTCCAATGTGCAGCAGCTCTATATGCAGATAAGCTAAAAGGAGAAACGCCAGTTTGACCCAAGAGAAAAGTTCAAATCTGGAGTCTAATTAACTCCACAAACCTCCCTTACCTCTAGCATGGGAAAACTGCAGCCAAGTCAGGCAGTGTCTTTCTGTATTTCTGCCAGACATCTAGATTTCAGACAACAACATTTCTCCTGAGCCTTTCCACAAAGCCCAAACAGCAGTCGAGGACCAGCGAGGACACCAGCTGACCCAAGCTGGAGGGCTGCCCACCCTCCTGTGTCACTTTGGAGCCAGGTGGTGCTCTCTTGGGACAGCTTTCTTCCAGCAGCAGAGCCTTCCTGTCCTGCAAAAGGAGCTCTAGCCACACTTCAACAGAGCAAGGCTGACGCCTAGAAAATTCCCAACCTGCTCCAGCAACCAGAAGTACATGGAATCACAGGCCTATTTCATCCCCTACGGGATAACTTGCCCCTAACTGTAGTCTTATCCCAGTGGTGGGCAGGAGCTCAAGGTGGGGCTGTCTGTACATCCACGCTTCCTTCTCCATTAGCACAGCATCTCACATAGCATTTCTCCAGCCCTGGGAACAAGCTGCCAAGAAATCCTCATTTATTTATCCCTTCCAACCACAGATATGGCTTACCCTGTTTTGGTAGGACTTTGGTTTGCACCTCTGCAAGGGTTTGCACTTCCAGGTTCCTGTATTCTCCTAGGAAAGTGTATTTTGGCTTAGTCCAAAAGCTTACAAGGAGAAACCCTGGCAATTTCTCCACTGTATCTTTGAGAACTTAGTCATTAGTGCCATTGGCTTCAAATTTGATGCCAAACCCAGCATCAAGTATTCCAAGTAAAATGGTCTAGGTCTGAAAACGCCTGGGAAAAAGGCAAGCTCCGCCCAACAAAGGTATATCACAGAATCACAGAACATCAGGAATTGGAAGGGACCTCAAAAGGTCATCCAGTCCAATCCCCCTGCCGGAGCAGGAACACCTAGATGAGGTTACATAGGAATGTGTCCAGGCAGGTCTTGAATGCCTCATCCTGCTCCACCAGTGGGATTGAACTAGATGATCTTTCAAGGTCCCTTCCAATCCCTCACATTCTGTGATTCTGTGAGTAGCAACCAGTCAAATTAACATACTCTTACTGGAAAAAAAAGGAAGACACCAAGTTTTGACAAAGATTTTCATTTCCTACTTGTCATACTTTTCTCAAACCACTTCATGTTCATGACACACTTGAAGCCCCAGAGACTTTAAGCACCCTTACTCCTAATGCCAATTCAAGCAGGGATTCAGTGCTATTCATGTGAATAGCATTCAGTCAGGGAGACTGAAATAATAACATATGTGAAACAGCTTGAGTCTTGAGGATGTGAACTATACAGAATTAGTTAACAGATTCTTTTTTTTAAGCCCACACACTCACCATAACATTCATTTAGTAAATCTGAATAAGAACCGTATTCAATAGCAACACAATCTTCATGTGAACATTCTGTGAAGAGAAAGACTAAATTCCATGAATCAATAATTTGTTTCAATTTTCTTGGTTTTGTTTACTATCTACATCATGTTTGATGAGTCTTAACTTATTAATGTTATTAACATTCTCTACTTTAAATCTCTGTATAAGACTCTAAGTGAACAAGGCCTGCGTTTGCTTTGACTTCAAAGAGAGCGAAGCATCTACAGAAGTGTTTTCTAGACTGAATTGGACTTTATCAGCGTGGCTGTCGTAAGTTCAGAAAAAACAGTTCTCACCACATCACCCACATTTGAGACAAAAGACCATTTAATACATCTCATTTTCAAAAACATTATTTATATAATGTTGATATCCTATGTTATTTGACTAATATTAAGTACAATATAACTATTAAATATTTGTTGTTCACCCTTACAGTGTTGACCCGTTAGTGTTTGATACTGACAGAACTGCCTGAAACATCTACTGTTCACAACATTTGTTCTAGCTAAAGAGATTTGATAGAATTTGCTAATCAACTGCAACCACTTCCCACCCATAAAACTGATGCAGAGAACTGGAAAAAACAGCTAGTGGGATCCAAAGACATAAACACTTTTACTTATAACTCTGTAAAGAGAAATCCCTCTCTCTCCATATGGTTTTCTCTTGGCTCTTAATCATCTTTTCATTGGCTTCCAGCTGGCTGTCTCACTATCATCTAGCAGCAAGACCAACTTGTTATGCCAAAGCCAGGAACAGAAAGATGAGAGCTGCCGAGTGGTGTGAGTGGATGCAGCACTCTACTAGAGGAAAATCTAACATAAATGATGCATGGCTGGGTCACTTCACTTGCCTTGTCAGAGCAACCACTATTGTGTTCCCAAAACACAGCAGCAGGTCTACATTTCCACTTTTTTAGGAGTGGGAGTGAAGAATGACTACTACAATTGAAACTATAGGGAAATTCTGCAGGCAGAAGTGTAATTACCTGAGTGGGAATTCTGGCAGAAAACCCAAACCTCTTTCACTCCTTAAATAGAAACAAATGCTGTGCAGTCACCATGGAGAGATTACGGACAGCATTTGGATCCCGTGCAGCACTGAAATACAACATGCACACAAAAAGCCAGCCACAGCGCTGGTTTAGAGCGGCACAACCAGTCAGTTCTCCACCCAGTCAGTGGCTTCCCTTCTAGCCATCTTCCCCTTTCTAGTCTTACCAATATTAAACTATATGTCAAAACTCAGGCTCCACATTTAAGGCCAACTCTGTAACTTGCTGACTGCATCTGGGAGGTACTTAGAGCCTGACCTGGAAGAGCCCAAGATGAAAATCCTGACGTATTTATCCACTACCACCCAGGCGGGATTTCAAAGTGGGAATAGAAGAAAACCCCAGGGAAAGGAGCATCTTATAGTCCATGTCTGTGAAAGTTTATTTTCATTTAGCTTTGAAGTACAGCAGTTCTCACACAGTCTGCAAGGGTTTTGACTTCAGGTGCAAGATCTCTCAGTTTAAGTCTGTGTCCAGTGTCTCTGTTTCTAGTCTCCTTATGCAGCCAGACCCACCTCTTCACATCCCTCCCTGTCCCTCCCCTCTGCCCACGCCAAAACTTGGCTCACTTCTCATCTTCCATGCCCACCAGCCTCAGCCCCATCTCCTGGGCTGGATTTTCCCCTCCGCTCCATCACCTGTGTCTCAGAATGCTTCTTCCTCAGGACTCTGGCAGCACCTGGGGGAAGAGTCATCAGAGCACAGAGGAAACAAGCACCCTTCTCCACCATCAGGCATGGTACAGGTTGCCAACTTTCGGAGTCCTTTTGCTCTCAAACTCCTTCCCAAACTGTTACTCGTACTCACTAGTGGTCAGGGCCACTGCCCAACTATTCAGTCTTGTTTTCAAACAGAAATGTGGCTGCTTGGAGTTCCTCAAAAAATATCTACCCTGTCACTTTCTATTGTTTGAAGTCAGTAGGAATGTTGTCAGATTAAAAAAAAAAAAAAAAAGAGAGTCAGAAATTCACCTCTCTCCTTCCAATCAGCCAAGTTTTGTTTTGTTAATAACTTCAGCCAGCTTCCAAGCCTTAGGAGAGTGGTTTTTATCTGCATATGTGTCAGGCTGGTGATATTATATGGGAATCTTTCACTTACTGAGACCAAAGTGTTGCTGTGTATCAGGAATGCCATTCCACAGATCGTCCTTTTCTCACCTCTCTGCAGTAGCTCACTAACTTAGAAGCACAAATCAGAGACAACTGATAATGTTGTAGGAACCAAGATATCCTCCCCCCATTCAGTTTTCCTAATCATCCCATGAGCCACCAAACAACTTCAGACTTGGGAATTTTGAAAACAGCTTTCCTCATTTCAAAAATATACATACATTTCAATTTCCTCCATGTAACACCTGTAATTATGGAAACAGCCATTTGTAATATTGTAGTGATTTTTCCCCAGCATCCACCTCCCTGTGACTGGCTTTTGTTTTCATTCTCGCAAGACAAAGAGACCTGCACATTTTTCCCATTCCCACCATTACTAGCTTTCTCACAGCTCCCCTTTGCAGTTTCAATGTTGTTCTTCACATAGGCACTGTTCCATGGGTTTTCTTAAAAAGAAATATCCTATATTTTTATTTATGAAGAATTATCCTCTGTTTTTCAATCAACACCACATAGCCTGATGTCTTGACTGTACTGAAACTTGCTCATTCTAAATTTTACAGATTGATGAAAAGCTGCTAAAAGGAGAGGAAGATTTTCTATCGTCAGTCAGCAGTGTGAAAGCAGTCTGCTCTTGAAAGCCTGTAGCTCCAATTGTTCAAAAACATACTGTTCACCATCTCATTTTAATCGTGCATAAGATGTTAAAAGATCAAGCTCTAAGTGTACAAATTCTGTTGAAATATGAGGTTCTTTTCACTTCATAAATATGAATGAGGGCCAATTTTATGCCTCTTGTTATATACTGTATACTCTATTTCTTCAAACTCTCTCATCTTTATATACCAATAACCAATTTGTAAAACATAAATCATAAAGCTTACCTTTTTTATTATGCTACAGCCTATGATTTTAATCAATTTTCTTACTTATTGATAACTGACATTCAGCTTCCATTTTATCACCTTGTTTGTGTTTGATGGAACAAATTAAAAAAGTCACCTTTTTGCAAGGACTAAAACTTTACCTATTATTTACTTACAAACAAGTTTTAAAACTACACCATCACAGCAAGCGTTTAATCAGAAATGCAAACAAGAAGCTTGGCCTGTCCATCATGTTCTGCCATACATCAAGCAGCCATCATATTTCAGCATTATCACATACAACCTGCAAACATCTGCTAAGGAAAGGGGGAAAAAAAATAGAATAGCAACAACAAAAAGCCCACGCACCAAAAGGTTACTTGACTTGCATGCTGTGTGAACTGAAAGTGGACATGAGAATCAAATCCCTGTTGATTAGGGATGAAAAAAGAACAATGTTTCTTGGAAGACACTCATTTCTCAAGAGACAGTAGCTGCACATTTGAGAGTTCCTTGAAGCTCCTGATGCCAGCGCAGATAGGAGCAGTCACACACACGCGCTGGGAACTGGGCAGAGATGCTGGTCACAACCTGGAAGCTGTACAGTAACATCAATGCGGAGCTTTGCACAGGCAGATGAGGCACACTGAGGTGGGGAAGAATCACTTCAGGGTCACTGCCATGCAAATGACTTTATTCAGCTTTCCAACCAGCCCAGCTGAGGAGTTTGGGCTGGAGTCAAGAGGAACACATAGGGCTGCCTGCAGCCATCCATCCATTGGGATCTCTTTGGCTGGAGTCACTCTGTCCCAGTGTTGGGGTTCATTTGATTCTGGAATTTTACTAGCCTTGAAAGACACATTACTCATGTAAAAATCTCTGTTTCACTTACACAGAAAAGAAATTGCACAAGTTTTACAGAAAGTTTTCCACTATGAATCAGGGTGAGGTCACAAGTTGACATTCATTTGTTACCAGGGTCTCAGGAAGTGGGGAAAAAAAAAAAAAAAAAATTCCTCATAGGTATTAATAATTACTTGGGTTTTCTGAAGCTTCTGTTTTAGAATCATAGAATCATTTCAGTTGGAAGAGACCCTTCAGGATTATTTAGTCCAACCATAACCTAACCTAACTCTAGCACTAAACCATGTCCCTAAGAAGCTCGTCTAAACCCCTCCAGGGATGGTGACTCTACCACTTCCCTTGGCAGCCTGTTCCAATGCCTGACAATGCTTTCCATGAAGGAGTTTTTTTCCTAATAGCAAATCTGAACCTCCCGTGGTGCAACCTGAAGCCATTTCTTCTTGTCCTATCACTTGCTACACCTGGGAGAAGAGACCAACACCCTCCATGCTATAACCTCCTTTCAGGTAGTTGTAGACAGTCCGTTTCATGTGAATATTTGTGGAAAAAAAAAAAAAAACAACAATTTATTTCTTCTAACTATAATAGTTGATGGTCTCAGCAGAAGTCATGCAAGACATGATTTTCAACTGACAGCACTGCGTTAACATTTCTCTGCTATCTTATAACAATCTCGTGGAAGTATAAACTGTGCCCACCTTTTTTTTCTTAACTCTCCAACAGACATCTACTTCCAAGGATATGAATAGACTCAAACAGTAATCAAGACATCATACAACAATTGAAAAGGACACTTAAAATGTCTTCCCTAGTCACAGCCTGTCCCTGTCTCCTGATTACATTTCCTCCCATTTAAAAGCCTTTCTGCTGGAAATTCCACATTCTGCACTTATCTTTTCCAATTGCTATTGGTACTGAAGAATACTTCAGAAACCCAACCAGACACTGAAATGTGTTTGTGTTTTACATGATAGCGACTCATTCATCCAGAAAAGAAAAAAAAAAAAAAAAAAGGAAAAAAAAGAGTCTGGAGATATTCAAGTGTCTTTGCTTGAATTCCCACAGGAGGTTCACTAAGGTCCTGAATGACCTGGAGAGATTTGCTGCTCTCTGATCCCAGCTGCACAGAAGAAACATATTCCCCTCTCAACTTCAGATGAGAGCACCTGGACAAAGATGTATGTATGCCAGGACACAAGAAGAACGCCTTCTGTGGTGTTATTTATTGCGGCAATGGGCCCTGGCAACAGCTGGACTCCATGGTGACAACAAGTAACCAGGTTCCCAAGGAACAGACCAGAGCACTTCTACCCCCTGGACACGCGGCAAGGAGCAGTAGATGGTCACAGTTGCACCATGGGCTGCTATGTTTCTAGGAGGGTCACCGTCACACAGCTGCCTCCCGAGCAGCTAGAGAACAAGGAGGAAGCCAAAAGCCAGGTAGTGATGACTTCCAAATAGATTCTGTACAAAGCGTGTTAGGAGACATCTTGGCACGTGAGCTTACAAGGACACATCCGTACACAGAAGTGGTTTTGCTGATGTTAACAGTAGCTCTGAATCTGTCAGGGAGCTCTTTAAGAGACGGGCTGTCACTCAGCTTAATACAACCCTTACAGTACAGGGGAAGCAGACTCACCATTTGGCCACGTGTGTGACCTGATTTTACAGCACCCCTGAAAAGTGGCTTTTCCACAGTCTGTCTTACTTGCCTCATTAAAGACACAATTAGAGGCACTTATCACCCATACCAGTGATGAATTACAACACCGCAGCAAGGTGGGGTTTGCCTTAAAAAGTTATTATGAGGTAGGCAGCTTGTATATTTGCAAATATTATAAGACACATATACACAGCCACGTTGATGAAATTTGCAGAGTTGCATTGACTCAAGCCCAAACATACAGAGACAAGACAATAATACATCTAAGCCTCCCAAGAACGGTTTAGAAGGTGTGCAGGTTAACTCTTTACCAAGTGCTAATTTAAAGCTCCATTTTAAATTTCTAACCAATGATCCACATACAGAAAGCCCCTAAAGTACTGAAACAATACTCCAATAGAGTCAACTGGATTATGAACACACTTAGGCTTAAGGTCATTGTTTCCTTTCCAAAATGCTCCAAAAGACCTTTCCTCACCATCAATATCCACCCATGACAGAACATGGATAAGTATCAGGAACACCTCTGTCTTTTACTCCACATGGAACATGCCAGTTCTGTGGAACTATTCTGCACACCAGCTAAATGTTTATAAGCCCAAGGAGCTTTTGTCATTTGTTTCTTCATTTACTTGCAGACTGAAACTTGCAGTCTTGCTAGAACAGAGGCTGTCCCCTCCCAGGATGGGGCAGCTGAGCCAAAAGGCACTTCAAAGGATAGAGTCAAACTTGAAGATGAGATCAGTGCGGGAGACTTCCCTGAAGAACTCCCAGAAAAATTAACATCCTCTCAGGAAAACAGCAATGTGCAGAGCACAGGTAAGCAGTAACTGAAGTTCATAGCTGCTTCACAAATGGAGACCTAGGAGGAAATAATCTTGAGAGTCTACCACCACAGCCAACTCCTATACCCAGAAACGTTCATGCTGCATCATCAGGAGGACTGAGCTCTTAGCACCAACTTAAAACCATGCAATAGTACCAGAAAGTATTTCCTAGCTGATGATCATGTTCTGCAGTATGACTCAACCCCCACCACCAGAACAGGCAGGAGGGGAGACACTTTTCTTGGCAGACACCTGGAACAAACCAAGAGAAGAAAGTCAGCCATGTCCCCAGTGGTAGCCCTGTAACTGGGATTACAGCAGGCTGAGAAGACACATTGCCCATGTGAGCGCTGTCAGTCTGCTGTAACTATGAGTTTTTACAACAGAAGGGTCAATACAATGCCTCTGACTAGCATCAGTTAGAGACAGTGAGTAAACACCATGCTATTCCTTAAGCTTGCAACCAAAAGTTGCAGGAAGTTGCAGGGCCAGTTATCATACAGAAAAAAAACTAGAAGAATCCCAGAAATTGTCATGATGATAAGCAAAGGACTGCTAAGAATTTTTTTTTTTTTAAAGTACAAGTGAACACTTAACCCAAAACTTTCCTGTAATCCTAGGATACCATTTTAGTAAGAGTTGCTAATGGAAAAGCAGCACCATCTCTGGTGCATTTAAACCCTCTAATTTTGTAGTTTACCTCTTGTATTTTTCAAGTGTCATGAACAGCTTACACTTCACAAACACACTAAATGGAAAAAATCTACAGTGGCTGTTTACTCTTTATAATAAACAAGGGTTGTAATAAAATATTTCAAATTGAACACAAAAGGAATAATCACTGGTGTTTGCTATTCATTAAAGAGGAGTTTACTCCCAGTGCCACAGAAGGACATGATGAAAGGATTTCATTTGAGATTGAACAAAATTATTTGCTTGAAATTAAATATTTTCTTTCGTAGCAAGTTCCTTTTCCTCCCACTTCCTAAAGGATAACTTCACAGAAGACTTCTAAGCAGAAAATTTTTGAAACCATGCTTCAATCTTGTCACAAGACAAAAAAAAAAAAAAACTAAAAACACCATACCATAACAAGATATTTCAACTACATTTTTCTCCTGAATGGATTAGTAAAACCAACACATTCACATCACTTGTCAATGTTGCCCACTCATCATGCTTTTTTTTTTTTGCCAAGATATGTTTTGCTGTATACTGGCTTCTGACACTTCTGTGTGCTGACTGACAGCTAAACCCCAGTGCTTTTAGGGTGATTGGTTCAGTTATTTTAGGAGAGATACGGAGTCAGCTTCTACAAAATGGTAGCTGTTCTGTATTTTTGTTTTACAACTGAAAAAAATAAAACAACATTGTCATACCCACTCTGCTTGTAAAGACTGGCAGATGTCAAATAACTGCAATTTTGATTTGGTCCAAGCATTTTTCATATAAAAGCTCTAACTTCTGCCAATAGAGGTTGGGCAGATGGTAGAACTGTCAACTGATGGTTGAAAACCTGATGGGTCTTGGCAATAAAGTTGTTCGTTCTTTATTCATGTCTAATATGTGGAAACTACATAGGCGATCAGAAGGGTTATCAAAATAATTAGGTTTTAATTATATATTTATAAACAGCAGTTAAGAATAAAGTGTTGGAATGCTTATGATCAGACTAAAACTTAGCAATGCTGTTACAACAAAAAAAATCATAGACCACAAAATATCAAAGTTTGAGTTCTTTACAAGATGGCCCATAAGTAGGCTTGTACTATCCTGTCCCAGCCCAGCTTTCTCTGACCAGATCACAGAACCCTTGACAAGTTGAACTGTAAAGAGCTCCCTATGGACCCTCTTTGGGAATATGCTCAAAAATCGGCTTCACAGGCCTCCAGCACATGCTGCCATGCTTTCCTGAATGTGCCCTTCTAGGTGTAGTGAGAAACTGAGGTACCTGCACCATCTTTCAAGCCATTAAAAAGCTTACTGCAAAGCTTGAGCAGTCAAGAAAGCCTCGAGCAGGTCTTCTCCACTGGATGTTCTCAGTATGTAACATCTTAAATGAAAAAAAATCTGGCACTGGAAATATATCATGAAGCTTTATTTGAGTGCCAAGTACTCAACAAGTACTAAGTTTTAACGCTTTCATCTTTTGAAGGCACGCTGCTCATCAGCGAAGGCATGAGTAGATCACAGCCCTCACAGGAAACGGAGAGGCAAAAATCATCAGACATTCTTGAGGAGCTGAGGATGCAGGGAATAATCAAGAACCAAAGTATCACTGAAGGAATGTATGAATACAAGGTAAGTGTCATTATATGAGACAGGACCCTCTGCTATAGCTCTGACCCTGCTCTGAGCACCCCAAGATTCAGTTTCTGCATATGCAAAGCATCCAGGCATATCTCCTCCAAGACTCTTGAAGCAAATTATTAAACAGTAGAGAACTGTATTATGAGGATGTTAATACAACAGAAGCTGGCAGCAGTTTTCAGTTGTTTACAGCTTCTGGGCTTGTTTCAAATGGGGACAAAGGAGACAGCAACAGTACTAAGAACTTGCCCTTTGAAAAACTCGCTGGAAGTTACATGCCATAAACTAGTTTCTCCAGTCCATGAACCTAGAAGAAATACTGCTGCCATGGCTTGTAATTACACTTGAGGCCTCAGAAGTCCTAAATAGTCACACTTTGAGAAATCTACAATTCACATTTGACCTCAGACTAAGAAACCATTACAAAATGGATTTTTAAAATAATTATAGAACTGGTATTTGACTAAAAAGCTAGTGTTCATTTTCTTTACTTTCCAAATGATAACTTGAAGTTTATTTTGGCTTCTGAGCTCAAGTTGTTTTTTTCCCCCTCCTCACCTTTTCCTGAAAAAAAGGAACACCAAGTAGTACAGCTTAAGATGCCTTGTTATATCTGTTTCTAAACGTTACTGTTCCAAAGGAGCAGTGCTTTCGAGAGCAACATTTTATGGGCCTAGTGTTAACAAAGACCAGGAAGGGCCATACCTGACACAGGATAAAACAGCCTCTACAATTTTAATAGTGGCTCTTAATAAAAATGCTGGCAGAGCCAGAGCTTCCACCTACAACACAGGTATCTAGGCTTCTTCACATGATTATATTTCAGCATTTAGGGAGAGAAAAGAAGAAGAGCAACTGCTATTTTTCCTTCCAGGGCTTCAGAAAGATTGCAAAGAATATCTCAAGGTAGAAGGGACCCATAACAATCAAGTCCAACTCACTGCTCTTGCAGGACTACCTAGAACTAAACCATATGACTAAGAGGATCATCCAGACACTTTTTGGACAGGCTTGGTGCTGTGACCACTTCCCCTGAGGAGCTTGTTCCAGTGACTGACCAACCTCTCAGCAAAGAACCATTTCTTAATGCCCCAAGAATCACAGCTGATGTCAAATATTTAATCCTCACCCCTGAAGACTACATTAAGTGCTTAACACCCCCACTCCCAAGAAATGGCAGGAGTTGAATTACAGGCAACACTGGACACAGTAGTATGTTAGTGCACCAGCAGCCATAGGGTATAATCTATCACATACCTTTTATTCCCCCAAGTCTACCTTTAAAGGCACTCCTGTGTGCATGAGCTCCAGGGTAAACAAAAGGACCAAAAACTGTAGTTTCAAACACAGCGGTCTATGGGAATTTGATCCCCTAATCAAGGAATGGTTGGGG
Organism: Patagioenas fasciata; assembly: GCF_037038585.1. Taxonomy (NCBI): domain Eukaryota; kingdom Metazoa; phylum Chordata; class Aves; order Columbiformes; family Columbidae; genus Patagioenas; species Patagioenas fasciata. The sequence goes on along the minus strand of NC_092521.1, from coordinate 95,159,055 downwards.
TTGGAAGGGACCTTCTGGAGATCATCTAGTCCAACCCATCTGGCTGGCTGCTGGCAGGTTCACCTAGAGCAGATCACACAGGAATGCAGGTTATTAGTTTAGTACTTCCATTGCTGTTAGCTTCAATGAACCCACATTGAAAGCTATGAGGACTCTTGATCTTCCAAACCTGTCTAGCTCAAATGTAACTTCTTTTCTCAGCTCATATAGACACAGAACAATCTGGAAAGCAACATGTTTGCTGAATACTCTGTTTAGTTTGGACATATTGGGAAGAATTTTCTATTCATCTCTTCCTATGCAGGCCACAGTTCATCTTGAGTAAGGAATGACATGCTTGGTATGCAATACCTTCCCACCTTGGTTTTTTGCTAGAATGGCCTTTGTCATTAGAAGAGCTTATTTCTTTATTTCTTTTCAAAAAGTCTTTTGTTTCATTTTGGTGATGATTGAACATTGCTTTGTTCGGATTTTTGTGTGTGTCATCTACGCTTGAAACGTCTCCTTTGTAAATCAGTTTTCTTCCTACTGATTCATGCTTCACCTTCATCTCACTAAATGAGTCACCCTCCATACTATTTGCAGCACTTAACACTTCTGGCAGTAAGGCCTGACTTCTAGAGTTATTTATGGCAATAAAAGTCGGGGGAGACGATCACTCAGGAAACTTGTAACGAGATAGTGATTATTTCAACCATAGGTGCTCAGTTTGGGTTTAACACTGCTAAAACTGCTTATCATATGAGAAACTGCAGAATTCAGCCTCTGGTTGATCAAATAATCACCACATCTTTCCAGAAGTAAGTGCTACCCTCAGCCGCAGAGCTCTGTGATCAGGCTGCTCATTTGTATGCAGCAGAGGCTGGCAGTATCATGATTACAAAGCTCTGACAAAAGTGTTCTTAGATCTCTTTCACAGTAATAAAGTAACTTGCCTAAATACTCAGGGCCTCATGACCAAATCTCCACATCTGCCGGGTGCACAGCAACATTGCAAGCCTCACAGACACATCACTCAGCAGAAAAGGGGAATTCTCACGGCAGACAACAGTCACGAGCGAGCACTGAGGTTATTAGCACATAATTATTTCCAGACTTTCATTGGTATCAGAGTTCATCACCTCCACACACACAAAAAAAGCAGAAGACAAGCAGCAAAGCGTCACCTCAACATCAAAATCTGCTGAAAGCTTTTTAATATCTCTATAGGGAGATGCTCTGGAAAATACACTGAAGAAACCACGAGCTAGGCTGGAAGAAATTCAGTTTGGAGACAATGAAGTGGGTGATTTTACAGTGAAGAAGATTTCTGCTGAAGACAAAAAACAGGTAACCTAATTCTGCTGTGTATTTTTCCAGTGCCTGGTTTATCACCTAAAACCCTCTACTTTTTAACAAGTCAAGCTAATGCAGACAGTTAATGTACAACCTTCTACCAAAACCTGATTAATGGCAGTGCAGTGGGTCCTATATTAATCTCACAGATGTTGGAAGTCCAGGTTTATTTTTGCTGAAAGCCTGGAAGATTATTCTACAAATGTGCACAGTAGAGGAGACTTCTAGAACAGGGTATTTTTTTTTCTCCCCTATAGCAAAAGATGCATCTTCCACAAACACCAGAATAAGTTGACTAAACTCACTGCTAACTGGAGTAACATTCTGACCACACTTATGTAGAAAGGTGTGTTTGATACATATCTACTTCCATCCCTCATTATAAAGCATCACTGTTTTTGTCGTTTTGTTCTAGGTTGGAAAAAACAAGCTGGACAGAACGCTACAACACGACAATTTTTTTCCAGCAACTGCCCAACAAATTACAGATATTCTGACTGAAAACAACTGCCCAAGGTTTGGATTTCAAGGAGATATAGACACTCCTCGGCTCTCACCTTTAGATGAGGAGCCAGGGGTACTGCTGAAGAAAATAACCATAGTAGAAGTCACAGATGATTATACTGAGGACTCCACCATCGAGTCCAATGACTTGCAACTGCCTCCATGAAACCATCCACACCTAAGCTGCCTTGCAAAAAATGAACTCCTCTGTTCCCTGCACCTAACTTTCAGGCATAAATAAACGATTTGTCATGGCACACAGCCAAGTCTTGCTGCTACCTATCTCACCTGGGAAAATGGTATCTAATCTTAGTTGTTACACACTAACTGAAAGTAATAAATGAGAAGAGCCAGGAAGAGCCAAATAGTAACCAGCCAGTCACTAAGTTCAAGCCCATGCACATTATCATGATTCTATCAAGTTTATCTTTTTATTATTATTAAATTTAGCTCACTTCTTGGATAGCTTCCAAGAAAAGATTCCTTTTCCCTATGAAGCATGGAACAGGAGGTTGGAAAGGCTTTGGATACACACAGGATCACAAAAGCAGGAGTGTGGAGGAAAAAAGCTGTGACTAGCAGGGATTTGGGGCAGTAAAATATGGCAGGACCCTAAGACGAAGAAAAAAAGACACTTAAGTTACTGTGCAGAGCAACCGGCAAAGAGGTGAAAGATAGTAAGGTGACAACAGGCCCCAAGAACATGTATTTGACAAGCATTTAGCATATGAGGGAGGAACAGTCTAAGCACTGAAATTACAAGGGAGAAAACAACTAATGGGCTGAGATATACAAAGTACAGGGGGGTTGTCCACATGAAGCAGATGACTGTTTCTGTTACGCCATAGCGTCTTTGGTCAGTCTTTTGACTTTGGAATCCCCCATGCCATACCTCCAATGCACATACAACAATTACTACAGTTGATTCTTCCAAAAGTAATAAGTAAAGCAATTGTGCCATTCATGCATTCCCTGCTATCAGCCCTGCCAGCCCCTTCTGGTCCATCTCTATACACATCCATCCCCACTTCCATTTGGGTCACAGGCTTTACCCACCTTCTTCCCCTATCAACCCCATACCAGAGTCACCTCTGCTCCTACCCTGGCTTTTTACTTTCTTACCTCAAGCTACAGATGACACATTTTTCCTTTCCACGTCAAGGAAATTCAGCTGCAACATAGGACCACTCTTCTCTTAAATCACAGGCCAAGCACTGCAAAACCAACAAAAAGGTAGCTCCTATTTTTACAGTCTCATGGTAGTTCTCCCTATTACTCTCAGGAAGAAAAAAGCTTTCCTGCTTCCTCTTCTCTTGACAGAGTTGTACTACATCACTAAGGGGAGGAGCAAGAGCTCATCTCATTTCCTGAGCAGCTGGGATCCCACCTGAGGAGCTGAGTGACTGAGGCAGCCGGTCAGAAAGAGCCTGTTCTTTCAGCCCAGCTCCAGGCCTGGCCAAATTGGCAGTTTTTGTGAAAAGAATCTCTATTAGCAAGAGAGAAGAAAACCTGAAAATCACCCTGTGTTGCCTGGAAAGAACAGTAGAAAAACAGGAAAAGGAAAAAAAAAAAAAAAAAGAAACATCTTAGGAAACAGAGAAACTTTATGCAGCTGGCTCAAAATTATCTAACAACCTGACAAACAAGAGAAGCAAGAGATCTGATTCTTACTACACAGTTAACCCAGGCTGGTCACTGAATTTTGTCTCTTAGGTACTTCAAACTAAGGCTACCTGGACAGGCTTGGAATAAAAACTGGTGTGTGTATGCATGTATATGCCCATACAGACTCTTCCACCACGTTAGAGCAATTTGCCTCCCTTTGCAGTGAGGTTACTCAAGGGCTAATACTCTCCCAGGGCCTTCCCATAGTTTCAGAAGGACAAGCAATGGTCTGTCCCCAGCCAATGCCATTTCTCTCACTGTTTCCTGTGTGAGGATCTCAGTTCCCTACAGCACAAAGCCCTTGTGATACACAGAGAGAAGCACAGCATAAGGAAAGGTGCTTTTTTTTTTAATAGGACCACTCACAGGCTCCTGCCTGGCTCAGATGTGATTGCCAGTCTCTCAAGTCAACAATGCAGCAAACATTCCCTGAAAAAAGGGAACAAGAAACAAGAGGGCCTTTGCAGGTGTCATTACTAATAGCAGTCTACTTAGAAAAACTTCCTAGAGTCAAAGATTCAAGATGAAGCTGTGGCATGGTGTAGTTCAACTGGTGAGCTGAGAAGTGCTGCTGTCTAGCTTGACAGCTTTACATTGGGAGGGCACAGACCTGCTTCAGGAGTGAAACACTCAGTTCTTCCTCCTGAGTACATCTGAGAGCCGAAGCCCAGAGCAGGTAACTTTTCTATGTCCACCTCATGGGGCAGGGTGGGTATGAAAGGTAAGTAGCTTGTTATATGTTTTGCAAGGGGTTTGTTGTGTTGCTTGGCTGACGCTGTCAAACCAGCGGGAGTAACATTCTGAATCTTTCCAGGATGCTTATTGGAAGAGGCTGAACACTATACAAGCACTGGAAGGCAGTCTCAGAAAAAATGCATGGATTTCTCCTTACACAATGTTCACAAGAGCTTTAATTATTGCCTCTGTTAGGAGGATTTGCTGAAACCCATATTTTTTGGCACAGTAAGTTTCTGAGCTTTTTCCTGCAATAGAAGATAGAAACCCTTGGTTGGGCACACAGTTTAAGTATTTTCTGAATGGGGAAATAATTTAGAGACCAAATCTCTCTGTTGAGTAAACTGATGTTTGTATTACTATTAAGCAGTTAAAGCCTGCCTAACTGAATTGTGTATTTATCTGAACACCGATCTAACTCCCATTGAAAACCACCCATGTCATTCCATTGCCTTCAGTGGGTGTTGGACTTGTCTCTTGATGCATAAGAGAATAGCTAAGCAGGGAGAACAAAGCTACATTTCTGAGCAAAGGAACAGCCTGCTGTCTCAACTGTGTTCAAAGGCACAGGACATTGTGAATATTCCTGTGTATAAAATTACACTGAGATGTAGCTGACAACTGCTGGGCTCCTAGCCGTGGCTAACTGCTTGCACAAAAAAAGCTGGGCAGCAAATAAGTGCCAGGTGTCTGCTTTTAAAATGTCTTCAAGTATTTGATGTTCTGTCTGACTGGTAGGGCTCTTACCAAAGACCTTGGTGCACATTTCAGTGGCGCCCATGACCAAGCACCACTGACTTGTGTCACAGCCACATTCGCACTAATCCCTGTTCCTGATGGACCTGGAAAAGGCAACAGGTTGGCAGTAGGAGCCCGCAGCACCATAGCAACTGTGCACAGGAGCACAGGAGCACCAGTCTCCCTGTCAGCACTGATCTCCCTCTGCCAGCCATGAATGGAGGGAGGGACATGCAAGGATGACTTGAGTGAAGATGCCTTTTCTCCCATGCTAGGGCAGACATAAGAGGGAAGGCAGGAGCATCTCAGTAGGCCAGATCAGCCAGGGCTTGCTCTCCTCAGACACTTAAAATCATCATGGGCATATTTTTATCAGAGTGCTTTGCCTGAATTTGGTCCCTTGAGCTTTGCTGGAGGACAGCCACTTTCTGAAACTGAACACAAACTGGCTGAGGAACTGGGTAAACAGAGCCAGAGCTATGGATGTCTAAGCATGAGGATCACCAGTGTTCACGTTATATGCAAGCTAAATGATTCCTACCCTTGGCAGCCAAGGGCTTCTCAGTCTCTGCTCTAAATCCCTCAGGTGTCTTTGTGACAGGCAGTGAGCCCTTGCTTCAGGCAATATGTGTCAGGAGGCATTTTGGAGCCTCCTGCTCTCATGATGAAGAAATTAGAATCATAGAATGTCCTGAGTTGGAAGGGGCCCACAAGGCTCACGGAGTCCAACTCCTGTCCCTGCACAGGACAACCCCACAGGTCACACCATGTGTCTGAGGGCTTGTCCAGTCTCTTCTTGAACATTGTCAGGCTTGGGGCCGTGACACCTCCCTGGAGAGCGTGTTCCAGTGCTCCACCATCCTCTGGGGGAAGAACCTTTTCCTCATGTCCAACCTGAACTTCCCCTGGCACATCCTCCTGCCATTCCCTCGGGTTCTGTCACTGGTCACTAAACAGAAGAGCTCGGCGCCTGCCTCTCCTCCTCCCCTTGTGAGGAAGCTGTAGCCCCATGAGGTCTCCTCTCAGTCTCCTCCAGGCTGAACAAACCAAGTGACTTCAGCCGCTCCTCATATGGCTTCCCCTCCAGACACTTCACCAACTTTGTACCCCTCTTCTGGACACCCTTCAGTAGCTTTATACCCTTTTTATCCTGTGGCGCCCAGAACTGCACACAGTGCTCCAGGTGAGGCCGCACCACTGCAGAGCAGAGCGGCAGAAGTTTTAAGAGTACGATGCTGTAACACGCAGGCAAACGCCACCGAGCGCAGGGCTCTGTGCAGCACAACCGCTGCTCCCGCCTCTCCCTGTCACAAGGGTTTTCTTTGGGCTCGCCCCTTCCCCCTCCGCCCCAGCAGGTGTCACCCTGCCCCGCCGAACGCCCGCGGCCGGCACAGCTCCCCTCCCCCGGCCCTCCCGGCCTTCCCGCCCCGCTCCAGCCTCTGCCGGGCGGGCCTGCGCCCGAGCGCACCGCGGAGCCCAGGGAGGAAGGACAGGCAGGGGCTCGGTGCCCAGTCTGGCTGGCCCGGCTGTGGTGGCAGGGAGACCAGCCGCTCCAGGCTCCCAGGGTCCGCCCGCAGGCTCGGACACTGGCAGTGGAGAGGTTAGGTATTTATTTCTCCTTTTTCTTTCCCCCTCCACGAATTTTTGAACAGGAAGGGAGAATATATGGCACACACAGTATTTATTCTACCGTCACTGTCAGTCACAGTTTCCTAAGATACCTAGCTAAAAGAAAGATGTGAATAACTATTCGTTCACGCTGTCGCTAGGAGGAACAAGTGGGGGGAAAAAAAGAGTTCTAAGAATACAGAAGGACAAGTTAAAGGGAAGCAAAATGATGCATATCCTCTCAGTTTACTCTTCCTCTTCCTACAAAAACAACTCTTCCACTTGAAGCAATACCAGCCATCACCCCACAAGCTTTTTCCTGTGCAAAACACCTCTGTTGAAGGACAATGCTCCATGTGACAGTGAGATGATGAGTTCAAAGGAAGGGAAAGAAATATTCAAAATAACCAGTGGATGAGGGCTGGGCTTCGCTCTCTGTGATTTGTCTGATGGAAAAGCAGTAGCACGTATCCTGTGCAGGTGTGAGCGCACAGGGCCAGGACCCTTTGCCTGAGGCTGACACCCACATTGGTCCATCCAGCTGGTTCTCGGGCAGCTAAGGTGCAGCTGCAACTCCCTGCATGATATGGTCAGAGTAGTTTCCTTCATGAGTCTGTGTTTCTTCTCCCTCACACCTGATTTTGTATATATCTCTTGCCTTCCTCATTTTGTTAATCTGTTGCTCTTTGTTCTCTCTTCCCCAGTTGGCCGTCTCTCCAGCATACGGAGGAATCACTAGTCTTTATCCTGTCCTTGCTGCACTACAGTTCTCTATGCTGAAGAAGAATGTTCCATTTAAAATATCAGTTCTTGCTGCTGGACTACTAAAATTCTCCCATTTCAAGGTGGTGTGTGAAAATCTGGGGCAAACAGCTTCCTGACACAAAGCAAGACACAGCTGATCACTATCCCCTGCATCTCTCCAGGGAGAAACAAAACACATACCTAGACCAAGAGGAGCATTCTCAAACAAGCCTCTAATAATCAATGAACAGGAGTAGCTAGTAGCAACTGAGATGTCTCCAATTTTGAGCTGTTTGAACTCGACATCCAAATGATTATATCCTGCCTAAGTCTCTGTTTTATAAACAGCCTGTAGTGCTGAGCCAGTGTCTTGCAGCAGCTCCCCAGAGCAATCTCTTGTGAAGCTGCATTGTTTCCTAACTTGCTCTGTGCACACTTTCAATATTATCTGGAATGGGGAAACTAAGTTCAGGCCTTAGAGCTGTCTTTGAGCTTTGCTTTAGCTGCCTGCCTCTATCAACGTAGTTCAGACAAATACAAATTACTATATGGTGGGGGTGCAATTGTACTACACAATGTGATGTTTTGGCATGAGTTCAGGAAGTGTAGTGCCAGGAAGGGTCAGTAAATAATGTAATCTGACCTCCTACATATATAGAATATTACATTTAACTACTGAGTGTAGTACTAAGGGTACAGAGGGATCTTAAATGAAAAAAAAAAAAAAAAAGAATCAGGGGCCTTCAAACTCCCTTTGTTTTTCTACATTAATTTTACATTTCAAAACAACTCAGCTGCTTTTTAGTTGCTGTCAGAAGTGCTGGTTTCCTTTGAGGAGCCAGTAAGTTCTTATTTCAGGCAGCACATCAAGAGAAACTGTAATTTTTCTTCCCAGCACAGGATCAGCAAGTACTGAAAAAAGACTTCAGTGATTGTATAAACAACTACTGAAGAAATCCCAGTTGGCTGAAGACTCTTAATGTGCAAGGGAAAGTCTGGGGGCAGAGGGCATAGAGAGAGGGCAGGATTTAATAAGGAGAGAGTGCTGGATACTGGGATGCTTTAGGATAGAAAAGTCTCTGCTGTGCAACCCCTCCCATAATCAGAATAACAAAAATATTTCCCTTCTTCTCCTTTTGGGGAAAAAAAATAATTAAGTATTTGATAAAGAGGTAATTTTTACAAGGTAAACTCAGCACCAATCATGCACAGCAGGGACTGAGTTTGGTGCAGTGAATTCCCTCTCTTTTCCTGTCATCTTGCAGATTAGGAAGGCATGGGATAAAGAGATGTTGTCAGGGATATTAATGGAGCTCTCCTGCCAAGATATCGAGATGTACATAAGCTCTGGTCACAGCCTCTCCTGACCATGAAGCAGCCAGCTCTGGAGATGTGTTTCCAGCTGATAGACACAATCTCAGGGAGGGTGAGGACAGAGCAGAGTTAGAATATCCTACCCGGGTGTGTGACCCCTGCGTGCCCTCGCTCACAGCTACCCCATTAACCCTTCTGCCTGGGGTGTTATTCTGTGGTGTGATTTGTTCTGAAATAAAGATCTGACTGATACATAAACAGCAGAACAGACTTGCCCTCTACCAGCACTTTCCCAGCTCCACTGATATTCTGTTTTCTCTTGCTCCTCCTGGCTTTTGTGTTCAAAAGGCCATCTCTTATTTTTAATATTTGAACATCTCTGGCAGGTGCTAGACCCATTCTTCCTTTCTGCCAGTTTTAGCATAAGAAGTGTTTTGTTTTGGAGGAGAGAGAAGTGGGAGGAAAAAAAAAATGAATAAGGCAAACATAAACAAATTCAGAAAAATATTTACAAAGACAGCACCGGGAAAATTTTTTCTCCTCCACACGAGAGTATTTAGTGTGGTGTGGCAGGATGTAGTGCCTGGCTACTATAGTATGCTGATATGACTGCCTCCATTATTTTGAGCCTATTTGTATCCTGAAAGATACTAAAGCCAGCTAGTGATATGGAAGTTGATGATTATTGGCAGTGGCATCTCTGAGAGCTGCTTAGACTAGAGTCATACTTAAAAATCAAATAGATAAGAAAGATCCAGCTGCAGAATTGCAAACCATATAAAGTCCTGCTAGACACAAAAAAATTTCCTTCTGAAATTTCCTTCTTGTACTCTCACCTAGCTGTGAGAGCTGCTACCTTTCCTTTTACACTCCCTGGATGCTTAGAGCTGGAAACATGAGCTATTGCAGTTGGAGTTACAGAGCCAAAGCTCTCAGGCTAGGACTACAAAGGATCAAAATTCTCAGTTACACTGTGACTTCATCCACACTGGGAAATTAAACATGCCTGGAGTCAAGTGGGACGGAACGCCAACATCCATCCTATTAAATGGTCCTTGATCCCGAGTATCTTCTGAATTGTGCCCAGGGGCTGCCAGGGAAAGTGCTGGCTAGCCTGTGTAACAACTGCCAGAGACCGTTCTGACAACTGAATTTACAACAATTTAGTTTATATTTAGAAACCTTCCTTGACAATGTTTAAATTACTAGAATGGGCATAGTCTGTCTGAAACTATGTCTGAAACTATGTTTTCCTCACCAGTGAAATATTCTATCTTCTATCTTCTACATCATGATATACACTACACATAATATACACTTCTAGTACACTGCCAAAATATGTCATTATCCCATTATTTGATACTTACCTGGTAGACTTGAGCTATTTTAGTTAATAAACAGTTCTATTAAACCTGACCTAGTCTGCTTGACACAAATACTCCATTTTTATTACAGTGGCTCTAGCGCTTGATAAATCTCAGGCTTTATGTATTCCTTTTCCCAGAAGAGTTTCTGGAATATCACCCCTTTGCAAAAGCAGTTCAGCCGTTCTTTGGAAACACTTGTTCACTCCAGCAGGTTGACAGGCAAATAAAAAGAGAGGCCAGTAAAAGAGAAGACTTTCTGATGAATAACCCTCATGAGCTAGGAAGCCAGTGGACTACAAGTGCTCTCCTGCAATTAAGCTGTTCCTGGGATATCAGCGTTCAGAAGAAAAAAATACTTCAGAATCCTATAGGATGCTGAACACAAGCACTAGATGGAGCAGCGGGCAAACTTCTGGACTCTTTCCCTGCTTGTATCCAATCCATGAAGCTACCAGATAGCTCACTTGGAATCTGAGCTGTCAAGCCAATTCCAGGTCAGTACTTTATAAAGATGAGGGTCTGCCTTGCGTAGGACTGAAACGCTAGGTTACATTACATGACATTTTGGACTCAGCACAATTAATGCTGATGTTTAACATTCTTAGATATATTCTTGGATGTTTGTACATATTTCTTTGTCTAACAGTTTAACCAATATATACTTTTTGAAGATTTTCACTAACAATCTAGAATTCCACAGTATCTCACTAGTCATTAGACTGCTGAGTGCATCAGTCAACATAAACCAAAAGAAGACCTTTTTATATAACTACAAATAGTGCATTGCACCTTGTCTGCTTTACAGAAATACCACAGCTTTGTCATAGCTGGCAGTCCACAGAGACTCTGGGCTTCCTTGGTGTTTGAAGATCTATCTCCAATGTAAAGTGTCCATGACACCAGAAAACTCAAAATGCGTGTGGAGAGGGAAAAGATTTCTTAAGGCATCTGTTTTGGGTTCTAGGCATTTCCCCAGTTGGAGAAAAAGTTATCTTGTTGGAGGGGAAAAAGTGTGTTGTTAAAAAACAGCCTCATGACTCTTAAGGTAACTTGGAGAGAGAGGGATGTGCTGATGTTTAAGCATTTGGGAATGCTACTGTGAACTTCAGCTTTCTTTAAAGAACAAAAAATAGAAGAGAGGATATTTCTACCTCTTCCCTTGACAAAAACAATCTTTGTAATGTCAACCAACAGCTAGTGCTAAGCTTATCATTATCGCTCCCTCCACTCTACCCTGCTCTCCCATCTCAGTTCCCTGTTCTGGCTTCTGAAATTCACACCCCTGCGAGCTGATTGTATAATGGACTTTTCACTTCAGGCTCTGCATTTAATAAATTAAAAAAAAAAAAAAACAACAACAAACCTGTGGGCTGGATATAGAGTTATTCAATCTGGCTTCAAGACCCTACATTTTAAACCTCATGGTAAAAATGAAAGAAGATCGCTTTTAAAATGAAAAGTTAAACTGGATTGTTTCAAAAATTACACTTGTTCTAGGGCCTCACCCCTTCTTTTTTTTCTTTTTTTTTTCCCCCTTTGGACTATTTATCAAAATCTACCCTAATTTGCCAATTTCATGGGAAATGGCTACAGTTCTCCAGGAACTGCAAATGTCCCTCACCAGGTTACCAAGAAGATAACAGTAGAGTATAAAACGTTTGCTCGAGAGGTATTTGAAGAATTATTCATGCCCGCAGGTAAGCATAAACCTTTATGCAAACATATGATCAGAAAGCTGATGGTACTGCCAAATTCTTACTTTTTCCCCGCTTTCCTCTTTTCTAACGTGCTTCCTAAATTCATCCAATGATTTGCCCAGAATTCATTAGTCTGAGTTTACACCTACTGAGCGCTCCAAAGAGACAGGAACAGCTTACAGTGTGGTTAGAACGACTCAAAAAAAAAAAAGAAAAGAAAAAAAAAGTTTCATTTACCCATGTAAAACTGTTAGTTAGCTGCATTCAAGCATCAGCAGGCTAATGGTTGTTGTCTAGCTGCAAAACCAATTTATTTTACATTTTAAGATGCAATGTAGCATCATGCTACATCTCTCGATCGCCCCATTAGCATCTCTCCAGAGATGCGTAAGTGGCTTTGGCTGCAAAGAAGAACCATTCCCAGCCCTCACAACAGTAATTATTGCTTCATTCACCTTGTTCCCCTTCTTGCCCTGACATCTTCAGTCACTGGTAACAAGAATTGATGAGCAAGCAGTATATAATGGTCAAATGGCTCATCCTCGCCTCTTCCAGCACAGGTACTGTAGGCAATCGGTCACTGAGGAGGACAGACCACTAGACGCAGGAGGTTGCCCGCTGTGCCTGTGCCTCAAGCTGGCCCTGATTCGAAGTGTGACGGCAGTATGTGTTAACATGTGAGAGCAGACATATTTTCAAAGTGTATGCAAGATGTCTCCGTTAAAACCTGGGCCAGGGAAAGGCTGAAAATAAGCAAAGGAATGCTAACATCACACCTTAAACCCTACTCCAGAGAAATGCAAAAAGGCACTACTAACATGAGCCGAAAGCGCTTGGTGCTGGAAGGAAATCCCATGGAAGAGTGGCTAAATTCACAGAAAAAGACCCGAAGTTATGCAAATTGGAGTGACAATGTTGATCGGGAACGAGACCATCACTGAGAAAAGTAACTTGCAGATGGCAATATCTGCTGGCAGTATTTTTGAGAATAATTACTCTAAGGTGCAATTTGGTAATGATCATTGAGACCACTTGAAAAAAGAGAGGAGTATAAGATGTTAGCAGATAAAAGTTTAAAGTTTGTTACTTTATAAATAATGATTTGTATAATACCTTATTAATAATCATTGGCACCCATGTAGAGGCTTTAATTAAAAAGTCACTCTACAGAGAGGCCCAACTGTTCCTATGGAGAGAACTTCACTAATTTTGAGGACATACACAATAAATATGACACCACTGTCACATGCTTTTCCATTTGCTATCCAGGAGACAAATCCTATTTCCATGATACACTCTCTGCAGAATTGCAGACCCAGATGTAAACAGGACTATGCTTAAACAGTGACTACACACACCATAGTGTATGTTTGCATAACACACATATATTATTGTAGTGTGCTTCTATTTCAAATTACAATTGTTCTGGGTTTGATAAGGTACTTTAACTAAGGATTTTTAATCTATGGAGAGCAAGATTAACATTTCTTGAACTTGAAAGCCATGCACTTCTTTATCAGTGTGTTATTTTCACTTAATGGAATAATGAGGAGTAAAAGGAAAACCAAACTACCTGCAATTTTTGGCATCCTATGTAGCACTGTCATCAGAGTGACGCTGTGTCAAGTAGAATACCTCAAGCACATCACCAGGCTCTGAAACAAGTGATGCCATAATATGAAGGTTCCCATGGAGCCCTAGTGACTGTTAAAATATTGAATGTGAATTGCTAGAAAAAGCAGTACTTCAAATAATGCTTTTGCAAAAGACTGAAATTTTGGTCACTGCTAGGATGTCTCAAGCAATAATAAAACCAAAGCATGAAATCCCCATGCAACAGCAGTTTAATGAGTGCCACAATAGTATAAAGTATTACTGAACAATACAATTAAGGATAATTTCATATTAAAAGTTTGGATTCAGTGCATCCAGAAAGAGGTAGAAAATCTTAAAATAAGAACCTATGGATTCAACTTCTGGTAGCATGAAATGTAAGTTATTTCCCCATATTTTCACTATGTTCATCTACTTCATGGAGTCAAAATTATTTGGCTCATTGCTGTGAGCTCTGTTCTGTTATTGCCAGGAGACAACATTCCTTTTCTGCCAAAGGGCTGGGGTGTGTGCAAAGCAGGATTTGAGCTTTGCCCCTTTTCTCTTCCCCTTCCCTTCCCTTCCCTTCCCTTCCCTTCCCTTCCCTTCCCTTCCCTTCCCTTCCCTTCCCTTCCCTTCCCTTCCCTTCCCTTCCCTTCCCTTCCCTTCCCTTCCCTTCCCTTCCCTTCCCTTCCCTTCCCCTTCCCTTCCTTTCCTTTTCCCTTTTCCATCCCCGTCCCCTTCCCTTTCCCCTTCCCCTTCCTTCTGTCCCTCTCCTTCTCTCTCCTCTTTTATTAACTGGGCTTTGCTCTGGGACAGCAAACCAGCTGTTTCATTCTTGTGATCCTGCCAGAAGACCGTGATGCTGGAGAACTCAGACGAAAGGTCTGTCAATTAATACCCAGAAACTGGTATTCTCTGTATTTCATATTAGCCAGTTTAATAGGATTATGGGACTTTGTTTTCTCACTGGTAGAGTATATATTTTATTTAAGAAGAAGAGCATAGATACTGCTGTTCTGCCTAGATGCCTCTTGGGAACTTTCTTTAACATCTAAAGCCTTTTTCTGGCAATTGATTTGTTCTCTAACAACAACAGGCTGGGAGCTGTGATAGATCCCATTTAGTCTTTTGAGAAACAACTAAATTCTGTGAGTTAACTTGTCTTCTTTTACCATCTAAGGAATATTGGCAGGCTGCAACTATTTTCCTCTGTTAGCCCTTGAAATGATTCTTCATGCTTTTGTCACATAATTAAAATTAGATTATTGCAACTCCCTGCTGGCTGGCCTTAGAGCTTTGTAAACACTCCAGCTGGCCCATAGGTTCATAGTGAAAGGGATGCTCTAAGCATATTCTTTCTTTGTCCTCTCTTCTCTCATCTGTGTTGAAATCACTGCACTTGCTAACTGCCAGCAGAATGTATTTGGTTTTTGCTTTCTAAGGGCAGTGAACATAATGTTAGAGACATTATGTGCCAAAGTCTCTCTCAAGCTTTGCTTGAAAGAGTCTGGATGCAAGAGCTTTCAATCTATTTTCTCTTTGTTGGTGAGGTCTCTTTTTGCTGAAAAGGAGAAGGGAAAGAAGGGGGAGGGAATGGAGGAGCACAGGCTCTCCAAATACAGCATTCAAATGGAAAATGCATACAGCTACATGATTGCAAACCCAGGGGCTGGCTTTCATTGACCAGTATATAAATCCCATGGACATTATGCAGTTGCTCCTTCTCCTATGACAAAATGACTCCCTTCTACCCCAAAAGATGAAAGCAGTTTTGAAATAACAGCATCTCCCACCACAGCCAGGTTTTCTGAGTTCAGGAGGCTGCTTTCCTGGCTGTCACATTTGTTTATGGACCATTACTCCCACATTCCCATCCAGCCAGTTCCGTCTTCTAAATCTTGTGTGCAACGTTGCAACTGTGTGAGGCTTGCTTGATGAGCTTGTAGGGATTATTGTATTAAAGTTCTCAAGGGCCTGAATGACTAATTGCTAATGAGAGAGAACAATGCAGGGATAATGGTGCTTTAAAAGTAAGTAATACTAATGGCGTAGTTTGTGTTTGGGTGTGATTGCTCATCTTACTGCCACATGCACAGATGATCTCTTAGTGTCCTCTGGTTTTATGGGCCTATAACCTCTCAGCTACTCAGTAAGTACTTATTTTGATGAAGGAGAATTATTATGGTGAGGAAGCACAAACAGGCAGTAAAGCCGGCTGTACTGAATTCCCTGTAACGATCAGAGCCTCATCACCTTCACTGAGCCAAGACTACATTTGCTAGGGTTGAGTTTTTATGTAGCCTTGGTCAGCCAGTGTTATGAAATGGTGACTATGGATAAAGAACCACAGGAGTAATACTGCGGAATAGGAATGCTCCCTTATTTGTGCCTCACCTTATCACTCCTATTAATGATGTATATTCCAGCGTAGTCACCTCTCTGCCCAGTCCCTTTTCTTGCACTGTCTAGTTCTATGGGCACCAATATTTAGTCGTACGTTATTGTCACTAGCCAGGGGCTTGATTTTAAATCCCTTGGACAGATTTCCAGAATGACTGCTCCCCCATCCAGCTGAAAGGAGGAGCACTGCAGGTCTTTGGCAGCTCTGCAAATCAAGGCTGCAGCTCCCAGAAGAAGTCTGAAAACACAGCGGATTCTTACACTCAGCTTCTTGCCACGGTGCCGTTTGTGACTGTTGGCAGCCACAACATAACACAAGCTCGTTTTCTTTTTTTTACCCTGTCCCGTTGGGGTTCTGCTAACATAAATACATTACCACGTGTGAGCAAGTGCGCAGAGCCACGGCTAATGCAGAGAACATCATTTCCTATGACAGAGATGGTATTTGCCGTGCTCTGTTGCCTTCCCAGTGCAAACATCTCCACCGGAGACCCCACCACCGCAGTGCTGGCATGCCACTGCCTTTGAGCAGGGATGGTGCCAGCCTCCCAGACAGCCGTGAGGATGCACAGCCAAGACACCATGTATCAGGGCCTGTGCATGTGTCAAGGACAGGTTTCCCAGCCTGAAATGTCAAAGCAACTGTTTTTCCCTCAGGATGTACATTTGTCTCTATGGTGAAGAAAACGTATTATCACAAGTGTTGCCTTTGAGCTCAGAGCTGGATAAAGACCAAACAGACATTGAATCCAGAAAAATTTCAGTATGCCCCTCTTCAGAAACGTTCACATCCTCTGACAATCTTTTTCTTCCAAGAACCAGTCTGCTTCCAAAAGGAGCAAGCTGAATACTGACCAACGTGGCCCTTGCTTCCAGACTTGACATGACAACTGCTTGGAAAACAATACTTGAAGTTTGTTCTGCTGAGGACTACTCTCAAACCTAGTGTCCTTGTTAACTCTCTTCAGATGTTTTCTGGTTATGACCCCATTACAAATTGGAACTCCACTTCTGGGGAGCCCTTGACCCCAAATATTGGCACAGATAAATGGCCTGTAACTGGGCTCTCTACTTTGCTCCTGAGGTTACACACCCCCCACAGAGACACAAACCCTGGTTTCAGACCTATTGATGTAGAGTACTTCAGCTTGCTTGAGCTGGCTCACAGAGGGCTGGGCAGAGATGCTGCTGCTGCCAACTCTCGATGGCATGAAGGAGGCCAAGTCATTTCAGCATGCCAGCAAGCCAGCACAGAGCCCTGCTCCTGACCACACACCAGCTTCGTTCTGTGTCTCAGTTCTGATGGAGTTAGTTACTGCTGCGAGCCAAAGGAGCCAAGACCCGCAGGGTGTTTAACACTTAAAACATCTTGCGATGCTGGAGAAATGCAGGCTCCTGGAATAAAGCAGACGGTGAAGCAGAAGGAGGTGGATGCTTTATCACTTGACTAAAATGGGCAAGAGTAAAATCTCCAGTTGTCTTTCACAAGTAATTTCATATTAGTTCTCTTGTGTTGCTGTGATCATGTTTTTCTCTTTCAAAGTAATAAAAGGGAGGGTGGCCGGGGGGGTATTTATTTTTTTTCTTTTTATTTTTTTACTTAGGACATCTGGGCAGTGACCCAACCAAAGCCTCATCTGCCTAGCAGAAATGTCTGACCACAACTTGCATACTCCAAGTTTCATTCACAGGCAAGGACTATCTATTGGCCAAGTATTTTTACTCTATCATAATCAAAATACAAATTCTAGCTTAACTTAAAATAGACACATCAGAAACACCTGACAGGACCTTCATGCCTGTCAACAAGTGATAATCAAATTTCCTTGCCATACTAAAGTTGGGCAGGAGACACTTCTTAAAAGAAAACCCAGCAAAAGCAACCAACCTGTTTTCCATAACATATTGAATTTTTGAGACACAATGGGAGTTTTTCTTTTATGCAAAAGAGTTTAAAAAGTAGTACAAGCAGTTAAAGGGATGTCTGCTGAAGCTGGGATGAGGGTAGAAGGAACACCTCTTTGAAACAGCCTACATGCAGTGTTATTGAAACTTAAAGAGCAGAGGGGGGGATTATTTCTCTGCTTTTTCTGTTTATTTATCATGTAAATGCAGTTTCCCTTATATAAATATTTAGCTTCTCCCTTTCTCTCTGAAAATCAAACAGCAGCAGGGGTAGAAAAGCAGGGAATGCAATTGTGAAGTTGGTGTTATAGTGGATTTGTGCAAGTTTGCGAGCAGAAACAAATTGTAGTGCATTTGTTATGAAAGTAAACCCCAAACTGACACTGTCCATTACAAAATTACTGGAAAAAAAATAACACAGTGCCAAAAGGAAACTTCAGACAGAGAAGTTTATTTTTAGAAAATACAGTGCTAAGGTAGCAATGTTCTGCAGAAGAAGGAGAGAAGATGTAAGGGAATAAAAGGTATTCCAGCCTCTTTCTGCACAGGCTTCCTCTGGAAGTGTTTGCCAGAAACAAAGAGCGTGTCCCAGCAATATAAACAAATAGGTCTGTGCAGTGCACGGTTAAAATGATCAATGTCTCACTGACTTGTGATCCAGACTAAGCAGGGCATTAAAAAATCCAAAAGAGCACAGCATCTTCTATTCCTGAAGAGACCGAAAGGGTACCCTGACATAACAGTTTCCAACAGCTGTCACAACAGCGTGCGCAGGGTCACGCTGGAGCTGATGGACAACAGCCTCTTGCACGCAGCGCGCCGGAGCCGCGCTCCGCAGGACTGCCTCTTGCCAGGTTCAGCTCTGGTTACCCTGTGCAGTATATCACAGCTTAATCCTTCTGCAATGGTCTGGGTCCTCCTCTGAGGGGGTTCTCCAGCATGTCCTTTTCTGGCTTTGCCAAGGCAGAGGAATGCCTGGCCCTGCCTCCTTTATTTGATTTTGCCTGTTTCAGCTCCTGACGCCCAATGGCCCTCCTCACCCAGAGGTGTGATGAGATGCGTAGAAGAGGACTTTTCCTTTCCACACCAGTTGCATTGTTTTGGGGTGTAAAAGTTTCGAATCTTTGATAAATACCGCACTGAGAAAAAAAGCGCCATCACTGCTCTTTATCAGGTTAAAAACTGAGACACTTCTTATTTATTTAAACAATCTCCCACTAAGTTCAATGCACTGACAGGAAACTACAGCGAGGACTGCAGAACAGAAAAGCTCACAATAATCAAATTATTATCCCAGAAAGGTTCGTGCTGTGGGATAGACTGTTTCCCCTGTTCCCATGAGACAGGAGGAAGACCAGGACACAGACAGCTTTGGCACCCCTCCTTGAAGAGCCTTCACTCCAGCTCTGAGTGGATTGCTGTTCCTCTCTGAAAAGCTCCTCCATGGAAAAGGACCATTGCAACCTGGCTCAGATGCTTCAGCAGAGTAAAATGAAGGTCAAGCTGCCCAAAAACATGAATGGAAAAGTAAGGAAAGTAGATACAAGGCCTCCAGAGCTGATGGATATTCTGAAACTTTGCTCCTGTCCAGCAGCACAGCTTCAAGAGGGACATTCTGCACCACAAACCTCCCTGACCAGGTCTTGCCTTGGTGAAAAGAAATAAGGGGTGCCATGGCATAGATTTTGCCATGGGACATTTGCAGATGCAATCTGAGGACGTCTTGACTGTTTCCTGTGGATTCCAGGTGCAGGTGAAAGAATGAATTCTGAAGTTGAGTTCACTCATCCCCTCTTTGTACATAGTCTGAGGGACCTGGAGTCTGGGTCTCCATAAGTCTAAGAAAATGGCTAAGATGATGTAATTGCTGGGTGGAGGAAGTGAGAACAGCAATTCAGGGAAGCTGAGGTGCATTAAAGAAAAACAACAGGGAACCTGAGGTACATTAAAGAACTTTTTTTTTTTCTGTAGAGATGTCACCTGGATTCTGACTCTTAGACGAAACCAGATTTGCAATGCAAAAGCCGGTTTTTAGAAGACTGAGTGCAGAAAGCCAGGAAAAGTGTCAAATGTCTGACACAAATGATAGTCTGAAAATATGTGAAAGGAGTATGGATAAAGATGATGCTAGAGGTATTAACCAGTTTTCTGATTATTTGTCTTTGCAGGTGGCAATTTGTGTCCTTGTAGTTTTTAAGTTGCTTCTGGACCTTTCCATTTCTGTTCCCCCAGTTTCAGCTGTCCCTTGCTATCCTGAAGCTGGACAACATGCTAATGCCCCCTGATATGCCAAATGTGGAGACAACTGCATATCTTGTTGGGCTGGGTTGGCCGAGATAGGGTTAATTTCTACACTGCCAGGACAGTGGATCCAGAACCAGCCAAAGGGGGTATTCCATACCATCTTAGGTCATGCTGAGTTACAAAGGGGGCAGGCCAGGGAGACAGGCTTTCTCTCTGTCTTGCTCTCATGGCCTGGAGCTGGGTGGTCTGGGGTGCTCTCGGTTCTCTCTGGACCACGCTGTTTGGTGATTTTGTATTTTGCACATGAGCTGTGATTTGGGACAGGGAAGAGGAAGCAACTGGCAGCACAGAGGCAAACCTTCTGCCATCCAGCAAGACCTGGACAGGCTGGAGAGTTGGGCAGGGAAAAATTTAATGAAATATAACAAGGGAAAGTGTGGAGTATTGCATCTGGGTAGGAACAACCCCAGGTTCCAGTATAAGTTGGGGAATGACCTATTAGAGAGCAGCGTAGGGGAAAGGGACCTGGTGGACAGCAGGATGACCATGAGCCAGCACTGTGCCCTTGTGGCCAGGAAGGCCAATGGCATCCTGGGGTGTACTAGAAGGGGGGTGGTTAGTAGGTCGAGAGAGGTTCTCCTTCCCCTCTACTCTGCCCTGGTGAGACCACACCTGGAATATTGTGTCCAGTTCTGGGCCCCTCAGTTCAAGAAGGACAGGGAACTGCTGGAGAGAGTCCAGTGCAGGGCAACAAAGATGATTAAGGGAGTGGAGCACCTCCCTTATGAGGAAAGACTGCGGGAGCTGGGTCTCTTTAGTTTGGAGGAGACTGAGGGGTGACCTCAGTGACAGCCAATGGTAGGACAAGGGGTAATGGGTTCAAACTGGAACAAAAGCGGTTCCACTTCAGTCTGAGAAGAAACTTCTTCTCAGTGAGGGTGACAGAACACTGGAACAGGCTGCCCAGGGAGGTTGTGGAGTCTCGTTCTCTGGAGACATTCAAAACCCGCCTGGACACCTTCCTGTGTAACCTCATCTAGGTGTTCCTGCTCAAGCAGGGGGATTGGACGAGATGATCTTTCGAGGTCCCTTCCAACCCCTAATGTTCTGTCATTCTGTGATTCTGTGAGATGTAACGCTTAAAACTCCGTGCTCACATTAACTGCTTTGCTGAAGTGGGGTCTCCATCTGCCCATACAGAGCTGCACATTCAAAGTCTTTGCAACTTTGCAACCATTAGCTTTGGTCCCACGGGAAGCTATTTATAAATATCTGAATTAATTAAATCAGAACTGTACAGCAGAAAAAGGAATCAACTAAATATGGTCACCATGGCAACAAATATTTCCTGGATGTAGTTTTGCTTGTCATCAGCAATGGCTTCCACATATTCCTAACAATGGCGAAAGTTGTCAGGCTTTTCTTCGTTTGTACTGAACGTGTTCCTACAGAGTAAGATGATAAATATAATGCCCAAGTATTTTAGACAAAGGTCTCTTTTTAGTAGTATTTTACACTAGTTTTAAACCTATTAAGAACTTGAAACTGGGATCCATTGTTTTCTCTTCCTACCACCCTCCTGCCACCACAGTACAGTGAGAGCCTCTTGCTACACAGAGAAATTCCATGGGCTCTGACACTGAATTTGGATATTAAAGTGACCCCTTCACCACGGAGATCAACCAAAAGCAAGGCTAGAAAAACGATGGCACAAAACAACCTGTTGTTTTCAACAGACAGTCTTGGCTGACCCCTGCACCCACGCTAGCCAAAAATAGAAAAGGTGCTGACACTTTGCCAGAGCCCATCTGCAAAATATGCTCATGGCCATGTCAATCACAAAAATGAGGCCCTACGTGCAGTACACGGTGGAAAAGTCCAAGTCATGTTTGTGCACAGTCTCTGAACTTGCTGAACGTGGCCACAACTTGCTTGGAGTTTTGCAAATACTGTGCTTTGTGGACTGAGTCTTTGGTGGGTTGTAGGTATCTGCACTTTGGTGGAGCTCAAAGATACTGAAGTGTTGCCTGAGCTCTGAACTCGCTTTTTTTTTCTTCTCTTGAGTAGGTAAGCCAACATTTTTTAAATGGTTTCAAACACCAGTCTTCCCCATTGCCAAATGAGAGGGCACTTCCAGGACAGCTCTATGTTTCCCCTCTGTTTTTACTTCCCCGCTTTTTTTTAAACAGTGGCCTCAAAGGTATGTGGTCACAGTGTCTGTCTGTCCAGGTATTTCTTTCTCTTCCCTTAATGGCCAGCAAATCCATTGGCAGCATCAACAAAAGGCAGCAAAGGAGGTCAGTTCTCAGAGACAGTTAAATTTGTTCGAGTTTCATGAAAACAGTTCTCTGGCAGAGAAAAAGGATCCTTTCCATGCCCTGACTGTCAGAAAAGTTAGTTCACTGCCTTGTTAGCTGTGCAAGAATGCACGTCAGCACTGGGGCTAGAGATGAAAAAGTACATGGTTATGATTGCCCCAGTCACAGGTGAAGCTTCAGTGGGAGCTGACAGCTTTTTTAGACTCTTATATCAACCAGGGCTCTGTATGAAATCAGCCATCGCAACTCTCAGTGTGCCCAACCTTGCCAGTCTTATATGAACACTTAGATAGTGTCTCTCCAAGTGTCTCTTCACAGTTACCTGTGTCTATTCAGATCTGTGGGTTTAGACTGAGACCACCCTCCAATGCAGATCTATTTATTTATTACAATTATCATGTGATATTTGGGAGAACGGAAGAGAAATCTGTTTATGCAGGAGAGATTTCTGAAGCTCAGGTCACACAACCAAAACTGCAGCAGAGCCGTACAGAGATGCCAAAGCAAAGGAGACACATGGTTAGACTCTGATTTGCAAATCTTAGGTGAGTGTTTTTGCATTGATGCAAGAAAATCAGGCTAACAAAAAAGCTGTAGCTGAAATAAGATATTTAGAAACTAGGTAACAAAATGCTGGAGCTGACATGGCTACTGTCCTTCTGATCTTTACCTTTAAAGCCCTTCCTGACACAAGTCACCTCCTGGGACAGTGGAGAGAGCAAAGGAAACTAATAACCTCTCACCCACATCGGCACCAACAGCAGCAGCACCAGCACGTCAGCCCCGGCTGCTCTGGGAGCTTCCAGCCGGATTCTGTCATTATATTATCCTAATTATTAACACAATTTTTAAAAAGCAAGTACTTCTAGTAGAATTAAATGCTACCAGACTTGTCTTACATTAAGGAATAAGCTGACTTCTCCCCACAAGTAAGTAGTTCATAGAAATCTTCAGTCCTTTATGGTTGGGTTGAGAGGGTACCCCCACCCTCAGCGTGGCTGTTAGTTGATGGGGTGACAACTGCAACGGTAGGGTTTTCTGACATTTGTTTTCTAATGCGTGTGCTGTTTAAAAAAGAACAATGAAAATGTAAATAAATGCAAAGGAATCTTAGGGATAGAAGATCTGCGAAGAACCACTTAATGAAAAACACATGCATTGCTCCATATTGTGTCACTGACCACATATACATAATATATATATAGATGTTCATTTTTCTAAGTCTCGTTTGCTTAGCAGCATGCAAACTGCCAGCATGTTAAGAACTGCTATCAGATAACTTGAAATTACATTAGATAGACCATACAAACAGTAAACAGGCTCTAGTGAATCTGATCCTATGCGATGCAGCGTGGTTTTGCTGCACATAGACTTTAAGACAGCTAAACATGACCTGAGCCCCTGAACTTCTGTGGCAAAAGAGGTTATGCAGCATATTGCAGAGATGAAGCTCTCAGAAATTTCATGTGACGAGGACTGACCTGACTTGTTAATTCATACCCTTGCCAGTGCAGGGGCTTGTTTTTCCCTGTTTGTATCTTCTTGTACTTTGCTGTCAATTCTCAGTCAGCCAGCTGAGAAAACTGTTGCATAATGCCTGGATTTCACTTTTAGGACTGTTTTCCTGACACTTCCAGGTGCATGTCAGTACAGAGAAGCCCCAAGACAGAACTCCCTGTGCTACACACTAACGCAAAACAGTCACAGAGAGAGGCAGACAGGAGGGATCTGAACCACGGAGATACTCTGAGATCTTGAAAACACTTAAGTATGTACCGAACTCATTATAAGGAATTTCATTATTTTCAAGGGGACTTCTCACATATTTAAGAAGATGTGTATTAGACAGGACGACAGCACAGACAAAACCACTAAAACAGACACAAGATGCTTTTACAAAACAGGGAAGAGAACAGAACAAACCCTTCAGAACAAACTCTGTACTTCCACCACACAACCAGGCATCCTTTCGCAAAGATTTTCTCCCCTTAAAGAAGATTATGAAAGTATTTTTCCATCCCCCATCAACTTTAAACAATTCCTCTTGCTCTCTAGTATTTCACATGAACTTCTAATCTGGTTACATTTAGCTTCTCTAGTTTTTTCAAGCTAACTGTCCCTCTCCCCCATTTTAATAAAACCCGATTAACACGCTTAAGAGTAAAACATGAACAAAAATCTCCCATTCCCTCTAAAGTATGGCATTCATGAAGATATCATGAATAAGTAAACACTCTGTAGTGTTCTGTTTCTTTTGTCTAGCTTATTGGTGTTGAGAAACCTTCTTCTTCATTTATTTATGTTGGTATTTTATTTCCTTATTGAGTTTCAAAGATGATCAGGGAAAAATAAATACCAAGGAAATAGCTGGTAGGCTTAAATGACCAAGGTTTTTCCCAGGGAGGTTAAAAAATATGCTTTAATACAAAGTTTTTGTTGTCTTGCTATTTCATTTAATACATCTGATTTCAGTATAGAATGTATGACAGTCTGTGTATGACAGTAGCCAGCAAGCCAGTTTATCAATGTGCAGGAATCAAATTTCTTCTCATAATTTTGATTTAATGATATTGCATTCTAGATATCTAAATTACTATTGTGTTTTTAAGTGAGACAATTCTTCTTAGTCCAGGCCTGTGCAAATGGCAGGAAACGTACATATCAGACAAGAAGTCAGTTTTGCACAGACTTCACCGAGGTCCCAGACACAATCCCGCAGCAGGTCCAATATTTCTCACCTTTTCCCAAATTCCCCAGGAACACAATGCACTGCAATGTATTTGCAGTTCCCAGTGGGAAAGCAATGAGCAAGAGATCAGGTCAGCAAGTGGACTGACTTTTGCTTACCTGGCCTTGCTAAACCTGTTAGCAGATCTTAACAAAATGATCAAATCTCAGAAAAATTATTGCTCAGACTCTGATTTTTAAAAGTGATGAGTTGGTAAACCTCAGTGAAAATTAACAGAGTTTGACAAACGCTAATTGGGTAGACAGGACACTTACCTTAGGACTGAAGAGATAGTCTACATTTTGTATCTTAGAAAATCCAAGGACTATGCTTGAGCCTTAAATGCCATTAATATAAAATGTTTATTGTTTCATGTTGACAGGGTCCATTTTTCAAAGAGTGAAAATTCTTTGGTGGAATTAAATCTGATTTGATTCTTGCACAGGGCTAGCCAAAGGGCAGTGTGATATCTTTTCTGCAGCACTAACTGTTAACACACTCACAGTTGTAGTTTCTTAGCAAAGGTCCCTTCCAGAAGTGAAAATTGAGGCATTAGAGCATGACATGTTTTCTGTCTCCTACTTCATAACCTCACACCTTAGATGAACTGTGAAACTTAAGAGACAAACATCACAAACCAGGCAAACAGTACTATTTTTATTCTCATTACAAAGTTAATTTTTCCCCCTTCTTTTTAAAGGCAAAAGTCATGTCTTTTCCAGCTGAGGACAATAAAGGCTATAAGAATGCTTAAAAACCTCACATTACCTTACTGGGTTGCAGCAATGAGTATGTAGATGCTACATTGACAGAACTCCCAGTGCTCAAGCGGTGACATGCTCAAACTTCCACGCATACTGCAAAACAAACTAAAAAAACCAACCAACCTGCTGCATAGTTTTGAAGCTGTAGCCCTCAGGGCTAGGATCTTACAGGTCAAACAGAATTTTTGACGGAATTTGGCTTTCAAATTTGTAGGTCAAATATAGAAAGCAATGCTGATTCAGTGCAGGCAGAGCTCCTCCCTCCCGAGTCACTTCTGTTGGGATATCAAAGGAAGACAGAGAAGTGCTGTGTATCTACAGGTGTCACCTTACCAAGAGAATGTACTGCAGAGATCTTGACCTTTTGGAGGGGTGCGAAGAAAGCCTCCGCTATCTTTCTCAGCTGGAAGTTTATTCCACCTCAGTGTTTGGGCCAAATTCCAACCCAGCTTATTCTACCCATCAAAAAAAGACCAAAAAAAATCCCAGCCAGAAAAAAAAAATCTCTGAACCAAAAAAAGATAATCTGCTCTGACAGTCTTTGAAGAAGAGGAATGCTGTGTCACAGTGGAGAGCTGGCTGTACCACAGCAGCAGGTGGTGAGACACAGCACAGGCTGGTAAATCTCTCCAAGATCCTTCTGGAATGAAGGCACCAAACTACCATCACATATTGCTACTTTTTTTTCAATAAATCACATCTAATCCAAAAAGTGGAACCACCTAAAAGCTATTGTTGTCTCGGAGCTATCTTCAGTTGAAGAAACCAAGACTGCAAAGTAAACTGGATATTAAGAAACTCAAACTAAAAATACTTGACAGCAACATGATATCTTTGGATCAGAAACATGGTTGAACTAGTAAACAAGCTACATACTCCTATGACACAACTCACCAGCACGTTATGGGTGAGACTGGCAATATACTGTTTATCCTGAGAGAGGACAGCATGTAAACAGGATGACCTTTGGCTAAAGTCCATCTTCCCTCCTAAATGCTCTTCCAACCCTTGGAAGGGAAGTCCCAAGCTCTGGGTGTCCCAATCACAACATGAGGGACTCCTCCACAGCCCCAGCAAAAGGCTCTGGGTGAGGAAGACAGAGCATAAATTTAATCCATCCTCCCTTCCTCTATGTGCCTCTGTGCACCAGACACCTTCAAAGGAAAGGAGAGGACAGTTTTGTGGAGCAACTCTCCCTTTCTTCCTGTGCTTACGCTGGGATTAGCAGACACGTCTCTGGCTGAGAACTGAGAAATGCTGAAACCTCCCATTTTCTCCTAATTAAAAGTAGGCAAGGGTACATTTTGGACTTTAATTGCCTTACTGGTTAGATGAAAGCCAAGTTGCTTGCAAACTCATTTTGCCCGGTACGAGCAATGCAAGAAGAACTAAGTCCTTAAAAAAAAAAAAAAAAAAGAAAGAAAAAAGAAAAAGAGGAGGGTGGAGGGTGTTGAACTTGGCAAATGAGGACGTGGTATCTCCTGGCCATAAATTAGAGCCTTTCAGCTCTCTGACAGGAATGTGCAAGTCACTCCTCTGGAAGGGCTGAGCGTGCACAAGGCCACAGAGAAGGCAATTCCTGAATCTAGAGCTGCAGAATGAGGATATTCATGTGACAGGTAATTAGTTGCTCATGAAGGACTTTCTCCAGCAGCATTCCTCTAACATGGCTTAAGAACTGGAGGGGCTGAAGTGTGTTTGAATGAATTCTTCTCTGCATTTCTATCTGCCTATCCACTTTTCTTTTTTTTCCTTTTGACTAACTACTTCAACTAATAGATGTGCAGTGTTCTATGAGGCTAATGTCTAGCATACAGCTTGTCGACTGTTAGTTTAATCGCTTGTAATAATAACTGACTAGGGCTTAGTGGCTCTGTCTTTCACCAGTATCCCTGTATTTCTGTCTCTTTTTTTTTTCCTCGCTTATCTTGACCAAAGGCCAGATGTAACCTCATGTAACTTGGTTTAGTTTCTTTGCTTTTAGCAGAGCAAGCTCCACCAGTTTTGACTGGCTGCAAATTTTTTCTCAACAATATTCTTTGTACCAGAACTTCTTATTTTGCAGACAAACTACAAGCAAGCAATGAGTTGCGTGGTTGTATACGTCCAGGCTATGTCTATATGGCTCAGCAGGCAGCTCTGAGCACTGGTTTTCCCATCAGGTATCACGATAGGGGTAGGTGTACAACATTTTAAAGATGCACAGAAGTTAGGCAGAGAGGGCTGTGCTTAGCACAGAGTCATCCAGCAAATCAACACCAGTGGGATTTTGCAGATTGGTTAGACATCTGTCTCTTAGTTACCTGTGACCAGGACAGGTAAGTGTGAGAGTCTGGTATTTCACACTCCAGTTTCTAAGCTTCAGCTAGTCTGCAAATCCACATTTATTCCTTCCCCTGCACAACTACCTTGCTTGTTGTCAACATTAAGAATCGTTGTTCTCCTGACTCTCAGCGTGTCCCATGGCGGGCATGGGAGCACTGTGATTTTGCAGGTTCAGCTTCTGGTGTCAGTGCTCCCTTCATTACAGCATCATAGAGCAACTTCAGTTCATGCCAGGCACTAGTCTCATTCTACCTTCTGACCTGTTCTAGCACTGGGAAGCACTATTCAGTATAGCACTCATGATTCGATATTCACAAACCCTTTCCCCCTTTTTTTTTTTCCTTAATACTCCTTTCCATGTGTTCCCCTCCCAACACATTGTGCCCTTTGTAACTTTTATGAATGCATTCAGCCTTCTGGGTATGGTTATCATCTACCCCTGCTTCACCTGACAT
Source organism: Patagioenas fasciata (assembly GCF_037038585.1). Classification (NCBI taxonomy): domain Eukaryota; kingdom Metazoa; phylum Chordata; class Aves; order Columbiformes; family Columbidae; genus Patagioenas; species Patagioenas fasciata. Next base: position 95,130,613 of record NC_092521.1, on the reverse strand, counting down.
GCCTATTACTGTCCTGTACAGGCAATATATCTTGCATCCACAGTTTCAGAAGCTTTGAATTTTGTTTGCTGAATCACTGAAATTCTGTGTCATCTCCTCCACTGTCCTTTAAAGGGAAGAATATTCCTGTCAGAGAGAAACTACTCTTGGTGGTCTACATTTGGTGCTTTAATTGGGAATAAGGAGGTTGCAACAGTCAAAGATTATGCAGATTAGCGCTCAGATACTATAGCAAAAGGGATTTTGGAAAACAGCAAGATTAATGGGTTTTGGAGGAAAAAAATCCCACGATGAAATCTGTTATAATGGGCACACTATTGGAAGAGAGGTGGTGGAAGATTCCTCAGTTAGGAAATTTTTATCAGAAATTGACAATTGAAGAACTAATCACAGATAAAGATTGTACCTCAGCAAGAAGAGTGAGAAGATGATGATGTTTCTAAATTTCTCACATACCGCTTAAGAACATGAGCATATGACCTACTACTGTACTTTTTGCTTCCCCAAACAAACTATTGCCAATGTAACACACATGAGCAGAGGAGAGGTTCGACATTCTGCTCCCCTCTGTAGTGGGATGTGGTTGGTGGAAGTGCACAGATTAGCAGACAAAGCTGTGCCCAACATTATTAGCCGAATGCTTTCATGGAACTATGGCATTGTGGAACTTCAGCGAAAACGTCAGTCCAGCTGACCAAACTGATGGTCTTACTAAGTTAACAGAAAAATTACTTTTATTTTCAGCCCCACCTAAAAAACATGGAGTTTCAGGCCCTAGGCATTCTAATAATAGTGTCAGCAAATAAAGTATGTGTGTATGGATGTATATAACATACAGAGAAATTCCGACTGTGTTTAATTGATGGCATACTGAATGTTTTGAAGATCAGTATTATTTACTGAAATAAAGCACTAGCAAGAATGAATGCTGTGCAACATAATCAGGGGTCTTTGTTGTTTTCAGAAATGTAATGAATGAACACATGACATCCACGGGATTCTGACATGACAGGCATATGGTGCTCATAAATAAATAAAAAGCATGATGATACAGTTACGCTGATACCAGTGAGTAGTAACATTTGGGAAGCTGGCAAGTGGTCTACTCTATCTTACCTTGACAGCAAAAACACAAAATATCTGAGTAAAAATAATTAATTGTACCAAATAGCTTCTGAGGCTTCCTCCAGTTAAGTCATGCTACTAAGAAACATTAGACCATTTTTTAACGTATATCTTCACATACATATTTTTTAAACCATTAAAATTACACAGAAGGTAACTGTCAGCTACTCCAGCCTTCAGCAACAATATTTACCTACCTGGAGAGACTCAGAGAGATACAAGAGTGAAGCAGGACGTAGGTGCCTCATTATATTTTGATTCAAAACTGAGATCCTGAAAATGCCAAACTAGCCACCTACGAGACTGATACTTCTCTCAGGTTTTTCAGTGGTCTACAGTTTGTGGTACTTACCAGGACATGTGTGACCCAGGTTCAATTTCCAAATCACTTTATGAGTTTAGGAATCCCAGTTTCACATCTTTCCCAGGAATGCCCTACCTATACACCACTCTTTCCACATGTTCTTGCTGCTTGCCAGAACTGTCACACTTCCACCAATGGTATCACTACTGCAAAGTTTGCAGGCTATAGGAATAAATGTCTTTCTTCCACACTTGCATTCCAAAGTCACAACCATTTCCCTCGCAGTAAGTCATCCCAGTGACTCGTCCCAAAACACAAAATACACATTATCTCAAGCAACTGGGACAATGACGCTGCTGAAGTTGCCCACCAACCTTCCTGCAGCACAACAGATGCTGTACAGTCCGTGCCTTTAAATCATCAAACCCATTAGTCTGTCTGCAAACTTAGACATCCAGCATAGCCAGGTAAACACCATCCAACCAACAGCTAACTCTAGGCTCATCCTCATCTCAGAATTCATCCAGCTTCATCAGTTTCCCATGGTACCTACAAGTTCCATAGATGAACTTCACTCTTCAAGGTTCACTGGACTGAAACCTAACCCTGGTACAAAGACACAAGCCCTAATAAGGCCAGAATATATGCCAAATGGGTATAATCTGAAAGAACTACCCTTCTAGGGTGTTTGTGGTCACCTCCTTTGGGTTAAGGCTAGACTAAAATTTGAAGCTAACATACAGCTAAGGAAAGAAGTATATACACAATATATTCCTGAACACTAAAGTGTTCAAATGGTCTTTAATTCATTTCCAGATTACAGAGGTCACCTCTCTTTAGATAAACCTAAAGTTAAAGTGATGAGTAAGACTAAGAAACAGTTGGGCAATATTTTTATTTCTGAGGGTTGCTGAAGTAACATACAGACTGGTGCTGGTAGCACCAAATCAGCACTAATTTGGTCCTAAGATAGTAAAGATCATACATTCAAGAACTGGAGGCCCATGTTTGTTTTTCATAGTGTATGCCATGCAAAAATAAAGGCTTGTGTCAACAATGGACTGAATGGATTAGAGTTAGTTGCAGAATGGCAGGGTATCACCTCTCTGGAATTGAAGTTAGGATACCTGAGGAATCCTAAGGCTGGAAAATTACATCCTAGATTCTGTCAGGACCACCAAAGTAGGAAGAGGTGTGATGCTGGCAGGAATGAAAGGGTCAAACTGAGTTTTGTGGGGTTAGCCCTCAAGAGCAGGGGTTGTCTTCTTGTGATAGTGTTAGCATTAGCGATTTTGTTGGGTTAGAAGAGAGAATGGGTTGGAGAACTGTATTTATTCCTGAATTTTATTGGGATTGCCATCTTAAATTGAGAAAGCTAATACAGTAGTAGAATGGTTGCATTAATAACAGCATAGCTTAGAGGACATATTTTGATCTCTTAATGGCGAGGGTCACTTCTAGTTTTAGAAAAGAGGGTGTGCTAGCCTGCCAGAGTAAGATGAAAACTGGACTGTAAATGCTTTGGATCATGGCAGGAACAGTTCTTGAACTAAGGTTACAGTTAGTGTTTGATTTAGGGACAGAACTAAGGTCTGAGAACTAGATGGAGGACTGTGTGACCATCTTAAACCTCTATGGAATATTGAACAAAATGTATACCTGTGTGCACATCTGTTTTCCCCAGTCTTTAACCTTCCTCCCATCCCTTCTGTCTCCTTGTGGGTCTCCCCCCCAACTCCCACAGTCCTCTGCCTGTCCATGCCACACAGACATTCTTTTCTTTCTATTCCTCTGCACCCTTCCAAGTCTCAGCACAGGGCAGAGGCAGCAAGAGAAGAGAAAAACAAGAGAAGCAGCTTTACCATTTTTTTTTCGTTCTGTGTCCAAGCCAATAACAAGAACCACAACCACCATCACCACCACAACAATAATAATGGAAGTGCTGCGGTACCGCAGCTTGGCTAGACTGGGGGGAGAAGTAAGAGTGGGTGGCAGGGGTTTCCCCACAAGCCTTCAGGGCGGGATCGGAACGTTCGAGGACTGCCAGCTCCCAGTGACCCGGCTCTTCCCTGGGGCTCTCCGGCTGGCGGGGCAGCGGTGACCCCATCGGACTCAGCCTCCCGGCGCTTCCCAATTGCACAAGTCCGGGGCAAACCTGCCCGGGAGGGCACCGAGCCTCCCCGCGGGGCACTTCTGAGGCAGCCCCTTCGTCTGGGGGCTCCAAGGGCTGGCTCCCGCCGCACGGAGGGGCATCCAGCTGTTGCCAACAGCTGTGTGACAGCCCCCGCTGGGCCGCGGCCGAGCGCGGGGTCCGCCCCGCCGCCGTCCCCGCCCCTGCGAGTAGGAGGAGGGGGAGGAACCGAGAGTGCCCGACCCGGTGGCTTTTAGGAGGGGGAGGCCACTCAGTTGTTAGCGCTCAGGCCCTGTGCTCCTCTTCCAGCTGCTGCTTTTGCTCGTATCCAGCGCTACGGCCGCCAGGCTGGCAGCTGCCCGGCCTCCCGTTTTCTTTTTGCCGGTACCTACCTCAAAACCTTCGGAGGCTGCGGGGCTCCGCTCTTGAAAGAGGAGGAAGCTGGGTTTGCAAAGGCACAGGGGAATTGCATTGTAACTGGGTGGCGGGGGGAGACGGGAGGGAAAAAGAGGAGGAAAAAAAGAAAAATCAAGTAGAAAAAAAGAGTGGGGCTGACTCTGGAAGCGGGTCTCGCCGCCCAGGACCCGCACGCCCCGGCGGCCACGCGTGGGTGCAGAGCGCGGCGCGGCGCTCAGGGCCGGGCGGAAGATGCACACGACGCAGAAGGACACCACTTACACCAAGATCTTCGTCGGGGGCTTGCCCTACCACACCACCGACTCCAGCCTGCGCAAGTACTTCGAGGTCTTCGGGGACATCGAGGAGGCGGTGGTCATCACCGACCGGCAGACGGGCAAGTCCCGGGGATACGGCTTTGTAAGTGCGCGGGGCGGGGGGAGCCGCGGGGGGCCGGGGAGGGAGGCCGGCGAGGGGGCAGGTGGACGGCTCCGGGGGCGTCCCGGGGAAGCTTCGGCGAGGGCCGCCGTCAGGAGTCGGGCAACCCCAGGCTCGAGGGACGGGACGGGGTGTCGGGCGTTTGACTTTTTGCCTTTTCTCTTTTTTTTTTTTTTTTCCCCCCTCTCCCTGCTGGTGAGTTTGGAGGGAGGCGGGAGGGGGGGATGCTGAAAAAGGAGATTGAGGGGGGAATTGTCCAGTTTCTCGCCAGCGCGCCTGTTGCTGCCTGATACGGCCGCGCCGGGGGTTTATCTGCCGGCGGCGGAGCTCGGCCCGCGCCCTCCGCCCTGCGCCGGCCGCGGCTCCCGGCTGCACTCCGCTCCGCTCGGCGGGCGGGGATCGGAGTGGGGGCCCCCTCGCCGCCCAGGCTGTCCCCCCCACCAGGGAGGCAGCCGGGTCGGTGCCGGGGCGAGAAGCTGCTCCTTGGCCGCGGAAAGGGATCTAATGCGCCGCATTGCCCGTTAAGGTCACCATGGCTGACAGAGCTGCTGCTGAAAGGGCTTGTAAAGATCCCAACCCCATCATCGATGGCAGGAAAGCCAACGTGAACCTGGCGTACCTGGGTGCCAAGCCGCGGATAATGCAGCCAGGTGAGGAAGGGGCCCTGAACAGCTCTTCTCTCTGTACCTCAGGCTTCTGAAGAGAGTAAAACTTTAGAAAAGGCAGTGCTGTCCTGCACTTGCCCAAAGTACACTCACTGTTTGGGTGTGCTTTGGGTTTGATTTTTTTTTTAAATGCAGCATGTAGTAACTTTATGGCTATTTTGTACACATGCCTTATTTAAAAACCAAAAGCAGTCAGGAATAAAATACATGAAGTTCCCCAGGAAAACTTGCACAGTTCAGACACTTCGTTGGTTATTCCCACTGCTGGGAACGTGGTGGCGCTGACCATTTACAGTATCGTTGCAGGGAAAGACTGGACTAGGAATGAATCGCTTCCAATGTGTGCGGTCTTATTAATACAAACAGTATCGTAATGCAAACTCCTCAAACAGATGGGAGTGATTATGCAGACTTTAAAATGAAACGGCTCTTCCTAAGACCACATCTGAGCCAATCTGATGTCCCAGCCACTTCCCAAACTCCTGCTTTGTAGCAAGAGAGACAGGACAGTATGTGCACATTTGTGCTCTGAAGGAGGCTGCTCTGAACTCCCGTGTCCTTGGCCTGAGGGATATTTGTGCAAGTAATTAAGAGCCCACCAAGGAAAGAACTTATACTTGGGTGCTCGAAGAACAGAAGTGAGTTAGGATTTGACCTCCATGCTAAGTCCTTGTGAGTAGAGATGGCTCAAATTTAAGTCCGCAGAAAGTAGACAGATACACCGAATAGAAAATACTATATAATCCTTCAGAGGCTACAGTTAGAGAACCAGGACGGAGCACAAAATAAAATGTGAACGAAAAATTTGTGCTAGATGTTTAGAAAATGTCGTTCTTCCAAACATCTCTAGAAAAGTGTGTGCTTTACTTAAGTCTTCAGTTCTGTGTGCATGTAGGGGGGTGTGTGTATACATGGATTGATACATTTTGCTTTCCAGTTTGTAGTTCTGCAGCCTTTCAGACATCATCACTGGAGACTGTTGGTGAAGGCTATTACTCTGCATTTGTGTGTGTGTGTGTTTGTATACATAGTGTAAATAAGTGACCAAAAGAACACCCATACAGAGAATGTGATGTGTTTTTGTTGGTAGGTTTTGCCTTTGGTGTCCAGCAGCTTCATCCAGCTCTCATACAGAGGCCTTTTGGGTAAGTCTGTTCAATGGGACCTCAAACAGGGGAGGAAAAGTATTCTTTTTTTTTTAAAAAAAAAAAAGGAAAGAAAAAGCATGATCCTTGAAGGCCACTTGCAGTAGCAGCCTTATAAACTCATAAAGTTCTCAGACTTGTAAATGTATACCTGTAAATCCGCTCACCTTGTTGGTCATGTTCTAAATGCCGCAGCTGAGTCAAGTTGTGTGGGACGTGTCCCTTCCACCTAAGCAGCCCAGTCCCGTATGACCCTATGATAAAAAAAGGAGGTATGACTTGATGCAAGATTGCTGTGCCCCATTTCTCTTTTTTCAGCTTGACTCAATGTTATTTATCTCTTTCTAATCTGACAGGGATCGTTTACAGTTAAGATAACTGATCAGAAGGATATGATGATAAGAGGTGGAATAGTTCTGTTTGGAATTAAACTGTAACCAGTAGACTCAAACACAAACAAGCTAAAATGGTGATTAACGATGCATGTATGTTTTTTTCATATAGTCAATAGACCTCCGTGTGCTTTTTTTATTTATTTATTACAGTAATGAAGTGGTGTTTATAGCTAAACTGTGTGCTTTTATTTAATTGAAAAAGCTGTAGTGAAAGTTTTTTGGGGTGGTCTTTCTGATTTTGTTTCTTGTTGTTGAGGAGTGACTTTGCCATGGGGAGCAAAGGGCATTTTTTTTTTTCCTTGCTTTAAAGCTGTAGCCTGTGACTTTTTTAACCATATTTTGTAGTGAGTGCTAAATTGTGTGACTTCTTGATTTTTAAGTAAATCAATGTATTGCTTGCATGTTCATAATTTTTTGGGGGGGTTTGTTCTTGGGAGGGGTGTGGAGCTCCTTATTAACAATGTGCGTCCATTTGGGCTTTCTAATTTGAGATATTTTTTTCTTCAAGCTGTCTTTAATATGTAGCGCGTTTCTCCTTTACTTGAGTATACTATTCCTAAGTAGATCTAACTCTTGCTTCTTATAGGCATATAATTAGGAGGTGAAGTCTGCTTTAAACTTTCCATACAGTGTCACTTCACTAATGCACCCTGACTGAGAAACTCATTGCAAAATAATGCATTTTGCTAATTAATGAGTAAGCTAACAATAAAGTAGGGAAAATGTGTCACAAATGTATTCTGTTTATTCGACTAGAATAGCTTTAGAATATTGTACCTAGCTGTTATTAAGCAATTATAGCTTCTCAGTAGTTGGATTGTCAAAGCAGTAGGAAACAGGTCCTGTCCTCAAAACTGTAGGAGAAAGTCTTCCTAGAAACTTTACATACTTCTAAAAAAGAGAATGTTGATCCTTCTGAGACCTGTGGGGAGGTTGCGGAAAACTTGCTGTCTTTTTTTTTTTTTTTCTCCTTTCTTATGATTATCCTCTACTGTGTTTTTTTCTTCGATTTCTTTGAAGTGTGAGGAGAGGACAGTGTATCTGCAGTGATCAGTTTACGATGCCTGTGCTAGGTTAGGCAGGAGGAGGAGCGCGTTGTCTCCAGAGCTGCTGTAGCACTTGTTGCAGAGAGGAACCAGTGAACTGCCTGGGGATCAGCCCTGGAGAGACCGAGCATTTGCTGAGCGCTACAGAAAAGGAGAACCTGTGGCAATCGGTTGCTAAAAGGACTGTGCAGATGTAGGGCTCTTTCTTGCTTTTCTTACCTGGAGCCAACAATAGATTATGTGAATCGTGTTTAGGTCAGGGAAATTCTTGCAGCAGGCTGAATAAGGTTTATTTCTATTGCAGTGTACAGAAATCTGAAGTAAAGGATTGCTGGTCACAGGGTCATGTGTACATGAAATTGGTCATTTCTAATCCTTTGCCTTTTTTTTGCTAGCTGCAAACAAAAGAGATTACTAATCCTCCAAATTCCTGGTGACTTGTACCTTTTCTAAAGAATGTAGTTAAGATTAAGAACAGCATACACTAGCATGAATGAACATCTTCATTCATTGTATTCCTTTACAATAAGGGGGGTTGTTTCAGTGCTTACTTGAATCTATTTTTATTTGAGAGTTCACTCTTAGAGGATGTTACGTGGATAGCTCTGAAATATATGGTCACCTTAAAGCCTTTCTTTCTCCTGTGCAGTTGCGCTTTTAAAAAGCACACTTTACTAATATCCTATGTAAAATGGGTTGTAGTGGTGATTCACTATCAATACTCTACTAATCCATACACAAAACCTCTACATGTTTTGTATTGTTCTTTTGGTTTTGTTTTTTTCTAACAGAATGCAAATTAGTGAGGTGCTACCATATTCTGGTATGGTCAGCAGTGTTTTGGTATGGTTCCTCACCTATCAAACAAGAAACTGAAAACTGTTTGATCATACTACATTACTTTTACTGAAAAGATGCAGAAGTACAATATTCTGAACTATGTACAACATTATTGTGGTGGAGGGAGCCAGAAACTAGATTAGCTTCAAAGCATGTAGCATTTAAAATGCTGGGAATTTTTCTTTGTTCAGTGCCAAAGAGATCAATTCATCCACCAAATAACATTTCTGCCTGTTCTTTACATTCGGCTTCTATCTTACTGTGGGTGTGTTTTGTAGAAAGCTGTTTGATCACAGGACTGGTTATGTATACAGCCCCGTTTTCAGGATTGTTTATTAAAATACTGTCTCTGAATTCAATAGGAATTTATGGAGGGTGAAGATGACTTTGCCTCCCAAGATAGATTTTCTTGTTTTGCTTATGCCATTTTTACTTTTATATTGATGGGAAAATATGGGGTTCTACAGAGGCACTGGTGCAGGATATGACTCAATTCTGTTGGAGAGATTTTTTTTTTCCTTTGTTTTCTGAACTTGTACCTTGATCAAAATGAGAACAGATCCCCTGTTTTTAGTAAGACCTGAGTTAAATCCAAAGCCATTAAGTTCATTATCAAATGGTTAGCTGATACTACCTGTGTGGTATTATCTTCCAAGAGTTAGGCAACTCTGTCTTTCTTAAGAGAGAAGGAAGAGCCCTCTCTTGAGTTTATGATCAAAAGACCTGTATAATGCTATACTATGGATAATGTGGAAAGAGGGAATGAAGCAGGAGGAGTCAGAAATTAACCTGCAGAATGCTTTGTGTCCTCTTGATAATCAGGCACAAATTTAAAAGGAAGCATTTTAAGGGTTTCGTATGTCTTGATGTTTATGTAACCTATTGCTGCTATAAGGGAAGCTGTGCATTGGTGAAAATGTACTCTTTAATTATGCTTACAAAACCAGATGATGCCATATAAGGGCTAAAGCAAAACATTTAGTTCAAAGTTAGATATGTACTTTCACAAGAATCTAATGTTGAGAGTCAGCGATGTGCTACTACTGCTGAATTTCTATATGCCACAGCTCTCTGCATTAGCCCACAAAATTATTTCCTTTGAAACAATGAGTTTTCATTTTATTACTGCTTATAGGATTATTTTGGGGGTCTTAGTTAAACACAAGTCTTCTGTTACAACAACAATGAAGGTCTTACGGCACATGGCAGGAGTGTCTGTCATTCAATTTTGAATATCCCAAAGCTACAGTTACTGCTGAAGTTAAATGTGGCTTCCCTTTTTCGTTACTGCAGAACCGTAAAACAATAAATACATGTTCCAAAATAAAAACTACTGCCAGGAAAGAAAGCTTAAACTATCTATAATTCTCACACTCTTACTCTCAAAAGTAAAGCAACAGCTTTTATTTAAAATTAAGGATATGCAGCATAACTGGGAATTGCTTTTTCAGCTTTTGACCTGCCAGAGCATTAAAAGCAGTTGGGTTCTGAATGGCTGAGACCTGCATGTGCTGGCCTCTGCAGTAGGTAGAAATTCACTTTGGCCATATAAAGCCATTTTACTCGACTCAAAACAGTTGTAGCATGACAGATGATCAAAAATAGCCCCACTGCAGCTTATGCTGTCAATCATTATGTGAGAAATGGCATGGTGGTGAGGAGCCTGCAGAGGCTTTATGTTTATTGTAGGGTAAGATGTGGCAAACAGATAATGTTTCGTAACTTCACCACCTGTTAGTTTCTTGGCTTAAATAAAACAAGTCACAAGAGTATAAGTGGGAGCACATGTATCTTTCTGTCTTGTTCAAGGATATGGCCAAATGTCCTAATGTCTTCAGAAAATCTTAGTAACATCAGTTCAAGTCAACAAAAGCATCTAGATAAGCTTGCTTGCTGTCTCTTCTGTTAGAAAGACCCTCCTTCACAAATCCTGTATATAAAGATTCCTTTGATGTGGTGTTAAATGGACTCTTAGCGATGCAGAAGCAGCTCTCTTGGTTTTATACCTCTTCCCTTATACTTAAAAATTGTGGTGTTATATTTATTAGGATTGTACTTGATTGTTTATGCTCATCCACTTTGTATGGAGAGCTCAGGTAATGATGTGTATTTAAATGCACAGAGCCAGGTTAAGTATGCTTCAAATGCACTTCTGGCTAATCACTTCGTAAATTAGGTGAGTGTTTAAAAACCCAACTTAGAGTTTTGTTTCATGTTTTCTTTCCCTTCCCAATCCCTATTTGTCACTTTTTTTCTTATTTCTTCCTTTATACAGTAGGAAATGTATTTCATTGACATGTTGGGTTTTTATGATTGTGGTGTTCACGTCTTAAACATGGCAACTGAACATTTCTCTCTGCTGATATTCCTATTCAATCAACTGAGCTCTTTTTTTCTTAAAAAGAAACCTAGGCTATTCCAAAGCCTGACTATCACTTATTTTAAACTATGTTTTGCTATTAATCAAGTTGACAGTGTCCCTTCTGATTGAAATGTTTTCTTGTTGACCACTTAAGTAAATCTTGAAGTTATTTTAAAAACGAAACAAACAAAAAAAAGTCCCCTTTCCATTAAATCTTGAATTTGGAGAGAAGAGACAGTTTTTACCGTTGCAATTTGCATCTGTGCTTACAGTGCGCTAAAAGGTTGGCGCAGTCTTTAGAGCTGTCTGTAAAAGTAAAGTTCAGTAGGAAATAGTAGAAAATCTGCATGAGCAGTTTTTTCTGGATTTATAAAGATTGACTGATCGGAAAAGAGTTGCTTATATGAAGGACTTCTCTGAGAAATCCAGATGCAAGACAAGGTTATGAAACAATAATTATATTGAGTATATTATTTTAAAAATAATATTATATGATAAAATACAACAATGAGATGAACTTGTGTGTACACTTGTGTGCTAAGACAATGATACGACCAGTTTTCAAAACTGAAGGACTAAGTAAACAAGCCAAGGAGGCAAGTTTGGTGACTTGTAGAAGATGGGAAAGCGTGTACTGATCTGTTCAGAATGGTTATTTCTTAAGCTGTAAATTTGCTTTTTTGCTTTTGTTCAGCACCAGATCTGTTTAGACTTAATCCTATGCCCATCTCCCAAAAAACTCTATGCTGTATGTCTTGCATAGAAATAAACAAGCTGGCACAAAACAAGACATCAGTGGCCTCATAATCAAACAGGTTTGACCCTTGTGTCCTTACAAACTTTACAAAAGTGTGATGCACATCTACTTAGGAGTCACTGTTATGGATTTTAATAGCATCTATGTAGCTTCCCCTCAATGGCCTCTTGTGACGGAGTGAGCTGCACTATCGTTCGTTTGGAAAGTGTGATTCTTGCTGTGTTTACCACACTTGTGAACTTTATTTAAACTCCTTTGTCGCCTGTGTTGGTTTTTTTTTTCCTTATTTTTAATAAGGGTGACTGAGGTTGCAGAGAAATTAATGTGTGCTGAGTCTGCATAGCAACTTAAGTAGGGTTGCCACAATACACACTTTCCCTCCCTGGCCCAAGAAGACTTTACATGAAGTCAGGGTTCAACCATTTTGTTACCTTATTGGCTATTGTCAAACTCATTATAGTGATGCTGTCAAACTGTTCAGTTACTAATAATAAAAGTATTGCAGGAAATAATTTTACTAAGAGTTGAGTAGTTGAGCGAGAAGCGGAGTAATACAAATTACTTACAGGTGTTTTGAAAAACAGATACCACGGTTTTCCAGATGGAATGCTCAAGTTAACTCCTTTAGAGTTGTCTTAAAACTGACATCAGCAATCCTGGTCCTTCTGAAGATTTTAATAGCATTAAACGTAATATCCTCAAGCTACATTAAGCACTCCAATTTAACTTGGCTATAATGCTGTGCTTTGGAGTGATGCTTCTCTTTGGGCCAGCGAGCTGACTAATTGGTCCATTCAGCCTAGTTATTGTGGCAACCCTATGCACATAACAACAACTAAATTCGTTTTAGTTTGGAGTATGGATATGACGCGTAGGCGCCCGACTTGTGTCCCGACTGTAACTCCCTCTCCCATCTTTCAACAGGATACCTGCTCACTATGTCTATCCACAGGCTTTTGTCCAGCCCGGGGTGGTCATTCCCCACGTTCAGCCTGCAGCAGCCGCTGCTTCCACCACTCCCTACATTGATTACACCGGAGCTGCCTACGCCCAATACTCAGCTGCTGCGGCCGCCGCCGCCTACGAGCAGTACCCGTACGCCGCCTCACCGGCTGCCGCTGCCGGCTACGTGGCGGCGGGGGGCTACGGCTATGCAGTGCAGCAGCCCATCGCCGCAGCCGCCCCGGGGACGGCCGCCGCCGCTGCTGCCGCCGCCGCCTTCGGCCAGTACCAGCCCCAGCAGCTGCAGACGGACCGAATGCAATAGCAGATGGACGGACTCCCGAGGGAAGAAGCCCTTTCTTTCTCTTCCTCTTTTCAGCCTTCCAGTTATAAGTAGTTAATCAGAGACAATTGATATTCACTAAGGAGCTTTAAGGAAAGCGATGCTATTGCAAAACTAAAGATTTTTTTGTTTTATTCCACTGTCTTCATACAGTATGCATCCAAATCGTGTCGGTAGAGGGGAGGGGTAGTACAGCATGTCTAGTTTCAAGTATCAAGCCAGAAGAAAATAGGTTAAAAAATACTGTACTGTCATGAAAGAGTGGCAGCAGCAGCAATGGGACTTCATATTTTCAAGCAAGCAAACAAGAACCAAAAAAAGCAAAGATGTCCTTTTTACAGTATCAGGGAAGCAAAACTGCCTTTTATAAGTAAGAAAATGGTATTTTGAAAAGTTTGAACCAGGGAAAAAAACTGAGCAATATGTAATCTTGATCCATGTTAAGAGGAAACAAGCTTAAAGCACTGATTGTCCTTTCTAGCTCTCAGAAGTTGTCTCTGTGAGATAGTACCTTCTCACTGTCTCGCTGATGGGCATCGAACAACCCAAGGAAGATGGCCGGCTAGTAAGATGGCGGACAGGCACCAAAGTTATTTTCTTCTCTGTCCTCTGGATGAGTGGAACTATGGAGCAAGTGATGTGGAAGTAAGGGGTGCAACAGCTGTAGAGACAATAATGCAGACAGTTCTGGACAGAACACATCACTCGTGCTCATGTGATGAGCTTGTCACATCCTAATCCCTCGCCCCATCCTGTTTCACTTTTGGGAAACTTTAACTGCTGGTGTCAGCTATTCTGATTCTAAAATAGGATCAGCCCTTTACTACAACAGCCTTCTCTTTCTATTTATTGCATCTATTCGTAACTTGTGAATAAAGGCAGGAAGAAGCTTAATGAATTAAAACCTTTAAGAACTGTTTTAAGGGAATTTTCTTTTCTGAAAGCGTTTGTACAATTTTAATATCTATTTCAGGATTGTATTTAAAATATTTATTAGCAAACATACAGTACATGAGGCGACTTTTGTTACCAAGACTGCAGTTCTTGAAGGGTTAATGGTATGTGATTTATACTGTGCCTTAATTGTTATGCTATTTAAAAAGAAATATTTATTTTGAAAGTTTTACTATGCTGCGCTCTAAAGAAAGCGACTTTAGATGTGACACTGTAAAATTATGTATTCATCTCATGGCATAAATTATTTAGTAGGCTTAGATGTAGCATATTAAATATTAACCTAATTAACTAAGGATGTTGACTTGGATTTATTTAAATTCAGTATGTGCACTGTATGAGGGTACTCTTAAATTAACACTTTTTTAGGTTTTTACATAAAATATTGCTAGTTCATTCTTTTTCCCTCTACTAGTTTTTCCTATAGAGCTCTCAAATACATTAGTGCTGTTTTCTCACTCTTCCGTATGCAGACTGACTATTTTTCCCTTTGCTAGAAAATGCTGCTTTACATTGTCCTGTGAAACTACAATACTTGCAATTTTTATTCTTGACCGAAATGGAATTTAATATTTTACACTGTATTGGATTTTTTTATACTTGAACAATTTCATACAAGGGAAGACAGGATAGCATTTTTATGGACTTTATCTAATGTCACTGGATTTATTTTAAGTATTCGGAATACTAGCCAGTGTTATAATGTAGACATGACTCTCCTGTGCATATTATTTATTCAGTATGTATATTGCTTTACAACATTTCAGATCTCTTAATCTATTCACTTGTATTAAAACAATAAAAAATGTTGTCTCATCCAGTCTACTGATGTTCTTGCTCAAATTGTCTTAGATCTTGTTTAGATAAAGCTAGAGGGGCAACTTTTTTTGTGATTTTCCTGGTCTGTGGGGTGAATAGCAGCATAGGCACTGACTTTAAATACATAGACTGATATGAACTGTATTACGCAGAAGAAACTCTACAAAGAAGACAGAGAAGATGCATTCTGAGATTTACCGTAAAATAATTCAGAGTGGAAGGGATTTCAGGAGGTCTCAGGTTGCTTGTGGCTTTGTCCAGTCACATCTGAAAATCCTCCATATACAGGTTGTACAACCCCTCTGAGTAATCCACTCCACTAACTAATTATACCCATAGTATCTTTTCTCCCCCGCCCCTTCTATTTAGCCAGAGCCTCCACTGTTCGTTTATCACCTTCATTTCTCATTGTTTGGCAGAAAGCCCAGACCTATCTTCTCACTAACCTCGTCTTAAGAACTGGAAAGTTGCTGTTATCTTCCATAGGCTGAACAAACCCCAGTGCCTCAGCCTCTCCTCACAAGTCTTGTACTTCAACCTCCAGCCATGCTGCTGGCCCTCCAGTGGAGACATCCAAGTTTATCAACAGCTTTCATGCATTGGGAGACTCCAGACTGGACCCACTATGCCAGCTGTGGTCTAATGAGTGCTGAGTGAAAGGGAATAATCAGTTCCCTTGATCTGCCATCTGTGCTTCTGTTGATACAGTCTGATGTACTTTCACTGCTGCCAGAGTTCACCACTGACTCCTCTTCAGCCCCAGGCCTCCCCATGTCCTTTTCAGCAGAGCTGCTGCCAAGCCACTGATGTCCTGCGTATGAAGGGGGTTAGTTCATCTCAGATGAAGCACTCTCTATTTGTCCTCACTGCATTTCATGAGGTTCCTGTTGGTCTAGTCCTCCAGCAAGTGTAAATCTCTCAGAGAGGCAGGCCTGATCTCAAGCACATCAACTACACCACCTGTTTAGAATCATCAGTCCACAGACCTGATAGTACTGCACCCTGTCTCTTCCTCCAGGTCATTGATAAAGGTATCAGACAGGACAGACTCCCAAGGGACTCCACTGTAACCAGCCTCCGAACAGAGCTGGAACCCTTTTGACCAATGATCCCGTCAGTTTTTGCTTATCTAGACTGGACCATCTGAAATTGCATACAAGGATTCCGTGGGAGATGACATGGAAAGCCTTGCTAAACTCAAGGTAGACAGCATCCTCTGCTTTCCTGTCACCAACAGATGAAGTCATCTCAGCACAGGACGCAATTTGGTTGGTCCAGCATGATTTACCCTTGAAAATCCATGCTGGCTGTTCCAAATCACCACCTTCTCTTTCTTGTGCCTAGAAATTACTTCCAAGATTGTTCACTCCATGATTGTTCTGTATTTCCCTAGACTGCCCTTCTTGCCCTTTCTGAAGATGAGTGCACCATCTGCCTTTTTCCAGTCATGGAAGACCTCCCCTATGTCCTTTACCTTTCAAAGATGATAGTGAGCAGCCTCACAATGACAAGAGCCAGCTCTCTTGGTACTCTTGGATGCAGCCCATCTGGTCCCATGGACTTACGTGGACCGATATTCCTCAAGAGCTCCCTGAATCAATTGCCTTCTACATCTGGGGGCTTCTTTTGTCCTTGAGCCCTTCCTGTAAGTACAAAGTGTTGTTATAAAAAACCTAAAGGCCAGGGCACCTTTTTGCATACAGTACTTGAACTGGGAAGCATTGAAGTAGCTGTTCAGATCAGCTGATGATGGATTTGCAATCTTTAGAAATACTCAACATTTCAATATCAGTCCAAGCCACTAATGACCAAAACCAGTTGCTGCCTGATGCCTGAAAGAAGCTGTAGTGAAAGGCATACAGTCTTGGCCAGTTCTTTGAGGAATGGGGAGAATGTTCATATAAGCTTCATATTGAAAGTCATTACTGCAGCTGTCACTCTTACAGTGACTTTGGCAGAAGTACAGGCTTGACTGCAGAATTTGAGCTGTTCTTTCATCCACAAAAGTGGTCTTTTTCATCTGCAAAAGAGGGAAGAAGTGAAACTCGAGTGATAGAGAAGACTCTTCCTGGTCTTGGGGTCAGACTTCGTTTCACCATGGAGGATTATGAGCCTCAGTTGTCCAGAAACAGTACACTCACTCACATCCTGATCTGGTTGAAGATGTCCCTGCTCATTTCAGGGGGGCTGGACTAGATGATCTTTGAAGGTCCCTTCCAACCCAAACTATTCTATGATTCTGTGTTCCTGGGCTGATGCTGCCATGTTCTGTTCTCAACAAGTGCTTGCAGCCTGGCTCCTGAGAAGTGTTGCCAAACTGCCTTTTGCAATGACCTTAAGATCTGTGACCTTGCAGAGCGCAATGGAGTGTTCATTCTGCTCAGAAGCATGTGAACACCCTCCAGGAAGGTGAGTAGAAAACAGTAAGAGCCATTTTCTACTCTGTTCTCTCATTTCCCCACCCTGGTCTTCTCCCAAGAGGGTCTGCCTATAAAGGCATGGTATCAAGCAGGAATTAAACCAAAAGTCCCTCTGAGTGGAAAACGGAGGATGCTGATGGCTCAAGAAACCGTGTGGCACAGTAACCTATTATTTGATATAGGATGAAGAAAGCATCTTACCCCTGACAATGTCTTTGGGCCTTCCCCTGCTTCCATTTGTGGGTGATGGACACCCCAGGGTGGGACATGAAGGGGAATGCTTGCTGCCCTGGAGGGGGACTGTGTTGTGGGAAGCCACACAAGGAACAGAGTAAAAGTTTATGATTCAGTTTATAAAGGTCAATCACATGCTGGCTCTGTGACTTGACAAATTAAATAACCACAGCAAAAATGTAAATGTTCAAGTTCCACTAGTAAACCTAGCTTTGAGCATGCAACATGAACACTAACTCTTCTTTTTGCTAAGTAATTAGCTGAACGGACCTTTGTACATAAAATACACCTCAATGACACCTCATATACTTGAAACACCAAGAATGCATATTACCAGGACCAAAATAAAATAACTGAGAAATAGCAGCACTTAATTGTGAAATATGTGAATACTCGGCAGAAATGTTAGCATCTTACTTGAGAGATGGCATATACGTAAGTGTCAAGGAATTGCACACAATACAATTTCCAGTTGTGTTTCCAAAACCTTCAAAAGGTATTTTACACTGAAAAGTGATCAGTGCAAAGTTCCTTGCAGAGGGAGGGGAGAAGGGAGAAGCTGAAACCAAGAACCATTGCTAAGGAATGTGTAGAATAAAAAAGGTGTAACACCTGGAAAGGTTACACTGATGACCTGGCTGCTAGAATTGTAGTTTTTCCTAATATTTGTATTTTCCTATTAAATAATGAGCGTAAGTTGGTATGGCTAGAGTTCATTGTATCTAATTTTTATTAGATCTTCAGACACATGAAAGTACTACATTAGGATTAAAATAACAATGCAATCATTCACAGCACCTCTTAGTCTTCTTCATCAGATGCTGAGCCATTTCAAACTGAGCAATTCCGTCGTTATGCTCAAAAATTCATGAGAAAACACATTCTAGTCTGAAACTACATTTCAGTTCCAAAGAGCTGACACACATGATTTGAATTGTCTTCAGTTTGACTTCTATTTATTTTCCAGGTTTTTGGTATAAATAAACATGTAAACGGTATATTCAGATTGCAAAATAAGTTAACACGTGGTTTGTGTTTCCCTGTGTGCTTGAACTTCAAACTATAGGTTATACTTCCTCAAACTAACAATAAAACAGGCTCTGGGCAAAGTCAAACTGTAAAAATCTCAGGCCCTTGGAAAATTTTAAATTAAAAACTTATGAGCAAATAAAAACCGAGGATTATGATAGAATTTGGCCTTGTAATTATCACCAAAATACACAGTGCTGTGAATGGGATACACTAAGAAGAATGGGAAGAATGGGATAATGCAAGAGAAGGGAAACCTCTCAGCCTTACACTGCATTTAATATTACCATGTTACAGCCTGGCTAGCTATAGGCTCTCAAGACTGTCTTACCAGATGCATGCTGGAAGTTTGTTATTTGTATATCCCTGAAAACAATGGGGAAATGCTCTTTTAAGCTAGTTTATTACCTTCATGCCACCATATTATTGCCCATAAGGATCCCAAGGAATGGATTCATTATATTGTTATATACTACATTTAACAAAACCAAGAAAACACCTGACAGAAGCAGCAACTAAAGATTTTTAAGGACTTTGAAAATAGCATGGTTATGTCTGAGTTTACAAAATGCTTACTATGACCAATTATTTTTTTCCTCCAAAACCCAGTCTAAAATTAGGAGAAAAAATAAGCTTGACAGAGTGTCAAAGAGCAAGTAGAACACTACAACTATGAGTATGTTCAAACATGCAGATATGCACAGAAAAACAATTACCAGCTTTCCTAACATGAAGAAAATTAGCTCTGGAATGTTTCCCAATTCCATGTGCCAACTTTACTGAGATAAGCCATGAATTTGGGCTAGCTTACACTATCATTATTTTTGACCTAAACAGTCTGGGAATAGGGAGGAACCCACAGTAGTCTGTTCCATCACCAAGCATCTGAAAGTCAAAAGATGCTATCCAAATTAATTGGTGAGAGGTCTCTTGAGATGTGTATACTTTTTAGCTCAGTACCCTCTTGTACTTGTATCAATCTTTACCACATACTTGAAGAACAGAACACTTTTTTTTCCAGCACTGCAAAGAAGGGATTTTGCCACTCTCTGAAAAACTTTTACTATTTTTTTGGTTGGTTGGTTGTGGGGCTTTTGTTTTGGTTTGTTTTGGGTTTTAGTTTGTTTGGTGGTTTTGTTTGTTTGTTTTGCCTGGATTTGTAGCAATGACAAAAATTAGCAGCTAAAATTTAAAACACCGTATTAAACAAAACTCCCTCCCAGAAAAATAAAGGTATATTTTTTAACATTTTGTGTTTTGATCATTTTTTAAAAAATCATAAATGGTTTAAAAAAAAAAATACCTCTGCATTCAGAAAGTACCAGAGTAGAATGTTCTGACTTTTTCCTGACACAAATTTTCCAGCTGCTTCAAAGGGACGACTGATTACTTGCTCAAGGATGTGGATACCATACTGTTGCCAAAAAATTGGGATTCCCTGGCTATTTGTTCTAACCGCTGGAATTCATCTCCTAATCTGTTTGCTACTAATATTTCTGAATGAAGAAAGAAATAATGAAAGGCGAGAAGCAAATTTTGCTTTCACTGAAGATAGTTGGACAATTTTGGAATGTTTTATGCAGACAAGTAAACAAGGCCAATACGAACAACCCAAGCGTAACCAAGTTGAAGCACAAGCTTTTTTCAAGGTATGTCCAGAGCATGGTCAGTTTCAATTATAATGAAATTTCTTCATCACACTAGGGACAAAGGACCTTAAAAGTGGCCTACTGTCTTTGTCTAGTATAATCTCTTCCACAAGGATCATGGTGTCCAACTCCTGTCCCTGCACAGGACAACCCCACAGTTCACACCGTGTATCTGAGGGTGTTGTCCAGTCTCTTCTTGAACACTGTCAGGCTTGGGGCCGTGACACCTCCCTGGGGAGCCTGTTCCAGCGCTCCACCACCCTCTGGGGGAAGAGCCTTTTCCTAATGTCCAACCTGAACCTCCCCTGGCACATCTTCCTGCCATTCCCTCGGGTTCTGTCATTGGTCACGAAAGAGAAGAGTTCGGCGCCTGCCCTTCCTCCTCCCTTTGTGAGGAAGCTGTAGCCCCATGAGGTCTCCCCTCAGTCTGCTCTTCTCCAGGCTGAACAAACCCAGTGACTTTAGCTGCTCTTCATACAGCTTCCCCTCCAAAGCCCTTCACCAACTCCATGTCCCTCCTCTGGACCCTCTCCAGTAGCTTTATACCCTTTTTCTCCTGTGGCGCCAGAACTGCACACAGTACTTCAGGTGAGGTCGCACCAGCACAGAGTAGAGAGGGATTACAGTATGCAAGTTTATGCATTGTTCTTTCCTGATTTTCATCAATATTGGCTTTTTTTCTATTAGCGAACTTATTTATCACGGAAACTCTTTTTCCCATTTTCTGTAAAGTGCATCCTTTCACTAACCTAAGTGCCACCATAATTTATACTGTTTTTCATGTAAGAGAGATTACAAAGATCTCCAGGCTTTATTCTGCTGCAAATGTCACCAGTTCCACATACACTACTGTATCTTGAAACTGGTCTTCCTCTGACCTTATCAAGAACAGCAATTTTCCCGTCTGCTCTAACAACACCTGGGATCTTGCCAAAAGAAATCAGATTCCAACGTAAAGCTCCAAGAGCAGCAGCTGAGTGTGAAGACAGAAATGTGCTCATCAGCCTTCAGAGGGTTTCTGTCAGAAGGGAGCTGCCCTGGTGTGGCTACAGCAGCTCAGCTGATTGAGCTCCTGAGAAGGCCACACCGCCATTGAAAGGCTTTCTTGTGTGAATGCATCAGTTTAGCTCCATGAAGACTGGGCAAAGCACAAACCAAGCAGCAAAATAGTGTCTTCCTGGGGAAGAAAGTCTTGGTCTGGAACTTCAAAGAATGAAGCTGTCTTCAAAGTTCTTGTATATTGTCTTCAGTATAGTGCAAACTGTTCGGAGTGCCTCGGCCTGATCCCGACAATGGCAGTGGTGCTTGCCAGCAGTTCTCGAAGAACACAATTTGGCAAAGATACAAGCAGTGTGTGGAGGAGCCTCAAGGAATCTGAGTTTCCTAAACTCAGGGAATGGTAGTGTTAGAGAAAACTGGGCACTGTCTCTACTCTCCCTTCTGGGACAGAATCTAGTTGGAAGCCTGTATCTGGTGGAGTTCCTCAAGGGTCAGTACTGCAACCAGTACTACATATATACAATATACTATACAGTACTATACTATATATAATATATTCATAAACGAATTAGATGAGGGAATAGAGTGCACTGTCAACAAGTTTGCCGATGACACCAAGCTGGGAGGAGTGGCTGACACGCCAGAAGGCTGTGCTGCCATCCAGCGAGACCTGGACAGGCTGGAGAGTTGGGCAGGGAAAAATTTAATGAACAAGTGTAGAGTCTTGCATCCAGGCAGGAACAACCCCAGGTTCCAGTATATGTTGGGGAATGACCTGCTGGAGAGCAATGTAAGGGAAAGGGACCTGGGGGTCCTGGTGGACAGCAGGATGACCATGAGCCAGCACTGTGCCCTTGTGGCCAAGAAGGCCAATGGCATCCTGGGGTGTATTAGAAGGGGGGTGGTTAGTAGGTTGAGGGAGGTTCTCCTTCCCCTCTACTCTGCCCTGGTGAGACCACACCTGGAATATTGTGTCCAGTTCTGGGTCTCTCAGTTCAAGAAGGACAGGGAACTGCTGGAGAGAGTCCAGCACAGGGCAACAAAGATGATTAAGGGAGTGGAGCATCTCCCTTATGAGGAAAGGCTGAGGGAGATGGGCCTCTTTAGGTTGGAGAAGAGGAAACTGAGGGGCGACATCATTAATGTTTATAACTATATAAAGAGCGATTGTCATGAGGATGGAGCCAGGCTCTTCTCGGTGATAATCAATGGTAGGACAACGAGTAATGGTTTCAAACTGGAACACAAGAGGTTCCACTTAAATATGAGAACGAACTTCTTCACAGTGAGGGTGACAGAGCACTGGAACAGGCTGCCCAGGCAGGTTGTGGAGTCTCCTACTCAGGAGACATTCAAAACCTGCCTGGACACCTTCCTGTGTAACCTCATCTAGGTGTTCCTGCTCTGGCAGGGGGATTGGACTAGATGATCTTTCGAGGTCCCTTCCAATCCCTCACATTCTGTGATTCCATTGCTCTTAAGATACGGTTCATTTGAAAGGCGGCTGCATTGTATTAATGATATTCCATCTCAGTAAGACAGCTTGGTTGCTGAGTGCCACAGCCCTTGCTGCAGGGAGAACAGAACAGCAAAGCTTTGAGCACAACTGAGATGAGCTTGATACCCAGGGCAGAGGGATTGGACTAGATGATCTTTTGAGGTCCCTTCCAATCCCTAACATTATGTGATTCTGTGATTCTGTGACTGGAGCCAGGGCTTAGACTGAAAACAGAAGATAGGCATGAACATAACTTGACAGAACTGCTGGAGGTCAGAGAGGTTTGCTCCAAAGGGGTCAGAAGTGCAGTCTGCTCAGTGGTGGTGAAAGTGCTATTACTTGCAAACATCAAAAGATTTTCATGGATTCTTGACATTTGCTGTGGTATTTAATGTGCTTAGGATGGTAGGATTGTTTGGAGTTTAAAAACTAAGAGCAGATATTCCAGGTCTTAACTGGCTGACAACAAGGGGAATTATTGCCCATTTGATGACTCCTGAAGACAAAGTCATAAATATGCCAACAAGAAAACAAATTGCTTCTCAGTGGGGTGTTATTAAATCTAAGCAGGGTTACCTGCAAAGTCTCAGGTTCTGTCAGTCACAGAGGTAAAAGATTTAACGATACTAACTGGTTTTTAATTCCTAAATCAGCAATGATCTCAAGAAAATATCTGTTTTAATGAACTATTCACAGATCCTAGTATTTAGAGGGTTGCCTGTGTTTGCAAAACAATGCCACATTGAACAACTCATGAAGGCCTTGCTGTTGAGCAGACCAAGCTGCCTGCAAACCTTTCAAATGGTACTTTGCCCTACCGAGCACTGTCTTGCTCCGAAATTTGTGGTATGGGAACACACTCCAACACCTGTGTGTGTTTAGTGGAAAGATAATTCTGCTGTTCAATGTGATGTGGTAGAAAGAAGATAAGTGTAGGTACCTGTTCAGGTTTGTGATGAACTTTGGTTCCTCTTCTGAGAATGGCTTGGTGTCAAGGAGAGGAAAAAGAAATACCAAAGTGATGCTCTGCTTACTCCCCAGAGTCTGGAAAAAATTATCAGTGGTGAAATCCCTCATGGCGTTCTCGTTCTTGAGAAGTGGTAGAAAGCACCCCACCTTGGGATTTTTTGAGAAACACTATGAAGTAATATCACTCAAAGAGCAGCATGTGGGGGAACCATGCCAACTCCAAAACTGAATTATTGCACTCCATTTAAATGAAGCCACCTGGGCGCATCTCTAGTTTGTAGACTTCATAGCAGCTTGACTTGATTTACAGGTTCACGCTCCGGCAAATTCAGTCTCTCCACCACTGCCTCATTTTAATTAAAAACATAACTGACCAAACCGTACTTCCTTCTGCAACTGAAATCCTCCTCTTTTCTCGAGGGCTAAGACATGAACCCAGACAGCCTTCCTGGGGGAGAGAACTCAGTCCTAAGTCACAAGGTGGTGCAAAGCCAGTGGCAAAGATCTTCTTAACCTACAGGCTGGGAAGTAGGACATGTAGCAGGCAAGGCTCTTTCAATTATCAAAGGCAATGCATTGAAAAAACAGCTGGATGGGGCCTCCCCCATTTTTTCTCAAATCCACTATCTTACTTCTTTTCAGATAAGCGCACCTGCACTCATTTCTCACAAACTCATTTTTTCATAAAACAGAGGCCATCTATATTTACAGTAGAATGTAGAATAATAAATTGCCTAGTCTGCTGCTAATCATGGAGAAAACAAGGAAGCTGAAATTCCAAGAGAGAAATTTACTTAAGCATAAGAAGTGCAAGACTAGATCTTACATGTAAAATTTCTTGTTAGTTTATGCTTCTGGTTAATTGTTCCTGTTAGGGGAATACAGTGTCAAGGGCTTCCAAAACAAAAGATCTTCTTTTAAAATACACAGTCAAAGGCTTTCAGGTGTCTGAAAAGTTAATGTACACGCTCTCTTTAAAAACAATTAATTTGCATCACGAACATTTCTTCTCACTGATTCCACGTATTTTTCCCTATGCCAAACATGCATAACATTGTCTGGCAAATGTTCTATCTCTCTCTGTTTCATTTGACATTTTATCAGACTGGATTGTAAATCTTTTGACGTGGCCCTATTATTTTCTTTATTTAAAATATTTAGTATATGCTACATAGTAAGTTACATTTTACCAATAATAACTGGTAATCATTCAGATGTCTTTCAGAAAATGCTCAGTCTAATATGTTTTAATCTGCGTTTTTATACCTTCTCGTCCTTTACATTAGCTCTATTACTTTATTATTCTGTAAGTCTGCTTTCCTGTCCTCCAGAACTGCTTCTGTTTTTCTTGTTGGCCTGGACTTAACAGTGTAGGTCAGGTAGCAATCAAAAATTTGCTGCCTGATTAGGGTTTTGTTGTTGTTGAAAAATAATGATTTACTATCTCCATTCTCTCTTTCACTTTCTTTGCATCCTTTTCTCTGCCTGCTGTTTTTTCTCCTGTCAGGCTTCAAGCTGAGACTATGCTCTCTAACATTTTCTAGTTCATTGGAGGTCATTAGCAAACAGCTTCAGAGGAGCTAGACAGCATGTTTGCTCTCTTCATGTTGCTGTATTTCAGTTTCTGATGGGACAGAATCTATTAAGATCTTATCGTGTACTCTTCTTTTCACATAAGTTCTTTGTTCCTTACGATCTATGGAAAAAAAAAAAGTACACATATACTGTCTCATGCTTTCAGAGCTGAAAAGCAGCACAGCCACAATTTCAAAGGTAAAGAACATGCTACTGTATGCAGATATTGGCATATGTCTTCACATCATTGATGCGCACACCCAGACTAGAGTCAAATTTGTGATCAGATGCAAGTAAATTATAAGCTCTACATATAATAAAATACATGCAAAAATACAGGTGCAATTGTAATGCATAAAGCCTTGAAAATCTGCCCCACTGTGTGTTTTTATAGTTTACTTTCCCAAGTCACCATGTTCTTATTACAAGCTTGTTTTAGGCCCTGCCAAATTCTAGAGCCTGTTCATCAGGTCCTTCAAGCCTGCCAGCTCCTTCAGCTAGGCCTCTGGAATACAAAGCCATCTAAGTCTTATAGATCTGACATGGAATGAGATGTGGAACTTTTAAAAACAACTGCTACGAGTGCATTTTCTTCACAGAGAATGGCATTCCACTGAGGGGTTTTCACATTTGGAATGATAAGCAGGGAAAATCTTGATAAGGTCAGGAAATAGAAAAATAAACTATTAAAATATTGGCTTAAGAGACTATTAACAAGTGAACAGTATTGTTCAGAGACAGGTGTTTTCTGTGGAGGAAACAACCAAATCTCAAAAGATCAAGAGGAGGAGGCGGCAGCAGCAAAGAACTCTTGCAGATTCTGCAGAAAGAGGTCATTTGTGAAAACAAGAGTAACTTATGAAAGCATACAGAAGAAAAAAAACCAAACTATTTCATTCACTCTTTCAATAGTGTTAGTAGAATTTGCATATCCATCCCTGTTTCACGGGCTTTGAAATTTTGTTTTTCTCCAGCTGTTTTTCTTATCATTTTGGCATGTTTTCTCATCACACACAGCTCTCAGGCGCTCTTGCTAGCAGACTGCTGGCATCTTTCAGCTGCTCTCAGGCCTGCTCTTTTAAATCTTCCAGCTGCCTCTCTTACCCCTCATAACATTATTGGCCTACCCATCTTGTGTATTTTTTTAAATAATTTCCAGCTGTCACATTTGGTGTTCTAGATACTTTCCATTCTCTCCCACTGAATATGGTATTTTGGAGTGTTTCTGTGGGCTGATGGGATGACAGCAGATTTCCAATGCCTTCTTCTGCCCTAACAGGAATCTCATCCAAGTCCTTTCAAGATTTTCATGCACCCAACTGAAAATTTCTTTTGGCTATTGGTGAATGCTGGGAAGCTGAGAGAAGGAGTGGAACATGGTGCTAAATCACCAAGGTGGTAAAAATACAATGATCCGTGATCAGATGATCAAATCTCACCTCTTGCTGTTTCACAGATTTCACGCATCTTGTTCTCTGTTCTCTTAAGTACTGCCGATCTCCCACATTGTGTCCAAAACCTCTGAAATTTAGAAGAAATTTCAGCTAATTTCAGCTCACAATCTAGAATCACTAGCCCAACAGTATCCCTGATCCTTACACCACTCTTGCAGACTGCTGCCTCTGGAACTGACATAAAAAAGGCTCTCTGTATGTTTAAGAAACATACTTTGGTATATGTGAATCCTTTGACTTCCATGGTCAAGAAAAAAACTTCATACACAAATTCCTCTTAAATGTGTGACAGTTTAGACACACACACTCATGCATTCTTATGCACTTCAAGAAGCAGGTAAAGCTTTCATGGTATCTTGCCTTTGTAAAATTTTGCCTCAAACCTGTATAGTTACAGGAAAATCTAATTGCCATCCAATTAAATGGACTCAAAAATAAATTTCAAAGATATTTTCTTTCCTTTTTTCCATATTTCAGCAAAAGTAAAATGAAATCTGGCCATGTGAAGCAGTTAAATGTTATGGAATCCTAACCGGGTTTTCAACAAGCTCCCTTTTAACAATGTCACTTGAATAAATGTGCCTGAGGTTCAGAAAAGAATAATAATTAAAACAAAACAAACAAACAAACAAAACCCAAAGATCTTATCTGCATATGTAATTTTCTATGTGATTCACCCAGGGCTGTTCCTTTTGAATCAAGACCTTTTCTTATCCAGGTGGAAGCTTAGATTTATCTGCTGGAGAGGCCTGGGTGAAGAATCTCTCTGCAACAGGTGCCCACTGTCCACAGATGAGCCACGAAAAGATGTGTTGGCATCCAGCACTTGCTTTGAAATAGGTAATGAACTCAGAAAATCCATTTATAAATATCATGCCAGACTGCAGAACGGGGCACATGTTTGGAAGGGCCTGAGACAGGAACCCTCCTTTACCACTGCAGAGGAAGGCTCCTCTGCTCATCCTCTTCCCTTTTCTTCTTTGAAACTCCTGGTGCTGGGAGAGGAAAAAGGACTTCTGGATTTGCCCACTTATTCTCAAACTGTGAGAAGGAGAAGGGAACTGTACCCCGAGGGTTTGAAAAACACCAAGAGGAGCCTGCAGTTTAAGAACAAGCTTGATCACTGCAGTGGTCAGGACAGAAGCAAGCACAGAATCAGCAGGACAAAGCAGAGCCTGGAAAAGAGGTTTCAAACAGAATCACAGATGTTTTCATACTGACTGAAAACTGTTTTCCTCTCAAAGGGTCTAGTGGTCTTCTCCACATCCCAGTGAAGTAATTGAAAGTTCTCCAGATACCATCAGAGAACTCTGGATCGGGCCTTGTGGTCTTGTCTTCAGACTAGATGGTTTTAATAAAGTCCATTAACAGATGTTTTCAAACACTTCTAAAGTCAAGACAGCTGTGGTATATTTGCAACACACAAGATTCTTATCAGATCTGAGAAAAAAATCCTGTGTTCCTTTTCAGTTTAGTTTCTGGTGCTTGCAAAAATCTTCTCTGATAAAAAGAGAAAGAATTTGTAAGTCAGCCCACGAAATCAAGGAGAATCAAATTCCAGAATTAACTAGGCCATCATCTAGCACATGCAATTCTCCATACCTTCCAAGCACTACCAATACTCTAAAAAAGAACCCTATTAATAAGAAACGTTGTTATTTGGAATACACTAAGCTGGGGTTGCCTAGTTCCAAAGAAACCAAATATGCCGACCGTGACACAGCACTCTGAACTTTCCACATGAGATCACCAGATATCTTTGACAGTGAGAAATGAGAATGGGATTATATATTCTGTATACAAAATACAGAATCACTTTCTGTATCTAGGGTTACATCAAGTTAAATGGCAAGAACGGGCTCAACTACTTTCTCTCTTGGGGGGGGAAGACAATAAGAGATACGTACTTCCCTTCCTACAATGAATTAGACAAGTATTCTCTGATGATGCTTAACACTATCATTCTGTATCTTACATTTTCCAGCGGTGAATCCTGTAGTCCACTGCAAAGCAGAACTTGTTTCTAATAGAGAAAACTGTTAGTCATTTCCACAGGCCTAACTTTAGGAGAGTTAATCTCCACAGTCTTGCTCTGTGATCAAGAGACACACAGATCCTCTGAATTATTGTCAGAAGGAGACTCTTTCTGCTACATGTAAAAGGATGCAAGGGGGACTGGCTCACCTAAGTTAAAGCTTGCTTCTGTAGATTCTTCACCCAGTTTTATTTTTATCATCTATGTAAAATATTTTCTGCAGATTTTCTGTTTTTCAAATAGAAATATAAGACAGGGATTGCCTAGCTTTGCCTCTCAGATTAGAACTGAGCTAAATCCTAAAGACAGTTCATAGAGACAATCATAAAAGCAATATTGCAACACAATAAATTATGAACGTGTCATATCAACGGCAATGATACTCTGCTGCTAACTCACAGAACAACCACTAGCAGCCTTAAAGATACAACTTTCACTATGATATCAAATATTGGCAGTAAGAAATAATAGTGAGCACAGCCTGTGTTTAGAAAGACTAT
Organism: Patagioenas fasciata; assembly: GCF_037038585.1. Taxonomy (NCBI): domain Eukaryota; kingdom Metazoa; phylum Chordata; class Aves; order Columbiformes; family Columbidae; genus Patagioenas; species Patagioenas fasciata. The sequence goes on along the minus strand of NC_092521.1, from coordinate 95,101,589 downwards.
TTGAAACCATTGGAGGAAAATGTTCACAATATATTTCAACTAGTTTCCATTTCAGAAAAATCAAGATGATTTTGTGAAAATTTGCATTTGAAATTATCAAAATGTCTATTGTAAAAAGTGGCACCTCCAGTAAACAGCTTATTAAAGAAGAAAAATTTGTCTAAGAAGGAAAGAAAAATGGAAGGAACACCTTCCACCACATTTTTCATTGTTTGAAATGAAGTTTTCTATGGAAAAAATCATTAAACCAAAATTCCATAAGTACATAGGCCATTTAAATATTCTTTTATGAGGGTGAATGGAGGTGCACAAGGACCTCTAAGTGCCTGAAGAGAAGGACAATATTTTTGTTTTGGTTAATTTTCAAGTCTCACTTTTCAATAAAACTGGTGTCAGCATCTAGTTAATAGAGCTGACACAGCATGGATGCTGTACAATGTTTATATTACATGTGATACATATTTCCACATAGCTTTTGCAAATGAACATTTGTAACTCTCTAAAAGCCACAGACTGTAAGTCAAGAACAGATGTCAGTCTTGAATCCCTATCATCAAACAGTAAGGTATGAAAGAACAGAAACAATTAACCAAATATAGTAAACAATTTCACATAATTGCATATCGAATTTTATCTCATGAGTGCTATGGAATACCAAATACATACGTAAAACATTCATTTTATGCACTCAACATGCATTTTTTTGCATATTGGTTATTTTATTTTCATCAACACATTATTTTAGTGTTGAGACAAAGTTACCTGTTTTCACTTACACACATGTAGATGAACACAGCTGCATAAGTCTTTTCTACACGGCCTTTTCCTCAACATTTCTATTGGTTCTGGTTTATCATCTTTGCTCACTGCGGTGTGAATATCCGTGCATGCATCTGCATGTGGACTAAGAGCCAGACAACGTGTGGAATGTAAAAGATGGGCAGGCCAGGTAACGAACACAGGTGTGGTAGCGCAAAGCTGCAAATGCCTCAGATGACTGTGTGCAGGAGGGGAATTTCAAACAAACTTGGTATCAGTGGGCCAGGTTTTATCCTTGTATAGCTTTCACTGACTTTGTCCTGTGACATGCTGTTGTGGCTGTTCTTTGAAAAAGAAAAAAAAAACTGCTGGAAAAATACACACTCTTTTTTTTTTTCCACATTAAAAAGAGAAGAGCAGATTATATAAGTTCTTTTGAAATACTTGAGCTGGAATTATTGCAGTTTTAATGGCCACTTTTACCTTGCCAAGACAGTGCATCAATACAGGCTACCTGTTTGCTAAATAACTTCTCTTCAGACAAAAGACGGCAGCAGGCTTTTTCTGAATGAGTAGTCACAGCAAATCCATAATCTTGAAAGACAGAGTATTTTGGAAGTTATGAAAAGGCAGAAAAAGCTGTTGCAATATAGGTGAAATGACTGCTGGAAAGTTTCAGTTCCTCATAAAGCTGCACTGGAATTTCACAGTTGACCAGGGATCATGCTGTAAAATCCAACATTCCCTCAATTACTGAAGGACAGCAATTGTATAAATTTAAACATCACGTTACACGTCACCACGAGTCTCCCTCCTCTTTTTTGGACAGCACTACAAGTGTCCTGTCAGGAGATACAACTCACAGCAACAACCCAGTGCTCGCAGCTACAATACGCGCGTGGAGCTGGTAATGGTGAATCCCATTTCATCCTGCACAACATGAGCCAAAATAGCCAGTGGTGCTGCCAGACTCAAAATATCTCACTATGCCCTTCTTATCATACGAAATAATGGGAATTCCACAAATTCAGCTCTGTCAGTCTTCTGAAACAGATGGAACTTGATGGGGAAAGTATCATAAAACAACTGAAGAGCCAGTTGTATCACAAAACTTGATTTGAGCCAATTGAGCCATCTAAACAGCAAACTGATGTATATTCCTCTGCTTTTTTTGCCATGGATGAGAACAATCCACCTTTATTCACTACATATATAGTTACTGATACACAGGTTTGATGACAAGTTATTCCTTAGAGCACATAACAAATTCTAGGTGAATGTATTTGTGCTAAGCTGCAATGCTGCAGAGGTATCTGAACGTGGAACCTGCAGTAGCTACAGCTATCACTGGGACTCTCAAATGCAAGTTATTGCTATAAAGACCACTGCAAAGTTCAGCCACTGAGCTTTTGATCCACAGCATTTAGTCTGTGACTCACATAGGAATTTGACACATTCATACCTTACTCTGCTCTAAGTACCTTGATTGAGGCTTCTGAGCTTAATAAAAAATTAAAAGAGTAACATCTTTATTCAGATCAGTCCATCATTCATCGATCCTTGTCAGTGCAACCTCGGAGCTTCCACTTTCCAATGCCATATCTGTGTCCAGCCTCTGAATTCCAGGTTTTTAGGAGGTACGTGTGAGCATGACTGCACAATTACTGACAATATTCAATATAGAAGCCACTGTTGATTGGCACGTATTTTTGCTAGTCACATAAATAAAGTTTGAAGTCATTAGCAGCATACACATTCCTAGTTTCAGATTATATTTCGGTGAAATAACTGCATGAATTCTAGGTCAGATGTGCAATGGCTATAAATCAATAGATCCCTGCAGCTTTCAGTATAGGTCTGGAAACCTAGAAGAAATGAGAATCTGATCCAGAACATTTAATGGGTAAAAAGAACTGTTACAGGTAAGAGTCTACTTCTAAAATAATAACAGAAAAATTCACATACTTATCTCCAAAGATACATTAGCTAATTAATACTACCCACAGTTCTTGCCCTAAACAGGTACCCTAATCTAAGATGCAAATAAACAGAAATAAGGAAACGTAGAGGAAAATATGATACCAGAGAGGTTTAGTACAATAAAATATTCAGCTTCTGCAGCCTTTTCAATATTAATGTCCATTTATCTCACAAAGAGAAGTTTGAAGGAAGAGGATGGGAAGACCACGTATTTTTTCTGGCCCAAATTTAATCTTCAGCTAAACCCAAGAAGCCCCAAGCCACTGCCAAAGGCAAATGGCCACCCCAAGCCACCCACAACTGTCAAAACATTTCTACGAACGTGTTTAAAGTAAGTGGTAATGGCCTATCCAGAATTTGTACCCCAAAAATGCTCCCCTAAAATAAAAGCAATAAACCCCTGTTTAAAAGCTTAAAAGCGCTATGGCATAGGAAATAATGAGGTAGTAATAACGAGGTGTCAGTCATGTGGATATTTTTTGATCCCAAGCTAATTCAAACCATTGAAAGATTGTTCCCTACTGCAACAAGTAAGTCCCATCTCGCCTCAACTTCGAGCCAACAAAAGAACAAGCATGAAAATGGGAGAGTGAGACTTGAACAGAACCAAATCCTATGAATGCATCTAGGAAATCTGCATTAAAATTGTAAAAAATCGGAGATAATGTAGAGGGAGCCACAGAATGAATTTTAAGCGCTTTCAATGCTGAGTTTACTTCCATTGTACTGAAATCACTCTCACCTTATGAAACTCCATTCAACACACAAACTGTGCCTGAAACAACAAAAAAGCAGTAGCTTGGCCAAGTTTCCTAAGAGATCTGTGGATAAGACCACAAAGCTTTAGTCTACAGGGAAAAGCAGTTGACTTGGCAAGTCTGTTCGTGGCATGCTGACCTTTATTTCAGAAAAGGTCACTGTGGAGTCAGGTTCCTGAACTTGCCAGGGATTCTGCAGCTCTAAAGCTGGGAATCTTTTTAGACTGTAGCATCATGATAGCCTAAAGCAACATGAATTAGGAAGCCATTTTTTTTTTCTTCCCACAAAACCTTTTCAGAAGTGCAGGAGCGATCAGAGGTGGTACCAATCCAGTTCTCGGTGATCTGCAACCATGACCATTGCTGAAAACCTTAGCAAGAGCACATAAAACCAGCTGCACGTAGGTGAAAGGCTGAAGGTTTCAGGGTTTAAGCAAGGAGGCCTGATTGTCTGTTGTGTGCTCTGAGCACAATTATGAGAGTTTAGCTTACAGTGCTATCAAGCTGGCTCTTTTTGTTACATTCAATGCGCTTGGGAAAAAAAGGGCCAGTGAATTTTTTCCCAATTATTTTTAATGGAAGAAAAGTGCACTATACACCTCAGACTGCAGGAATCAGGTTCTAAACCATGGCAGATTATAATAAATAGATCTGCTAAACAGGCAAATAGAAACCCTGGAGATATTTTAAGCAAGAGAATGACAGACTGAAACAGGTTTAACACTGATACTACGTTAAATCTTAAATTAGGTGTGCAAAGCATTTCGGCTTTTCAGGGTGTGGCTCCAACATGGAATGATCAAACCAGTTTCTAAAGAGGTAAAAACCCCATGATTAGAATGATTGTATTAAAGAAACATACAATAACTCAGACACAGAATTGTAGATGCTATAAATCACATTAATTCCAAAGGAGCGATGCAATTATTTAAAGTTTTCTAAAAAGTGCATTTATTTTATATACTTTATATAATGTATATATTTACCTTTGGTTTATTTTTTTTAGGGTACATCATATAAACAGTTTAAATAAAGCAGAAGAAACTGCATGAAAGGACCCCCTTGCTAAAATGAAAAATAATTTTGGAACAAAAAAAATGTAAGGGCAGGTGGAGTAGATAATCTCAAGAGGTCCCTTCCAACATGAACAATTCTGTGATTCTCTGATAGATATTTATATATATCCTACGTTATACATTATAGACCTTATGCTATATACCATATATAACATATATTACTCATTATATAGTTACTATACATTATATTTTACATATTCTACATAGCATGCAAATAAAAGTAAAGAAAAGCTAATGTGGTTTTCTTTAAAAAAATTACAAACTAAAAAAGTATTAGCAAAGAAAAACAGAGAGAAAAAGGGATATTTCTGTGTTCTTTACTAGGTATTTTAGCAGCACACCCTCCAATTCAATGTGTGTAATGACAACAGAGAAACTATTATGACTATCAGTACCGCAATTCCTTATCCAAAATAGATCACTTGTGTGTACCTACATACGCACATCCACATACACGGCAAACCAGTCCTAACATAATACTGGTTCATTTGTACTTCTCATCCTGCATGCAGTCACACCTTTCCAGCTATTCTGAAGCTGATGAATACTGCATAAGGAGGGCTGGAAAAACATCTCTAGCATTCAAGGATTTTCAAAAAGAGAGACTGCAACTGCTTTTCAGCCAAGCGTGAGCACCAGGCTGAACCTACCGCTGCTGCACAGAAACTGAGTAATGGTGGCCTGTGCAGGTGGAGCGTGGGAGGTGGAATCTACAGCCAGTGAATGAGGTTGCTGGGCAAGGCACGCACCCCACCACCCACACAGCAGCTGCTGCCCCTGCTCTTGTCAACAGCCCCAATATCTGAAGGGGATGAGCTTTCTTCAAAGGTAAGCTCGTTCAGCTGCACAAAGGTTTAAGGACATTTTTTTACTGATATTTTTCTAATTATTTGCTGAATTACAGTGCCCGCCTATTAAATAAAGGTAGCGACTCAGCTGAGTTCAGCTGGAACAGGAGCAGACCCCTAAGGACTGCCACCTGCTCTTCCAGATCAATGGCTAAACTTGTGCTGACTTCAGTCATCCTGGATCAAACCCGGGGCTCTCAAACAAAACTGGACTAAAATCAGCAGGTGTTTTGCTCAGAAAGGCTCCTATATGAACTTCCAATTGCTAAAAACGGCCCCAGGACACATACAGATGCATACTGGCAGTGCCCATCTTCTATTTAGTGTCTGTACTGAAATATTTTTGAAAGAGGCCTCAACACTTCTGAAGATCTGAGCCTTTGCTCATTATCCTCTTTCAGGTCAGTATTAGGAAAAAAATGTATATGCACATTTTTACTTCTATGTGAAACTAATTGTTCTAACACTTGTTATTTGTTGGCATCCAGCCAACAGTCAGAAATGTGATACAGAAACTTCAAATCTAGGTTTGGGTTAGTACTCCTGAATATGACTATTTGCATTTCAGAAAATGAAGACATTACAAAGGTTGTGAATAATGTCCTAGAACTGACATCCAAAACGACAACAGGAGAGTGGAAAAAAGGTAGTAAAAAAAATCAAAATGAAGTAAAAAAATCATAGTCCCTTCTGTTTTGCTTTTATTAACTGAACAGTAAATGACCATACAAAACACGCAACCTTTTGGCTGGGGACCTGTATAACAGAAAGATCAGGACACCAATCAACAAGTCAACCTTGAACAACTCCCATATGTGGAGCATATCAGCTTCTCTACCACATGTGTTCAATAACATTAATAAGGGGTTTAGGGAAGATCTGTTCTGAATCCCATGAGGATTCCTGAGGAAGATACACTTCAGAAGTATTTCAACTTCTTAAACATTATTACATTGTCACTGGTGAAACATTATAAATACTGATGGATGACTCAGGAAGAGGGGAATATATATCTTGCTCACCACAACTGATCATGGAGATCTGGCAATGGTTCCAAGACTGTTAATGTGGGGACCCTCTTCTCTTTCGTTTTCCCAAAAGATTTCAGTCCATTGTTTCTCTAACACATTTTATTTCCCTTTTATTAAGTGCTATACAAAAGAACTCTCAACAATTCATTTCTTGCTCCCTGATGTAGCCCCTAATGTTGCTTATGGCTAAGGTATGCACACAGGAGATCAGAGAAGCCAGAGACAAACCACTCAGCCATGCTGAGGCAACCAGCCACAGGTAAACACCACCATTTTGGCTGACTGTTACAGGCTGAATGAAGCCGCCGGCTGGAAGGGGGTGACATTTCAGGATTGGTCACCTCAGCTACAAGCAACAACCTTTTATATGCTGTGGCATAAATGTGCGCCTTTAATTCTGGTTTGACTTTGTAAATACATTCTTCATGGTGACACGCAACTATTTTGGTTATTACCATTTAATGTTTTAAAGAGACAAAGCTTTGAAATGACACTTTATAGGAGCTGCAATGCCTGAGTCTATCTTATACTGGGAAAATGAGCTGGAGCTGCTTACAGCAAAGACTTGGAGATATCCCAGCTCAGCAGCTGGGCTGTAGAGGCAGATCATAGAATCACAGAATCATTTGGGTTGGAAAATACCTTTAAGATCATCAAGTCCACCTGTTAACCTGGCACTGACAAGTCCACTGCTAAACCATGTCCCTAAGTGCCACATCTACACATCCTTTAAACACCTCCAGGGATGGTGACTCCACCACTTCCCTGGGCAGCCTGTTCCAATGCCTGACAACCCCTTCCATGGATAAATTTTTCCTAATATCCAATGTGAACCTTCCCTGGCACAACTTGAAGCAATGATAAAAGGTCTCTCGCTAATCCGACATGTACGTCAAATGTATAACAGTAACCTAATGAAAGTCCTTAAGAAGTGCTTGTAGGCCACAGACTATCTACAAAGATGCTTCCGAGTTCTTTCCTTTCCATCTAAAATATTTACATTTTAATCTAGTAGGATATACAGGAATTTACATAAAAAGTTCTTTCATCAACTATTAGTCAGTTGTTTCACAACTACTATAAACTGCATTGTATTTACTGTTGAATATTTATTGTACTTTAAGCATTTCTGTTTCCCTTCAAATCCTACATACACTGTCAGTTATATTAGCTCAAGAACAAATATAAAATCTTCATTATATTTCTCTCTTATGCTCCTTTTTTCATATTATGTGATAAGTCAGTTACCTTAAAAGAAATCTGTACACAACCAAGAGTGTTGTTTCAGAGGTACCAATATAACTGAACCAGAATCTAAATTGAAGTTCTTATTTATCCCAAGGCTTTATGTATTTTTAATGTTCATGGTCTAATTCATAAATCAGCCTTAGAATGTTGTTTTCCTTTCTTTTCCTTTATGAAGACACAAGAATGGCACATTTGATGGGGGATTAAAAAAGAATTCTAAGATGAATTATTCAGGACAGCAAACAATATTCTTTTCCAAATAAAATGATCAATTTTAGAAATATGGTGCAGTAAGTACAGAGCCTGTTTAAGTAGAGGAATGCGAGAAAATAAGAATGAAACAAACAAATAGTTTTGAAACAAAAATATTATTTCTGATACTTAAATAATTTGCTACATTTATTCAAGTGAAACATGAACCCAGAAATATAGGGTGAAGTGCTGACCCTGTTCATCAGTGACAAAACACTCATTGACTTGAGGGGAACCACACCTCATCAGTGTGAAATATTTATAGTTCCTTCTAATCCATTTTAGGCATTAAATTTAAATATGTTTTGTTCCTTTTCTTTGTTCCTCCTTCCCCTTAAAAGGGGGGTGGTGTTAGAAAGCTCGCAGAATATTGCAGAAAAGATGCAACTCCACTTGCCATGGAGAATATGAAAGATGAAGTGAATGGCTGTACCAGGCTTTGTGCTGCTGTGCCTGATCAGCTCTTTGTACCTAATCTATATAGTCATAATTTGTAAAATAATAATTTAGGCTGACAAAACTGCATATTAATTTAAGCAATATACTGTACCTGGAGATCCTTACCAGCAGTCTCATTTTGCAGGAGGATATAAAACTGAGAGATCCTCACTCTTCAAGTCCTCAGCTGAAGGAGAGGTTGAAGGAGCAGAAGAAAATTCACACTGCTGTCGCCTCTGGCATTCCAGTTCTGTATTGGAAAAGCATAAATCACCTGAGTATCTTTCAAGAACTAGGTAAAAGATTTCAAAGATTCACATCCAAAACTCGTGGTCTTTCCCCTCTATTTTTATCTCTTTTCTTTTTTCTCTTTTCTCTTTTCTTTTCTTTTCTTTTCTTTTCTTTTCTTTTCTTTTCTTTTCTTTTCTTTTCTTTTCTTTTCTTTTCTTTTCTTTTCTTTTCTTTTCTTTTCTTTTCTTTTTTCTTTTCTTTTCTTTTCTTTCCTTTCCTTTCCTTTCCTTTCCTTTCCTTTCCTTTCCTTTTCTTTTCTTTTCCTTTCTTTTCTCCTATCCTATCCTATCCTATCCTATCCTATCCTATCCTATCCTATCCTATCCTATCCTATCCTATCCTATCCTATCCTATCCTATCCTATCCTATTATCAACAGCTAAATGGGTCCTCATAGGACGAGCCCAAGCATGGTGTATATGGCAAGGTAAAGGTCTTTATCTTCTGCCTGAGGGAACTGATCTAACAGGCACTGAGCACTTATCTCACTTTCCCCTCACCCATCCAGTGCAAAGGAGCTTGGAAATGGAGGACAAAACCAGCAAGGTATGGCATTGGCAGAAAGGGGTAGCAAATGTCACCCAGTAGCTAATTAACCATTGTGGAAGAACAGAGGAATTCTGTCCCTTTGACTGACTTGGCCTGCAAGGACTGCAGTTGGGGTTATGCTATTTAGGAACCACTGTCTAAATAAGAACACAGTCTAGTTAAGTGCTTGGAAAAACACTAAAACGTAACTGTCAGAATACACATTGGTCATCTGCCCAGATTGTTGATTATATCCTACTAAATGTTCTCTCCGTAAAAAAAAAATTCATTCACAAAGTTATCAATTTATGTGATTTTACCACAAGTTTTACATAATTTGGTGTTTACCTTATAGCACCATTTCCTAGAATCGAGCGATTGCGTAATTATTTTAAACAAAAATTAAGTTTCTAGCCCAGTGGATTGTACAGTAAACCTTGAATTCATTACTTGGTCATTGCCCAACATTTCAAAAATAGCAACAAAAGGAATCTCAGACATCCCCAGCTTTTTAGGAAAAAAAAAGTTCTGCATGTCTGGATTTTTCAGTACTTCTGCTGCACCAGCTGTCTGGGCTTTCCTAGGCAACAAGAACATTGATCTCAGGGAATCATTGGTAAATCATCCCAGGAAAAAGTTTAGAACTGGCTCTGTGCTTTCTGCCTCTAGGGGCTGAAAAAACATATTTGCAATCTGAATTTACAGGGACAAAAGTAAGCCATGGCAGAACCTCCTCAGCAATAAGCAAAAATGGCTCTTACTGAACACCAGATAAGGGATTTTAACACTTAGTACGTGGAGGGGACTGATGCTTTTTATTGATGGTGTAGATGCAGGAAGTCTTGACAGGCTCTGGTCATGACATTGATGCCATTGCAGACACAGTGATGAAACAAACAAAGCAACAGACAACAATGAAAATAATGTCACCTGATAAAGGAAAACTGCAGCCACAAGAAAACACAGATTAAAAAACCAGACTCTCATGCCTGACCCATTTGTGCATTCTGAAAGTGACTGAAGCTCCTAAGGATGCTGCGTCAGATTGAATGAGGCAAAGAAGCTGTGGCAGTAGCTCCAGGTGACATGGTAACATTACACTCACATGCTTGAAAATTTTGCCTTCCTCTGATTCTCAGTTAAATCATGCTCACTAAAAGTTCCTTGCAAATTTCTGCCTGTAATTAAATGAAAACCATGAAACTTAACTCAAAATCAGTATCAAAACCCAGTACTGTATAAACCATGATTTTTACAAAAAATACAACAGAAGCCTGTATCTCATGATAATAAATAGATCAGGCAATGTGAATACTTAGCAGAACTGGGGCCCAAGCCTACAACTTTCACTGAGTAACCTTCCCAAAAGAACAGCTCTAAGGAACTGAATTAAACGGCAAAACTACCATTAGTAAAAGTAGTCACAAAGATTAGTATTTGTGAGATCAGGACATATTCCCCTTGGATTTGGCAAAGCCCTTAAACATATACTGAATTATAAACAAGTGAGTAATTCCATCCCTATGTGACAAGTTGCTTAAATACAACTGGAATGCCTAAGTGCTCTGCTACATAGGGATGCCATTACTGACAGACTTAATGATAAGCACGTGCTTATTATTTAACTTTTTATGTTGCCATGCCTAAAGAGAAGCATACAACTAATTAATGTACAATTATGAAATGAGAGTCCACACCCCCAGAGCTTACTGCATAAAAGAGAATAAAAAGAAGACATAAAGAAAGCAGTAGAGTGACATCTATGAAACCAAATGTAATTTGAATCTGCCATAATCTTATTTTACAGGTTATCAAATTGAATGATGACCGATTCAGCCTTGTTTCACACTAGTTTGAAAGAGGAGAAATAGTCCACTTCTTTGGCAGAATCTTTCATTTTTTCCTGCTTGTCTTGACAACTTGATCCGTACAAGATACCCACAAAGTGCTCCTTCAAAGAGTTAATTAGCTATATGCTGTTTTTCAAATTCTGTAGACTAAACAGCAGATTTGGAAAGCAAAAGGCATCTTGACATGTCCTGAATGCACTCCAATATGATTTAAGGAGATCTAGCAAGTCACACTACCAAGATTTTCACATGACATTCTAATTTATTTTCACATCAGTAAGTGCTTGTGAAATTTTAATTCATCTTATTAATAATATTTTATGCATTGCTCCATCAAAGATAGACTTCATTAAATCAAAGAAATGAGGGACAATATTTGCGGTACACTCCAAACTCATCTATGAATCAGATAGATGCAACTTGTATCAGAAGGACATTTTACAATCATATACATTGAAAGTCCATTTTCAACAAATACCGAGAGATAAGCATTAACATTTTCAACAGTTTTCTTCTGTGAGAAAACATTTATGCAAATAAAAGATGCACCAGAGCATTTTCTTCTAAGTAGGTTACAATGCTGTCAATCTATAGAGATTTTGATAGCCTATCTCTGAAACCTCTGACGTGTACTTTGGGATCCCTGCACAACTTCAGAAATACAACCTTCAATAAAAGGGAATAAAACATGCCAGCCTTGGCATAGATTGTCTGCAGCAGCAAAGTCAAAAAATAGAATGAAAAAAAATTTTACAGTTATATTAAATGCCATATGCTACGCTCCATGAGCTACTATTTTTTAATTGGGTAACTACCCACAAGAGGGCTATTACTGCACTTCTTGCGTAATTTCATAAGGACTCATAATTTCAGAAGGACTATAGCATAAATTAGAATTGTAAAGGGTTTTTGAATGATTTGATCCTGAAGTTGGTGACCCTGCCCCCACTAAAAAAAGTACACAAATAAAAACTTTTAATGTTGCAATTACTGGCATCAATGTACTTTCTGCTTATAAAACTAAGCAATATATGAATGCATTGTTAGACTGAGGGCAAAGTACTCAGCCCAGAAGTCTGATCTTGCAGCCATTTCTTGCTCAGTGTTTCACTTGATGTTAATGCCAAGCAGTTTGGAAATATATTTTTTATTGCTGCCCAAGGCTTCTTTTTCCTTGATGGGATGAAACAACAGCATGTCATCTAGTAAATATTTTTGCATGTACAGTATTTTGCAAAGTCCAAACTTTGCACATCTCTCATTCAGTTTTTCTCTTTAGGGGGCTGTTGCTCAACCTGAGTTAATAACTATGAAGTTCTTTATAGAGCTGCCCATTAAGCTCACTTTCATTTATACAGAAACTGCAAAGCTCTCTAATGTTTTCAGGGGCTACGTCTCACATATTTGCATCCCACTGGGTTTTCTCTATATTGTGAGCTCACTTTACAGTTGCTGAATCTTCCTCTTTTCCCTTCTTACCAAATATATTACTTCATGTTGTTCCCTTTACCTTAGTCTTAGCCTTTTAAGTTTGCCAACATTCTCCTGGGGAAGAGAAAAACTAACTTGTTTTGTGATGAAAGCACTAGAAGTTGGGCACAAAGATGTGTTAGAGGGAACTTGTTTTAGACATGTGTGGCATCTGCCAGTGTGGTACTCTCATAAGACTTTCCATGGAAATGAAACGCCCAATGATTTTTCTTTTTTTTCTGTGCACTTGTGATGTAAATGGATGATGTGCAGTGCTTGACAGTGCTCTTACAGTAAGAGCTTGTAAAACTTTTCTTAACTACATTAGATTTTCCTCAAATTAAACTGATATTCTACAAAATTCAATTGCGTTTATCATCTTAAAATTTCCACTTATCATGCTGACACTGCACAGATATAGGGATTATTTTTTCTCTCCGAGTTATATGGAATATGGACCTTGATTGAGCTTTAATCTAAATGTAGTAGCTTCAGTTTCTTAATCCTTTTGGTTTTTCTTTCCAGAAAGATAACTTCTGGGCTTGTTTCTTGTTTCTCTTAAGTAGCTTCTGTGCTCTGTGCATTTTTGCAATCTGGTCCTCAATTCCACACTACCCTTTTCCCTTTTGGAAAGCTTGGCAAGACCCTCTGGTTTAAAACCTGTGCTGTTCTGCTGTTTTTATCTGGCTGTTTATAAATGCCAAAGAGAAGTAATTCTTTTCACTTTGTACAGAAAGTTGCAGCACTGTTTTGATTTGGGTTTTTGCAATTTCCAATGTCAATTGCGTTGACCGCACTAGTGAGTTTGGATCCCAGACAGATCCTTGTAGTTAGTTTGCTTTTGCTTAATGTTGTCTTTAGGCAAGTGAGGTCTGTGAGCTTCTGTAAACTATGGCATCCTTGTTAAAATATGACTTTCCTCAGCCCTCATTTAACTGCTGCACAATTAAAACAAATCTTTATGTTCCATATTTTATAGTGGTGTTGTTAAACGGTCAGAAATGAAACACAAAGTCTTCAAAAATAAGCTATATATTTGACAGGGAAGAGTGCTACCAATTTTCACACCACCACATGGCTGACTTGAAAAATACATGTGGTCATTTTTATTATCACTAACTAATGAATCATTTTTCCATTCAAGAGCAAACTGTTCCTTTAAAGGCTGTGAATTTGTGGTCTTCTCCCAAGGCTTCTATGCAGAAAGCCAGCTCATTTGACACTTGGAGGTGAAGCAGATTTCAGGTGGATGATCAGATGGCCCTTGGGACCTTGTGGTGATGAGCACTGCGTTAATTGCAAAACACCTGGGCTAAGGACTAGTGTGAAGCCCACAAGCCTGACAAACAAGGCCTAGGCATGAGGGTTTGCCTGCTGGGTGCACTGAATGAAGGCAGTAGCCCCACTGTGGGCCAAGTTGGTACGGTTTAGTCCAGCTCTGCATAGACAATAAACTTGGTGTATGTGAGTGAGCCTGCCCTCAGCCTCCGCTGCCATGCAAGCGGTTTGCTGGTTTCTACACCAACCCCGCTCTCCTTTCCCAGCGTGAGCCGGGGTGCTCGCATCCCCTTCACCCCAGCGGTGCCCGATGGGCGAGCAGGGCCACCATGCCTGTGGCCCTGGCTGCCCCTGCCCTGACTGTCCCTGGCCAGGTGCCTGCGCTCCCCGGCTCCTCGGCGATGCTCCACCGCTGCCATTTCCCCTCCGGCTCCCAGCCGCCGCCGAGAGCCACCTCTCCCTCTCTCTCCATTTTCACACTCCACCCACTTTTTTGCTTTTCTTTCTCCATCTCTGCCACCGTCTCTCTCTCTTTCTGGACTTGTCTTTATTTGGCACTCCCGGAAGCCGCCGGGCATTTCTCTCCCTGCCTGCCCGGGCAGCTGATGTGACTGACTGACACCGGCTCCCGCTGAGGAGGAGGAGGAGAAGGAGGAGGAGGAGGAAGGAAAGCAGAGGCGAGGGAGGGGGGAGCGAGTGACCGGCCACGGATTTTCATTGCAGAGAGGAGGGGGGATAAAAAAAAAAGCTACACGGGTCATCAAAACAGGTAACTCAAGAGCAGGCTGCGGCGGGAGGGGCGGGATGCGGGGAGCTGCCCGACCTCCCCCCGGCTCCGGGCAGGCTGGGGCGGGCCTGGCTCGGCGCGGCCGGGGCCGTGGGTGCGCTCCCGCCGGCGACAGCGGACATCTTGGGGAGGGGGGGATAGCGATAGGGGGGTTGTCTTCGGGATGTGGCCGGGGCCGAGGCCTGCGGGGCGGCGGCGTCAGTGCGTGGAGCGGGCACTGCCCTGGGCGCGATCTGGGTCAGGGCCCCGCGGGCGCGGCGCCGCTGCCCACCCGGACCCCCCGCTCTGCCCCGCAACCTCCCTCCTGTCACCTGCGCCCGGAAAGCCTCCCCCACCCCCCGGGGAAGAAATGCAAAGAGCCGCGGGGGACACGTAATGGTAGCGGGGAAAAAAAAAAAAAGCAAAATACCACAGCAGCTGAGGGATCTGCTTTTGGGCTGAAGCCTGACGTGCTCCGCCAAGCCCCTGGTCAGCGCCGGCGGCCGCCCTGACGGACTGACTGCCGGGGGGCTTTCGGCTGTGCCGAGCAACCCGGCTTCGCGACAGGTTACTAAAAATGCCCTCCGCTCGTTTATGCAGACCTGTCAAGCGATGCCGATCTTGACCTCTCTTAATCAGCGTAAGATGATCTGATGTTGAGGGAGGCAGCTGCGGTGCGGTGGGGAGCTGGGCTGGAGTCCCCGAGTCCCCCGCGCCTGGAGCCAGAGGAGGGGATGAGGTGGAGGTGGCTGCACAGCCGGCAGGTTTAGCCCAGAGCAAAGACTTAAACAGCATCTTATGATTAGAGATCTGAAGACAGAATATACCTTTATATAAAAATGTATAAGGGATTCTCCAAATAGAAGATGGTATTCAGAGGGGGCGGGAGGAAGGCAGAGATGAAGAACTGTGAAGCTTGAGATGCTGCGCTTTGCAATAACTTGACATCTGAAAGGAGTAACCCCCCGGAGACGCAGCCGGCACAAAGCCGAGGAGAACTTGTCATGACCCCACCTAAAAATGGAAAATCTGTCCTTTGCTTTGAGGATGGCTCTGGGTCTGTATCTCAGCATTACAAGATCAACACTGAAGATTTATATGGAGTAAAATTCAGGTTTCATAAGATACAGAGGCAGTCTTAAAAAGACCATCTGGGGAAGAAAGCTTTATTTATATGCATTACCTAAATGTGGTTGTTTTCCAATGATGGACAATGTTTTCAGAAAAAAAAACCTACACAGAGGTCAGTCTATTAGGAAATAGTTGGAAGGAGTCTGTGTAGTAGGGGGGCTGGGTGGGATCAATACTGCACATTTTTATTAATTTATTTCTGAGCTAGGCAAAAGTGGCAGTGGTTCATGGACTACCATGTTTCATTGTTCTGTGAAACTGGAATCAGGAAACTAGTCCTACTTCAGAAACGTAACTTTAAAAAATATTTAGAACAGCAAAGTGGTAGATAGAAGAGTTGAAACTCAATATAGTACTCTCAGAGCTGGCCTTTTAAGACATTACTGTGAGCCGGATATCCTAATTTTATGCAAATTTTATCTTAACATTTCCTTTTAATTGCTTATTATGCAAATTATAATAAACTTTTTTCTGATTCTGTACATTTTCAACACAAGGCTTTCATAACACTGATTCTATTTGAGCAAGTTAGCACAAGAACAAAGGCAACTCACCTTCTGTAGCAAAGGCAGGCTCATAACAACAATATGGCCCTTTCTGGTCTTTGGGATAACAAAAAATGCTAGACTTCAGAATATTCTTATCATTCATTTGTGTCTTCCCCTTGAAATGAATGCTGCTCAGATGTAGAAGGTGGACAGGCACAATTCCAAATGTAATGAATAAAATGTTTTCTCAATTTAGAAAAAATGAAGAGGATGTGCATTGTTTCCTATGACAGTAGAACCAACCTATGACATGTTTTCATTATTCTTTCTCAGGTGTGGTACTCACTTTAGTGGAGAAAAAGTGCTTCTTAATATACCATAAGGAGCAAGGGTACTAAGACTACATGAATTAAAACACCCCCCATTAGATTTTCTAATCGCAGTATATAATTGTTATCAACCATGTAAAATACATTGGAGCCCAGGACTAAAACTCATGGGAATCTGAAGTAGCAAGTATTGGAAAAGAAGCAGAGCGCAGCAAGGAGGGCTAGAAACCAGTTGGATTGTATTCAGCTCCCAGCCTGGACATTGACTTGTGACATTACCTGGAGCAAGTCAGATCATCTTCCCATGTTTCAGCCTGTGGATTGTCAGTGACAATAACGCTGCAAGAGGTTCGAACTCTAGAGATAAAAATGATGAACCGCCAAATACATTAAAGAAATGTACGAGTTTTAATATCATGTGCAACAGCAGCAAACCAAGTAGTTGCAGTTGTTGCCTATTAGAACATCTGACTACTTGAAAGAGAACATTCTTTATTTATCATGCTTATTGGGGCAAAACCAAAGAAACATGTACAACAAATCAGGTATAAATTATTGCAGTTATTCAAACAGCTGTTTTATTATTAACTGGTTAAAAGATTTTGTTTGATTAAGCACCCGTAGTATATTTAAATAATTTTAATTCCTTTCGCTAAACTTTTAGGTGCTTCTCTCATAGTAGGAGGAGCAATTGGGAACTTGTCATTTTCCTGAGGTACAGAATCAGCTCCAGTTGCTCACATATTTTTGAAAAACGAGTAATTTTGGCAGAAATCGTTTGTTGGCTCTTCGAATAAGAAATACGGTGAACTCTAAAGACTTGGCTATTCTTCGAGAGTGTCACTGCTAGAGCTGTACCAGAATATCAGCACCTCTACTGAGCAGTGTACACTAAGATGACAAAAGCACACATAAGCACAGCTGCAGCTATGGCAGAGACTCTGTTGATTCAGCTAGTTCAGCGGCGGTATGGGTTTTGGGGTCACCTCTGTGATCTTTGTCATTATGTTAGCAAGACTTTATGGCATAGACATGGCCTTAGTCCATACACATCCTGGCTACTATTGTCTTCATTTCACCTGTGTCTGGAAGGTATCCTGACTATGTCAGATTTCAGGGACTTTTTGTTACAAAAATGGTCCCAGTGAGACTACTTTCCTGAGTATTTGCTAATAGAAATTGCTCAGTCTGACCCACAATTTTTCAGAGAATAGCAGGCTAAAGAAACACTCGTAAAATTCAAAACACCAGTAGTAGTATGCTGAGAATCAAAGGCTTAATGCTTTTGCAGCATACATTAAAAAAAAAAAAAAAACAACAAACAGGTATATGCTCAAGTACATAATTGAACTGTGTTGTATTTTTCCAAGAAGATATGTTGAGATCCTATGCATTAAAGTTATATTTTGTATTAGTTTATTTAATTAATTGCTTTTTGGAAGGAATGTAAAGAATTATTTACATTTCCATGTGTAATTCGTCATTGTTTAGAGAGAAGAAACAGCAGAATAATTCACCTAACAGCTCTGGGTCCTCTAAAAGAACCATCATAGAAAAGCCTAACTGTACAAGCATCTAAGATGAGTCCAGTTTGATCTTTCTGAGCTTCCTGATAGCTCACACTGAAACAGAGGAAGGATAAATAGCCAAATGTCTCAGATCTTGTAAGTGAGCAAGGTTGCATAGATTGTCATTAAAACTCAGGGCCTCTAAGTAGTAACCATGTTATAGCAGGAAATAGAAAGGTCTTTATTAGTAGCAGGTGGCCCATTTCATCCCAAATCAGAAGGAAAGGCACAACTCAGTGCAGTGCTGGCAATGTTGTAGAATCAGCGGGCTGAATTTCAGAATGGGAGATGGAGAAGGCCTTGAGTTTTTGTGATCAGCATAGATCACAAGCGAGTGGCAGAGCAAAGGGAATGCTCAAACGGCAAAAAGTTTGCTTCAGCCCCTCCTGGCTGCTGCCATGCTGGAAGAAGGGCCACAGGCTGCAGGATGGATGGGACAGCCACGATGAGCCCGAGACCAGCTGGCCACGGGCACTGAGATCATAATTGCCCCAGGATGTTCTGGTAAGAGCAAGAACACTCGCTAATTTGGCTGAAGTCAAGCCCAGCTGTTCAGGCTTTGGAGTAATATGGATACATAAGAGATACACAAGGGTGTGGAAGTGTTGTGAAGAGGGCCACAAAGTTGGTGAAGGGTTTGGAGAGGAAGCCATACGAGGACCAGCTAAAGTCACTTGGTTTGTTCAGCCTGGAGGAGACTGAGGGGAGACCTCATGGGGCTACAGCTTCCTCACAAGGGGAGGAGGAGGGACAGGCGCTGAACTCTTCTCTTTAGTGACCAGTGACAGACCGCAAGGGAATGTCAGGAAGATGTGCCAGGGGAGGTTCAGGTTGGACATGAGGAAAAGGTTCTTCCCCAGAGGGTGGTGGAGCACTGGAACAGGCTCCCCAGCGAGGTGTCACGGCCCCAGGCCTGACAGTGTTCAAGAGGAGACTGGACAACACCCTCAGACACATGGTGTGAAATGTGGGGTTGTCCTATGCAGGGACAGGAGTTGGACTCAAGATCTATGGGGAGAGGCTGAGGGAGCTGGGGTTGTTCAGTCTGGAGAAGAGGAGGCTTAGAGGTGACCTCATCACTCTCTATAACTACCTGAAGGGAAGTTATAGCCAGATGGGGATTGGTCTCTTCTCCCGGGCAGTTAGCAATAGGACAAGGGGGCATGGGCTTAAGCTCTGCCAGGGAAAATTTAGGCTGGATATTAGAAAGAAATTCTTTACGGAGAGAGTGATCAGGCATTGGAATCGCCTGCCCAGGGAGGTGGTGGACTCACCGTCCCTGGAGGTTTTTAAACTGAGATTGGACATGGCACTTAGTGCCATGATCTAGTAAATGGACTGGAGTTGAACCAAGGGTTGGACTTGATGATCTCTGAGGTCTTTTCCAACACAGTCGATTCTGTGATTCTGTGACTCGATGATCCTTGGGGGTCCCTTCCAACTCAGGGCATTCTATGATTCTATGGAAGGCCACCCTCTTGGCAAACAAAACCGTTACTAACCTTGGTACTGAATAACTCTAGTCTCATCTTTTCTGCAGAAGTCTTTTCATAGTTCGTGTTTTTTACAGCTTGCAACACTATCTGCTTAGTTTTAAGCTTTCCCCTTTGCTTTTCTCCTTTCACATCCCAGAAGTACTGAAACATGCCATAAGGGTGTGTACTTTGTGGAGTTTCCCCTTGCAGACAGTGCAAATTCAATTTGTCTGGAACCGTAGTATAAAGAATCTTAGTGTTCAGTTATTATGAACTGAAATGAAGCACTTAAATAAAATCAATGCCTTGCATGCAGTATTTTCTCGGTTCAGCAAGGCAGCCTGGTTACATACAGTAATTGGACTTGTGACAGGTAATTAAATGGCTGGTAAGACCTTTAGGATGCTTGATTACATGAAGAGCACCACACTAATACATAGTAAATGAGGTGGCTAAGAACATTGCGTTTCTGTTGATTGGAGAGACACTAAAACTCTTACACTTCATTGGAGGGAGAGAATAAAATAAACCAAGACAAAAGACCATGAGCAGTGGTGACATAAAAAGGGAGCATAAAAAGAATAGGAGAATGTACTTAGAAACTGGGTTGCCTTGGTTATTTTGAGTCAATCATGCTTACACAGACTGTCAAGTCTTGACTGCTTCAGTATATCATTAAATAATGAACTTTTTCTTTGTGATCACAAAATTGATAAGACAGTCAAAATTATTCAGCAAAGGATAGGAGCTCTTCACAGAATTTACATATAATTAGAAAGTGAACTGATATTCCGGGAGATACTAAGCACATACATTAACACATGACATATTTTAAATAATTCATATTAAATTACCTGAGGCCTAACCACAGTCCATGCTATTATTATACTGACTTGTAGACACACAGCTTGATGTGTTCAGTTGCTCACCCATAATTATGGGACTAAACAGGGATGAGATAAGAAATCCAAAATGCATCAACAGTCTTAGGAGTACTTATGAAAATAGAGATTGTTTTACAAAGCAGTTTTGTAATACAAAAATGCCTCCATTCCTTTCCTGCATGTTTTTGTAGACAGCAGCCTGATCACTGAGAGGCAGAGAAGCAGAGGAAGAGCTAGAATGGAAAGAATAGAAAAGTCTGCTTTCTGGTACCAACAGCATAAAGCCAGACAAAGGAAAAAAGACCATAGGTTAAATGGGAGAGATTCATCACAAACCTGCTTTTTCCTCTTCTACACAAAAATATTTTTTGCTTATAAATAAATAACACTTTAAAAACATAGAGGGTATGCCAAAGAGAGAAGTCCACAGATGAGAGAATTTAGCTAGCACACTCTTGTGCACAGCAATAGAGGATTCATTCATAGCACAGCAGTGGTTTTAACACATGTATTGAACTATAGACAGAAATATTTTCTTATGAGTACACTAGAGCCAGCCAAGACTTCAGACTAACTTATCTGTCAGAATGGCACATCCATCTACAAAAAGCAGAAGTCATGCAGACATTTTTGTCATTTTGCTATTCCAGGTGTAACACTTGTCCATTATAACAAAACAAAACAAGTAAACAAAAAATTGTCAAAATTCTAATACTGTTAGATATACAAGATTCTATCTTTTCCTATGATTAAAAAAATAATAATAATTCTTTATACTTAAGCATTGCTTCCAAAGGAGCTTGTAGCAGGCTGTGCCGCCATCCAGCGGGACCTGGACAGGCTGGAGAGTTGGGCGGGGGATAATCTGATGGAATTTAACAAGGGAAAGTGTAGAGTCCTGCATCTGGGCAGGAACAATCCCAAGTTCCAGTATAGGTTGGGGCATGACCTATTAGAGAGCAGTGTAGGGGAAAGGGACCTGGGGGTCCTGGTGGACAACAGGATGACCATGAGCCAGCACTGTGCCCTTGTGGCCAGGAAGGCTAATGGCATCCTTGGGTGTATTACAAGGGGGGTGGTCAGTAGATCGAGAGAGGTCCTCCTTCCCCTCTACTCCGCCCTGGTGAGACCCCATCTGGAATATTGTGTTCAGTTCTGGGCCCCTCAGTTCAAGAAGGACAGGGAACTGCTGGAGAGGGTCCAGCGTAGGGCAACAAAGATGATTAAGGGAGTGGAGCATCTCCCTTATGAAGAAAGGCTGAGGGAGCTGGGGCTCTTTAGTTTGGAGAAGAGGAGACTGAGGGGTGACCTTATTAATGTTTATAAATATATAAAGGGTGAGTGCCATGAGGATGGAGTCAGGCTCTTCTCAGTGGCAAACAATGATAGGACAAGGGGCAATGGGATCAAGCTGGAACACAAGAGGTTCCACTTAAATTTGAGAAAGAACTTCTTCTCAGTGAGGGTAACAGAGCACTGGAACAGGCTACCCAGGGAGGTTGTGGAGTCTCCTTCCCTGGAGACATTCAAAGCCCGCCTGGACACATTCCTGTGCGACCTCACCTAGGCGTTCCTGCTCCAGCAGGGGGATTGGACTAGATGATCTTTTGAGGTCCCTTCCAATCCCAAACATACTGTGATACTGTGATACTGTGATACTGTGATCTAGGGACAAAACAAGAAAAATGGGTCACCAAAAGCTCTGATTTGAACCCTGAATCATTCTCCTCACACAGAGCTATACTGAGAGGTCTTCTGGTTTAATGCAATTTGACGATCAGTTTGACAAGCCTCTGTTTACATTCCTCCAATACAGCTAATGGGAAACAAAACACAAACCATACAAGGTCATGTTTCTGTCTACCAACACACACTTTCTTCTAACCAATACTCCCTTGCTTTGCAATCTCCACCCAAAATCTTTTATGGTAGTAACCCAAACGGCTTCAGGGGCTCCTTGTTACCACTCAGGCAGCACCAGGCTGCTTCAGAGCTCTGCCTGGGAATGAGAAACCCCAAGACCCCAGGCCAGTGGGTTTTCACTGTCTGGACCAGAATGGGGTGCAGCAGGAATTTGCGTCTGATGCCAAAGGTGGCAAAATGACCACCCGCTCAACACAGCCTGGAGTTGGTCCATGTGTTTGAATGGTATGTAGGGAAGTGAGCCATTTCAGGCTCAAGTCGAATGTTTATTCAGAAATGAAGTGCCAGAAGCTGTAATTTGAGGGGATGATCAGGAACGTGTATGCACTTCCCCTCCCTTGATGTATATATTGTACAGAAGAACTCTTAGAGGACACAGTACTTTGGATCTATAAAATATTCAAGACTGGCTCTCTGATAATGCCAGTTGGCAATCTAGGTCTTTGTGTATTTTATTTCAGATCTCAGTAGCAATTTATTAAAAGACTATGAGAAATAGCAGATGTGCAGGCTGCTATACAGTCAGTAAGACTGACATTTTCCAAGCAGTGTAGAAATGTCAAGTACAGTTAAAATGCCACATTCCTGCTTGTATACTGTTCTAGGCACCTGCCCTTTTTTGCCATAGAGAGGATAAGCAAAATCTGACCTGTAGCATCTCAGATGATGAGCACAAGTGAGACCTGACTTAATTTTTCACATGCTAAGTGGATTTAGAAGGACTGGTACTTAGGGGGAAAAAAAACCCAAACCAAACCAAAACCAACAAACAAAACAACCCAACAACAACAACAAAACAGGGCACTTCTTTTTCTTCTATATTAAGAGTGCTAGGAAATAAAAGCACCTGTGGAACTTCATACTATCTCTTGCTCGTGTTTGTCATAATAATTAAATACTTTACAGGGTGGCACCATTTCTGTGTTCAAAACTGCCATTTTTACATGCCTGATAGTCATCATGTTTGTTTTTTCACCTTATGCTACTACGGGGTGTTTAAAAAAGATGGACCCAATTTCAAAGCAAATAGATATCAAATTGGGTCCATCTTTTTGAAACACCCTGTATACTGCTTTTCTCAGTGGGCTCATGACAGCTTGTTTCTTCTTGAGATAGAGCAATATGGTCCTCTGTTGTAAGTCACATATGATAACAGGAATAGTGATTGTGTGTTTTGGCTTCCAGTTTGACTGCTATTTGGGATGAGTATGTCAGGGATTTTTCGTCTACAGGCAAGTTTTTTTCCCTTGATAAAAGATAAATGGTGCCTCGAAAGAGTTGTAAAAATGGGGAGAAAATCAGTGATATTCTCCCAAGGCCTGCCTATAAAAAGAGATCTGCTTTTTGCTCTTCAGCATGTTCTACCTGGTTTTGGCCTCACTTCTTTTGGGGAAGAAACGGCAGATGGTAGTATTAGCACATGCCCTTAGCACTCCCCCAAAAATATCACTAACAGTAAACAGGGCAGATCTGTGGATCCTCCGTCTTATTTTTTGTGCACAAGAGACAGTTAACAGTGTCAACATTTAAATGATTGTCAGTAGATGTGGATTAACACCTTTCCTGGCTCTTGGTCGACCTTATTTTCCATGAAGGACAGTGTACTTCTCCACCAAGAGAGCAACTGGATACAGGATTACATGGAAGTTGAAGCACTGTTTGTTTTCACTCCTTATAGGTGGTCAGCATGTACTCCAGGAAAAGATATATGATTAACCCAAATAATCCACTTGAAGATCAAAGCTTTAATTAAAATCTTAGTAGAGGTGAGATAGAGAATCTGTCTTGATATAAAAATTTGCTTTATGGGAGTGGAAGCACCCCATAGATGTATTTACATCCTCTCTTCATTAATATGCAATTATTTTATTTGGCAGTGTAAGTAGACAGTTTTATTGTTTATTTATAATATAAGCTCTGATGCTATATTGCACAGACAGTATCTTCACAGATTCAAGCTGTGCCGTTTGTGTTCTGACTCCTTTTGAGCTGCGGCTTTGCGATGTTGGTTTGACCACGCAGGGTGCAGTGTGGAATGATAAGTAATCAGATGAACAGCTGAATATAGGCCAAGAAAAATGCTGAAAGTTGTCATAGTATGAGCTAAATACATGAATCCTAAATACAGGCAAAGATGTCAATGTGTAGAGTAAGAACGGATGAAGAGATGTTATGCTATTGCTTGGTGGAGTCTTCAGAACAGTAACATTAATTCCAGCCTTGTTTGTAAGATAGATACCTAGTCCACTGATGGTGAAGTGTAGTGTAAATGTAAGGTTATTACATATACAACTGATTTGCTCTTGTAGTGTAACGTCAAAGTATACTTGCACTTTACTCATACATGATGCATCCCTGTGTAGATACTTACGTGCACACACATGTCTAAATATAGATACAAATACTATGTAGGCATTAGTATATAAGTACACAGATAAAAAGGTAGGTTCAGTGTAAAGATAATGGATGAGGAGTTCTTAAGTGTAACATTCCTTATAAAAACAATTAAAACCTGGCATCCCTAATTTTATGGTTAAAGGAGTTCCTACATCTGTCTAACAAGACTATAACAATGTATTATTCTGTGATTGCCTCACTGGTGATAGCTGCTTTTGGAAGAACAACATGGTAGTTCTCTAGCTAACGGGAATAGAATAAGTCATGAAGAATATAGTGAGCAAAAGACTGTGTTGCAGTTGGAAAGTGTTGCATTAAAATGTTCGTAGAGTTATTGATTTGGGTTGTTCCCTTGATAACACTGTAGTCCATATTCTTAGCATTTTACAGAGGGCAATTTGTTGGGTAGAACATTACAAGTCTTATCACCTCTGTTCATTTATGAGGTTCCTCGGACCTCCAAGTGTGTGCAGTCAGATACATCTGGTTTGTAGTCAAACAATTGGGTCCTTCCACAGGCAAAATCAGGCTGAAGAGATCAAAAAGCAATGGGTCTTCAAAAGAAATCTGTATGTGTCATTAAGGAAGATTTTAAGGCAAATTAAAAAAAACCCAAACCTACCAGACTGTGTCTTCAAATAAAGACAAACAGTAACTATACTGGAAATAGACTTTAAAATACTGTTGACTGTTAGTATGCTGTATTAGACCGGCCTAAATTTAGACTAGTTTAAAACATAACTTTTAAAACAGACACCATTTTAGGCTTTTATGTAGCAGGGTAAAATGCGAAAAGAATACATCCATGATATTTTTGAAGATTAACAGTGCTTTGTTTTAAGAAAATGTTTAATATTCTTAAAATAATTTGCAGATTTCAGAGGCTCTCCTGATACCTTTGATCTCATAGCTGCCAAGATACTTGTAACCTTACAAAAAGTTAAGCTTTTTTTTTTTAATTCATTGATTTTTCAAACAGAATAGTGCGCATTTTCAGCATAAGCAGAGAGGCCCTCTGAATTTTGACAGTCTTTATATGCACACTGTCCAATGTCATCCTCTGTTGGGGGTTTGCTTTTTTATTTAATGTAAATAGGAAAAGCCCATAAACTCCAGACAAGACTTTCTCATGAGAATGGTTCTCCCCAGTGTTTCTCACTGTAAAATCTTCTGCTTCACTTTTAGGTCAAACACAAACCTCATTATATTTATAGGGTAGAGTCTGAAGGTCCCACCTTGTTTGACAGGGAGGATGACTCGGCACAAGAGCTCTGAATGTGCTTCCACTGTCCTAGTAGCTGATCTGCTCTCGCACTTAAATTTTAAGAATAAAAACATTTATTATTTTTATTCATAAGAAATATTCATAATAATTTGTAAATCAAACCTTCTTTCCATGTTAATTTACTTTTTAATGATAACATTTAGACCTTCTCCCTCGGGTAGGGGACACTGAAGCAGGGTTGTTTGTTTTGGTTGCCCACGCTGCACAGCATTACGGAGTTTATTGGAATCTCCTGTTGCACTTTGGTATCTCTGAAATACTGGCGCTTTTAGCAGGCTGTTCATTAGGAACTAATACACATATATTCCAGGTATGCCTAACCTTTCTGGTCTGCAAGTGAGTTCCCCCTGCGCCCCTACTCCTGCACAGCCCTGGGCAGGGGACGTACCCCTCGTGGGGAAGCTGAGCTGGAGGATCATGTTAATCAAGAGCCATAGGTCACCCCCCTTACTGTATGTTGCTTAGCAGAATAAAACACGCACAACCTTTAAGTGAGGAAAGTGTACATTAGACATGTTATATTGATAGGGGACTTAAACATAGCTTTGTCTTTGCTTATATAACCGTTTCTCAGTATGAGGTGTGTATAGCACCATGTTCCCTGAAACATTGGCCAGTATTCAAAAATGTCAATGCCTACACTTCCTCACATGTAGGGAAGCAGATAATCACATTGTGGGGAAAGAAGGTAATGTCCAAGTTGTTAAAAATTTAACGTAATTGCTATTTCATTTTAAATTAAAAGCACTGTAGCAGTACCGCACAAGCAGGCCCCTAGATTTTTTTCTTCCCTCCAAAGGTTAATTATTGCTTGATTTAAAAAACTTGGGAAATCCTGATTCACATCAGGTACTTTTGTAAGAAAAAGATAAGTAATGGGAAATCATATCAGAAGAATAAACAGAAGACCTTCTTGGCTTCTTGTGTAGTCTTCAATAAAGTGGCTCAGTCTTACTACAAAGTATAAAAGGCTAAGGCAAATTTCAGAATGTACCTTTTAAAAAATCAGGAAGTATACATTTAAAGTCTGGCTTTCAGTCAAGTATTGATTGGGTCTGTACTTTTGCCTCTGTAAATGGCTGATGCAAATCATTGTAGGCATAAGTTTTTACCAATTACAGTTATAAATATTTCAGTCTTCTCAATATCTGATTGGGAGCATACGCGTACACTTGTCATAAATTGTGTGCATATAGTCTGTCTAAAGCCATGCTAGCAGTGATTTGAATCTGCTGTTTACAAGGAAAAACCAGGGCTGAGTGCTGATCATATTCCCTGTTTGACAAAGCAGCAAGTTACCGTATGTCAGCTGTTTCACTGCAACTGTTTATATGCCAGAAAGACAATACCTAAATATACGAGTCTTACCATAAAAGCTGATAAAAGATAAAGGCATGAGATGAACAGAAGATGAACATGAACACGAGATGAACATGAAGTGAAGTATGGGCTTTACTCAGAGGGGTCTAACACTGTTTCTGTCCTTGATGACTTTTTTTTTCAGAATGGCAGAGACTCATGGTTTGATGGAGAGACTGGAGAAAGCAGTGACTCGACTCGAATCATTATTTTCAGATTCACACAGATCTGCTGGAATGGAGTGTGATGCCATCAATGGAGTCAATGGAAGTAAGTCTGTTCTTTTTAAAGTACCATCTTTGTTATTAAAAAAAATTCAAGTAGCACACATGTTCATCTTCTAAGAGGGAGTGCAATCCCACCACTTATGAATTCTGTGTCAAGAGAAAGTAGGATTTTAAAAAACGAATGGAGAAATGTCGTGTGACAAGCTTGGTCGTAAGCATAATTCTAAATCAATATAGCCTAGAAAAATCAAGATTTGACTAGTCTCTTAAATATACTGTCCATATTTCAAGCTGTATCACTCTTTCCATTTCAGCATTTATATTGTTGTAGATAACTCACCAGCTGAAAATGTCTGCTTGAGCCCAACTAGTAGAAGAACTGAGACATACCCAAAATTTACAGCATAAATACTCCTGAAGAAGTCAGCAATATAAACATTGAGTTTATTTGCCACGTCTCTGAATTTCACGGTGTGGACCTACTTCATTCACTTGTTTAATATCCTTAATCAAATACAAGTTTGTTCGTAAGCATTTGCTCACTAAAGGCTGCCACACATCCATGGCCTTACGTTGTTATCTCTTGAGCTCTCCCTTTTCAAGCAGATCTCCAAAGCACCACATTGGAGAATACACAAAAAAAGCCTGTCTTCACTTATTCACATAAATCGACCAAATCTTATTTTTTCGCTCCTTAATTTTCCTGTTTTTCCTGAAATGTACAGGATACATAACCTTACAAATGTGGCAGTTCTAATGTTGATTGAATAGAGGTGCCCTTTCCTTTCTCCAGAGCTTGTTTTTTCACCCAGAACCCTGACAAATATCCCTTTATTCGCTTCATGTCCTTTGCTTTCTGTATTCCTTGGCCCTTTTCCTGCACATCCCAGCATGGACTCAGTTGCTGCACAAAAACTTCAGAACCAGCAGAAAGCTGCAGGCAGCCTCCTCACTGCCACAGGAGCAAGTCAGCGTATGTCAGCTGCTTTATTGTCCCTGTGTGCCAGCCCTTCTTCACAACACATCTGAGGGACCTTCCCCATAGCCATGGATGCTGTGGGCCCCCACGCTGGCAGCTGCTGTGCAGCAGCTGACTGAGAGCAGCGTGGTTTTATGGCAGGAAGGGAGCGTCTTCCAGCAGGCTCCCGTGGCAGATGAGTTTGCCAGTCACAGGGAACTTCGGGAATAAAATGCTTACAGTCCGGAGAAAACTTAGACAGCTGGCAAACTGTAGGAAAGTCATGGAGAAACACGATCCATGTACAAATTGACAAACAAATTACTACTGGGGAATCTTTAGTTTGGAGGAGACTGAGGGGTGACCTTATTAATGTTTATAAATATATAAAGGGTGAGTGCCACGAGGATGGAGTCGGGCTCTTCTCAGTGGCAAACAATGATAGGACAAGGGGCAATGGGATCAAGCTGGAACACAAGAGGTTCCACTTAAAATTGAGAAAGAACTTCTTCTCAGTGAGGGTAACAGAGCACTGGAACAGGTTACCCAGGGAGGTTGTGGAGTCTCCTTCCCTGGAGACATTCAAAGCCCGCCTGGACACATTCCTGTGCGACCTCACCTAGGCGTTCCTGCTCCAGCAGGGGGATTGGACTAGATGATCTTTTGAGGTCCCTTCCAATCCCTAACATACTGTGATACTGTGATACTGTGATACTGTGAATCTACATTTTTAAAAAATACAGGCTTCAATGCTATAATGAATCAATTTAGGTGCATCTCTGTATTAATCCAGATCTCAGTATTGCAGAACCAGGGCTGCTTTCAGAAGGGGAGACGAACCCACCATGTGAGGTACTTCCATGACAACTGCTGTACCCTTGGCCTGACCTCAGAGCTCAGGGAGGTGAAAAGATTCACCCCCCAGGGAAGCAGGGCCTTAAAACCCCAACAGATCCCTAGAAGAAACCATCTGACAGGCCTGGTCAGAGCGAGATGATAAAACGCACCCGCAGGGAGGCTGCAGCAAGAAGCTGAGCTGAGCGGTGCCATGGGGCACTTTGCCAGCCTGCGCCACATCTCCTGGCGGAGCTGTCTCACACAGGGACTCAGGAATTTGCTTTTGAATGATGCAGTTAGGAAAGACTGTACCAGATCTTCAGTTTGGGCGACTGATATGCCTATAGTGCCACAAGCATCATTCTGTGTGCCTCTGGTTTTGTGTTCCTGCAGAGGTTCACTTAAACTTCACAGCAACTGCAGAGTTGACAATCTTACAGCATAGGTCTCTTTTGTTTTTTCCCCTCCTTTAAAACTGACACTCAGCCAGTGTCACTTTTTTAAAGTCTCTAGTGGAAATGGACTTCTATTGCTTTCTTCTACCATGACCCCTTCCCCTGGAAGACCATTCCATAATTAGAGTTATTACAAAAAAATAGCCTTGGCTTTTCAATTAATACTTTTTCAGAACCAACAAAATATTTAGGAAGATGGGGGAACTGAACCTTTACTGTTTTCCTAAATGGCATTACAACAGCAGGATTACAAACAAAACATTCAATTGCTCTGCAGAGCCCACGGCAAAATCTAGCCAATGGTCCTGGGTGTTAGATGTATTGAATAGTGAAAAATAGACTAGTTGCCTTCTAGTTTTGCATAAGACAATTGCCATTTGGTGAACTGCTATTTAAAACTCTGATCTAAAGTAAAAGGTTACAATGATTCTCTTGGAGACATACACACATTTTTACAAAGAACATAAATGGGGTTTGGAAAGCATCTCCCCAACTAAAACCTTTTGTACACGAGGTCATTTAGGGGTTTACACACAAACACTCAATATGGAAGAAAGCCCAGAAATTCCTCAGAATTAAAGGTGAGTGACATCAAGAGCACAAAAGAGGCCTTGAAATCCTGCCTAGCTGGCCAACTACCTTTTTTTTTTTTTTTTTCACACAGGCCATTGCAAACTCCCATTGCTGGGGCCTTTCTTTTTTTCTGTCAAGGAGCCAGATGACTCTTACGGAATAAAAAGGGCTTTCAAGATTATGAATTTGGACACAATTCTCATATAGTGCTAAAAGGTTAAAGCAAACTCTGGGGAAAGCCTGGTACCTCTTCAGAGAAATCTTCAGGCTTCGTTAATGAGGGAAAGAGGCTGGGAAGAATTTTAACCTTGGTCTCTCAGATCCTACAGATGCCATAAATTCACATGTGTGTTGCTCATGTTTGGACCTGGCAAAGGTTCTGAGGCATATATGAACCATGAGGATATGTCAGGGAGTAAAGGGAGGGCTGGAAAGCATCCAAGGAAAGATTACTTTTGCTGTTTTAAAAGGTGCCACATAGAGCCATTTTAGAAGCCAGGTGTATAACAACCTGAGTCTAATCTGCACTTTCTGATTGTCCACATTATCAGGAAACTGCTCTGTATACCATATAGAGAATAGCATTTTTATTCCTCTGTTAGAATGTGTAGCATATATATATATAGTCAACAGGATGTGTCATCTAGAAGGCTCGTTTGAGCTTTCTTTATCCAGTGGCAGTTTTGCAAGGTCAGACAACAAAATAAGGAGATTACAAAGCTACATCTCACTGCATTAATCCACTGTCAACAGATTCTAAGACTGTATCTTACTGGAAATCGAATTGCTTGTTATTAAAAGCCACCAAACAATACTAAGATCTTCAGGAATGGGTAGGTTGAATAAAAATAGTTGTTCAGTACAGTGCAGATTCTTTTTAGGGGATAATATTTGTTTTATGAACAACAGTAGAATTTTATTAAGACAATAATGCTTATCAGGCCACTAGACCTTTGAAGGGCCAAGAAATGTTAATTTTAGCACCTGTTCTTAGAAGACAAATGAGGCTTCCTGCTACTTTATAGAGTAAATTCTCTTCATATTCCTAGCCAAGTTCTACCAGATCAGGTTTTTGGTTTTTTGGTGTTTTTTTTTTTTTCTTTCTAGAAAAACTTCTAGAAAAAATATCATTATACATCCTTTTTCACTGATTTCACGAATCAATGAGTACGGGAGAAACTGAGTTACAGCAATTTCCCCTGTTTCTATGGTATTTCTTCTCCATCTGCTACAAAGAAATGTCCTATGCATTATGTACTTTATGAACCCATTATAATGGAATGCTCTTCTTCTATAGGCATAGCACCATATGTTGAAGCCTTTGACAGGCTGCTGAATGGAAGTGTTGCTGAGTTTCTCAGGTACAGCAAGATTCTTGAAGGTGACGTGAAGACGCATGTGAGTATTTACACAGATTTTCTCCT
Source organism: Patagioenas fasciata (assembly GCF_037038585.1). Classification (NCBI taxonomy): domain Eukaryota; kingdom Metazoa; phylum Chordata; class Aves; order Columbiformes; family Columbidae; genus Patagioenas; species Patagioenas fasciata. The sequence continues at coordinate 95,069,704 of NC_092521.1, read as the reverse complement.
CATGTTATAAGCGCACAAATCTTGGAATCTGTATGATCAGCCTTGACTGCTGAGTAGAGGAGAATCTTAATAGCAGTACTCTGAATTATTAGTTCTTGTACTGGCAATGACCTGGCATAATACACTGAGGACCGTTGGTTCAGGAAGGGCAGAAGGCTGTACGAATTCAAGAGAAGAGACTGCTCCTCTTCTACAGCACCAAAGGTTGAAGACCATAGAAGGCAAAATATATAAAGATTCTCAGTCACAAGCAATTTGAATTGTCCTGTTGGCTGCTGAGCCCTTTGCATGACAGGAGCGTGATGAAGAACAAGCAGCAACAAATGAGTAGCAAACAGTAGCAAACAGCAGTGATAACTTCTTGTGGTTGTCTTCTAAACACATATAATCATCATTGCACCATAGCAAACTACAAAATGAGTAAGTCAGACAGTTAAATTACCCTTTTTTACCACATGTCATAGCAAGTAAATACTACGCTATCATTTTCATTATGAAATTATTTTGTAACTTTAATATCTTGTGATCAGAGGTTGGTTGTTTCATTTTATTTTCTAAGCTTGTCTTCTCTAAAACTGGTGGTGATAAAATGACCAAATATGGACTCATTGACAGCTTACCAATACAAATTTTGGAAAAAAAAAAAACCACACACAAAAGAGCCAGGATCAGTTTGAGCTGGATGTGCAGGAGCATGAAGCCTTTGGCTTTTCCTTCGAGATCCATTCCATCAGGCCTTTCTCCATGTGTTTCCCAATTCACTGCAGCAGCTGCTCCACATAACAAACAGTGTAGCCAGAAAAACATGCAGTCCTACAGGCTACTGGGATTTATGCTGCAAGGCCAGCATAAATATTTTGCAAGACAACCAGAGTAACTAGTCTACTAACAGGGCAAGAACTCTGGGATTATTCTGTGAACTGTGTTTTCTCTGTGGTGTTATATGTTCTTGTTGGTAGGGTAGAGTTTCTGACCTAGATAAGCCTAGAAAACCAGAAGGACTAAGGAGATGGGGCAGTTCTAGATGATCTTTGTGTTTCTGAGAAAATGCTGCACTTCCTTTTTATTTGAAAAAGCCTTTTCATCTGAACATTTATACTGTAAGCTACTATATATGTATTTTGTTCTTAAAAGAAATCAGGGGAAAATCAATAGAGAGAGGGGCTAGGGGGAATTATCCACCTGACTAAGCAGAGAATTGCTCCCTGGAAAAGATCTGTTCTAGCCTGGGTCTTTACATTCATTAGACACCTTTATTTTGAAATTGATTTCGCAACAGTCTAGATCTGAGAGATACAGAATTAGCTTTAGTACCAACAGTAAGCAGAAAAAAAATGGCATTTAACATCCTAAATGACTAAAATGTTTTTAATATACACTATCTGTAAATGTTTAAATCAGTAAGTGTATTAATTTATACATTTATCATTATTTGATACTGATTACTGAATCTATATAAAAGATCATTAATAACGTATCTGCCAAGTCTGTGGATAGTCCCTAGCATATTGTTGATTATAGTGTAATGCAAACTGTGATAAAGAGTATTTGTTAGGAACTGTGAGATTAGACATAAACAACTTTCCCTTACATAAAGAAACCAGTGATCCTGATTGCAGCCTATTAAATATTCTGAAATCTTAGATTCTGAATTTACAACATGAAGCAGACTGTGGTTGCCTTATGCTCATGCTTATCACTGAAGCAACATCTGTGCTTTACCTTAACAAGTGGAACAAGGAGTATTTTTCTTCTGGGTGTCTTATAGACCATGTGTCCTCAGCATTATACTTGCAGCTGCTGTGTCTTTCACATAATAACTGAAGGGAAGGTTGTATTTTATTTCAAAAAACACCTGTTGCCTAGAAAAACCTCACATACCTGACTGACCAGAATGGTAATATGAGAGAAAGAGAAACTTCATATTATGCTAAAGAAATGAGGGATTTAACATGATGTGTTTTGTGCTGATTGCTCTAAGGATTGTGTGGCTTGTATTTCTGGCAAAAGGAAGAACACAGACATAACTAATATCTGTTGGGGAGCCTCATTCCTGGCTTTTCAGCATGCTGTACTCTAAATAGTCTATTGAAAGAGAACAAAAGAAAGAAAGAAAAAAACCAATCGCTGGCTCCTGGCTCTGTTAAACACAGCAGCACGGTGGATTTTACAAAGATTAGTTTATCAAATAGGAGTTCTGCTTAGACTCAATCTTGAGAGCAGCAAATTTCTCATTCAAATCACAGTACATGCAGTGGTGAATCTCTGAGGTCAACTGCATCAAAGAAGCTAACCACTTTTTAAAAGACAGAGAGAATGGCTAGGATTTTTACTTAGTGTATTTGAAACAAATTCTCCTAAACAGATGAAATTAAATCCTTTTCCTGTCCTGTCACTGCAGAATAAAAATCTGGTGATTATATGGTTATTTCTATGAAATACAAAGTCCCCTACAGGTGCAGATTTTATGAAAACACTTTTCACTGTCCATGTCGTAACTATAGAACACGTGAAGTAAGTGAAAGAGTATGGCCAGGACTGCTGCCATGTCTTTGGCCTGACATACAGTCTTGGAGGCTGTCACCAGCTATTGGAGGTTATAACAGCCCTGAAGCTGGCTCACCATGTGTGCCAACACTGAACCATTCTTCTGTCAGAATGAGGGAAATTCAAAAGCAGTATAAAACAGACTGTGGGTCTATAGCACATTCTCTCACACCCAGCCCATAGGATAGCACTGTCTGACTGATGGATCACTGAGATGTGATGTGAGTCCCATCACTTTGCCCAGGTGCACCCACCACTGCAGAAAAGTGTGCCGAGGATGAAAAAGGGCTGCTTGTGGAAGACACGGTCTGCCTTCAGATTGTGCCTCTGTGAGGAAGCTGGTCAGGCAGGTTTGATGTGCTCTTCGGCCTGTCAAAGCAAAGCAAGCAAAGTTTTAGAAGGCCAAGAAGCAGGTTTTTGTGGTGTGTTTATTATGAGCTTCTTCACGTTGTTTATGCAATATCTCAAGTGGTAGAATACTTTGGCTTGAGCTTGAATAATGTACCAGATGAGACATCATGATAAGAAGAGAATGTACTAGTTCTACAAGAGAAGGACAGATAACATAAAATTTTAGTATTTTCTGTGGTACAGAGCAGAGCAGAATTACAGCCTTCCTGTCAAACACATAAACTAATACTTGCCTTTTTTTTTAATTGTTTATTTGTAAAAATCTTTTCACCTCCCAACCCCACCAGCTGAAAGAACAGATTGTCTGAGTGATTCAGTTATGTTCCCTCTTCTCTCATCCAAGCTATTTAGCTTGGAAAGAAAACTATAGAAATATGGATGCTTTTTCCTACCTCTCTTCCATCCACTTCCAGCTGCTGAAATGCAGAGCTCAGACAGACAACCAACTACATTGTGGGTTTTGAGAACTCAGAAATAAAAAGACTTTTGGTTAGCCTTCCACTTATTGAGAGAGAGTTTAGATACAATTCATTACATGTATGACTACTCGAACAAGCTGGCACGAAGCAGCAATTCACATTATCCAGTCTGCAGGGGTTCTCGGTATGCTGGCACTGATTTGTTACCATCTAGAGCAGGGGAAGGAACATTCACCCCACAGACACTGTTCGTATGTACATACCCACAGAGTTTCTTTTCACTGTCTATTACATGAAAGCAATGTCATTCTCCTCCTCCAAGCGTAGTCCATGTAAATATAGACAGACAACTGAAAGCAGGAGTTATCTTTTATGAGGTATATACGCCCTTTGCAAAGTGCAGCTCTGGTTTGGCCTGTCAGTGAAGTTAAAAAATCCTAGCTTCCTCATTTTTTTCCAAAAAGAGTAGTTATTACACATGAAATAGCTGTATCTTGTATTTTCTTGTGAGCGATGTTGAAGAATTAGTCGATGACTTCCATGGCCCTGAACTTTGAACAGGATGTGCTGCTGTCTGCAATACACCAAAACCCACTTTTGCACTTTATCTTACCTAATCTAAACATAGACTATCAAACCCATTATTTGACTGATTCCTCATGAACAAGGCAATTTGCTTACAGGGCAACAGAATGCACAAGTGTATTCTCGTGTTCATCTTTTGTGCTCAGAGGCTGTGCGGTTTTAGGCATTGTGTTGAATTAGAGCTCAGAAAGGAGGATGATGTCAACATGCCCAAAGAGAAGCTTGCTGTCAGGCTGTCTTTGCATTTCTGTGATAGATATTTTCTGCTACATGAAATAAACACCAAACCAAGTAGCTACCACAGGACTGGGAAAAACAGAATACATAAAAAAGAATAAAAATACAAACATTTTTATAGCGTACAAAATGCACTCAGCTGAAAGCAAGCGACTAAGTGTAGAAAACAGTACTGCTATCCACCAAAAGTAAAAAAAGAGCAAGTATCCATGATCCAAAAAAAGCAGCCTTTGAAATCTATCAATATTAAAGTTGATTTTGTAATGCTAACTCAGCTATATGTCTCACTCTGTATGTGCACTACAAGACATTTCATAACATAAGCAATAAAGAACATTCACTTTAGTATGACAAGAAAGATGGAAATGCAATATACCCAATGTAGCGGAGTGCCTAATCCAGAAAAATGTACCATTTTTAGGAGCTTTCCAACTTTGGATTGCTCTGTTCCGAAGGATGACTTCCCTCATGGCCTACACATTGGGTCTGGCTTTCAAAACAAGCAGGATTTATTGCGTCATTTATTGGTGTGCAGACATGGTTGCACCTGACCGTTAAAACACCTGGCTCCTGAGAAATGGCTCCTGAGCATGAAGAACCTGCTCATTGTGAGTCTAGACCAACACCCCCTGAAAGAGTGGGAGTTTTTCCTGTTCATTTTGGCGGGAGCTGGATCAGGCTGTTAGTTTCTTGACTCTGACATAGCAGTAAATACCACTAGCTTTTCTTCTTATTTACAAAGGCAAGGAAGAGACAAAAGTCGAACAGATTATATTGAAAAATACAGGCCATGGTGGCCAATACTGGGTATTTATTTAGTTGTGTATTGCTGGCACAAGAAACATGCACCTGTAAATTTAGGACGATGATGATAGGAATATATGATGAGAACATTCCATATGGCATTCCCTCAGTCAGAAGCATAACAAATCAGAAACACAAGCAGTCAGGGCTGTCAGCCCTTCTTCATAACCTGTTTTCTTGGGTCTTCTTTGCATATGGAGTAGTTCCTGACTAAACCCAGAAGTAGTTCTGTTGATTTCAAAGTAGTGCAGTTGATCAGGGACCATTTTTTGGGTAAGGGTCTAAAACTGTTGTCCCCTAAAAACAGAGATAATATCTGAATGTGGTTACATATTAAAATGGGATTTTCTGATCTCCAAAGGATGCCAGGAAAAATGTATCTGAATTATTTGAGTGGGAAACCTTATTGCAATAGGAATCCAAACAAAACTCCATTGTGTTTGCTTAAGAAAATGTTAAAAGATAACTTGCTCATATGAAAAAAATTAACAATTGTGAAGGGCTGTTTATTCGTCCGGATGAATTCAGAATACTATCCAGAATAATATCCAGTGTTCAGGCTAGATTTAAGTTCTATGTTTTACCAATTCACTTAATTAATGATTGGCACAATTAATCAAGGCCTACATTATCTTTTCAGCCATTTGAAGTCCAAATCCGAACTCCTTATATGCTCATGCTAATTTTGCTATCCTCTAAAATATTTTCACTGAAGCCCTTTAAGAGCAAATTTGAATCTATTGACAGGAAACCTATTTTTCTTGGTGTCTTTCCAGGAGAAGTACTGTATAGACCCAGAGTGTCCCACAGGTTGAAAACCACTGCATCAGCTTAACCAAAAATCATCAGGTGATAAAACTACATGGCTAAATTAGCTAGCTAAATGACGAGTAGCTTTAGTGTGCAGATCAGCCACACTCGCAGCCACCAGGACAGTGTGAGAGCGTCTCAAAGAACCTGTTGCAAAGCGTAGGACACTTGCCAGCGTAAAGCAGGGAGAAACTTAGGAGGGAGATTTGGAGACATGGAGCTGGCACAGATCCAAGGTCCATGGGGAAGTCTTGAGAAGGTAATCCGACTTTTTTACTTTGCCTTCTGATTCAGAGCAGTCCAGGTTTGGGAGGCCATTGGTGGTGGGTCATTTCAGGCACTCAGCCTTGGAGCAGTAAGGTCTGTGGTTCTTACAGCAGTAATTTCCAGTGAACCACTGCCAAATTAAACTATCTTGATCCATCAGGAAAACCAAGATGGAGGAGCAGAGAGACAGTGTCCCTGCTTCTCTCATCAGCCTCAACCTCTTGTGACTAAAAACTCTCTTTACTTGCATCATTGGTCATGGCTCTTATTTCTCTTGTGAATAATTATGATTTTTCAAGTTGCAGTGGTAACCTTATTTAAGCCCATTTATTTCAAGCTGAGAAACACACATCCATGATTATTTTTTCTTTTTTTCCTGTTTTTGGACATACATCTCCCATGCTTGATTGATGTCATTTGTTGCTACAGGCTATAAGCAAGTCTTTTATTAATTTTCAGTCTCATTCTTTCTGAAAAGCACATGCACACTCTTTTCACTCATCCTGCCTGCCCATCCCTGACCTGCTTTTATTTTGCTAGTTGGTGGTTGCAACTGTTTTGAGTGTATAGAAATGCTGGGCTTGGAAACTGAGAAGGCTGTTCATTATAGTCAGCAAAAATCCAAACAATGAGCTCAGAATCTGGCTCTTCAGTCAGTTTCTAGTAAAAAGGAGTTCAGTGAATAATGAGAATTAAGCCACAAGGGAAACCGACGTGCGGTTTGAATGTTGTTTTAAATAAGCTAGGAATGCTGTCAGGAGTGATGAGGGTAGAATGTGGCCACAAATGTGTATTGCCTCTTTTTATCCAGTATGAATTGCATGATCAATATGGCCAGATTAATTAATATTGAAGAGTCCATTAGGATAGATTAAACCATGTCACTGTCACTGCTAACTTCTGTTAGTCTATTAACATCCATAAACAGAACTACATATTTCCCTAATTAATCTGAACTGCAAACCAATTTAATTTTTGCTGTTTTGTTTCATAAGTTGAATTGTATGTTTTATTCTAAGTCTGAGAGCTGTAATAAAAAGATTGGTTTGAGGTCTTGAAGTAGATCTTTGAGGCTGAATTTTTTTTTTTTGTGTTGTTTTAATACATATTTTGTTTTAAAAAAAAACACCTTAGGTCCAATCTACTTTTGAAGCACATCACTGTGCATGTAGATAACCACCTTGCCTTTGAGAGAGGCTGAGGCTCCCTGTCCAAGTAAATGTATGCTTTTGATATTTAGCACTTCTGAAAAGGAAAGCCTGGCTTGGGTAGGAAGAAACTTTAAACATCATTATAGATGTGTCAGCTTTAAGCTTTGAACTTGCTTCCGTGTTAGCTCATTGTGGCTGGGGTCTGGGATTCTTCCAAGGTGATAAAAACGGAAGCAAGGTTACAAGGAGGCAGATCCTGGCACTTTCAGCCTTTGAGATGCTTTCAGGGGAGCTCAGTGGGGCTGCTTGCAGCATGAGGTGGGCAACGTCACCAGTTGTCCTCAAGTACGTGAGAGGCAGAACACACACAAAACCATTTTAGTATAAGAACCTATTTATCCAAGCTCTGTCTCTAAAGACAGTGCAATTTCTTACAAATGGATGGTTCTCCAGACTTTATACTATGGAATCTGGCATCTGTCAGACACAGGAAGACAAGAAATCAGCTCCTTAGTAGGGTGCCCAGTGAACACTCCTAGAAGAATATTCATGAAGTGATACCTCAACAAGCTCTGTAACATTTTTTATTTACAGAGATAAGCATCTGAAATTCCTGGAACTTGTATTTGTTTAATCAAAGACACACGAAAGACATACTAAAGCCTGGGAAATCCCAACGCCTTTTCTGAAATTTCCTCAGCGTGGATTTGGACCTTCACTGAGAAGGGCTTCTGAGGGAATAGCTGGGGTAGAGAGTGGGACTGCTTAGCAGTGGATCTCTGGGTCAAGGCAGCCCATCAGAGAGGGAGCTGGAGTGCCTGCAGCCAGCACAGGCATAAGTGTGGTTGTACAGCTGACAATGAGACCTGCAGGCCCCTAAGATCTCTCTGGTTGTCTGATGTGCTGCTGTACAGGGTCTGTTCCACGTAGGACGTGTAGGTTTGCCTTCCTCAGGGAATGAGGTCTCTCCACATATAATTCCTTGACATGGGCATCCAGGCCCTCCAAAGAATTCTGAACTCAGATGTCCATGGGAAGAAAAAAAAATCAACCTGAATTTAAAAAATGTTTGATCTTGATAACAGCCGAAGTTGGACTTCATATCTTCAGTACATTGTATGTGGTTCCTATTTATTTAAGGAAGTAATGACTTCAGAGACAAAGAATGTAGCTCCAACAGTAGAAACTAGCAGCTTTGGAAGCCTGTGAAACTTTAATGTACCGTAGTTTCTGTTCTTTAATGAAATCCTTGAAGTGGGCTGGTTATCCTTTCTTGTCTTTCTTTGAGAACCTGCTTGCTTTTGCAGGCTAGTCAGGATGAAGAGCTATAAGAGCTTTCTCAGCAAGATTGTGGGTAACTTCGTAAATGCTTGTGCTGGTTGGGGTGCCTTCTATCTCCTCTCCCTGATATTGATTAAAAAAAAATTACAATTTGTCAATGGCATAAGCTTTGACATGTTACACAAATGATATTTCCGTACTGTCATTGGTTAAATTAATTCCTGTGGAAAACTGCATACTTTTCTGAGATGTCATTCTTTCACAGTGTTAGGCACAAACTGGAGGCAGGTCAAGACCAACTGACCATTATTTGCTGTTCCTCATACTCTGAAACTCGTTAAAATATACTATGACAGTCTTTGATTATTAGAAGCTCCAGCCAATAATGGTAGCCAATATAGATTTCAGTGATATATACTTTGCACTGTAGAGAAGCCATTTGTTCTTCGAATGTTTGTTCTTAAAATGTTTGGCTGTTTTAATCAGCTGTTTGTTCCTATAGTTAACCCGAATTACATACCATGAAGGCAGAACATGACAGCACAAATTCTGCACAGCTGACAATCAATTTTGGGGATGTCCAGGGACTGGAAAGTCAGGTGTTGCAATGTGCCAACAGCATCTTTTACTTTACTGATGTGGAGGACTTCAAATGTAAATCCATGACTGTCTGCTGTGCAATGAGATGGCTCTGAAATCTCCGTCAGGTGGCTGACTCGTTGCAGAAGACAGCAGTCTGCAATGTAAATGGCAAACTTGAATTCTTGAACATTTTCAATAGACCACATCTTCTGTAATGTGTGGACTATTTATTTTTGCACACAATTCTCAGTATTTTTCTATGCTGAATCTTCTGGAATCCCTAACTATCATCACACTACATCAGTTTTTTGAACCTCCACATCATAGAAGTTAAAATGAACAGAGGTCAAGAGAGTTGCAGATTTTTGGCTGTTGTAAAAGAGATTAATGAAGAATTAGTGAATCTGGAAGACACAGCATCAGCCTGAGCTTCAGGAAAGCATCAGCTAGTCAAGAGCTTTGGTCTGGACTTGCTCTGCTTCTCAGGTGGGTGGAGGTTATTAGAGATGTTTTGGGAGAATATGATCTCCTACTACTTCACTTGGCAGTAATCAGTAGATGCAATGGTCCTGCAGCCAAATATTTATATCTGTTTGAAACAGTGACAGATGAACAAAATAACTGACTGCTTCTGTTACCAAGATTAATAATTATTTATCAAAGCTGACATTTAAACAGTATTCATTAGGTTTTAAAGCTAAAAATCCCTTGAGAACAATCTCAACAATTCATGTCATTCAAACCTGGGAGAACTCAGAGGAAATTCTGGAATACTGGGGCAAATGTTATTGGTGCAAAAGAGGCAGAACCTGTACATTCTCTATCCAAGGCAAAAATTTTGTAATCAATTTAAAAACTACTATCGTGGCTTTTACTCCAGCACAACTGTACAGTTTGTGTTTCAGATGGAGAAATAAAATGGCAGCAACAATTCACCCCAAACAATTCTATCCATCTGTCTTATGTCATTAGCATTGAAAGATCTTTAAGAGGTATGAGCTCTAAGTGGTTTAAGTCACAGTCAAGCATACTAAAAGGTAAAGTTAATTAACCTAGATACAAATGCTACTCTGAGGCAACAAATCAGTAATATTGGCTAGCGCTGTGCACAGTTACATGATACAGTGTTTAATACACTGGCAGATATAAACAGCTAGAGAGAACAGCACTGATATAACTTTACATTGGTACTGGACAGGCAGTAGCAATACTGAGAAATTTTAGCAAAAATTCCCTAATATAGACATAGCCATGGAGGCTGAAAAACACACACACAAAAAAACCCAGTAATAGAGGACAGCTGATTGGTGGTAGTCAAATACATCTGTCTGAAAATAGAAAATATCTGGGGTGGTGTCTGGCTCCATCAAAATCAATGGCAAATCTCCCATTTACTTCAATTTTGACTAGAATTTCAACCCTGTTTTCTGCATGGACCAGTAGGATAAAGGTGACAAAGTTTTTTTAATTTCTTTCTTTCCTTTTTCAGTATAAAAAGTTTGGAGAACTGCCACTGGCTCTTCAGCATTTGGCCCAGTTTAAAAAAAATCTCTATCAGCCATGTAGCTGTACAAAATAAATACTGTCTCTTCGGCTGGCCTGGATAGTTTCTATGGCAGCCCCATACTTAATCTAAACTCCATTCTTTTTCCATTTCTTGCTTCTCCCTTCGAGCCACCAGCCACTTCACCACTTCACTTTGAAGAGGCTCTTGAAAGCAGAATGTAAAAGGCAAACTATTTCTTTTCCTCGGGCAGTACTGCCCCTTTTAGAGAAAGACTGAGGTTTCTGCTCATAACGGTGAAGCTCCAGCTGTAGTTATCATTTACTGTCAGTCAGTGTGTCTTTTGCTAGACCCAAAGGACCCAGAATTTTTTCTGCAGAAACTACGATCAGAACTTTGGATCACTAAATTCCAATTATTTCCCTCATGTCCTCTTTACTATTTTGTTTCAGAATAAAGTCATTAAGTATATTTAGAAATATTGTAGAGATCTGTATTTTGATTTGCAAATTATTGCTGTTAATGTTAGCATGTATATATATGCAGATGGATATTCTCCAGCAACAGAAGTCCAGTGGATTCTGATCCTTACATTATGCTTTTCAGTGCTATGACTCTGAGGAAGTACATTATTAAATATAATAGTATTTGACTAATTTAATATTATCAGGTCAACAGGGTAATTTTCTTGACTAAATTTCATTAGGAAATCCTTTGTTTGTTTCTCTTCTATTTAGGTTTGGTTTTTTTTTTTTTTCAAAGACTGAATTTACTTGCAACTCAAGATTTGAATGCATATGCCTGTTTTTTCTTGTAGTTTGCCAAACTGTTGTCACATCAATAATATTTATATTTATTAGTGCTTGGATACTAGAATGATGGGCAACTTACCTTGAATTAAAACATTCAAAATGAGAGAAAGACAGATCCTAAAATCACATCTGGTCTGAACAACTGAACTTTGCCAAGGCAAACTGGTAGTTTAAGCTCCAGGTTCAGTGCATCTACATCTACTCAGTCTGAAAGAGTGCACGTTCGGGTGGAATCCACACTCAACGCTACTTCAAACAGGTCAGAAGCATTGTCACCATTACATGTTTCTCACAGAGCCTCTGGCAAATATTTCAAGCAGTGTCTTCTGGGAAGGATCAAAAGCTGGCATTGTATCGTGACACAGGAGGTTAAACCAGTTGCTATTAAAAAGGTGACTTCTAAACACGGATGATTCCTCCATTAAGTTCTGCAGGCTTCACTATAAAGAGGCCTGCCTGTGCCCTGACTGCAATGGCGACAGACGGGTCACTCACTGTAGTCAGCCACAGGTTTCAACAGGTGTCAGATTTGGCAGATGTTGCATACGTGTCAGACTTTGGCTCTTCCAACCATATCGGTGACCTCACTCAGCTGTCAAACACACCTGAGATAAAGGAATAAAACATTTATTCCACATTTCACTGATAGGGAAACAGGCGGTGAATGGAATGCCACACGGTCCTGGTGTTCAGGCCCACAGTCACAGCCGTCTCCTCCAGCTCCCAGAACAAACTGCTAAAAGCCAAGTAGGAAATGCTTTGAGGAACTGGCTTTCTTCAAAATATTTGCCTCAGCTGAGGAAGCTGTCTGATGATTGCTGTGTCCATGCATGATCCCAGGAGTGCCAGAAGGATTACTCAGAGTTTTTAGATGTCAGTTATCTGTTGCTCCAAAATACACCCATTTCTTTCTGCAGACAGATGTGTGCAAATTTGTGGTCTAGTCCACTTTGATAAATGTACTCATGATTCTGGTGCATTTTTGACACTCAGGCTTCATTACTATTATCCATTATAACTGAAAGAGTTTCAGCTGGTTTGTCCTGTGGCAATCTTTGGGCTGAGCCTCACAAGCTGTTGGAAAAAAAAAAAACCCTGGTCCATTTTTACTCATTATCTTCACTGAATATGAGGGTCTAAAGAAAAGAGTCATCTTTCTATAAAAAGTAGTGCTGGCTGCTTAGTTACGCAGCCTGCCTGCTAAATAGAAGGAGACAGTCATGAAGTGTCACATTTCAAAGACTATAAGAAAGAACTGGAAGGGTGATAGACTGAACTAATACATTCTTAATGAGAAGAAGCTCTTCTGTTATTTTGTTGGGATGCTTGGAAAGAAGTACCGCATGCTTGACAATAGTAAAATTCAGAAAGCCATTTTTGATGCTGTTGGAGAAAGAAGGAAGTAACTGTGGCAGAAGACCTACAAAATTCTGCTTGAAAAATGCAAGAGCTGTGTCAGCACGATCCTTTAAGACTGAAGTTCAAAGGTGAGGGATGTGAGTGCTCTGATCCCTACACAACTAAAAGCTTTTGGGGCTGGATAAATTTTAGGCATACAGCACAATCCTCACAATCAGTGTTGAGTCCGCTGACCACTGAATGTTCCCAACAATCTACAATAAATTTGGAATAATAAGAAAATGCAAAAAGCCACAGTTTTCATGCACCAGAGGTAACTCAATGAGTTACCAATGGCTTAGGTGCCCTCAAAGACAGCTCCCAAGTGTTTTGAGAAAATGGCCTTGGCCACACTCTGCTGTAAAGGAGGAGGAGGAGGAGTAATGAACATTAAAGAGTAACACTTGTCTGGAGGAGAAGTACATCTTATTCCACACCCAACAACAGTTTTAACACCGCTCAGATGAGCAAGACACATGTATGTGGCATACTCAAGGAATGTCAGTCTTTTAGGAACATCAGTGTACATCATCCAACAATCTGTTCCAGCTCTGATCAAATCCCAGTGTTTTGAGAAAATAGGTGAAGAATCAGACAACACACCAGTTGTTACTTTGAGGGGAGAAAAAAAATCCTCTTCAGCCTCCGTGAGTGACCAGTGGGAACCCAAAAGTGTGGATTTAATGCATTGTAAACAAAGTACCAAACAGACACATTTCTCAAACTTCATTGATGCTACCAGCTCAGTTCAAGAACTTACAAAACAGTCTTAATTCTCCATATGTAAGAACACTTTGCTCATGTTTTATGAGCTGTTTGATCAGCATTTAAAGCTCTGTCCTAAAATAATGCTGGAATTTGGAAGATCGCTTCTGAACTTCACTTTCTGGATAGTTGGAAATCTTTTCAATTGGAGACTATGATTACTCGTGACCCAGCTGACAGCCCTGTCATCTTCCTTCTCTGTTATTTACATTCTGTATGAGAATCATCATATTCCTCAGCCACTGTATTGCTAAGCAAAACAAGCAAAACTTTTAAGATTTATTTTATGGCAGATACTTAGTGCTCTAAACATTCCAATAGGTTTTCTCTGCATCAGTTCTGAATTAAACTCATCTTCATTTAACACAGATGACTAGTGTTCTACACAGAATTCCAGAGGACGTCCTCTCCAATGCTGCTGACTCTTCCATAGCTCTACTGAAAGTATTTTGCCATATCCATTACAGAACTGCGTAAGCTCTTTTCACAAAGCCACCTTCCTGGCTTTCGTACTTGCATTTTCCAGTCTTCAGCATTTCCAATTAATCAGTTCCTTGTTTACACCCCACATTATGCATTGTTTTAAAGGGGTGGAGCAGAGGACTGCTAAATTTTATCCTTTTCATATTACCTGTGCCAACAAAGTTGTCTTACTCTTCTTAAGTGATAAGTGAGTCCTTCTTGTGGCCCACAAATTTTATGAGTGCACAGCTAATTCTTGCTCTTAGGACACTAATAAACATATTGCTAGTTCCTAAAACTAATCCCTGAGAAACACAACTAGCAACTTTCCTCCTCTCAAATAACACCACCTGTAATATACCCTATTGTTGTCTCCATTTATCCAGCTTCTTATCCAACTTGGGAGCTTTTATACTAATTTGCATCATTTCCACTTCAAGTAGGAGTTTCCTATGAGGACCCATGATAAGCTTTTTATATAATATCTAAACATACTGGATCTGACACATTATCCTTGCCTAAGAAACTCAAAACTCTAAACAATCCCCAAAAGTAATGATTTTAACTGCAGATGATCCTATTGTAATTTCTCCCATTTTTAAAATTTTCATGTGTGTTTTTAATCACTCTTTTTCAAATCCATTCTTAATGTGCATGGTGCCAAAGTCAAACTAACAGCCATGAAATCACTTGACATACTTTTCCCCCTCTTCTTGGGTATATTTGCTCAGTCCGTCATTGCATACTTCTGTCATCTGGTACTATCTTCAAGTGATATACATTTAAAATAGTTTCTGCTTGTGCTTCCATCCGCCAGTGTCTTCAGTACTCTAGAAGGAACATAATATGGACCCAATGATTTTGTCACACTAAGCTACATATATTTGACTTCCCTTTCAAATTATGTAATTCCCATTGATTTATCATCATTCTCCTTAGCTATCCTTTCAGTATCTTCATGTACATCAACTTCCTTGAAATTGGAGAAAAGCATTTATTCAACCACAGGTAAGCTATACATCAAGAATAATGCAGATATGCCCTGCTTACCCTGCAGGTCACTGCCACGGCCTCACTTCATTGCTTTATTTCTTTATTGTTTCAGCACCTAAAAACAATAAAGCTTTCTTTTATTTTTCTGTGGAAGGTGCAGTTCAACAAGGCCTTTCTCCATCATTCCTTTGCTTCTATGTTTTATAATGCCTGAAAAAAGTTCTCCCTGATAATCAAGGCCTCTTCTCGTTCTTTGGAGGTTTTGTACCTATTCTTAGTATCTTGCTTTAGTTATTTACTCATCCAGAGACTAGCCCTTTCTTACAATTTCTCCCTCCTGCCCAGCATGCATAGATTATTTCTATTTTTAATGTAAATCTGTCCTTTCCTGCATTCAAATCATTAGGTTCCTTAGGCCAGTCATCTTCATTCACTGATCTGTTTTCTAAAAGTTTGCTATCCTAATTCTTTGCTATAAATTTATTTTTGCCCATCTCACAATTTAAGAAGAACCAAATCCATTCATTATCACTTCCTCCTGTAACATTAGTTTTTGGTCAGCTGTACTGCAAGATCCTCCTCGCACAAAAAACTAAGCTTAAAATAGCACACATTTTGTTGTTTTATGAATTTCTGTATAAAAAAGTCAGTCTTCTGAAATGTCTAAGAATATCTAAACCTTGTTATTATTGATGGTATTTATGTGTATGCCTGGAAAATTTAACTCTCCTATGCTCACACAAATTCCCTTATTTATTTATCTGTTTATAGAGATGGTTACCCTCTTTCAAATCTCAGCCTGTCAGACCATAATATCCCCTTGTCCCCAAATACTGTCCAAGTTGGGTCTCTTTTACCATCTTCCTTGCAGTGACTTTCATCCTGACAGATTTTGTTTTATTCATGCCATCACATTTTAAGATGAATAAACATAATTTGGCTGTTTTACTTTACTACAACTTCAAATTTCCTGACTTTTATGTATTTTAAGTTGCATCCACATAGGCCCGTATATAAAATTTCCTTGTTTTCTTTTTAGATTGAAGAAACCACAAGGAAAAACAGCATGAGCTTCCCCACCCTTTCACAAAGTGATTATAAATGTACCTATTCATATTAGATTAACTTAACAGAATTTGGTTTGCTTTGGTTTCTACTTAGCAATAAACACTAGCTATGAATAGTTCTTTTCTATACCAATATTGCTTTCTCCTAGTCCCTGCTCATCCACTTGAATGAGGTGTAGGTGATCCTGAAATAGCAATAATCAATGTACGTCACCCATAATATACAAAAAATGTGGAGTGTTCAAAAACAAAAGGACCAGAAATTTGAACAGTAGAGTCCACCCAGGAGTGTAGAGATTTACCTCCCATTCACACTGTTATCATGTCAACATGCTGTCACTTGTGGCTTTAACCCAAATTCTAGAGTTCTGTAGGGGAAAATTGCCCCAAAGTGTTCAGCCACCATCTCTCATAGCCATTGATCTTAGGGTCTGCTCCCAGAGGACAGGCAAGGAAAGAATTGCAGCAGAGTCCCTCAGCAAATATGCCAAACTCAACTACTCAAGTACGACTCAACATCACTGCAACCTAAGTCACAGTTCAACAGAATGTTTGCAGTTTGGCGTTCTCAGCGGTAATAAGTTGTTATCATGCATTCAAGGATAAACATCACCATTAAAATGCCTAAACATCCTCTAAGTGTTAAAATTCAGTCCTCCTGTGACTAATCTTATAAATGATAACCAAAAGATTGCATATCAACTTGTTTTACTTCCTGTCGAAGAAGACAGGGAACTTAACCTTAGATTTCAAAAAATTTATAGCTAAGCCAGTACTGTAATACATTTCTTCCAGTCAGCCTTGCTGTGATTTAGATGAAAAGCTGCAAGCAAGATTTGAGCTGTCACACTTGACTTTGAGCTGCCAAGAAGAGGTATTGGAGGTTACAGGCTAAGGTTTAATTTATATTCCTCCTTTTGTTACAGGCAGAGATGGTGCGTGCTGCTTTCCAAGCGCAGAGATCTTTCCTGGTGTTAGCATCTCAATGTCAAGAGCCTCAAGAGGTACGAAAAGTGACCTAGAGTTTTGAGAGAAAGTATATTAAAAAGGCTGTGTTCCCATGTGTCATCAATCCCTGCATTTGCTTTTATTTGTTGCTTTATTTTTACAGTGCACTTAGAGACTCGCTTTCAGTTTTATTAGCATGGTGCTGCAATAATCAGAAAGCCACAGTTCAGAGTTAAGAACCTTTTCTGTACCAGTACGTATAAAATCATTGAAGAAATCAAAGGAGGCATCCACTTTACAGCTGTAAGTGGGATCAGTGTTTCTCTAGAGGGTGGAAATGCTATGGAATAGATTGGCTTTTTGCTGGCCCTCCAGGGATGCTGTAGGACAGGCTCTGAAATCAAGGGATAAGCTAGTGACAGAAAGATCAATACTGGCCCAGATACTCAGTATTCTCCAAGATGAGGTCCAGGCTAGCCCAATTCTGGGAGGAAGGCAAAGCATTTTGTCATGAAAAAAAAGAAAAACAAGTTGATTTATATACTTATTTTAGTGGCAACTATTTAAATCCTTCCCTCACAACTAGAAAGCACAGGGAGGCTGTGGAGTTGTTATGAAATCTGATTTGTAGTTTCTGGAGGGCACAGAGTTTTGGTGAATAGCGCCGTATCCTTCCTGGGAACAACCACATAGCGCTTCTGTGGGGCCACCCCCGAACCTTCCTTCTTAGAGCGTGCAGAAACTAAACTCTTCTCTTGCATAGTGCCCCACAAACTTCAGTTCTTTTTCCACCAGCTCCCTGCTCCATAGTTCACTAAATTACATATTTTCAAATCAGAGCTCTCTGCCATGGACATAAATTATTGAAATTTTGCTGTCACTAGCATTCCTAGAGACACAAATTAGAAGTTTTTCTAATCAGTATGTTTTAATGGCAAGGGTAGTCAAGGAAAAAAAAAAAAACACCACACAGATATTCCAGGCGAGGGTTTAGATTTATAGAGTTGCAAGCAAGAAGGGATCAGTTGTTTTTCCAGCTGTCCCTGATCTCAGAGAGTAAAAGTGGGTCATGACTCACAGAGAACAGGCAAAATTCCCACTGGTGCAGACCTCAAGCAGTCATTTATATTGGCTGTGAATACAATTGCACCCAGTGGCCCACAAAACTCTTCAGGCTCATAGGTAAAATATTCCCCAATGAACAGTTTCTGATGGCCCACAACAAAATGCAATGTGCTGAAGTGCTGGTATTATCCCGGGTCTGGTGAGAGCAGAAGCTCTGGCTCGCTGTTTGGCCTCGTGCTGATGTGCCACCAGTTTGATTTCCTCTGCTTTTCAAGTGGGAATGGCAACGGCTTCCCCCCACTTTCAGCCTTACAACTTTCAGATCTGAAGTCAAGGCTTTGAGATTTTTTTCAACTGTAAAGTTTAGAAACTTTCATTTTTAAAATGGCAACAAACAAGAAAAAAAAAAAAAAGACACAAACAGATCTAAAAAGAGATTCTCCAGCAATCCAGAATGACAGTTACAGAAGCATGAAGAAAAACAACAAATAATAAAAGCCTCACTATAAACATTACCAGAGCTGGCCATGTGTATCCATATGTCTTAGCTGCATGTTATTAGGCTTGCATAGATTTCTGAAACTTGTTGAAGGCAAGAAAGTATACTTTTATCATTTAACTGTCTTTTAGCACCAAGGAAATGCCATATGTGTGTATACATCATTCCAAAGTTAAAACACCAGGAATATTACAGACTGAAGTTCCTTTCACTCTTTTTTTGCACAGATAATTCATCTATATTATAGACAGACCTGAAAATAATTGAAGGCTGCCTATTCTGTGCAACTTGAACGGTATTTTCCACTGCAAAGCGTGATGGCACCAGGCTTTTTATATCTCCATCTCAATAGGAAAAATAATCCTGTTGTAAAGCCATATCGGTTAACCGTTTTGAAAAATCTGGTTATCACCGGCTAACACAGGAGAAGGAAAGCAGCAGGGGTCCTCCCCCCCACATCCCCAGTACCTTATTCATGTGATATCATCTGGGCTCTGGTTGTATTTATAGCCTAGAGCCACGGAGACAGCCTGGAATCCAAACAGGAAAGCTAATCATGAGTGTATCAGAATGCACAGAGCAGAGAAAAGCAAATGAAGATGACAGCATATCTACAAATGCAAGAGAAAAGAGAGTAATTCTGTCATTCAGCTGTCTAGACTGTTTGCTTTATAATGTAAAGCTGTGAATGAGCCAGCGAGTTGCGATTATGGCATAGTAGCTTTGTAGACATTCAGAGACAGCAGTGTGGAGACTGAGGGGATTTACTGAGTTCCTGTCATGTTAGGATGTCATACATGGTGCCTTTAAAAAAAAAAAAAAGGGAGGGGGAAATGCCCTGGAAAAATAAATTAGCTCAGCTCTTGCAGCTTACAAACTAATGAAGAAGGAATTCAAACAAAAAGAAAGCTCCTATATGTATAATAATCCTTAGATTTTTTTTGTGCTCAGCAGAGAGAAATGTATATCGTACAAAAAGCGATATTTTTTCCTCTCTATGAAAATGTTGAAGCTTTAGTATTCATTTAGCTCTTTAACTCCTGCTATGAGTCGCTAGCAAACATTTTCAAACAGTTAAGCTTGCTGAAGTTGCTTTTGCAGAGTCCTGCTTCTTGTTAATAAATGTTGATATTTTTTCATTTGGAATCTGTTGCAGTGCACTGCCTTTATTATCTGTATATGTGAAAATAGTAGGAGTCGGGAAGGTAATTCCAGCTGGCATACCAATCTAGCATCAACTGCAATAAATTACTTTGCAGAGTGCATGTTCTGTTACTTTTTATGGTCATGTTCTATATTTGTAAGTGCAGTGGAAGAGATCACATGATGAAGCCACCGGTTGATATTCCTGTTTGTGTATGTCCCAGCTTATGGCTGCTGGACACAGGCTCATTCAGCAAGATGGGATTCTGCAGTTCATCCACTTATTAGAAACTATATTCTGACGCCAAACTTCAAATATTAAAGAAAAAACATTCTATTATAAATTATTGACTGTATATTAAATAGTACAGAGAAGATGGATAAGGGAAATTAAATTAGAATATTGCTATATTCTGTTTAAAAAGGTATTTTGAGACCATACATTTACATGTTGGTTGGGCAATCCAGAAGATAGATTTTAACACAAACCTTCACAAAATACTCCAAAACAGTTTGGATCTGAATTTTCTGCTCCCCATAATCTGATTAAAATAAAATTCTGATTGAAACATTATTATTTTATTGTATAGTAATTTTAAAAGTTATCAGTGTTCCTGAGCAAGTTTATATTTTTAACATTTTTTTAAACTTTATGGTCATGAATACTGATGTACAAGATCACTGCTCAAAGGCACTGCACTGAATTCACTGTGAATGGGCACTTATATACTGCTTCCTTTTTATGACTGGTTTCATTTAGCTTTAAAAGTTCAAACAATTTTAAGAGCTGCTCTGAGGGCATGAATGATCTGTTGTTCCCATAATGGAAACTAGGTAACAAGGTAAGTTTTTCTGTGGATCTATATAAACATATCCAGGACGAGCATATTCAGGGTAAGAAGTACTACAAACAGATTTAAATGACAAATGCAGTTCAGACTATAACTGATTGCATAATTTCTCATTTAAAAAAATGCTGAGTTCATATGACTGCAAGAGCTTATGGATTTAATTACTAATATTGTGCAGACAGGCATTCCAATTAAATACCTAGCTTAAATATCCAGATTCTGCCCACAGGTGGGAGGAGAGGGGTGGAAGGAAGTGAGAGATGAAGGAGAGTTTTCCCTTTTCTAACTAGAAAAGGGGGGGAAAAAACCCTGAAACCCAAGAAACTGTATTTGAAGTGAGACTTAGAGCCATGAGAACAAGTCCTGAGGTTTTTAATTTTTTATAGTCAAGCAAACAATCTATTGTAGGAGTAGAATAGTTGTGGCAATTTCTTTGAATAAAGAACTCATTCTCAGAATTTTCATATAGAAATAAAATATGAAGATTTACAGTTCCCTACTCTCTGACAGTGTAGGATTGCTCTTTTTTTTCTCTCTTCTATTTTTAAAGTACTTCAGTTACAGGACTCCTGGGACTTCTTATCCTGCATCCTAGCAGGATTTGTTTTCTAATTACCTTGATTTTCTTATGTCATTCAGTTTCCCACTCCTTTTCCTCATACTTGCTGGGATCAGCCTCACGGTTTTCCAAAAATATGAAGAGTGGGATACCCCTCATCTCATTAGTTTGTTACTTACTCATGCAAAAGTGTTGGAGCCAAGTTTTGCTGCCATTCTACTCAGTTGATTGCTGCAAACCTGCACCTCTGTATCTAGAAATAGCTCGAGGAAGAATTTAGTTCAGTCCTTTTAAGGTCCTGAGGTCCCAAACTTAGAGAAGGTGCCAAGAGTGACATGGACAGAGCCTGAGAGTCCTGAGCTCTAAAGGGAACCCCTTCCCCCTCCTGTGCTCTGAAATCTTGCCAAGCTGTTGACATATTTCTGTTATCAGCAAGCCTACAAATGCATGTGACATGTCGTCACAGCCGCAGTGAGGGACCAACTGGCAGGTTTCAGTCACCAGCCTGCTGCCTTACAGCATTCACAGGCTCATTTTTGGATATTGTTGCAAACTCTTACTCAGTTTCAAGTCCAGATAGGCCCCTTGTCACCTGTTATCTCATAATTTTGTCTCAAATGCGCTCGACTGCATTTAGCCAGCCCCAAGCTCATTTTATTTTCTCATCATAGAATCATTTACATTGGAAAAGAACTTTAAGATCATCGAGTCTAACCATAATGCTGCCAAGTCCACCACTTAACCATGTCCCTAAATGCCACATCTACACCTCCAGGGATGGTGGCTCCACCACTTCCCTTAGCAGCCTGTTCCAATGCCTTACAGCCCTTCATGTGAAGAAATGTTTCCTAATATCCAATCTGAACCTCCCCTGGCACAACTTGAGGCCATTTCCCACTTGCTACTTGGGAGAAGAGACCAACACCCTCCATGCTACAACCTCCTTTCAGGTAGCTGTAGACAGCGATCAGGTCTCCCCTCAGCCTCCTTTTCTCCAGGCTGAACAGCCCCAGTTCCCTCAGCCGCTCCTCATCAGACTTGGGCTCCAGATCCCTCACCAGCTTCATTGTTCTTTGGACATGCTCCAGCACCTCAGCATCTTTCTCGTAGTTAACTTCTGCAGGTATCCTTGTACCATTTCTCTTTCCTCGTGTGTTTGCCAAAACTACCAGGTCAATAGCCTCTGCCATGAAAAGATGGATGCGTTTGAGATTCAGCCCTGCCCCTGGGGCAGAGCACTCAGCCAGAAGGCGGCCAAGAGACGCCTGAGGATGCAGGGAGTACAGAAAGGCCGCAACCAGTGCAAAATCTCCCAGCCTGTTACAAAGAGAAACAGAGGCAGAGATGCATGTTATCTCACAGCTCTGGACTGGCTTACATCAATGCCACAGACTCTCCAGCAGTTCACGTTCTGTGTGAGAACCAGGCTCCAGTAAGCAAAGGATCCTTGTACTTGTTTACTCCAGTATGTCTGTACTTGGGCTAAGAACAGCATCAACCTGTAAGGAAGACACTGCAGAAGATAATACTCTCTATCTTGTCTAGCTCCTCATCTGATGTACTTGCTAAGCAATTCTGGGGATCCTACAGATGCTCAGTGGAATTCTGTTGTGTCCTAAAATCCTGTCCTAAAATCACCAGGCTAGTTTTCAATCCCTGTAGCAATGTTCATATTCAAACTGTGCTAAACCCAAATCCAAACTAGTATGCTCTTTTTTCTGTGCTACCCAATTGTTTCCCCAGATTTCTGGACTGTGCATGATCTTCTAAAAGGGAAAGCACTGGAGATAGAGCTGACTGAAAAGCAGGGCTTTTTGGTTCATGGGTTATTTAATTTTTTTCTAATTTTACTTTGGTCTAAATCAGACCACAACCAATTATTTTTGCATTCTGAAACTTAGGCTATTTGTCTTTCACATTCCTCTTCATTTGCCCTCCCTCAGAGTTTACATTTCAAAACAAACCCACAAATGACCAAACTAGTGATTTGTCATGTGGGCTTATGGTTTGGTCTTCCCTTCCCTCCCCCCCCCACTCCCCGCTTCCCCAAAGCACAAAATTGCTACAGCTAATATTGGCTGTTAGATTGAGAATTTATGTGTTATCTAAGAGGAATAAAAGCCAAATACCAATTAAGTCACTTTGGAAGCACACAAATGTGTCTAAGCATCTGTGCTGATGAAGCTGACCAGACATTTCTGCAGATTTGTCTCTCTGTGTCATAGTCCTGCTGTTGCACAGCAGTGAGTTAAAGTGGCAAAACCTGCACTATTGACAAACAAATCAAGCGCTTCTTACACCGCTATGCTGAAGATTCACAATCTAAGAAAACAAGACCAGGATAAATTAATGTCTCTACCTAATTAATGTCTGTTACCTAATTACAAGTTAGGAGGAGACTTTTGAACCCTGAAAATATCAGAATACTAGAGGGACATGGATGTAATGATCATAGGGAAAGATCTCAGATGGTCTTTACTTCCAATCAGAAAATGCTTGCAAAGAAAGCATTGGCTTAAGGTGTAGTGGGTTATACTGCAATTTTAAGAGCAAAACTGTGGTAGCAAATGCGAAACACTTTCTGCAAGGAGAAATGGAGATAGGCAGTGCTAAAAGAACAGTTTGACAGCTGCCAACAAAAGCTGGTAATATTTTGATATGGAAGCAATAATGAAAAGTAAAAAAAAAAAAAAAGTAAGCATTTGAGGAATCTAGTTAGCAACTAGCTTAGATTCACCTCTGAAAAAAATAAAAAACTCTATATACTTGAAGAAAGAGGTTACTCCTCAGCCTAATCCGAACACTGATTCCATTCAGACTGTTGATACACAGCTACAACAGAAAAGACAGGCCTTTCTTAAACCACATATATACAAAAAAAAACCCCAAGCCCTAACTTAAATTTTAACATCTTCTTTACAGATTGCCTTTTACAAAATACAAAATATGGGAAATTACAGTTAATCTAAAACTTTTAGTTCTAGAATCATAGACACTCATAACAGAAATGCATCTCACTGGTGATCAACTGAGGCTACCAGTATCTTATTCCTATTGATACGAGATGGGATTCTGCTCATCAGGGTAGGCATGCTGTGTAAGGTGTCCTTCTAGGCTCTCTTTACAGTAAATGCCAGCACCTCTAGAATGCAGTCTTCACATCTATTAATGTCTTCTAATATATAGTCTTCTAACATCTATTAATAGGTGGAAATAATTTCCCGACACCCCGTTCTTCATTCACAATAGAGAGAATCAAGTCTCAGCTGAGAGCAGATGCTCACCTTTTGAATTGCTAGAACTGAGGGTGGAGGATGCTATCCATGATGTCTTTCATCTCTTGAAAGGATGAAATGTGGGATGGGACTGTACTAGGCTGTTTGCAGAGATAATGGCTGTGTATACATTAATGTTTTAGTTCACAGTGGGACTATATTTTTCCTTCAAATCAGTCCCATTTACTATGCTGTGATTCACATTGTGAAGCAGTCTTATGGTGTACAAAAACTGGTATCTTTGCGATGAGGTTAAATGGAAGATACACTCCCAGACAGCACCTAAACCACGATTTACAGCTAGTCCAACATAACCCCACCAACCACATATAATATGAATGTCAGGGTGTCAGCACCAACTGTTAAGCACTACAGAATCATCCCTATTAAGCTGCACTACTTGCCAACATACACAAAGACAGCTGATTCAAATCACCTCCATGTTTCAGACTTGCCTGTGAAAAATACAGTGTAAGTATGGTGGAGATTTTGAACTGACAGACGAAAATAAAAGAACTGTAGACCATGGAAGAAAGGTTGCAGTCATGCTCTTCTGGTTGCAGCTGAGTAAAATGAAGGGGCTGCTGATCCCAAATGCTCTCAGCTTTCTCTTGCTGTTCCTATGCCAAAGGTTGCCACCCCCTCAGTTAGCCAAACTTAAAAGGGTATTTGTTCCCTTGCCATGTTTTTACATAATAGGTCAGGTTGATGTAAACACTGTAATAGTGAGGTTTGAATTTTGTTGCCTTCCATTAACATAAAAATTCTTCAGTAAACAGTCTCACCCCTCAAAACCATGTACAATTAGCTTAGAAATACGTAAGATCTTTCAAAACTGTATTTTTATTTACCTGCTGGGTTTTGTGCCTTTGTGATTCATGCTGGCAGGTTTCTGGACAACAACGGTCCTGAGAAAATATCCACTTTCTCAAATTAAAGCTGAGATTTTCAAGTAGTCACTGGCTCAGGCAGCCAAAGCTTAAGCAAGCCCCTCAGTTTAGTGTGATTTCACAGGCAAATAGCAAAAACCACAAAACACAAAAGCTTGGCCATTCTTCTGAATTAAACCCGTGTGCCCCAGTCCTGTTAAACGTGTCATCTGGGGAACTTCTTGTGAGAGTATTACAATAATGTGAAGGAGAAGAAAGTCTGTTTGGTGAGGTCTCTTGGAACACTTGTGTGCCAGGCCATTTTCTGAGACTGGGTTGAGACTGTGAAGTCTCTGAAGCTGAAGCCTAAGGCAGTTCTTGTTGCATGCCATTAACTGTTTTGGAGTGGTTTCGCTAATCACTGCAGTAGTCTTACTGCCCTTGATTTTCTCATATGAATTATAAGACATGGGGATGGAAGCTGGCTGGTTGTTTAGGTATTAATATTTTAAAAGACCATCTGGTTTTAATAATTATTTTAAAAGGACAAAGACATACTGGGAATTAGTTTTGATATTTCTAAGTTGTGCCACTGTTGAATTTTTAAACATTTCAGCAAAACTGATATTATAATAGGAATGGTGTTTATACAAAGACTCTTAACTTTCTGTTAAACAACTGTTCTGTGTCTTAAATGACAAGAAATTTTATCTAGCACATGCCAAAGGCATGCTGAAGATTTTTCCAACAGCTCTGATTCATCTCCTTGAATTCATTTTTTCTTAGAGATACAGTATAGACAATAATTTTATTAACAACCAGCTGTTTTAATATTCATTGCAATAAAGAGATCATTCTTCTAGAACACTCAGCACAACTGGTTCTGCATTGTGGAGCCAAACAAGACTGATTACTGATAGGATTAACGAGCCTTTCTATACCCATATGCCATACACACTGTAATTCATCTCTAGTTTAATCACTAAATAAAAATTTAGAACTGACTGTGTGGAGACAAGACTCAATTAAGTGATTCCTTGTGGGCCGGTGTTCCTTTGTGTCCAGCCCTTGCACAGAAACCTGGCTCACAAGGTGCTTGCACACACACAGAGCCAGCAGCCCTGGCAGGGTAGGACGGGGTCCCAGCAAAGGGAAGGCAGCCTGGTCTGCTCCCCTGTACATCTCACAAGCGACAGGGCTGGGCAAAACCTCAAGCCCTTTTTGACTCCTTCTGGCGTCCCTCCAGTGCCAGATTACTTTGAGCTGCTTTCCTTAGCAATATATATTTCACCTTTACAATTCCCACAAGGCACTTTTTTATGTGAAATTACATAAATTCACTATGTTTTTATGAACTGGACAGTTTAAGCCCTGTGTTCTGAGGGGCAGAAATTCCGTCTGTATCACTGACAGAAAACCCTCACAAAAGTGGTTGGGAGTTTTCTGGCAGGAGTAGGAGGAGGTGTGGGTCTTATGGTACCATTCAGGAAAATGTTTGGCCCTCATTTTGACTTCTTACATGTAAATATCAAGGTGTTCTACAAAACAAACCAGCTATATAGCATAATTTCATATATAGGAAGTTGAAGCACAGAAAGATAATGGAGCTTTCCTGAAACCTGATGGTAATTTGGTGGGAGAGCTGCAAAGAGAAACCCCATTTATGGACTCCTACTTCTGTGCCCCATCCACAGAAATGTGCTGCCTCCCAGTGCTGTCTAGATATACCAGGCATCTGCGGAGCTGTATTTTTAGCCCTGATATTCTCTTTGGCTGGAACTGGGCCATGAAGATTCACAGTAAGCTAAGGACTGTAAATATCCCTTAGACTTTATGGGAGGGAAACTGGCATAATATCAAAGCAGAACAAGCACTTTCTTAAATTTCAGTTTTGTTAACTACTGTCATACTTGAAAGATTTCCCTGCAAAATAAGAACAAACCTACCAGCTGCAGCATGTTGTAAACAAGCAAAAATTAGAAAGAAGAATTCCTGCAGACTTTATCATGTTATGGCAACAAAATCAGTTTCTAAGAACTACAAATCATGGAGGTTTCAGGGCTTTTTCAGGCTTAATGACTTACGCGGGTCATTACGCCGTCAACAAAAAATCTTTTCATCTCCCAGTAATACTGTAAATATTTGTTTTCTCCCAACCCACTTTGTTGTAGAAAAAGACCAAATATCCCCATGCCTTTCAAATGCATAGGGCTTTCTCAAAATTACATTACCACTAAAATACCAAGGCTCCACAGTTGGATCAAAATTCTTTTAAAAATGCAGATCCACTTTTTTGTCATGTTTTTGGAGTGTCCTCTGACCTATGATCATCCATAGCAGACATGCTTATTTTAAGGTGACATAAAATTCTCTAAAGCTGAGGTCTTGTGGACGGGTGAACAGAAATATCTTGCAGATGACAGAGATCAAGCAGGACGTATGCACACATCGTCTTCTGTGTGTCATGACAGCATCAGTCCTCAACAGTTGTTTTACTTGTAACTATTGACGCCTTCAGTGTGCTCTTTCTGAGTGGAAGAATCTTTCCCAGTAAGTTAGTACTCCCAATTAGTTTTTCCGAGACACTGGACCAGTGTGAATAGCATTCACTTTGCACAGGAAAGAGCTTGGATAGCTTCTACATTCATTCTGCTTTTCACTCAGACACTATTCCTTCCGCTCAACAGTCATTCCCCTGGATACCATTCGTTTCTGATTAACACAGGAGAATTTCCCCAAACCACGGCTTGCAGGCAGTATGTTTCCCATGAAATCATCCCACATTATTTGCAGCCGAAGGAAATTAAAACATTAAAACTTACCAACAGGGAAAGCTAAAATTGATATTGCCTTACTTGCTCGGTCTTGTTGCCAGATGATAAGAGACCACTAACCTAACAAGCAGTTTGTGTTTCTTATAGAAAGAACAACTTGGTTAATAACTTGAAAAACTCAAGCCGTTATAAAGACTCTCAAAATGTTCCAGGGATGTCAGATGAAAAATACAAACATTCTGCAGACTCTGAACTATGGGGTTTTTATGGTTCTTAACCTGAGCAGCATGTGAAAATGCTGCCAGTGCTAACAGTTTTTGCTGCAACACATTAATAATCCTTAATGTCTGTGAATTTTGCTGCTGCAGCCAGAGGAGGATAATTAAATTGTTACTTTAATGTAGAGAATATGCTGACCTTTCTTTCCAACTGTTACATCAATGGGCAGGGAGGGCAATGTTAAACCACAGGTAGTTTTGGACCACCCTTTATCACAGCAGCATCCTTTTTTTTTTTTTTTTCAGAATGAGGTGGCTATGCTTCTCAAGCCAATATCAGAGAAAATTCAGGAAATCCAGAACTTCAGAGAGAGGAACAGAGGAAGTAAAATGTTCAACCACCTCTCAGCTGTCAGCGAAAGCATCCCTGCCCTTGGGTGGATAGCGGTGGTGAGTGACACAGAGTGGCTGGGAGGGCTGTACATGTGTTCTGGATGGCGTGGCCTAGAATACTACAAAATCTTGTAGAACTCTGCAGTGTCATCTGCCTAGTTCTTCAGTCTACTACACCCAAAAAGGTGTTTCTTATTATCCCTAATACATCGGGGAAGGTGTCTGACTAATGTTTTACTTCCTTTTTCCTTCTGTTGTTTCCTGCTACCATGGGTTGACGGTCCTAGTCTCCTAAACCAGGCCCTTATGTCAAGGAGATGAATGATGCTGCCACCTTTTATACTAACAGGGTATTAAAGGACTACAAGAACAGGTATGTTGCCAAGCCCCAGTATCTACTAGCCAGAGAACAGTACATTACCCACACCAACAGGGTTCACAATGCCATCACAGAAAGCATTTTGTAAACTCAAAAGCATTTGGTAAAATCTGCTTGCAGTGGTATATTTTCCCCTCCTCATCTTTGACCTGGAGCATGTTGCAGTGACAGTGGCAGCAGCCCTGGTGGCGCTGGTTTTTAACTCTCTGCAAATTTTAGGATTACATTTCATTTTTTGGCATTCCAGAATCATAAGCTTATATGCAAATGCATATTTATGTATCAGCATGTGGCCAGCTAGCTGCTCCGTGTCCTCGTCTCACTTGTGCACTCATACTGTTGCTGTTCTCGCTCTTAGAAATTTGCATTTGGGTGGTAGCTGTATATAACTGAGCATATAATTCTGTAGCTCCCAGATTGATTTTTTCCTGTACCACTGCATTGTTCTTAAAGAGCACAAGGAATTAAGAAAAAAAAAGGTCCATTAATGAGATCTGTGAGCTGACAGAGAAAAAGAAAAAAATACAGGTCCTTCCTATACCCTCTTTTAAAAGTGATGTATAAATCCTGTTGATTTGGTACTTCTGGAAGCCAGATTTTGGCAAAGAACTGTATTTGCTATCGAGTTTTTCCTCTTTAGTAAGGAAAACTTTATATAAACCATTTGTATATATTTATATTTATTGCATATGTATAAATATATATTATATACTATCTATAATATTTTGTGTTATATATATTACGTATTATTCCTGAAGCCTCAGTTTGCTTACTGAAGGTAGTACTTACTGGGGTAACTGAAGATTTTTACAATATAGCTTTATTACTTATTCTGGAGAAGAAAATGTCTTACACAGCCGTTATTTAGGTATTTCGTTCTTCCTCTGATACGGAATTCTTTTCCTGTTTTTCACTGAATCAGATCACAATGTCTTCCAAAGTAATGGAAGGCTCTCTCTTGACTTCAGTAGGCTGTGGATTAAACCTGTTGATCCAGATCCTCAGCAGTATTAAGCATCAGGCTCCAAAGTAAAAAAGCAGGAGGTAGACACTTGAATCCTTGTAAGCATCCAGTCCATAGCCATCACTGTTCAGTAATAATCCTTCATAATTAAGGACTCCATCTGACAAGTAGTTGCTCTCTCTCTCTCTACATATTTCTTGCTTTCACTTACTGTCCCATTGAAAGACTAAGCCTTCCAAACAATGATTCCAGAGTCAACTTGTGACTTGTACTTCAAAAATTCTTGATGTATAAATATTTTAGTCTGATGACTGTAACATGATCCAGTATTACCCTGGCTACATATGAACTTGGAAGCTAGAACATCTTACAGAACCCACAGATATTTAATTTCCTAAAATTCAGCACCCTGAAACTGAGCCTGGGTAATGGCTGCACAACTCTATATCCCTTCAGTGCTTCTTCAGTTGGCTTTGAGCCTGAACAGGGTGACAACTGACCCTTGCAGCAGGAAGCACTCTGCCCTTGTTTGTCCTCTGGCAGGAACTAAAAGCTTTCCAGTGTAGTACACCTCAGGATTTTTGGCACTGGGCTGGCTGCCGGCCTGCTAACTTGATTTGTCTGTGGCTTTAAGGCAGACATTGGGGTTTACCCGCTTTAAGCAAGAGTAGCAATGCTTTCTGGTTTTAAGTACATTCACACATATAAATAATGTGTCTGTTTTTGCAGTGACACACGCCATGTTGATTGGGTGAAGTCATATCTGAACATCTGGTCTGAGCTTCAAGCTTATATCAAAGAGCATCACACCACAGGTCTCACCTGGAGTAAAACTGTAAGTACTCTTTCCTTCTTTGTGAAGAACCATAAAATGCCAGTAACCAGTTTGTCTTTTAATGCAGGTCATTAGCTCAGGTAGAAATAAATATCTAGACCAGGAACAGAAGTCAAGGTCTATGGACTTCCCAACCAAGCCAACAAAAGTTTGAAAGACAGGTGGAAAAGATGTGCCAGGCCATTGTGATAAAGGTTTGGAGGAAAAGGGAAGAATTACGTGGGATGGTTATAGCCATAAGCCTCAGCTGCAGATGGTGAGGGGAGGCAGACGCAATTCTGCAGGTCTGCTACAGTAGGAGGTAGGAACAAAAACAAACCCCCAAAATTTGAAGGACAGGTCAGACTAAAGGAAAACAGAGGGAACATGAAAGGGAAAGGAGAAGAGTGGTGGAAAGAATCTGAACAAAGGGGGATATTTCATAACAGGAAAAAGACACTCAAGGGATACGTACCAGCTTATTACTTCATAGATATCTATCTTTATAAAAATGCTATTTTATACATACAGAAATAATTTCTGAAATACATATATATAGAAAGTAAATATAACTGTATGCCTAACTATGTGTGCTCTCTCCATATGTATTTACATAAACATCTTCTGTGTGTTACATCTGAAATGCATAGAAAAATGATGGCTATGAATATGGTTCTCTAAAGAGAGGTATAAACACGAAGTATTCATCTTCTGTTGGATAGAAGAGTTTATGTCCACTGTCTACATTGATGCAATGTTCTCTATTATTCTAATAATGTGCTTATGTTTATTATCAGGTTAGGAGAATCGCTGGAGTATATTAAAAATATAATCAGCCAGCTGTTATCATCTCCTAAACCTAACAGTACACTCACATGCTTGCACATGCAGTCTTTCACACCAAGTTTATAATTTCTTCTGTATAGGCAAATATTAATATTTTTTTCAAAACTGAATGACTATTCAGAGGACTGATGCAGGCTACTGGATAATCTAATACCCAAACCAAACCAAAGACAGACTTAACCAGGGCCTGTACTGACAGGACAAAGGGTAACAGTTTTAAACTGAAAGACGGTAGCGAATATAAGGAAGAAATGTTTATGATTAGGGTGGTGAGACACAGGAACAGGTTGCCCAGAGAAGTTGTGGATGCCCCATCCCTGGAAGTGTTCAAGGCCAGGTTGGACAGGGCTTCGAGCAACCTGGCCTAGTGGAAGGTATCCCTGCCCATGGCAGGGGGGTGGAACTAGATGATCTTTAAAGTTTGCTTCCAACCGAAAGCATTCTGTGATTCTGTGGTACCAGAAAAAATTACTTTCTCTCCCCCTGTATGGAGGTGATAACCATGTAAGAGATTTTATCTTGTGCTCAGCAACATATTCATATTAAGTATAGTTTCCAGCCAACAGTGCTCATTCCATCATGAGTGATGAGCCCATTACTGCATCTGAAGGATTGATTTCCCTCACTTTGGATATCACTCAGATCTGAAAGTTGTCTGGGAAGTATGGCTTATTTAAGTTATCGTTCATGTAATGTATGTCAGAAAAAATAAATTCCAAACACATTTTTAAGGATGTATAATTTTTTAAAGTTTTACTTTATGTGAGTGTAAGGAAATTGGAATCCAGTAAGTTAGCAGGTTGTTTAAATAGCTTGTTGTTTACACGTTGTTTAAATATTTCTACAAAGCTTGGTAACAAACATTCAAGAAAGCAATGAGTTACTCAAGCGATAATTTCATTTCTTTTATACATTTTTAAGTGAGAACGCCACAAATTCATGCTGTGTGAAGTTAAGCATAAAGGTCTGCAGAATCAGGGCCTAGACAGACATATGATATATGTAAAAGCTGTAGATATATTCCAGACACAGTTGTTAATCATTGCATACAGCAGCTTCTACTTACATGCATAAAAGGAAAAAAGCAGTAGTTTGGGAAGACATTAAGAAAGTGGCACGTTTATTAAAGGGAGATGTTGATGCAGAATTGCTATTTTATTACAGAGGGAGAGAGAATGAAAGGAAGTTTTTGGCCTGTATAAATACAGATTTAGAAGTGGATTATACTGATCATTTACCCTTCAAATCTGCAGAAGTCAACAAAGCAATGCTTGAAGCTTTATATAAAAAGCTATTAAGTAACCTATTTGGATATTTCTGAAGAGACTGAAGAGTCAGGGAGAACATTAACTATTGCTCCTGTCAGAGCTGGGTTCTCATAGCTGGAGCTGCAATAAAACCCCAAGAGCATTAGCTTAGATCAGACTATGCTTGCGTTTCCCAAAAGGAAGGGACAGGATTTTTTAGTGGGCAGTTGGCCCCTTTACCTATAGGCTCTGTATATCACAGTGTGCACATTTCTGGCTGTGCTCCCTGGCAGTATCACAAAGTTGTGCCATTTCCAGCTCCCCCTGTACCCTTCCATCAAGCTGCCCAGGGCAGCTGCAGCCAACCTTGGAACAGATCACTGGTGCATAAAGCCTTCCTGGCTCTGGCAGTGAGCACACAGGCAGGCACTTTTCAGGAAAGAGAAAGAAATGTCTTAATAAATTATAAGACAGATACTGAAACAGGTGCAAAAGGTTGAAATAATGGCTAAGCAGTTGGCTCTGACAATAACGGTTACCTCTATCAGCTTTACAATAAATTTGTGATAAAAACAGATGCTTACAGTCTTTTGGATCTGAGACAGTTCTCTCTTTATTCACTTTGGCTCTGGTTCTGCCAAGAGTGTGACAATATTTCACTCCTTAAGGGTATCCTATTGAAATGCATGGGACTGTATGAGGAGAAAGCCAAGAAATCAGTGGAGTTAAGGACTTTGAGACCTTTGCATATCTGAGCCTATTCTGCTACCCATGTGGAGCAGTGGTACAAACTGGACCCTATGTAAATCACAGGCGTTTCAAGACATGGTGGACAGGGTTAGGATATTTGTTGGTACTGTGCTCACAAAAGAAAACTATTTAAAGTACGTACGTTTGTGAGCAGTTTTGTCCCAGCGAGTAAAATGTTCCACTCTGTATTTCCACCATGAACTAAAGTATTCATTTTCATTAAATTATTGTGGCTATGTTAGAGAAAATATGCTTGTCAGTGGAAGTCAGATGGATCTACAGTATTTCCTTTAAAGTGTAATTCTGTAGTTCATTATTTTGTATGTAAAGTGTGAGCCTTCTTCTGCCACTCACGTACTGCGTGGTGAGTAGCAGTTCTCTACACTCACAGAATCACACACAGAATCACAGAATGTGAGGGATTGGAAGGGACCTCGAAAGATAATCCAGTCCAATCCCCCTGCCGGAGCAGGAATACCTAGATGAGGTCGCACAGGAAGGTGTCCAGGCGGGTCTTGAATGCCTCCAGAGAAGGAGACTCCACAACCTCCCTGGGCAGCCTGTTCCAGTGCTCTGTCACCCTCACTCAGAAGAAGTTTCTTCTCAAATTTAAGTGGAACCTTTTGTGTTCCAGTTTGTACCCATTGCCCCTTGTCCTATCATTGGTTGTCACCGAGAAGAGCCTGGCTCCATCCTCGTGACACTCACTACATCTCCATTTAGCCAACAGGAACAACAGCAATTACCAGCCTCAGGGAGATTTGCAAGTTTTAATCCTCTACCAGATATGACATTCTCAGGTGTCAGTGAGTCTTATGCAAAAGCCATTATTATAACAAAATGTTTTAAATGCCCAGTGTAGCATTTTACTCATGCAGCAACTGTTATTTTTGCACACTTTCTGACTTCAAGGTGAAATCTACAGCTGGAACAGTAACCTATGTCTTGTCTTCAGTTCTTACTGATAAGCAGCAAGTATTGAAGTATGGCTCTTTCGTTCAACTTCTTTTTTTTTTTGGTGGTGCAAAGAAATGAACAGCTGTAATGTAAGTTCACAAGAACGTCTAATAAAAGTTTGTTTGCTACAAGGACCGCATGAGTAAGCTGGGGGAAGTGAAACTTGTGCTCCTATTTCTACAGGTTAACTTTGCAGCAAGAAGACAACCAGTAATAATGAGAGATTGCTGTAGTTTCCTGTACATCAAATAAGTGTTAAGAAACAAATCTTACTAAAGGATAATTCTCTTGAGTGTTTCTCTCAGCTGCAGGTGGATCTGTAGCTAAGTTTTTGTTCTTTGTATACAATAGTCATTTAGGACAATTTTTGCCAGCAGGATTACTTACAAACAGGAAATATTTACAAACTAGCAGTGAATTTCATTATAGTGTTTAGCTTCTAATACAGAATTTCATTCAAGTGATGAACGTTCCTCCTCCCTTTACAAATTAAAACAAATTCTTAAACGGTAGTCTGCATCTTTACAAGCAGTTGAGATTTATTTATATCCTGTTCCTATTGAACCCAATACAGTATATTCAAGTCTTTTTTCCCTGAAATACCGTCTTAAAAAATGCTTACAACTCATTAGACTTTAAAAGTCGGAATTCTCCACAGGCTCCACACCAAGAACCATTGTAATTCCTACATTAGCCTGATTGAGTGTAGTTATACTAGTCTCAGTGCAGACTTTGGCCATTGGCTGAGCAAGCTGGGTCTCTTTAGCTTGGAGGAGACTGAGAAGTGACATCATTCCTCATTAATGTTTATAAATATGTAAAGGGTGAGTGTCATGAGGATGGAGCCAGGCTCTTCTCAGTGACAACCAACAGTAGGACAAGGGGTAATGGGTACAAACTGGAACACAGGAGGTTCCATTTAAATTTGAGAAGAAACTTCTTCTGAGTGAGGGTGACGGAACACTGGAACAGGTTGCCCAGGGAGGTTGTGGAGTCTCCTACTCTGGAGACATTCAAAACCCGCCTGGACACCTTCCTGTGTAACCTCATCTAGGTGTTCCTGCTCCGGCAGGGGGATTGGACTGGATGATCTTTCGAGGTCCTTTCCAATCCCTAAGATTCTGTAATTCTGTGTGATTTCATTCTTGCCTAAAATAATAACCTCCAGACATTTTCTTATAAAATGGCCCTGCTACTCTCCTGTACTATCAAAACATTTTCCTCTAATATATTGAGTCTCGACCTATTGAGGTGAACAAGCTGCAAAACACAAACTTCTTCAGGCAAAAGCTTCCTGTTATCCTTCCAGTGTCTCTTCTGTGCTGTGTCTAGTTTGACCCATTTATCAAGCAGTCATCGGCAGAGCCACTTCACTGACGCTAAAGGTCAAGACTGTAGTGCCAAATTCCAGCTGCAACTTCCATCCCAGAGGCCTCATTCAGGTAGAAGGAAGGGCAGCACAGATATACTGATTTAAATGCTTGGATGAGACATAGACATTTTCAGAGTGCTGAATTTGTCTCAGCCACAGCCTTTCCTCTCCTTTTCTGTCTCTTTCTATTCCTTTCTCTTCCCTTCCCTTTCTCTATTTCCTTATACTTTTTTTTTTAAAAAAAAAAAAATATGGCATCCTTTAATCTCTACTGTTTCTTCCTCAGAGAACAGGCAATGCTCAGTTTTTGGTACACTGTCGATTTAAAAACTGGCCATCCTGGCAACTCTACAATAGTTGCTTCTTTGGTGGACACTGCCTCAATTACATCCATGTCCCTTCGAAAGAAAGCAGTTTCACTCCCTTATTCCGACAAAGGCTGACAATATTTGTCTTTACTGAGTATCAGCAGTGTCCTTTTAACATCAGTCACCAAACACCATTCAGACAGTTTAAGGGAGAACCCGGGGAGGCTTGTTTCACAACAGCTGTCAAACGCAACCTGACCTGTAACATAATGCAACATGGTTCCAGTGGAAAAGGGAAAGGAAAATTGAAACTATGTAAAATGGAGAGAAAAGGAAAGGGCACATCTACTAAAACTTTACTACCCTGTAAAAGGGATTGATTTTTTTTTTAACTGAATGTTTATATAAGTAAAAGATAGTTTCATGTGCTTGTGGGAGCATATTACTTGTTGACAATTATGTTAGCATACAGCTCTCAAATTATTTAGAAGACCTTTGCTGTGTAAAACATTTCTGGCTGGGTAACTGTGAAGATGTAAGCACCATTTTAAATTCTGAACAGGTGATAAACAGCAGGAGTGTATCAAAAGGGGCTTCAAACTTTGAACACTCAACAGCTAAAACAATTCTGCTGAGACCTGGTAGCAAGAAAAGAGGCTGGCCTGGTTTTTGCTGTTTTGTGTTTTCACTCACAAAGATTACACGCCCTGTCAGTCAGCTGTTCCATCTAGCAAATTGTGGATCTCAGGGCAGCAGGACCCCTTGCAGACAGGTGGCTTAAATACAGTAGGTAATAGAACTGTTGTGCTAAGCTACTTCTACACAAAAAAAAAAAAACATCTAAACAAGAGCTCTGCACCCCTAAGTCACAGTCCACCTGTTCTCAGAGACTGATACATGATATTTTGAGCTTCATGATTCTTGTCTTTGGCTGTGCATATGTATGGAAAGAACAATACAGAATGCTGAAATCATTTTAGATGTGAAACTAGGATTACTATAAAGGGGGAGGGGAAGAAAACAGAGATATCTCTTTTTTTGAGAAGAACATAGTCCCCATTAGGTTTCCTCTTTATCTGCTGCCATGAAAAGAAGGCTTTTCAGTAAATCAAGGAAGGGATTTTATGCCTCTGCCTAAGCCACCTGTTGTCTCAGCTGCATATAGATACCTCTTAATATGAATGACTAATAAAATAGGTACTATTATACACATGCATATATAATTTTTTTATACGCATTCTACAGATGTTTATAATACGTTTGTCCTGAGTAAAAACAACCATTGCAGCTTCTAGAAATTTGTCTCCATTCAAATGCTCCACAGCAGGTTCCCACCATAAGAACTTTGTTCCCCACAGTTTCCATGCTGTGCTGCGTGGACCTGAAGCTGGATCAACACAGAGGAACACCCCGGGTGTTCATACAGGGCCTGCCACATAATCCCCTCGTATCCCCAAAGCTACGAGCCTCTGACGAGGGCTCCTTGCTGCTACAATACTACAAATATAGCAACGGTGACATGGGAGGCTAACCCAGGGAATTGTTCAGCAAGAATGGCTCAGGAAATAGTAACATCTGTGCTAAGACATAATAAGAAATTCGTAATGTCTCTCAGTAGCTGGGTTTAACCTAAAGACATGTCAAGCTGCATAGGGGCACCAAAAGTACTGACAGTATGGCATCCAGAGCACTTGCCTTATGCATGAACAGCGTTTTATTTCTCTAACGAGACTGGCTGTTGCCCTGTGATCCAGGGGAAGCCTTTAGGAGAAAAGTGCTGTGACAAGTCCCAGCTTCTCAGAAGCACAGTGCTTCATTTGTATCTACTGTAATTTCAAGGGAATTAAATGAGATTCAACAGAGATGAATTTTAACCAGCCAGCTGCCTCAATAGAAACAGTCATTTCATTTTTCCAGTGAACCAGCTAGGTAGTCAACAAAGAGAAAAAGAAAAGTACCTCACCCTTCTGCCAGTTCTACAAGATAAAGTAGAAATACAACATACTTTCAGGCTGTATTGCAGTCCTGCAAACCCTTGCCCAGTGATAATACACGTTTATCAGACCCAGCCTCAAATACTGTCACTAAAGGAAGCTGCTGAGCCACGTCAGTGAGAGGCCCTTGGGCTGCTCTGCAGATGGCTCTGGGCTATTCCAGCAAGGAGCAAACCCTGACCCATTCCTGTCACCCCATTCAGAGCATGGTTTAGTTGGAAGTTGAAGACAATTTTTTTCCCTGGGAGGAAATTTCTGGCATGTTCCATCCCCTACAGAGTTGTAACTACATGGCCTCAGTGCATGCATCTCCTGTTCTTGATAGGACATCACTCAGAGAATTACGTTTTCCCCCATTTCAGAATGCTCCAGAAACAAGGTTTAAAGCACATCAAATTCACTATGATACAAAGCTAGCAGGTTAAAAGTTAATGGCTTCATTTTGTATTAGATTCTCACAAAGTAAGGTTGAAGCTATCGTCTGTTCCCATAACAATTCTTACAAGAGGTGTATTTGCAAACAATAAGAAAATGACCACAGCAACACGTTAATAGGAGGAGTCGGCTCTCAATGGAACTTGACGTGATGTCTTTAGACACCACAGCACTCAGAACAGCAGCTGTTACCAAGGCAAACAGCTGAAATAAAAGAGGAAGAAAGGCGGCTTGCAAATAACCGCCTTTGCTAGTCCAAATGGCTCATAGTACTCCTTGTGTAAAGATACACTGTTGTTAACATCTGCTTGAAGTTAATCTTAAGAGTTGTTTGCAAACAGCAAAGCTGGTAAACACCTGCTGCTTTAGGATAGATGAACTTTTGCAGGCATATAACATGCTATTTTATTCCCAGCAGCTCTCACAAACACCACCCTATACAGAACAGAAATGAAGTGACTTCGTGAAGGGCACTTTAGTTGAAATTGGATAGGACTATACACAAGCATTGTCAGATACCAGAACAGTTTAATAGTTTGGTTCAGAAATAGTCTAGAGCCTGAGGGCTTAAGTGATCTTGGAAGGGACTAAGGAAAG
The DNA here is from genome assembly GCF_037038585.1 of Patagioenas fasciata. Taxonomy (NCBI): domain Eukaryota; kingdom Metazoa; phylum Chordata; class Aves; order Columbiformes; family Columbidae; genus Patagioenas; species Patagioenas fasciata. The sequence goes on along the minus strand of NC_092521.1, from coordinate 95,030,352 downwards.
CAAACCAATTGCCAGTGACTTAGATTGGGAACTTGGAGGTCAATGTATTAATAAAGGTCAAAAATAATCAAAAAGAAAGTTCCTGGAACACTTCACTAGGCTGATTTTAAAACTGCCCTTTCTGTCTAGATGTTTCAGTGCAACACAGGTCTCATCTTCCTGGAATGCAAGAAGTGCGTGTTTTCTGCGTTTCCCCTTTGTTTTTGTGCTTTCTGTCCCCTTGTTACCCATAGTCACTCTTTACACAAATAATTTTGTTGCACTTGAATGTTTGTTTTATTTGTCAGGTAAATCAAAATGGCAAAGAAGACAAAAGCGAGAGTAAGACTGAACCCCTCTTTACAGCAAGTCTCTGTATGCCTCCTTCTCAGTGAGACTTGTCTGTCTTTTCCATGCTGTTCTGTTTTCACGGGGGATTGTCCTACTGGATGTGTCCATGTCATAAGATGGTAGACCTACAGTGGAGCAGTTAATCCCTCCCTGTACTTTAGTGACCTTTTCCCCTTTGATTTGTCCTTCAATTTTGCCTGGCCTGATTTATGATTTAAATTGTTTGCAGTTTCCAGGATAGCCATAGATGTTCAGACACAATTGAAAATATCATTATACAATATATGTTAGCCTGTGTAGCTGTAACTCAGATCATAAACTAGACAAGAATTTGTCATGCAGGAGAAAAGTCATCAACAAAGTTTCAGTCCGTCTCATATTTCTGTGACTGCACAAAATTAAGAGGAAAAGTGGGAAGGGTGACTGAAGTCCAATTGTCTTCCAAGACTTTGTGACAGCTCCTGTGTTCTTAATTAGATCTAACTCAGAATCTTTTGAGCTCAGTGGAAATAGCAACTGACTTTGATGGAGGGACCAGGCTTCTAAAGAAAAGAGGAGGCAGATGGGCAACATGAGTGCAAAGGATAAATTTTTATTCCCCACTCTTGAAACCCACTCAAAGGACTAGAATGTCTTCACTCCTCGGGTTGGGATTTCTGACTAGACTTGTCTTTTCATCAGTACTGCCCAAGAAGGGAAAGATACTTTCACAAGACAGTTCTTTCAGAGTTCTGGGAGAGACATCATCCATCATCCACTTCCACAGATAAATCCCTCTGAGTTTTACTTCCACCTCTGTTACACAGATATTCCCATACTTCTGTTGCTATTTTGGAAACTGTCTCTGATGCAGTACTTGGCAGCATCATTTCAGCCTAGAGTCTCCTGCATGATCTGTGATGGCCTTCAGCTCGACATTTTAAGTAAAGAGACTGGCAGAGTGATCCACCACTCTGTGTTGTATGCAGAACACCCAGATAACTTCTACATCTTTTTTTCTCTAATGCATTTTTGCAGCCCTTGCAGAATTTAATTGGTGTCAATTCCAAATGAGCATATGAGTCTTACACACACAAGTTTCTGGAAAATCACAGCACTCTATTTATGCAGGTGGAAGCAATAAGGTATGTTTGGGAAATCAGATGCCAATCTGGAATTTGGGAAATCAGATTTTTATCTCAGACTACAAGTTATTAACTACTACCACTACTACTATTCATCCATTTCCATAAAGCTTACATAATTCATATCTGCATGTCCACACTGGACTGTGAACAGTGAGTGCCATTTCTGGGTGTCTGAGTATTTTGAAAAGCCATGAAAATGCAAAGTTCATAGTTCTGGATAACCCGGACATAGTGGATTCAGTTGCTATGGTTGCAGGCAACAGATAGGGAAGATCTCTATTGCACCTCAAGCAGCATCAACTGATTGTGCCACTAAATCCACTTACATTCATTTTTTGAATTATAATAATTCACAATTGCGCTAACTCTGCTGCAGGTAACATTACTGGCATTAGCAGAGGCTGGAAGACAGGCATTGTAAATTGAGGGCACAGTGAAGAAGTCATCCTCAGCCTAAAACAATAACCTATAAGTACTAAGTATGTAAGCAGAAACACTCTGAGTTAAATGAATCCATGCAACAACAAAATGTCTCTAAAAGCAGTCCACGCCAGTGCTGGTGTATCTTGACAATAAATGTGAACCAATTGCAAAAAGGGATTCTTCTCATTTGTTTACATTTGATCAAAAATATTTAATAGCATAGAAGAGAGCTCATCTTTTCAGAAACAGTCAAACTGTAGCACTATATCAGTTTCATTACTCACCCAAGTACCAAGGATTGAACAGTCATTTTTGTGCAATGCAGTTTTAATGTCACTAATGTGACAAAGAATCCTGCTATGTACTCATCACTAAATATATTCCATTAACAGCTCCTTCAAATACAGCAGTACTTAGATGCTGAAGACGCATGTGCCAATGCAGGGTATACATTAAGAGGTTAACTAATATTATTCCCTTTTCATGCTACCTTAATTAGGGTCATCATCACTAAGAGGTTTGACTGCAGTTGCTTACTCAAATGTGGCAGCTCTTTTTTTTTTTCTTTTTTAAAAAAAATAGCATGTCTGAAGAGTGAAAAAAAAAGAGCATGTGCACCTAAGCCCTTTTCCCGTTATCAGTTTGGGATTACAGGCCAGAACAAGTTTACTTTTTAAAAAATAGCTACAGTGTTCACTCATGTGAGACACATGAACCAGATGGATACTTTGCTGTTTCAATTTAGTGGAAAGCAGCAGAAAGGAGTGGCATCATAAATGGCTTAAAATATCCTCTGAGTCCAGCTAAGCCATATCTATTTCCAGTATTGATTACCAAGGATGCACTTTTAACAACCTGTATCTCTTAACAAAGGGAGCCAATTAGAAGAGCTGTGATTCTGTAAGTCCCTGTCATTTTCCCACTGTATCTGCTCAGCTAATAACTACGTGCTGGTGCAATGCACAATGTCGTCTGTATAGCTAGCTAAAGTAATTAGAACCTATCTAATTTTTCACAACAGTCTCAGCTCTGCTGCACAGAGGTGGGATCAGAGTGACACGCAGTGGTAAGACAGAAAAAGTCACTCTCAGGTTCTCAGATTCTATCTAGTATCTATTATTAGGATGAATAAAATTTTAATTATATCATTAGTAGTATTTTCTGCCTGTTTAATAATATTCTATGTACGTTATATTTCAGAACAAAACATGTACTTTTGCTTATGCAAACTGAAAGAAAGATTGGATTACTTACTTTAGCAAGGCCCACCTCACTCATAACTTTTATGTGGGATCTCCTGCAATTGAAAAAAAAGGAAAGAATTCAAGAAATTGAACTAAAAAATCAAATACTGAATTTCATAAATAACAAACTTGAATCACCATAGTTTTACATTCTGCTGTATTTGAATCTTTGCATATTACTTGAACAGTCTGAAGAATAGCATTTTACATCTTGCATACAATTTAGCATGTTGCATATCTGTAACTGATAGTTTGTGACTCTTCCAGTTATTTATGTTAAATCAAAACATTTTCCGTATGTTTCTGAATGCACAGTGATCTATGGCAAACTGAATTTGGTATCTGAAAAAAATGAGACATTTCCCGTTTCGTTTAAGTAAATGCTGGAATAAATTATGGAATCACTACTATTAAAGATTTTTAACATCAGTCTTGACAGGCATTTAAGAGATCTGTTTAAAGTGGAGTAGTTCTGCAGTAAGGCTGTGATGTGGACTGCCAGTCTTTCCAGCCTTGCCTGCTTTGATGCAGGGAAAGATTCATAGCATTACATTTGATTACGGTGCCAGAAATTCTTCTGATGCTGCGGCTGCCCGGAGCCACTCAAGGGCCCAGCATTCAAGGATTATAATAAATAACAGTTATCATAATACAATGTTCCTTGAAATACCATATGTAAAATAATTTCCATCTACCTCAAACAGGGTCCTGTTGCATCACCCATGTCTATGCGATCTGTTCTAACGAGCGGGTCATGCCTCTCCCCACCGCCGCCGCCACCACCTGGACCTCCCCCCATCTTTGATACAGAAACCGTAAAGGATGAAGGAACTGCAGCTCGCTCAGCCCTGTTTGCACAGCTTAACCAGGGAGAGGCAATTACCAAAGGTCAGGAGAAAAGATATCAAATTTTGGCCCACGAGTCAAACTACATGTGCTATGTGTATTAACCCAACTTCCACTGCATTTTTAAGTTATGGTTAAGCAGCTCAGATATTTTTGAGGCTTGCACTAAGTCTGATGGATGTGACTACATAACAAAACTGCCTTTAGAAGCAACAGCACCCAAATATGTTGAGCACACTCGAAATTCACACTTTATTTAGAGGTATCATCTTAACTTTAAGGCAGCCAAGCTGGACATCTTCAGTCCCAAGTGGCTGGTGAACCTCTTAAGTTGCAATTGCAATAAAAATTTGTCCCCCTTTCTGATTCACATTCAGTGTACCAACCTGTGTCAAAATGTGTTACATTAGGTGAAAAAGTATGGGTTACAGCTCAGTGTGGAATGCAGTAATAAAGTTTTTTGTATTAATACTGGACAGTTGTGATTATGGATGGTTCTGAGTTTAAATACATGTGATTGATATATCTACCTTTAGTGCTGTGGGGAAGGTCAAATATCATCATAAATTAGAAAAATAATATCATTTCTATGGATGGAAATATATAAGAAGCTCTCAGAGCTCGCTACAGACAGAGAGTGACAGAAGACATTGCAGCATTTCCTATTAAAGTTACTAAGATAGTCCATCCACAGCAAAAGAGGTTTTTTATGAGCTGCTGAAAATGTGTAGGCAGTTACACTTTAGGTTGTTACCCAAGCTCACCTTGAGGAAATAAAAAATGTAAATAATTCACAGAATAATTTCACACAGTTGAACCTTTCCTGCTTAAATATGAACACCCTTAAGACTGAAAAACAGATTCTCTCATAAATGTCTTTTTTTTTTAGGGCTTCGCCATGTTTCTGATGACCAGAAGACTCACAAGAACCCCAGCCTGCGTGCCCAGTGTCCCCCTGTTCGTTCTCCGACAAAAAGCCATACTCCGAGCCCCACCTCTCCCAAGAATTCCCCGCAGCAGAGCCACACCCCTGTCTTGGAGCTAGAGGGAAAGAAGTGGAGAGTGGTGAGTTCCAGTCACACCTCGGAACTGCACCCGACATATTGCAAACCAGGTTGAGCACTGAACATCTTGCAAAAACGCTGTCCATGACCAGGGTGCAACAAATCACAGCTGCAAGTAAAACAGGCTGGTTCTTGCATTGCTCTGCCTTGCTGCAGTTTAGTTTTTACTGTTCTGTAGCATCTGAAGTTAATTCATTTGTCTCTGAGAATCATACTGATTCTTCTGAACTGGAGAATGTCAGAACGAGCATGTAAATTCCTTGCAAAATTAGACAATCCCCCAGAAACAAGTCCAGTGGAGGACTCCAATTAAAATTCCTTCTTGCAGGCCATTCATGTGAAAGAGAACAGTGTTATCACAGAGCACTTGCTCTGGCGTTGTTAACCAATAGAATTATAAATTTATTTTTCATCACCACGCAAGCATGTCTCCCATGCTTTAAAAGTAGAGCAGTGTTTTCCTTTTGCTCAATCTACAGATGGAAAAGATAGATTTGTTTCAAGTTTGGGAGTTAATTTATGTAGGCACATACCACAGAATCTATGAGTGAAAATCCACGTGACTGTGTTGGTTAAAAGAGGGAAGAATCAATATGTGGTTTGGTCATGCAGAAGGTTATATACACAGTCGTTACTGTGGAGTTGAGTTTGCAGAAGGTGCAGTCACCATTTGCCTGTGTTATGTTGCCTTCGGGTTACAGCACCTGGAGCTTTCCTTGTGAAACCCTAGTCTTTCCTTGACATTCATGGAGTGTAAATGTCCCTTCATGCTTCATAATGAATGGAAATTTCTTCCTCTGTTACTCCTTATTGTATATGGTAATGCACCAGATCATAACACACTGTATAGACCATTATATGACATCAGGGGGAACAAAAACTTGCTCTGTTCTTCAAGGTGCCAGTTTAAATTGGATGGGTGCCAAGCAACAGTTTTGTGAGTGCATTTTTAAATTGTTGTGAGCATAATGTCCTTGCTACAAAATCAATGGGTTTTGTCATGGTCTATGCTAAGTTCTTTAGTTCTGCAGCTCTAAAATATACAAGTGTTACCTAAGGGTGAATTAGGTGAAATGTCTGATCACCAAGCAGATTAAATTTTTAAGCCACAGGAAGGATATTGCTCTGTTGTAACTGAAGATACAATGACTCGAGGATAAGCTGTACTAAACTCTGTCTGACTATTAGCTAGTTAAAGACAACCAATTAAATAAACTTGCTTTTGAAACAGGAATATCAAGAAGATAAGAATGACCTGGTCATTAACAACACCGAACTCAAGCAAGTGGCCTACATTTTTAAATGTAACAAATCTACACTTCAGATTAAAGGAAAAATCAATTCAATTACTATTGGTGAGTGAATAGCTCAGCTGAGCTTTTAATCCCAGTCTTGAAAAAACTGATTTATGTGATTAATAATGCATCTGAATCGTTCTATTCACTTTAATGGATTGATCATGTGAGTATAGCCACTCAGCTACGCAGTGCAAGACTGGGAATTTTCTTAGTTAATGTAGCAGGTGTGCATATATTTGCTTTTATCTCACCTTGCTTACTTATGATTGCTTTTATTTTAGACAACTGTAAAAAGTTTGGCCTTGTGTTTGACAACGTTGTGGGAATCGTGGAAGTGATCAATTCCAGGGATATTCAGATTCAGGTAAACATCTATTTGAAAAACAAAGACAGAAACAGAATGGAGAAAAAGTAGGGAAAAGGCTGATGTGTAGCTACAAGAGATTGTAAAAACTCACAGGAGCACAACAAAAATAAGAGATTGATGCATCCATATATATCTTTACAAGCACTGAATTCTGCTGATGTATTTAGAAAATGCCTATGAAAACTTCTGAGTATCACTGAACAAACCTCACTTAGCTCAGTCCTCCTGGTTCCAGTGAAGCTGAGACACCTATATGCTGTAAAAACTATTACTTCTGGCCCTAATGTTCTTGCTTTCATGGTACACAGCTGCTGGCACTTGAAAGTTCAGCGGTGCTTATGGAACAAATTCTGGCAGTTAGCTAATTGATTTCTAAGCTCAGAAGATGGTTCTTTCTTTTTTTCGTATTCTCTCAATGGAAATGTTCCAAGAGACTGTCAAAGGACAACTAGTCCTAGACATAAAGTGAAAGCAGGCAATGGGATCTCTCAAATCTCTCCTGCCAGTGACATGACACATTACATGAGTAAGTCATGTAATCACTTGCCAACAAATGGGCTTTGAGCCTCTACTGATTTTGTCTTTGATAACTAGTAAGCAAACCTTCATCAGAGATCACTTTCCTTGTGGTTCTCTTTAAAATAAAATATACATATTTTAAGTCCATATATTGCCCTCCCTGCTGGGGACGCTTGCCCCATTCAAAATATAGACATTCTGCCTGACATTTACAGCACTTCGCTCATCCCATTCCAAAGAGGTAGAACTATACATGCTGTTGTACAGGGTTGTATCGAGCATCCACTGCCTAGTCTCCGGAAAGGACTTTAGTATGTATTATTTTAAGTAAAAAAGAAATTAAATGTTAATCAAATTATATCAAGCTGCCAGTATTCAAGGAAAGTGAGGTCTTTTGCTTAAAAGACTGTGCCTGTGGTATGTCATTAAATGTAGACAACCCTGCACCATGCTTCAGAAATGTTGGTCACAACCACCACAGGGAACAATAGCAAGATTTTTTTTGTATTTTGAACCTCATGCAAGCAACTGGCATTGCTACCAGCTGTGCATCATTTTCTGAATGTAGCGAGCATGATCACTACAGAGGCAGTTAGTTAAAGAAAAAGATCCTAGGCATTTATTTGAGTGGGTTTTTTTAAATAACTACATGATTTTTATCATTACCTCTACAACTATTCATGAAAGCTGAGGAATTCAGATGTAATGAATAACGAAACCACAGCTTGTTAATACTCAAATAAAGGGGGATTATATTTTCTAAGAATCAAAATTCTTTTGATGAAGCAGGTTCTATGAATATTGCATAAGGCTTCTATGCCACGGAGCAGGGTGGAGCTCCACTTAAAAATGGTAGAGTGTGACTATATGCTATACGCTGCTTGAATCAGGCAGCTTCCACAGGCTTTGAGTATGCCAAATGCTGAGCACCTCAATTTTTATTTTGAAGACCTGATCTTATAATTTGCCAATACATTGTATGTTAATGCAACAAACTTCAGTAAATTCATCCTAGAGATGTTGCTATAAATAGTTACTTGAGTGCCATATTGCTTGGCTTTCCTTCCTGACGGTGTTTGTTGGTTTTTTTTTTGCCAGATGTTTGCAAAATTTATTAAACAAACCCTCCTTTTGCTCTCTATGGCATGAGAACTCACTGAAGAAAAGAAAGATCAGTTTAAGATCCATTGATCACTATATTGATCAGATTACAGGATCAGGGTGGGATCCAAGAGGACAGATACACTTATTCTTTGCTGTCACATTTAAGGAACTGAAGCTGAAAATACATTCTTAACTTGAATGATGGGAGACATTCTTTCATTAACATGTAGATATGTATCACATGCTGTTACTCTTTTATGGCTCAGAATAACCCCTACCCTTTTCATGCATTGTCCAGAGTATATTGCTGTCCGTGCTAGAGGGCAGGAGAAGGAGGAATTTTTACTGGCAACTAGCAAGTCAGCCAGATAGCCATGAAAAAATATTTTAATCTGTGGAATTATAAACAAGAGAAGATTACCCTTCTCCCCTCAAGATGCTCTTGTGCTTGTTTTTGAAGTGACATAAGAAATACCTTTAGAGATTTAATTAAATTGATCTCAGTACTCTTTTGGAACTGTAGCTTGCCTGAAGGGGATAAAAACCCTTTCCTATTGAATGCCATAAAACGTGGAAGAGCTTTGAAGTCTTCAGAACTTATTACAAATCACTTGTTGAGTACTACTATATGCTGGAATCTTTCACTTGCCCCTACTGGGTTGAAGTTGACATGTTTGATTTCTCAACCAGTTCTCACTGATGAACAAGGTGAACACCATCTAAATACCAGCACAAAAGAGTCACTGAAATTAGAATCAGGGGTGCACTTTTAGCAAACTGTATAAAAGCTTGCTGTATAAGTTTGCTGTTGTGTATAGATCTTTGTTACCACCACTACAAATTTTCACACGGTCCAACAAGTGGTTAGCTTTATCTCAAATATGAGCATCATGCAGGCAGCTTACATACAGATCAGATGTTGGTGGCCAAAATTAGACCTGGCAGGCAAGAAGGATTTTATTAGCAGTATCTTTGTGTGCATTTTAAGATTTAATATTAAGTAGATTTTATTTTGCAGGTGATGGGGAAAGTGCCAACCATTTCTATTAACAAAACAGAAGGCTGCCATATCTACCTCAGTGAGGAATCATTAGATTGTGAGATTGTGAGCGCCAAGTCATCTGAGATGAACATTCTCATCCCCCAAGATGGTGATTATGTGAGTGAGATATTTTTTACAGCTTTCCTTCCCCTTCCCCACTAGTTTGGTAGCTAGTAGCACTTAAACTACTAGGAAATAAACTAACATACTACATATATTATGTCTCAAAAAATGATCCAAAACAATTGAATTTCTATGTACCAATATGTCAGCTATCAGTGCAGGAAGAACTTGTTATTTTCTGGGGCACAAAGTAACTTCGAAGATCAGACATGACATTATTTCTTTCCATTTTGATAGATAATGGCTTAATCTCCTGTCCATTTAATTTTCTTTTTTGATATCTAAAATAATCTCCAAAGAAATTCACTTCACACAAGAGCACTCAAGCCTGCTGATGATGATGCTAAAACGAAGATAAATGTAATACTACTACAGATGTAATAATACAGCATAATATACTTGTTTTTTTCTAAACCTTTGGTACATGGGTAGAATCTGTAGTATTTTCCACATATATCCTTAAAAGCCATGTCCTTAAGCACATGCGTTTTCCTGCCTCCTTTTCTGTTCTAGTAAGATTTTCATACCGTATCCAACAGCATTCCTGGTAGTCATGCTCTGTCACTTCACACACTAACAAGGGACTATGCAGGCAAAACATTCTCCTAATAGTTTCCTCAACAGAGCAGTGTTGAAATTGCACTGCGTGGCCACTGATAGAACTTATATTTCTTGTAGATCTTTTGGGCTGGAATTTTGTATGGGAAAGAGGTTTAGGCTTTATAAAAGAAAATATGTAACAAGAGAATGCTCACACTCCACGTTTCCAAAAGGGACTGATGGATGCCTAGCTTCAGATAACTAAAAAGGGAATGATTTTCAGTGGGTCCATATTTCTTTCTTTTTTTTAATTTGAAAAAGGTCCTTTTAATCAGTCTTGCCCCAAAGCACTGTATCATCTGAAATTACTGGCTATCAAAACACCATTTTGCAGTCTGAACAAATAAACCCTTCTCTTCACAGTTTTTTTTTGTTTATTGGGAGCAGAGAAAGAGACAATGACATCTCCCATCCTTTCACCAAATACACAGAATGGAATGAGACTCTCTTTGATGTCCTGCTTCATTTTGTGTACCTCACAAGGGATGCGGAGTCTTTTTAAGTGTATCACACTGAAAATGATAGTTGTGTGTTGTTTTTTTTTTTTTTCCCCTCCATATTATAATATCACTTTTATCCTTTAAAATTAGTCTCCTTGCTAAATCTCCACATCTAAATCCTTTCTACTGTCTTCCAACCCAGACACTGATGGAATCCAAAGTCTCTTCTGACATGAGGCTTATTTTCTCAGTTGTTCCAAATAATGGTGTGAGAGGGATTATTGCAAAGTAGTAACATACCAAGGCTATTTGAAACTGTGTAGTAATAAGGCTTTTTCCTGTGTGGCATTGTAAAATAGCTTCCTAGGGTAATGAAGAAGGCTTCTCTCTAATCCTGGTATGTCTGAGCTATCAATGCTTTCTCAGTCATGTAGCACTAATAGTATTCAACCAGTTTTCATTAGTTATCCCCTGTTTATTTAACTGTCATTGCTGCTTTTGTTTCTTACCAGAAAGAATTTCCGGTTCCTGAACAGTTCAAGACAGCATGGGATGGATCTAAGTTGGTCACTGAACCTGCAGAAATTGTGGGTTAACTTCCCAACGCCATACAGCACTTGCTGACCGTGACCAGACCACAGCCAGCACAAACAAAGCAGTAATGTACAGAACTAGGAGCAGTGGTAGTTCGTACTGCTGTGACAGGCCTTCAAGCATTAGCTCTGCATGCTAGAAACAATAACACATCTGGCACGCTTTTGTTAGGCATCCCAGTATTTTTCACATTTCCACACAGTTTGCTTTCACGTACAATTTTAATTCTAAATGATATCATGTGAATGTAATGGATTAAAACCCCCACCCTCCAGTCACATCATTGGTTTGAAATACTATATACATTAAGCCAAAATACTGCATGATACACTTTGTTATCATCTTGCTTCAGTGCATTCCTTTTTACATTTCTGCTAATCAAAAACAGCATCAAGACTTTATTTTTACCTATTAAGCAATTCCTGTACAATGCAGTAAAAATGTACTCCTAGAAAGCATACGTTTCCTTGCAGTTCTGTGGCAATCATAGTGGGTTTGGTTTTAAACAAGCAAAAAAGGACAACTTCCAGCAATACATTTCACTAATGGAAGATTTAAAAAAAAAATCTGATATTTTAATCAAACATTTTTCTAATATGTATGTTTAGAAGATCCCTAGATTTTCTGTGAGGTAAGATTTTATTATGGTCCACAGATTTGCTGTTGCCCTCTCATTCATTGCAAATTAGTAATTCTTTCTAAGCTGAAGCCTCACCTAAAAACCTTGCAGCAAATCACTTGCAGGTTTTTTGCTCCTTGGATTTATTTTTTCCTTTTTTCTTTTTGTTGTGAGACAATCTCTCATTCTTTAAAATTTCACATTGTATCTTGCATCCTATTCAGAAAAGGAGAAAGGCACGTATGTCAGATACCAGCTAGTTTCCTTTTTAAGAATGTTCCTCAAATATTGCTATTGTACTTCATATTCATCAAAAATATCTCCCTCTTTCTTCCCCGCATTTGTAGGACTTAGTCAATTTGAAATATGTCCACAAAGCAAAGCCATAGATTTATGTCATACTAATTCTGAGCCCAGATAAAGGGGTAATTTCCTGTTTAGCCCTTTGATTCTACTTTATAGTCCTTATTGTACATGCTTTTTTAACAAAGGTATAGTGTTGTATACATTTGTACTATTTCAACACATAGTACGAATAAAATTTTAAAAATTTTAAAAGTCACTTTATGTTTTTGATCATTTGTAATACTTTGTAACAGTGAAATCACAGTGAGATGCTTGCAGAGCTAGTTATTATTCAAGCTAAACTTTGTGCCTAATTTACCTTGAAGTACATTCATTCTTGAGGGTTTTTAAGTATCTCTTTGATTGTAAACCCTGTACAATACAACCAGTAACGCTCATTCGTAAGGTTTTGCTATCTGATCTTTAATCTTTGTGTACAATGTGTTTGCTTTAATACATACCATTTTTTCAACAGTAAAATTCCTATGAAATAAAAAGGAAAAAGTACTTGTTTAAATACAAAGTTGTTCAGGGCTTGCTCCATTGCAGTGTTTGTCCTGTATGCTTCCTCCTTCTTAAATGCTGTTTCAAGAGTTTGAGAAAAAGTAGCTGCTCCTCCTCCATTTCATTAAACATTATCACTTTTGCCACCATAATCCACCTGACAGTGAATGGCGGGTATTCTGCACACTAGCAGATAAACCTGAAGTTTCATACATAGTTGCCAGACAGAGAATTGAGCTTTTCATGATTCTCACTTCTAGGTACACCTGTGTCTTCCAGAGATTATTCCTAAGGAGATGATTATGACCTGCTAAAAGTTTATAAGGTTTGCCTTCTATTTTTAGCTTTTCCCATTGTTTCCTTATAAGGCTTTGGATGTGTCCCTCCTGTGTTAACAAACTCCACAAGCGGTCTACTCCATATTTCACTTGGGTGTGCTTCATATATGAAAAATGGGCATCACATACCAGTCATGATAAAAGCACTGTTGAAGGATTGTTTAATACTTACATCATAATCATAATTTGCTCCAGAAAACAATCTCATTCTGGAGCATTCTGAATTGAAATACAGACTCTTGTTTTCATCCAGCATCAAAAAGGGGTCAAGTCATTGTGCAGCAACAACCGCAACCACTTAATCCTTTGCAGGTACAATACAAAACAAGTATCGAATGCTTGATGTTAAACAGAAAGCAGCAGGACAGCTCTGAATCCCTACACAGACAAATTATTTTAGTTCCTCCTAGGGATTTAACTCCCCCCTCAAAAACAAACTGTCTGAAGGGCGGACTGATTCTTCTTTTAGATGTTTGCAAGCTAATTCTGTTGTGGCTATACCTTCTCCCTAACACTCATGTTCCTGCAGCATGTTAGACCCAAGTACATTTTTTTGACTGGCTTCTTAACAAGAAGAAGTCTTATGCAGTAACAGTGTGTTCCTGAGAGTCTGAACACACCTGAGAATTTTGTCAGAGGGCAGAGGTTTAAAGACAAGGAAGAAGGCCTTGCATGGACAGACCCAAGGTATAATTGCTTCATCTGGAGAAAAGGCTAATGAGCCTGTGTATTCTTGGACACAAGAAAACAGAACAGGTGAGAGACTTTTAAAATATGCAAACAGCTTTTATCCAGTACTCTCAGTCACCCACATGACAAAAAAAATCTATAACCAGTTTTTGCCAGTTCTGGTCCTCATAAAAATACTTGTCATACATTTCAGGTAGGTTGGACTGTTTCCTGCAACCTGTTCTTAACTTCAAAAATATAAAGGAGTCCTAAATAAGCCAAATAAATGCAAGGTTCTGATTTTACCCTACATGGATTTCTGTACAATTAAAGGTTAAAAACTCATTTTCTGAAAAGTCAAGTATATCTTGAGATAGAATTAGTCAACAAGCTTCAGAATGACAATTTCATGAGCCATCCCACCCACGATCAGTTGTGTCCCACCAAGTCTTCAGCAGCAAGTTTGATCTGTATTTAATGTCTGACTCCAGCAAGGAACGAACTGCTAAATGCTGAGCATCCCTAAAGTCCTATTGATTGTTTCTTTTTACAGAACGTTGTCACACTAGATATGACCCTTGATTTCAGCTCTACCCTGCACTAATATTGTGGTTATCTAAATCAGCACAACGGTCAAAACAGAAAGCAGTGCATTTGGTGCATATACTGATACAGAACAAAAGTGTATGGCACAACTAGCCAGTTCATTTTTTTATAAACCTGCATGGGTCAAGTATTCAGCAGTATAGATGCTGTCCATCAGCCAGTAAAACACATGTAAAAGAGGAGTTTTTACTGCGTCCAAATGTAAAAGGCTTTTTTTCCTATTAAAAGTTTCAACAGATCTCATACTTTCTCAAAAAGAACCTCTGTAAAAGTACTCATGAGGTACTCTGTACAAGTACCTCACAAAGTTCAACAAAGGCAACTGCAAAGTCCTGCATCTGGTTAATAACCACCCTGCACACCAATTTATGTTGGAGGCTGCCCAACTGGAGAGCAGCTTGGCAGAAAAGGACCTGGGAGTCCTGTTAGACACCAACTTGAACATGTGCCAGCAAAGAAGGCTGATAGTATCCTGGGCTGCATAAGGAGCATTGCCAGCAGGTCAAGGGAGAGGGTCCATCCCTTCTGCTCAGCACTGGTAAGGCAACCATGCTGGGTGTATGGGGATATAACGGAAGATTTGGCGAGGAGGTTAGTTAAATGTAAATACGCTCAAGTGACTTGCATCTGCCTGTAGAAAAAGCACATCACACTAATTGTTTTACTGACCTTGTGTGCTTGATGAGTAGAACCTCTGTGTTAGATAACACAGGCCTGTGAGAAACTCTAGGCACCTTATCACTATGTCTGAGATTCCTGCTTCGTTGTGAGAAAGAGTGGGAGGCTGTGCCTGCCTGAAGCCTTGAAATACAGGCGAGCTCAGCAGGCCCAGTGATCTTCCAGCAGGGCTGAACTGACCAGTGCCTGCGTACCCGCTTGTGTCACCTCTGCCTGGGAGCTTAGGTGCGGCTTCGGAGATCCCCCAGTAGAGAGGTAACTAAAATAAAACTTGCTCTTTACAAATGCATTCGTGGCCTCTGGCTCTTCTTGCGATGTGCCTGTGTATGTGTACGCACTGGGTCTAGTTCTGGGCTGCCAAGTACAAGAGAGACATGGACATACTGGAGAGAGACCAGAGAAGGGACATGAAGATGATTAAGAGACTGGAGCACCTCCCTTATGAGGGACAGCTGAGAGAACTGGGACTGTTCAGCCTGGAGAAGGTTCAGGAGAGATCTGTTAGTGTCTCTAAGTATCTGAATGCAGGGTGCAAAACAGACAGAGCCAGGCTCTTTTCAGTGCTGCCCAGAGACAGCACCAGAGGCAACAGGCATAAACTGGAACACAGGAGGTTGCACTGGCACAGGTTGCCCAGAGAGGTTGTGGACTCTCCCTCCTTGGAAACATTCAAAAGCCATCTGGACAGTCCTGCTTGAGCAGGTGGGTTGGACCAGGTGACCTCCAGAGGACTCTGCCAACCTCAGCCCTTCTGTGATTTTGTGATACTTGCTTAGTTATTTAAAATACTGGTTACTAAGGGTTAGTGGAAATCAGAAATATTGAGGTAGTGAGTCCATGTATCCACCAGATGGCAGGAACCAGCTGAGGCCCAGGCCTCTGCCAGCTCTGTTAATGCAAAAATGTGGGACCACAGTGTTCACAAGGATGTGTATACTGTTTGCCAAAGAACTGGGAAACTCTACTGTCTAAAAGTCACCGTAAAAACATTTAAAGATTACTCTGATTTTGAAATTATCATTTTAGTAAAAGGAGAAGGTTTGATTGGGATGAATGAGGAAGAATAAAATACAATACTTGTTACCAGTGATTAATTTGATCTTTTGGTTTTCTGAACACCACTAAGCGTATATCCATTAAAAGCATATTTTAGAAAAATACCTGATTTAACTTAAAAAATAATATTTAACAGAGCTATTGAAGATAAAGGAGTAAGTAATTTCAAGTCTGCGTTTGAAAACCAGGCATCTTTTCAATGTCCTAGGGAACTAGGCACTTGCTAAGGCTTCCCAGTGCCATAGTTATTATCCAGACAAACCATTCTTGTTCTTACTCCTGAGTTCTCAGTGTAGCTGAATCGGCATGAGTTCCTTCCATGTTACTGTACAACATGCATGCTCATAAACCTCTGCCTCATGTTTCTTTTCCAGAGATCAAACATTTGTCCATTTTAAACCCTTCAGTTAAATGGAGGTAATGTTCACTCTATTACATGATATGCTAGCAAGCAGAGCAGTTATCACGAACATACAAGACAGGTTCAGTTCCCCTGCTGGAGGCAATTTGGGCCCATTGCTGTGAAAATATTGCCCAGAAGTAGCTACTCCTCTCAGAAGGTTCTTATAAACAGGCTCCTGACGTATGAAACTGTCATTAGATAAAAATCATCAATAACACTGCCCAAAAAATATTCTGGCTACTAGAAAACAAGAATGTGCCCCCTCTTTATAGTTGAAATAATCCTGAAAAATCTTTTCAGGTGCCAAATTTTTGTAGAAGAACACAGAACGTTCCCTACTACTCCACTCAAAACCCAGTGGTCATCTCCTAGGCTTAACCCTGCTTCCCTAAGTCTTGCAGCATTCCAAGGACCCTACCTGATCACCACTGACCACCGAACACTCTTCTCCAAATCCCTAGTTCCAGTGCTGCTTCAATGAAGGCACACTCATATTTCCTCTCTGGGAACATTAAAAAATGCGTCAGGGAATTAGGTAACTGGTAGGGCTTCTGAGTGCCACGCTGCTGAGTAGAGCTGTTTTTTGGTGACCATTCAAACCAGATCAAAGTCAAAGGCAAATAAAGGTATTTACACACAGCTCCCAAACCAGACAGTACTAGTAAACAGGCAACCACACTAAAAATATATGTACCCTAAGATAAAAGTGGAAAAGTTCCTTTTTTCCTCCAGCTGATTTGCTCTGGCCTTTTTATCAACTGTGACCATTGGGATTCTGTTTTCTGTCTGTATTACACTTGAAGTTGCATCTATTAGCATCTGTTATTCACTCGTCTCTCACTGAACTATGATAGCTTTTAACCTCTCCTTCGAAATCTTCGGATGAGACAAATCAGTTTCAGAGCGAAAGGCTACATTTATTTGAGAGACAGTCGTGCCATTTTTCTACACTGAAACATATAATGTTTTACATGATACTTATATAAATTCATAATTCTTTTTTTTTTTTTGGCTCAAGTTTTATATTCTGTACCTGCCTCCTTGCCGCAACAAGCAGTAATGTTCTCACTCTTTGGTGACTCAGTGTGTATGTTTGAGTAATGAAGAATCTCTTTAACCAACAATTCCATTTAATTTCACTCTGTACATGAACATACATACTTGGTACAAATGTCTAAATAGCATGAATATATGTAGGTTGCTGTGCACAATAATAATTAACCACTTCTGAATGACAAGAAGTTGGTGTTGATTAATGTCCAACAACTCTCATCCAAGTCTTTTAAAAGAGCTCCTATTATTAGAACACTTCAACATGATGCAGGAGATGTGATCTGCCTCCTCCAAGCAAAGGAAGGAATTGAACTTCAGCTTCATACATCCAGATGAATGCTTCAGCAATTTATTGAGTTTTTAAAAGTTTTAAAACCCTCCCTTGAAAACAAGATGCTAGAATGCATGTAAAAATGGGGGGAAATACACCTCTGTAGCTCTGAACAGCTAGATTTACAGCAGACCAGTGCTCTATTACTTTCCATTGATTATAAAATATTCCCCACTCAAGAGAGACAGACAAGGCTTTTCAGCATTACTTAACATGGGATTCCAGATTCACCTTAAACCTTAACTACTGCAATATCAGTTTTTAGGTTTTTACCTCCTGCTTTTGATCCAGTTCAAAACAACTCCTCTTGTCTAAATCTCATTTCTAAAGAGGGTTTTTAGCTGTGAAGACATTCAGCCACTTACTTTGATCAACTGGTACAATGAACTACCCAAGGTTATCGGAACTTTTTGACTCTGCTAACAAGAGAAAGCAAACTAAAGGAAGAAGAAATCAGTGCTGCAGAAGACTAGAAGTACTCCCATAACACGTGTGGCAATCTGATACAGCAGTGAAACAAGACCCTTTGTCATCAAAAGCCTCAGCTGTGAGTTCCCCACCACTAGCAAGCCCTGTTGTTATAACATCTCTATTATATGCACCCCAGAATAGAATAATCTGGATGCCTGCAGAATTTGTAGATCTTTTTTGAGTCATTTTTAAGGCAGACTAATGAAAAACTAATAAATGAAACATTTGGGAATGAGGAAATATTACATTGTCACTGTTACCTGTTACTCCCCTTCTCTCTGCCATCAGCCATTCCATTTCACCTTGAGTATCCACCCTAATCACATATTGGGTTCTAACTTGGTATGCCTGTGTAATGTTGCTGGTGACTCTAAAATTTACATGTGACTGTCAGCATTATATGAAGCCCGTGAGATATTGTAATTGTACCTTAGGATCTGATCTGGCTTGCAAAACCTGTGGCCACACACACACAAAAAGCCTGACACTGTATGGCCCTGAAGGGTTTGTGGTAAAAACCAATTAAAAAAAAAAAGACTGTAACTGATGAAAGAAGTAGTGAATATTATGAAGGAAGAAGCTCTGTTATATTACTATCAGCTTCCCAAGCTAGTTTTTCTATTAGAAGTTAATAGCTGGTTTAAGATCATGTTTTTGTCTATCTTCCTTTCATTCTTCATTGACTTTCCTCATCATGCTAAAACTTGCTGTTTCCCAAATGATTTATCCATATTGATTTCACCCAGGTCTATGTTACAAAACAGATGCCAGTGTAATTAGGACCATATCCTCATGAGTGCCAGCACCTAGCACAACTGCATTTAATTAAGGCAGAATGGGTTATTTGCTAAGCACTTTCATCAATTCACTTCAGCTTACCTATATAAGGGACTCATACTGCAGAAATTATGTCAGTTTTTAAATGAGTTAGGGTTACATGGGAAAAATAATGTATTTGTTTTAGTCTAACAGAGGGAGAAACTCTTTTATTTTCAGCTATGCTATTTGCTGTGTTAAAATGGGAAATATTCAGTGTTCATAGTATATATTACTAGTTAATTCAGTATGGAGTTATATTAACTTCTGTGTTATATGGAACTTGTGGTCTGTTTGAGAAGCTTAATAGTACACAGGAACCTTAAATATTAACAAGCAATTTTGAGAACTGCATTGAAACTTGCTGTAGAGATCCAGCTGTTTTGCACAGAAGAACATGAATGTGATAGGGGAAAGATAAAAAAGGGGAAATGGAAAGCAACGTTTATACCACAAAAACAAAATGTAGAGGTACACAAGTGGCAGTTTAACAGCTTTTCTCTCCCGAGTTTCAACCCACTTCCTACTACCAAAGTGTTCAGGGAGTTGCTAGAGGTCAGGAGCAGCTGTGATGACAGGTGGCACCAAGTAGGCCAGCCAGCTCTGCCCAGCTGCACCGGCCCAGAGCCAAGGCCGCACCTCATCCCCAACTCGCGGTTAGGAGCTCACCTACCGCAGCCTAGGAGAAGTAATAAATCTGCGGTCTAGGCCAAACTCAGCAGTCAGCTGAAGAGGTAGAGAATGTGAGAGGCAGAAAGTTCATGCTCTGGCCTGCCTGCCATGCCCTGCCCTGCTAAGGGGACGTTCGGAGAGGAGCGGTTTGGGAACGGCTCATACAGAAGATGGTAGGCTCCCTGCCCGCACAACCCGCTGGCCTAACCGCCCTGGGGCAGTCCCCACAGCCGCCATCCGGCTACGCAGCCAGGGCTGGGTCTTTGGCTGAGGAGAAGGGCGACTGTCTCCCCGCGGCAGTTGGTGAAACAGGCCTGAGCCAGCGCCGCCGCTCAGGGAACGGCAGCTCCTCGCGCGGCCTCCAGGCTGCGCCACGCCGCCGCGGGGGGGGACCGGGGGCGGGAATCCTTGGTGTTTTATGCTAAAGAAAAAGTACGTGCCTTCTACGCGTACGCGGCTGCTGAGGGACCTCTCCAGAGTGCGGGCTATACAGCGCCCGGAACCATTGCACTTTTCCACCCTGGGGGTTTTTACCTCGGGAGCGCTTGGAACCGCCCCGGGTACACCTCGGCCCTGCCTCAGCGCCAGGGGATACCATCTCACGGGGGGGGAGGAGTGAGGGGAGGTAGCCTCGTTCCTTTCTGGCGCAACGGCAGAAAGGGGGTTGCTGGAGGATGGTACGCTCCTTGTCAGACTAGGTGCCTAAGGACTCCGCCTCGTGTTTGTCCACTTCCTCTGCTTCCCCCCCGCTCCTCCGCGGTAAGTGGGAGAGGCGAGGCGCCACCCCAGCGCCTGCGCGCTGCGCGCGGACGATCAGTGTCAGAGGGGATGGAGGAGACGGCGGAGCCCGGCGCGGGCCGGGCTGATGCTGAGGCGGCAGCGATGGCGGAGGGCGACAGCGAGAGAAGTGACAGTGTCGCCGAAGGGGAGGCCGCCGCCCCTGCTGCATCGTCAGCGCCGTGCTCCCCTCTGGCAGCCACTGGGGGCGAGGGCGGCGGGGCGAAACCGCTGAGCGCGGCGGAGTACGCGCGGCGTGTACACCAATGGCTCTGGGACTCGTACTGCGGGTACCTCAGCTGGCAGGGCTGCCTGCCCGCCCTCCTCGCCGCCGCCTCCGCCGCGCCGCCCTGCGCCGCCGTCCCCCCTCGCGTCCCCGCGCCGCCGCCACCGGTCTCCCCACCGCCGGGGGCGGCCGCCGCTGCCGCCTACTACAACCCCTTTTACTTCTTCGCTCCGGCGCCGGCGCACACAGCCACCGCCGGGCCGGGGCCCCACGCCGCCGCAGCCGTCCCCACCCCGGCTTGGCCGGCAGCGGCGGGCAGGTTGGCCCCCGTGCCGAGGGCGGCCTCCGGCAGCCCCACCGGGACCAGCGGCAGCGGCGCCCCCAGGGAGACGGGGCGGCCGGCAGGTGAGTGGGGGCGGGCGGGGACTGGTCTCGGTCGCTTCGCGTGGGGACGGAAGGGGGCGGCCGGCCTGGCCCTTGTCACCCGTGGGGAGGCGAGTGGCGGCCGCGCGGGGTGCGCGGGGAGCGGGGGCGTCGCCCCCGCCGGATGCCCCCTTCGGCCTCCACGGGCCCCTCCAGCTCCGTTCTAGGCAACGCTATCGGGAGAAGGAAGTTTGGGAGAGGGGGTTGCGACGTTGGGGGTCGCTGCGCCTTTGTGGGCTGCAGAGCCGGGCGTGTAGCCGTGCGTTGTGAAAGCTGACAGCCCAAACACCAGTCTGTAAAACCAGAACTCTGATCCGTAAGCGGGTTTGAGAGGATTGACATGTACGTGCTTCTTACAAGTTTAGTGTTTGTGGCGTGTTTTCGTAGATATGAAGTTTATTTTTTTTGTTCCTGTGAGGCTTACTGTTCTGGTGACAGGCTTGTAATACATCTAGCTTTATAAGTAGCCTGTTTCAGTGGTGAAATATAAACTCATTTTGTCAGTTTTAGTGGACTCTTTGTGCTCAAATAAAATTATTTTATGAAACAGAAGTAGAGAAGTAAAAACATGCTTACATTCAACAAGCTGGTGGCAGGACCTGAAATAAACAGAAGTCTGATAGGGCTACAAATATTGAATAGTGTACATAGCAGTGCTTCTGTTTATGTTTGTTTGGAGATAAGACAGACTTGCTCTGATCACATCATAGAGAGAACCTGGAGCACAAACGTTTCTTGACAGGTTGAGGGGCACCTAGTTGAGATTCCCTGAAGGTAGGACCTTGGATAATGGTAGAAAACTGTTGAGCAAAACACTGATGCACTTCGGAGAAAAGCCAGATCTTCTTTCTTTCTGGAGGGCAGAGTACAGCGTTACTGATCTGTGATGTTATTTATAAGCTCAGTGGCTGGGTGTGAGGTGAGGATGTTTTTAGTTGCTTTTTCTTTCTTTAGAAGGGAATCTAGCTTCTGAACTCACTTCTTTCTTGTGTTTTTGAGCACATGCTGTTTAAATAAGGTTGTAACACAAAGCAGTATTTTCTTTAATTGTGCCCTGATTCTGGGTTACAGATTGGTTTTAAATAGATATTGCCAGTCATTGAAAAAGGGGATATGTACAAAGGCTAGACTGAAATTCTTAGAATATTACCTTTTTTAAACCTAGTTCTTCAGGAACTAATGCCCTGTGTTAAAGGTAATTTGGGGCAGGAATAGCATTTCGTGCTGCTGAACATAGTTCTGCTGAATGTTAAATACTGCTGCAACGCCAGGCCTTCTTAAGGGAACTCGGTGTGATATATGATACAATTACAAACAGAGACTGTCCTACTGGTGCTTTGGCTCCAGGTTGCACATGGATGTATGTGGAGTAGCTAAAGCAATTATGGCTCCTTTTCTGCTGCAGATTATTGCCCACGCAGCAGCCTTGATAGGGCGGGTCATGTGTCTGTTCCTGCGTCACTGCAGTTCATGGCCAGTGTGTTTACTTAAACTGAAATAAGTGACAGCTTGTGTTAATGTGACAGATTTTAAACTGGGATGTCAAAAAGTGGAATGGGTAACTGCCTCTTCCAGTTCAATCTGCCTGCAGGTGGGTGTCAAAGCACCAGAATTAACAGCACTCTGGGCAGTAGCAGGCTTTTTGTGGAAGATCATCGTGATTTAAGAACATCCTCCTTGCCTTACTGGAGGGGATTACTGCTCTTCTGCTGGAAACAGTGGAACAGAATGTGTGCTCAAGCCTCACCTGCTCTGCCTGGTGCGAACCCATCTTTATTGCTAGATTAATGCCTAGTCTTTGAGCTGAGATGGATGCATGTTGCATTTGGCTGTCCCTGCTATACACATAGTAGCTCGTGGCAAAATAATGGGTTTCTGATACAAGGAACATCTCAGATCACTGCAATGGAAATCTGCCAGTCTGAGGCTTACCAAGGGTTGTTGATGTAACGGAGTTTAATGTAGTTTTAATACTTATTTTCTTCCCCAGGTAGCTTCTTCCTTATTCAGTTGTTGAGTCTAATATATTCAAATGAAACTGGGCCACTAACTTCAGTGAATGTGTTCCTTTTAACAGAGCAAATTAATGGTTTCATCTGGTGCTGTATGCTCAAGTCAGGACTGGGGAAACTGGCTGTGTTCCCTTCTGCCTTAGTTGAAGAGTCTTTAATTAGAATTTAGTTGCCAACTTGGAAATACTTTGACAATGAGAATTTAATCCAGTTTGGTATTATTTACATAACAGTGACGCTACTCTATGGTATCAATGCAGAGTTATCAGTGAAACAGGTATGAAAGAAAGATCTATAAACTGAAGTATGTTAAATAAGAACTTGCTCTTGCCTAATCATTGCTCGATTATACTTAACCCATTTAAAAAGCACCCAAGTGCTGTGGGCTTTCAGCTTCACTTGCGTAACTTGTGAGGCTAGCGGCTGGCATTATCGGTCTCAGCAGTTGAACTCTGGAGGCTTATTCTGAGTGAAATTTGATGATTTTTTTGAGATTAGAGAGAGGAACTATTTTCTTTTCTTTCCTTTTCCCCTTTCCCTGTGCATAGGGGTTCATGTTCTGAGGAACACTAACAAACACGGTCACTACTCTACAAGTTACATTTAGTAGCACTTCGCTATTTCTTAATGAAATTTTCATGTGAGTCTTTGCTAGTTTGATATGAGTAGTCGTATTTGGGAAATACAGAGGAGTAGATGGGTTCAGATGAAAATTATTTTGCAAGACTATTCCTTGGAAACCTTCTAAGATACTCTTTAGTATTTTCATTGCTTTAATCAGTCTGAGTTAGCGTTAGCTTGTAACTGTGACTGCTTATTTTGCTCCCATTTGCACTTGGCCAATTAAATAGGAGAAATGTGTTAGATTTTTCTGGTTTGTGGTAGGGCAGCATGCTGCGCTTTATTATAATAAAATGTCTATAGGAATATTTATGCCAGGTATGACTAGTATTTTCATTCATTCCTGTTTGAGTTTGATTTGAGGCAAAATAGGCTGTGTGTTACTTTTAGAGAGCTGGTACTTGGTGCATACAGAAGCCTTTCTGCTAAGCAAGAGAAAGTTGTGCTAGATGTAAGATCTAATTTTCCTTTCTCTGAACTCTCAGATTTACTGAAATCTGTCTCTGTGAAAGCTGTTCTAAATGAAAGAACATAAACATTGATGCATTTGCAGTGTACTTTGGTTCTTTAGCGGGGTGGGATTTTGTCTGTGATCCTGATTGCGAGGAGACTCAGAGTTCTGAAAGAGTTTCATTTAATTGATGAAGGTTGTAAATGTAAATAATTCAGATCATTTTCTATTCATACACTTTTAGAAGTTTTCTCGAAGATGATGTGAGCTGAGATCAAGATCTTGATAACGTTCTTGCAGTGAGGTTAATGTGAAATGTTCTTTAGGTGATAGTGTTAACTTTGTGTAAGCGCAGTAAAATCTGAGTAATGTTAACTCTTCTGTTGCAGGTCGGGAGTTCATTATCCCTTCGCTGGCACACAGGTTCATAGCAGAGATGGTGGATTTTTTTATTCTCTTCTTTATAAAGGCAACCATTGTTTTAAGTATTATGCACCTCAGTGGAATAAAGTAAGTTGAACAGTTTAAAGCTTTATTATGTACAGATTTAAGCTCTTCATGCTCTTTGAAGTGTCATGATGTGCATATATGTATGGTATGCTTACACATATGGTGGCACTTAGTAGCTGTCAAAAGTGGAGGAAAAAGCACCCCTGGGTTAACCTCATTTTAAATGCTTTCTGATTTTGGGGTTAGGTGATAGAAACAACAAATTTGTACAGATGTCTTCGTAGGCTCACAAACTCCCTACTAAGGACAAATTAGACTTGCAGTCTTTATTTTTGGGAGGCAATTGCAAGATTTTTTTAAAGTCCTCTAAAAAATTCAAAGAAAAAGCATTGATTGATTGTTTTTTAAACAGCCTTTAAAAATGTACTAGGTCTGGCTGGGGTGGAGTTGATTTTCTTCATAGCATTTCCTGTGGTGCTGTGTTTTTGATTTGTGACCAAAGCAACACAAACAACAAAAAATTACTTCAGATTCTGCATGTCAGATATGTATGTACTTTTAAAATACAGCCAGATTGCTAGGAGTGCTACCATGCTGCAGCCTTTACTGGGCATAAGTTAGGTTTCTTACAAAGTACAATTAAGCATCATGTTTATCAGCTCTACACTAGATTGAAGGATTCTTCATTTCACATTTTATACTCAGATGTGATAGTTTACCTCAAAGACTGTTTTTTTATCTGCTTCTGTAACTGCATATATTTTAGTCTGTAGTTCATGTAGCTTTTCTGCTTTGGGTTGGTATAATCAAATACGTTGTTCTGATTAGCAGATAAGAACTTGGTACAGTCAGTAATTCTGTTACTGTACAAACACATTTCAGAATCGAAGTTTTCTGCCAAAGAACCTTCCAAATGTTGACTGACTGTAAACTGATACTGTACAGATAACATCTTTCAGACACCTTAAACTGCTGCTTGGAAGGTGTGTGGAAGAGGGTAAAATCCAAAACAATAAATATGTCGATGTAAATGATCAGTGTTTTTTGTTCAGATAAGCATTCAATTGAAATGCCAAACTCTCAGTTCTGTTTAGTCACCAAAGCCTCCAACTGTCGCCTGACAGTTTGTATTCCCATCTTGGTTTTAGTAGGCTGAGAAGAATAAAAATGAAGTACTGGAACAGTGGGGAAGAACTATGTGTATACTGCTTCTCTAAAGCAGTGAAGGTGATTGAAAGGGAATTCTTTTTCAATTCATTTACAGTATATTCAATATTACTGCTTTTGTAAGAGCCAATAAGTTGCTTACAAGTTGCTTCAGAGAAACATTCTGGGTTTTTTTTGCTCGTGAGGTGTGTTGTCCTTGGGGCTGGGATCAGGAGTTGTCCTGAAAAACAAACATCCTCACAGGCTCCAGATAGAGACTTCAGGCCAAGGCTGTATTGAAGAGAAATACAGGTTGTGCTACACTTTTTTTTTTTTTTCCTTAATTCCTAATATTTTTTGATCTTAAAGTCTGAATAAAGAGAAGGGCAAGTAGTACAAATATAGATGGACTGTTTTGAAGTTAGACTGCACATTTCTGTGAGTAGTAATTATTGCTTATGAGGTGAGTGAAAGGTCACTGCCTAAATTCATGTTACAGGTATGCCCATTCCAGCTATCAGATGAGAATGTTAAATCTGTAGTTTATCCTGTGGAAATACTCATTTGACCCCAAACTGATGCTTTGCTAACTTTATTAAGCCAAACAGCTGAAGGTTTCAGTTGTTTTAAGTTAAGTTTTAAGTTAAAAATTTCTTCCTGCACGCCAGGACATCTGCCTCTAGAAGAGTGTGGTGAGCAGTTAAGAGTATCGAGAATAAGGAGCCCTGGTCATGCAAAGGGAGGCTGAGTTGCGAGACTTACAACTTCTCCCTTGCTTTTATGGAGAGGAGTGCCACCTTCTCCTTGAGAGTTCCTGTAAGGAAGAGACTTGGATGCCTTCCATTTATACAGTTAGGTGATCACATGCAGAATCTCTTGATGATCTTTCAAGAAGTGTGAGAATTTTCAGAATGCTTCTGCAGCTCATTGCCCAGGGACACCATTGTGCAAAAGGGGTAATAAAGAATGTTTTGTTTCTTGATGAAAAAGACAAAACAAACTAGGCAGCAACTCAGAAGGAAATCCAGTGTTCTAAATTTTAATGGCTTATTTAGTGTCAGAGTAATCAAGAAGCTTTTGTTCTTTTACTAATAGCAGAACTGAAGGAGTGAATTCTAGTATTAAAGGGGTTACATTGGTATTGGGAGAAAGATGGTTTTAAAGTTCAATCTTATTTTGTACAGGGACATCTCTAAATTTGCCATGCATTACATCATAGAAGAAATAGATGAAGATACGTCCATGGAAGATTTGCAGAAAATGATGATAGTAGCTCTCATCTACAGGTTATTAGTCTGCTTCTATGAGGTACCTACTCATAAACATTAACATCTGTTGATACTTGTCAGTTGTTGAATAAATGTTTTTAAAAATCTATCACCATTGGCCTATAAAGTAAATCCTGTTTATATAGTATTTTGGATTATGTTGAAGCTTATGACATTCACATAGTTTTGAGGAAAACCAGGTTTGCTAGACCAGTCGAAAACATGGTGATGTGTGAAATTGAAATAACTTTTCTTTTACAGATAATCTGTATTTGGGGAGCAGGTGGAGCAACCCCAGGGAAGTTCTTGCTTGGGCTGCGAGTTGTGACATGTGATACATCTGTACTAATTGCACCCAGCCGTGTGTTAGTCATTCCATCCTCTAATGTCAGTATGACAACGTAAGTTCTCTTAGATCAGTCACATTGCTTGCAGGTTAGTAGTGTGGAAAGCATGTGGTTTGGAAGGAAATACACAATTTCTTTGTTATTGGCCTTTGCAATAATTGGATTGCAAGAGCTATTGTTAGATTCTCTGATCTACGAAAAAACCAGCAGTTATTCAGTCCTGTGAATATTTTTCAGGTTAGGCGGTAGAATCATCTGTGAACTCTGGAGATCGATTTTTGTGCTGTGCAAAACTGAGGCACTAAACTTGAAAGTACAACTACCTACTGATATAAGCAGAAAGGTGAAAATAAGGCACTGAATGTTTTACTCTCTTTTCAGGTCCACAATACGAGCTTTGATCAAGAATTTTTCTATTGCTTCATTTTTTCCTGCATTCATTACACTGCTGTTTTTCCAGCATAACAGAACAGCCTATGATATTGTAGCAGGAACTATTGTGGTAAGAAGAAATGCAGTGAGATGATACCAAAAGATGAGATTTCCAGACTGGTTTTTAACATCCCCTCCCACCCCCAGTGAACAAAGAACTACCCCAAAACTGAAATTGAGGTGTCTATCAGAATCTTTTACCCAAATGAAATGGGAACTGATTCAGAAGCTAATGTTCTGCTCCAGGATGATGCCAGCAGCTACCTTCGAAGTATTGGAGTTTTCATGAATGCCAAAGAAGTCTGGGAGAAACAATACATATTAAATCTGGAAGTATTAACCTCCAACTGATGAGAAGGAAAGTGACTGTATTAACTGCAGAAAGGAGCTGTTCCGTTCATCAGTCTGTGGAAAGCAGATACCTAGAAATACTCCACCTAAAAAGAAATGTCGCTCTTACAGTTTTGGATGTTGGCAGGTAACTAGAAAATCAAGTTGTTTTCCAGGCAGTTGCCCGAGTCATACAATAAACTCTGAGGAGAACTGCAGTATTAGAAAGTAAGGCAAATCATGTTAATTGCTATGTGTTTTAGAAGAGCTGAGCAGTGTTTATCATGTCCCTTATTACTGCTTCACAGATCATATTCCTTCACTTCTTTAAGTATTTTATCAGAACATTAATGTGAAGAGGTTTTTGCATGATTGTCTCAAGCATTATCACTTATTTCACATATCAAAGCTAATAAAAAAGGGGTGAAATAATACCTGCTTTTTCTCTGGGAAGGGTATGTTACACTGCAGTGTTAGTGAATTAGTGTGTGTAAATAATTTTGGAGCTGTGAACAGTACAGATCATGCTAATGAAAGGTAACTTTTGCATCTCTTTGGAGTGAAAGCACTTGTTTGTTCCTTGCATATGATAACAAGCAAAACAACTGAATGTGTTTCAGGAGCATGCAGAAAACACAGACTGTGTTTTGGGTGTAAATCTACAAAAGTACAAATACTGGTTATTTTCACTTTATAATTCTGGCTAATTGTTTGTATATTCAGAATAACTTAAATACTGAATAAAGAAGCTTAATATTTTGCATGACTACATAGCTTTGATAAATAATGTTTATTCTCATGTTGTTACTATCTTGAGAAAGGAATATAAGCAGTAATGGGAATGTTGTATTAAAATTTGAGTAAGAGTTTAGAATTCTTCTACAGCCCAGTTTTCCTCTGTTCCTCCCTTAGGTGTAACTTGCCAGTCAGTGGCTGAAGTTCTTACCCTACCTTCAGTTTTGGACAAGGGTTTGGCTGATTTTTTTTAAAAGTCTGGATAATCAGAAAGCATATCTATCAAAATACCTCATCATTTTGAGGGTTACTGTTGTTTTACACTAATAATTTATTCTTTGGCATCTTAAATGTACCATGTTACTGACATGCATCACCGAAATAAAAATGTCTAAGCAATAACTGATGATAAGCAGGCCTGAATAAAGCAGCCTTTTGAGTGAAGCTGCTTAGCTGCAACAGAACTTTGCTGAAGTGCGCTTTCAAATAATTACACTGTTGACTTAAGCGTTGAAGTATAAGTTCAGGCAGGGCAATCAGCCTGACAGAAGCTAAAGCCGCCAGAACTCACTGAAGTCACTTCTAGGGTGAGTCTTCCCTATTTACAATTTCAGTATGAATTAAAAAATTTTTGTTCTAGTTACTCTAGGAGTGATCTAGAAACTAGGATACAAGATAGGGGGAAGAAGGGAAAAGCAACAGCCTTGACTGAAACTTTGCTCCCCTTTCAGATAAGGGAAAGTGTTTCTTACCTTGTAGAAAAATACTACCCCTTATACAGCAGGTTAAAAAAAAATTATAATTCAGGGACAGAGATGATGTCCATGGAAATATGTATACATTATGCTGCTGTAAATGCTAAGTTTTAGTTTTATGCAAATTGCATTAAAAATGCACTTTTTTTTTTTTGTAAGATGAGTTACTTGGCAGGTGATAGAGCGAAGGGGACAAAAAGTGAAATTTGCGGCACTTTTCAGATTTAGACATCTGGAAATCATTATTGTGCATAATCTTTCCACAGCTAGAGTGGCAGGATGTGCCTGAACAGGAGTTTCCATGTGTCATTTGAAAGTCTAGTTGCTAAGTGTGTTTTATTTATGGAAATAATGGAAGTTTTCACATGTAGAGCTCCAATCACAAAACCAGAAGTTGGCCTTTGTCTTCCTGTCAAGTCTAATTTGTGGTGAAAAAAAGTATCTCATAATCCTGGCACGTGTAGGTGTACAAAGGCCAAGCAGCAGCGTGAGCAAAATACCCTGGCAACACCTCTGAAGACAAAGCTTACGCAGTTGTGCACATCTTTTCAGTTCTAGCTGTAGCAAGCACAGATCTCAAACATAAACTGAATGCTGTGGCTAAGCAAAAGTTAAGATGCGGTCTCCAGCCAAACAAAAAGCATTTCTTCTCATTTTACTAGAATGATGTCTGTTCTCTAAGAAGCTCCTCTAACTGGAACGGAACTGGAAAAAATCCCCAAATCACTCATTTGTTTGTAGGGTGGTGTGTTTTGTTTTGCTTTTTTTAAACAGCTCTATAAAAATAAGCTGCAGCCATTGCAGCCAAACATTTGACACACTGAGATGGCTCCACGCTTAAGTCTACAGAAAAACTCCCCTTCCTAACAAGGAACCTCTAACTAATTTAAGATGCTCTAAAATCAGCATCAGTGTCACTGGCAAAAAGCAGAGGTTGGAGAAAGCACGTGACATTGCTCAGGTTCAGTGGATCATCTTATATGGTCGCACCCTTCACGGAGAATTTAAAAAGCCAAATCGTATTTCGTAGGTTTTATTGATGGCATTTATCCCATGGTTTAACATGTTAATTATACTGTAATAAACATGGCTTTAATATTAAACTTTTCCTTATTATCCAAAGTCACCACAGTCCATTTCAGTAAATATAAAAATATATACTTAATACTTTGTACAATACTGGTTTTTGGTCCAAACAAAAATGGATCAGAAAAGCCAATAAACTTACTTTAAGAATTCCCAATTTTAAAGATTTTCTAAATGGATTTAGGCAACTTTGAATAATGGGATTTACATAAAATCTGAGACGATACTAAACAAAAATGGCCGTAACACACAAAATTAAAATTTCAATTTCACAGATTTGTTATGCCAAAAGTACAGAGAAACAAAATTGTATTTACACGTTTCATAATAAAATAACAAAGGCGAGACAGGTGATAAAGGGCTGTAAGAATGAAAATATAGAAATAGCGTATAATTATTAAATGAAGAACTACAGATCTAACAAGTCCTTAGCATGGATCATCCTTAAATCAGTCTTCCTCTATCAGAAAATTTTAGTGCACAATACACCCAAACTCACTCACTTCACACATACACCAGCACAAACTCAGCATAGAAATCATTCGGTATCAACATTCTCTACTCTATACAGCATCCCTCGCTGATATAATTACAATTTCGAGGCGTCAGTAAACGCAGACGAGCGCACATAGTGGTGCCGATGAAGAGGTATTGTACAAGCCATTCACTGCGCAGGCTCTACTCACGGCTACAGCCAGACCATGCCGAGTCAGTGAGAGGAGGAACTTGCTGGAGTTCTAAAATAGTTTTGCTTGAGAACGGCCCTGTTGCCAACTTTATTCATTACCAAAAAAAAAAAATCTAACTGGGGAGAGGGCAGGGAAGGAAAGGGCAGCAGAGTTTTATATTCCTTTAGGCAGATCTGACTTGAGCTAACCCAGCATGAGGTACGATCCCGACAACTGAACAATGCAGGGTAGCAGCTGCTTCGAAAGTTGCTTTACCAATCAGGCGGTTATTTTCTACGTCTAACTGCAGTCTTTATCTTCCGACCAGAAACTGAAGATCCAGAGGCAGAGAAAACATTTTTCCCATTAGTCCTATCAAAAGAAATTAGTAGTTCAGAGTTTAGGACAGTGTAGCTGAAAATTCAGTAGCAGCACTGAGCAGATACTCCAGAACAACCGTTTCATAGTCTTGTCTCACTAGTTACCAGCTGGCAACAAATGGCATATGATGAACAGGAGGAAGAGAGTTCCAGAAACCCAAAGAATTAAATCTCTCTTATTCAGAAGGGAAGCAGCAGCATAATGGCTAGATATGGATTTTATCTTTCGAGAACAAGACCATTTCACATCTGTTGATGTGTGGTATTTCTGACAACTAGGCTCCTTTCCAGATACCGCTGCTTAGTTAGCCAGTCAGGTTACTACACGGAAGGACACCGAATTTAGCGTCAAACTCCAAGGTTCATCTGAACATCTCATGATTTTAACAGCAGCAGAGGCTGAACACCGTCCACTGATACTACCCAAAGCTCAAGTGAAATTCTGATACAGTCTCTTACCCCACTGTAAATCCTGGAGGCTGGCTGAACGGAAATCCTGAAGAGCCAGAAGGCTGTGCCGATGCTGCAGGTGCAGGAAGATTTGCACCAAAAGTAAATACTCCAGGGTTATTTGGAAAGTTACTTCCAAACTGGAATACGGAACCTGGGAAGATGGGGTGGAAGCAAAAGGGATTAAGAAAGCTGAAATCTGATGTCATCCTTTCCAGCAAAATCCTCATGTTCTTCCCATTGTCTTTAATGAATTTTTTTCACAGGTCACTCAAGACAACAAAGTTGGCACCACAAGTGCCAGATTACAACAGCAACAGTACATAGAAAAATTCACTTCAGCAGAGAATCATAAAGGGATTCTTAGTATAATACTGCTGGCACACTGATAACGAATTGTTTGCTAACTTCTGTACCACCATTAAGTTTATACCTGTGCACATGGAAGTTTATTAGTAAAGTCTTAAATTATAGTATTGAATCATGTAGATTTGTATTTAGGTAAACTTTTTTGTGTTCACTCAGTCGACCTGGGGACTTGATTTCATTTAATGTGCTAACACAGCACCTCACCTTAAAAAAAAAATAAACCCTATCATCATAGTAACGGTTAAGCAACACAGACAACCCAGGGAGATTTTTATCTTTAAACTGCTGCCTGATTGGTGCAACACTGAGTAACGTGGTGTGCCAACTAATGTACTGATTGGTACAAAAATATCACGTACTTTTAATGGAGGCTAAACTTCTGGAGTTTAAACTTCTAAGGTGACAAGAGAACACCTCTCCCTTCATGTATTTGATGTGATGGTATCAAATACATACGTTCTGGCAGTGTGTTTCTTTTTTAATAATTACTAGTCTGGAACAGGTCTTTCTTATCCTTAAATAATAAGGATCCTTCCCTGCTCCCTTCCCCCAGTACTCATTAGTAAAAAGAACTTTTTTTAAGCATTTATGGGTTTAAGGCTTAAGTAGAATTCTGACCACATTCTTACACAGCAAAGCCCCCAATCCAAATAAATTGCTAAAGCCTGTTAATGAAGTCTGATAACTAAGAACTACTCTAACAAATCCAAAAATAAGCATTTTTCAGTGCTTCTCCCATCCTAGTTTGTACAGTCTTACCAGTGAATACTCCATGGGTTTCAACACTTCATCTCTAGATCTCTCAAGAAAACAAACCCCAGGATTTAGTGGTAGGGTTGCAACCTTGGTGTGTGCCAAGCCTCTTGTGGAGGAGGCTTACTGTGAGGCTGGCAGACCTCTGCCACATCCTCTACAGTCAGGAGTGAGACATGAATAATTTAACCCCGTAGCCATTATTTTTGTGGATGGTAATTCTTAAATATGTATGCAAGGCAGAAGGTCTTCTTTCTCCATATACTTCATGAAGAAGTCAAACAAAAATATAATCTGTGAGACCAAAAGGGAAGAAGTTGGTCGGCACTCACCAGTGCTGGGGGCACCGGAGCCAAAACCCGGCTGTTGGGTCGCTTGCTGTCCAAACAATGAGGGCTGAGTGCTGCTCGTCACTGAGCCGAAGGCAGGAGGAGCAGGCTGAGCGCTGGCTGAAAACAATGGCGTCGACAGTGATCCAAAACTCGGAGCGCTCGGCTGGCTGGACCCTTGGCTCTGGCCAAATGCTGGTGCCTGACTGGCGCCAAATGCCGGGCCGGCAGCCGGTGCTGAAGGCCCAGAGCCAAACAGAAACGAAGAAGATGACCCTTGGGGAACAGAAGAGAAATGTCAGGATACGCAGGATTTTTCCCCCCCACAAGGATGAATCCAGAAACAATGGCTCTAAAAACTTGCGTTTCCCAAGTCTGCTAGCTGAATACTCTCAATTTCAAACTAATAAATAATAATAATAAATAAATAATAATATAAAGCAAATACTATATCAACCACAACAGGAATTGTACCTTTTCTTGTAATTAACACGAGAAACACCAAGTTTATTAGAGTCAGACAGCATTAAATATCAGATACATCAGTTGTCTAGACTCATATTACTATGTTAACATTCATGTTCTAGAAACAGATTTCCACAAATAACACATTTTAATTTGTATTTACTAAAATCCGTTTATATCATGCACAGAATATTTATTCGAATTGTATTTTTCAAACATGCAAAATACAGCTTCAGATTTACTAGGAGGACACGAATCTTCCTTGTCAGCAACTGCACCCCTCTCTGCCCAAGTGTTTACCATTATCAACTTCTGGAGGCCTAATCACGCTTGCAGTGATCTCCCTGTACTGAAAAACTCTGTTTAGCAGAGTTATTTCTCTGTGTAACATCAACAAACAACCAGCTTGTTTGTTTAGCTGCTTCGGTTCTGCACAGCCAGCAGAAATAGTGAAACGAAAATACGTGACTGAACAGTGACTCTGGACATACACAGCAGATGTGCTGCGCAAAAGGGTACATCTTAAACACCAGTATTAATGCAATTTAAGCAGTCTTCATGCAACAGAAAATACCCTCTATTGCACCATAACTTGGAATGGCTGACTGCTTTTCTTGCCAAGAACAGAACAGATAACTGGTAAAAGTTAATCCAGACTTCCGCATTAAAAAAAAAGAAATCCTTTGGGAAGATGTTTGAAATATGGCGTTGCCTACTAACAAAATGACACTGAAAATTACTGATTTGTAAGGTTAAACTGATCTGCTGGTTGTTGTAATTCAGGACTGTTCTCTCTCTCTGATACACAAAAAGCTGTGCAAATTTAATTTCTGTGAATGACAAGGCTAAGCGATCACATCAAACTAGATGAAGTCTCTTCCTCACAGGTTCAATTTTATTTCCAACATACTGCGAGGCTAGCAGGGGAAACAGATGCTTTGGCAGATTTAGTCTTGTGTTGTACTGCTAAATTCATGCAGTGGGGTAGCAAACATAAAATGTGAGGAAACTTTAGATTCTTATCTCTGCCTTCTTGAAACTGCTAGAAAATTAACAAACACTGACCATAATGCTTATTAGAAACCAATCCTAAAGCAGCAGCAATTGCATGTAAGGTACTGTCTTCCTATATACTTGTGAAGGAAGGATTTTGCAAATCTTGACATTATTTACAACACTTGAGAGTTTTAGGTATGGGAGAGAAAAGGCAAGAAAGTTGTAATTCATTGACTTGTACCTGTAGGCACTGGACTGCCAGTGAGGAAAGGAACTATCGTTCTTATAAGGAAAAGTTCCTATTTGAACTGAAATCCAGGAAGGGGTTGTCCTTTGCATAAAACAACACTGCTGCCCGTTCATTGCTAAACTGTATTTCCCAGACTACGAAAAACTGAGCCCAAATTTATATTGTTGGATATAAATACTCAATATTTTTCTCTACTTCCATGCATTTGGCCTACACATTCTCCAAAGTAAAATACTCATGAAACAGTATGATCCACTATGTAATGGCAAAAACGAGAAGAGCATCTATTTTAAATGTACCTGTTGAACTTGATGTGGTTGTGGCTCCAAAGTTAAAGCCTGAATTTGCTGTATTGGTACTGCTGGCTCCCGAACCAAAGAGAAATGACCCTGTGCCGGTGCTGGAAGATGTTGTTGCTGGTTTGCTTTCTTGAGAGAAGCCAAATGACTGGGATGCTGCAGAGTCTGCAGAACTGCCAAAAACAGAGCTGCTCACAGTGTTGCTGGGTTGTCCAAACACGAAGGGAGCGGGAACAGGCTGAGGATTTGAGGAAGAGATGGCGCTGCCAAACACACTGCTGCTGTTGGCTGAAGTGGTGGGTACGACCGTGCTGGAGGAACTTGAGCTCAAGAAGCTGAAGGATGGCTTTGCTACTCCTTGATCTGAAAGGAAGAGCAGTACATCAACCACAACGGAAATGCCAAACAAAGCACAGCAAGTAGACTCCTGTTTCAATCACTGTACAAAGAGCAGTCCTGAATGACACCTCTGCTGCTATGCCAGCTACTGTCACTTATGTAAGATTCAGATTTACTGTGCTGATTGCTGCCATCTACAATTAAAGGAATGGAAGAACTGTGAAGAATGAGGACACCATTGCAGTCTATCTAGGCCTCAGTGCCTATAAGCACTAAGCATTGGCTGTCATTTCCTGAACCAGTCTTATCCGGTACTTCTGAACTTTGAACAAAAATGTTTCAGATGTTCTTAGAACAACATCAATCACCTGTAAGTTTTATGGCTTTGCTCAAGAGCAGTATTGAAAAACACAGCAATAGAGGTGCATTTGTAGGTTGTTCAATAATACAGCCCTGTGCATACAGCTTTAACTCACGCAAAGCTTACCATCCTCCTAACTCTTCCAAGCCTGAGATCATTGTACTTAAGCACCTGCAAGACCTGCTTTTAGGAGCAGAGAACAACCCTCCATTAAGACCATTTTTATAAAGTAACGAGTGCAGTTTTACAAGCTTAGAATAGAGCTGTCTGTAAAGTCATTCTTCAGCTTTCCCAAAGCTGCTGGTCTAATTCTCATTATTGATTTGTGATCTTGTTTCAAATTTCCTACTATCTTTTTTCCAGCAGTTATGACCCCTTTTCATCTATGCAATTTTTAAGGGACTATACCATTCTTCAGAACACTTGTTAAGATTTCCTTTTTGCACAAGGTGCTTCATCAAATTTCCGTTACTCAACCAAACCCCAGAACTTTACCTGGCAGGTAAAAACAAAACAAACCCAACCTCAACATCCCCTATCCATCCACCCACCCACCTATCTCCCCTCCCCACAGCCCACAATCGTCCAAAAACCTGCCTGTTCTGTAGCAGTTCAACCTAAGAATACTGATTAAACCCAGTATAAACCTATGTATCGCTTTTATTCAGGGTTACTTACTGCTGTCCTTTTCCATATCACTTCAGAAGTTAGGAACTAATTCCATTCTCTAAACCACAGTTGCTATCTCATACAAATGGAATTCAACAGCTACAATTTTTCCACACAGTGATCACCACAGAAGAACTCCAGAGTTTCAAGAAATTTAAGGAATACAGAACTGTGTAATATCTGTGAAGTGATTTTTATCCCTTTGTAGCAATGGAGAAACAGTGGGCCACCCTGCAGCACAGCTGCAAGTACATGGAAATAAGACAGTCCCTCTCTCATCCACTTTCCCTGTAGAAAACAGTGCCAGTGTGAAGCCTCTATACTCTCCATACTACAGCTGTGCTGCTACCACTGAGACAATAAACTTCTGCACTCATACAAGAAGCTATACAGGTTCCTTAAGGTGTGGCAGTTTTCTTGTATAAACCTAGTGTTAAAACTCACTGAAATCACCAAATGTCCTGAGTTGGAAGGGACCCACAAGGATCATGGAGTCCAACTCCTGTCCCTGCACTGGACAACCCCACAGTTCACACCATGTGTCTGAGGGCTTGTCCAGTCTCTTGTTGAACACTGTCAGGCTTGGGGCCGTGACACCTCCCTGGGGAGCCTGTTCCAGTGCTCCACCACCCTCTGGGGGAAGAGCCTTTTCTTATTAATAATATACATCCTAATCTCCCCAGAGGTAAAAAGGACTTGGTAGGTATTGTCTACACACCAACAATCAAAACTGAAGACAGGCTGCAGGCAGCAATTAAACCTTTTCTAAAGCTCTAATGCAGGAATAGATCAAATCCCACAGAATTTGTCCAATGTGGCTTCAAAAGTATTGTTTGATGGACATGAGCTGACAAGTGAAGACAAGAGATGTTTCATTTACCTGAATTACTGGTTTGTGCCCCAAATGCAAAGGTCGGCTTTGCCTGCTCACTTTCCTTCTCCGATGGTTTAGCGAAACTAAAATTGAAAATAGGTTTTGCTGTGCTCTCCTCTTTGGTATGCTCAGCCATCCCAGCTGAGAAGATCGGTTGTGCCTTTAGCTCTTCATTGTCGGCTTTCTTTCTGAATGCTAATGGAGCAGCAGAAGTGACAGAGTCCTGCTTCTCTTCTGTCCTTCCCAAAACAAACTGTGAGGCAGGTGCAGCCTCCACAATGCCAAAAGAGAAGCCTGCCTTTGTTGAAAGGGTTTCATCCTTTTTTTCATCCGACTTTTTAAACGCAAGAGCAGGCGATGCTACCTCCTTTTCTGCCACAGTTCCGAAAGTGAAGCCACCAGCTCCGGTTTTATTCTCATTGATAGCTATGGAAGAAGAAGTAGAACTCGTGCCAAAACCAAAGCCTCCCAAAACTGGTTCCTCTTTCTTTTCCTGCTGTCCCAGGCTCGCTGTCCCAAACTGAAATGTCGAAGGAGCCTGACTGCTTGTAGATGGAAGTCCAAAGGTAAAACTGTTACTTTTACCTTCTTTTTTACTGTCTTCTGATTTAGAGTCTGAGGAAGAAACTCCAAATTTGAAGTCCGCTGAACTAGCAGGAAACTTAAATCCCCCAGTGTTGGAGGATGCAGATTCAGATGCAATGCCGAACTTGAAGCTCCCATGATCTCCAAATTTAAAATTTCCTGTGCTACCTAATGTATGAGAAGATTCAGAGGAGGATGACTGGACACCAAATGCAAAGGTTGGCATTGTGGCATTAGTGGACACAGCAGCAGTACCAAAACCTGCAGAAATAAGTAATAATGTTAAATTTGTACTATATGATATAATACACGCAGGCTTTAGCTACACAGCTGGGATTCTAGTCCTGACCTTCTCACAGTCAAAACTGTTTAAAACAAACAAAAAAAACAACCAACCAAATAAGAAAACTACACTTCCTCTCTATATACACCTTTCTGCAATAGTATTCTTCTGTCCACCACCTGGCTTTGAAAAGTATGCTGCTAACTTATATGAAAGTCTAAATTCCAAATGAACAACGCATAAGGCTTGTAAAGAACAACTTAGCTCTTCTCTAAAAAGCATAACCTTTTTGTGGGCACAGGGTATGGAAACATAGGCATGTTACCTTTCCTAGAGGAAAACTGGACAATTTTGCCACATGGGAAGGGAAGGGAAGGGAAGGGAAGGGAAGGGAAGGGAAGGGAAGGGAAGGGAAGGGAAGGGAAGGGAAGGGAAGGGAAGGGAAGGGAAGGGAAGGGAAGGGAAGGGAAGGGAAGGGAAGGGAAGGGAAGGGAAGGGAAGGGAAGGGAAGGGAAGGGAAGGGAAGGGAAGGGAAGGGAAGGGAAGGGAAAGCTGCAGAATGCACACCCTTGCTTTTCCCATTAAGTATTACCTTTGAGCTCTGCTTTGGTGCCTGGCTTTGCACTTTCACAGGCTACACATTTTGTGGCTTCTGCTTTGTTTTGGACCACGCAGACCTCACAATCCCAGCTTCCTTCGGGCTTCTTGAATTTGTCTAAATCCAGGAATCCTCCAGAAGGAGCAGAAAACGCAGAAACACTGCTACTGGTCACAGGCACTGAACTCCCTGAGAAATAAGCAAGGTAGTTAATCATCCATCTGAAATGATAAAGTGAACATGAACTTTCTAAGAAATTCTTCAATTCTCACTAAATTACAAAGCGGACAAGTGCAACAGTAAAACAACATCAAACCACAAGTCCTACTCAATCTGAGAATATAAACAATATTCATCTTTATAATCTATATATGATTTGAAGGGCAAATTGAATGAATGACATTTAAACAGCAACTGCAGTTCATACAATACAGCAACATAGCCTACTTCAGATGTAAATGAAAGGTGGTGTATTCAATTAAAACTACAAAAATAATTTCTGGTGGCACGAGTAACTTAGTCAAAGTTAGCACCACACAGATTAATGATCACTGTCAAGTGATGCGAGGCTGGAATTCATCAGAATGATTCATCACCAAATCCCAAAGACAGACATGTTCAAAACTACGCCATGATAAAAACAAAACACCACCAACAACAAAAAACCACAGCAGAGAGGAACTCAGTTTCCAAACCCACAACTCTGTGTTCAGTACACAAGCTACACTGTCTTAAACAGCAGCAGAAACTTCTACAAAGAGGCCCAAAAGACGATTGCCTTCTGATTTTTCTACCCTGTAAAGGAAGAGATGTCATTTGATGCTGCACCCCAACAGAAAACTCCAGATTCCCTAAGCTTGCGGACTGAAATGGAGATCCAAAAGGCACAAGGTCATCACAAAATCATCATGTTCACCTACAGTTCTAAACCACTGAGGGTGGCTTTTGAAGGAGAGGCAGAAGATAATGTCTCAAATTCAAAACAAAGACAGGAACACATCTTCTCTTCCACAGCACATCTAGAGAATTTTTATCCTCTCATGTCACTTGCCTTACTCTTCCCTTTCACAGATGTAATGTAACTGTGCAATTCTCTGCATTATGATGGTCATGGCAAACTCCTCACATTTTCAAAACTGCCCCTTGCAATGGCTGGAGTCTCAGATAAACGTGCCAGCTGATCACTCTTAAGGCTGAAAGTCCATGAGAATAACCTCCCTCTGAAATGTACCATCTTATCTGAAGAAATTCCACTCTTACTGTAGAGCATGATTCCAAAAGCACAATCTAGCCCATCTTAGGTATTTTTTTCCCCATGATACATTTGCGAAGGTGGTTTTTGACCTAATAATATAATGACAGTTAATGCTAAAATAATTATTTGTGCTTTAAAAACAATAACACTCACCACACTCAGAATGGGAAACAACTCAGCCCTGCACTGAAGAAGGCACCCACTTCCCCAAGGTCTGGAAGGACCCTGACCTTCCAGAACAAGGTCACCCATGCTCTGGAAGGCTACAGAGCCATAGCTGAACATAGCTGAACTCCTCAGAGTCATAGCTGAACATACAGGTTTGTTTTAGCTTAAGATGACTAGTTAAAGATGATACTGTCTTGAAATCCAGCTTCACACCTCTGCTCAACAGCACACAATGCTGAGTGGAGACATTTTTGGCCATATTCTCCAAATACTGTTTCTACTTACGTTTCAAAACAGAAAAAACATAGTAATTTTTAACTCTTCACATTTTTCCACAATGAAAATAAGTAAATTGGTTTAAAGTTAATTAAGGCATCCAATTTAGTCATGTTTCCTCACCAGCTGCAAAGCAGGGTATATGTGCTTTAATGCCACTCTGCACTAATACATTTTACTATCAGTTTAATTCATGTGACAGGCTTGAATCTACGCTGAGACCTCAGAAGTGCCTGTAATCATTCCTGCAGACAGGCACTAATCCATCCTGTCTGGCATACAGCCATGCTGCTGAAAATATTTTTTATATGCAATGTATTTTATTCTGTAAAGAATGCACAGAGGCTTAGACTGAAAGAACAGAAAGGAGGAGAACATACCTGGTTTCTCAGACTGACAAGCTACACACTTGCTGTCTTCTGCCTTATTTAATAAAAGGCACACTGAACAGTCCCAAGAGCCTTTTGGCTTCTTAAATTTGTCTCCAAACCCCAGAGTGACTGTTGTGTCAGTGCTGCTGGAGGAGGATGTCACTGTCACCGAGTTTTCTGTGACCACTGGCAATGTCAGAGCAGGCATTACTCCTGTTCCAGGCTTTGGTGTCTCACACGCTATGCATTTTGTAGCTTCAGGTTTGTTCTGGACCAGACAGGTATCACAGTCCCATGTGTTGGGTGCTGGTTTGAATTTGTCATCAAAGCCCAACGTTCCTGCTGCGGGGACCGCTGCCTTAGAGGTGACACACGGACTCGAGCTTATCGTCTGCTTCGTACTCTCGACTGTTGACACTTTAACAGCTTGACATGTTACACACTTGTCATCTGTGGTTTCATTTTGCAGACACGGATCGTGTGTGTCAGACTGCCAAAACGAGGACGCTTGTTTAGAGGTGTCTTTACCTGCAGAAAAACTACTTATTGCAGGTCTTGTATAGACCTCTGTGCTTGTAACAGGCTGTGCAGGCGTAGGGGAGTGTGTTTTCACAGACGTAAAGCCTAGAAAAAAAAATAAACAGGAAGAGATCTCACTGATAAAGCAGTACCCTCACCACATGTAAGTTACTTATAATACTAGATGTCACAAATTTAAACCAAGTGCCAAAGGTTATAACTATACATTCCAACTAACTGCAAGAGGAAGTCCCTGGAAATCTTATCTAAGGGTATGAAATTTCATAGGCTGCACTGGGACACAACAGAACATTTATTTAAAGCTTGATTTAACTCTTCATTTCCAAGGAAGTTTTAGATACAAATCTTCACTGGTAAATACAAGTCTGAACAAACAGTACTGAAAGCTGACTGTCACAGACTAGAAATAATCCTATTCCTTTTTAACACATGATGCCCCATCAAATCAAATTCCTAAAGTTATTTCTGCCATAGTAGATGACTCATATTTACTTGGCGCAGCAATCCACATGGTATTTCCCAGCAGATACGAATATTAATTAAGTAATAAAGACAACGAAACAATTGTTATCCATAATATTTGTTCAAAATGCACTGAACACAGGCCTACTCCTTAATTAAAAGTGCCAAGTTTAACAGAAAACAAGAACTACAAATATGGAAACACTAAAGACAGTGGTATGACAATGCATCTTAAATCGCAGCTCAAATTACTTGCAAAGGTAAAATGAAGAGGGTTTTTTTGTTCTGTTGATTTGTTTGGGGTTTTTTGAGTGTTTTTTGTTTTGTTTCGTTTGGTATCAGAAGTGGAGTATTTGAACAGTGTGGATTTAGAACCTGCTTCTCATAAACTGATAAAGAAAATTAATGCCACTTCACTCATAGGTCTTTCCTTAAACAAAATGCAGTGTATTTTCTCTCCCTTAGCTCTTTCAAAAGTAAAAAGGCGCTGTCTCCTTAAGAAGTCCATAGATTTGTCACTTCATTTCAAAAAGTCCTGATGCAACTGAAGGCTTATGGGAAAAGATCAAATTCAATAAAGTCCTTTTTCTTAAAAGAAGAAAAAATCTACACATAGACACTTTATTAAACAGTTGAAAACAACTGCTTAAAAATAAAAATCAGAAAAGGGTTTTAAAGGGAAACAGCCCACCTCTGCTGAAAATTTAGCTTTGAATCCACAGTACCTATTT
Organism: Patagioenas fasciata; assembly: GCF_037038585.1. Lineage (NCBI taxonomy): Eukaryota > Metazoa > Chordata > Aves > Columbiformes > Columbidae > Patagioenas > Patagioenas fasciata. Next base: position 94,987,140 of record NC_092521.1, on the reverse strand, counting down.
AAGGCCAAAAGACTTGCAGCTTTTGAAAACTCTTGAGAAATGAAACTGTCTTTACGATTCTTAATTTCCAGGGATGATGAAGGTAAAAGAGGAATGTTTGTAAAGCATTTATTTACTTAAAATTAAACACTGATTAATTGACTAATCCTCTTTATACTTCATTTACAATTACAGCTTAACGCATATAGTAGAAGCAACGCATCTGATTTGAAGTTGCAGTTTTTCTTGCAGCAATAAATGCCATTTAGAATAGAAAGGGAAATTCACCCTAACAGATGCAACATGTAACATAATGCTCTCCTATGTTTGTAGTATATTTATAGCTAACATTGCATTAATTGTGACAAAGTCGTTTTGTTGTGGTGGTGGTGCTGTTTTTTAAAAAAAAAATCAACAGGGTTATATGCTAGCATAATTTTTGCAGTATCTTTTAAAAGGAGTTTGGTATCTCACCAGGGCTTTTTAGAATGTCTAACACACTTCCTTCCTTTAAGACCTTTGCAGGTTTGGAGGGGCCATTGTATTCTTCTTTTTCTCCCTTCTTATTGCTGGTGCTGTTTACAGTGGTGGTATCTTTAAAAAACAAAAGAAAAAACATCCTTCACAAGGAGATCCACTTCAAATATATTTGCTAGAAGCAAGAATTTCCAACTTCTTATACAAGAATTTTCAAGATTCTACCTTGTTTACAACAGTTTATAATTACTATTTGGTTAAAAGGAGATCTGTCACTGAAAACACACCTTGCCTGGAATTGGTGATATGCTCAGAATGGACAGATTAACTATTTAATATACAAAAGAAGAAAATCAGTACTTCAGATTTGAAATGCTAAAATTTCTCTTACCTAGAGTGAGTAGGGATGTCACTGGTGTATCACCGGATCCAGAAAGCTCTGCTGATTTTACAACAGGAACACTAAATGTAAACCCCATCTGCTACAAAAAGGAGAGATTTTTCAGATTCGGAAGCTGAAGAAACTTTAATCAAATTTCACACACAAAATCTGAAATCCAGTCTTCAAACTTTTAGCATCCATGCTAGATGACAAACTATAAGCCAGAAATTCATATGCTTGTTTTTCCTGTTATCAGGACCAATTCTGCTTCATTGTTCTGCGATATTATACTAAAGGCTTGAGAAAATATTGAGTTTTATTTAATTTACTTACAGACAACGGAGGTAGCACTTCTGCCTCAGTAGACTTCACAATTGGAGATGAAAATCTGAACACAGGACTGCCAACATTACTTGCTGGTTGTACCTGTATTTTCAAAAGAATTAAGGTTTGTATCTAAAAGCAAAACACCCTGGTGAAACAACAGCATCTACCTGAATTCACTACCTAACAGATGTTCTCCAGTGAAGCTGGGAAATCTGATGTTTGACATTTATTTCTAATCCACAGAGAAGAGTTATAATAAAAGAAAATGAAGCTTGCAAGTAAGCATATACCACAATATCATCAAAACCAAATCTCATAAACCAAGAGAAAAAAAGCTGAGATGCTTCTTAGTTCTAAATATAATAAATATATGGAAAACCAGACCAGGCAGCTTGAGAACCTTAAACTAACTCAGCTCAATTGTAGTCAGAGCTCCAGCAAATACTTCAACATGCTAAAGCAGATACCTGCATCAAAACAGACAAAAATATTTCAAGTAATCTGGAACAGATGAATATTTATTTTATTGCAATAATATTCCAATTATTGCAACCTAGGCTCATATTCTACACTAAGCTTATATGACCATTAACGGTACCTCTAATTTAACAATTTAAATAGGTAGAAAATTCCAACAAAATTTTCATAGCATTTGAAACAGTTATACAATTATGCTAACCAGAATTTTGCACAGTATAAGATGGAGAGGCCCTATCAAAAACTTTATGCTTCCTTACACCTCCAAACTGAATACAACCCTAATTTATTCAACAGAATATAAACTAATAATGCTTAGTTTCATGGGCACCATGGAAAAAGTTAATGTGCAACAAAGCAAATGTATGCATGTCCTAAAAAAGTATTTACCATATACCACAAAGCTTTACCTTGTTTGTCACTGCTGTTGAAACAGTGCTTGGTGATGATGAGACAGAACTACTGGCAAGAAAACTAAAGTTGAACGAAGGCAGTGATGCAGTGCTGATGGGTAGGGGTACTTTCGGTAGCACTGGTTCCTCCACTTCCTAGATGTAAATTAATTGTTGTCCATTTTAATTTTTCTCTTTTACAAGACATACTGTTTTCCTACCCTGACCCACCCTTAATTTCATAACAAACTTAAATACAACAGAGAGATCTACAGCTTAAGACAAAGCAAGTTTTCAAAAGGAATCCTAACCTGCTCACCTCGGTCTGCCAGGTCATTTTAATTTATGGCAGACCTGTTTCCATGTGATACTACATTCACCACCTGCCCAGTAAGAACACTGAAAATTAGTTCTAAATTGTTACATGTGCAGAACAGAGAGTGGCACAGATCAGATTTATTTTTATTTTCTGTACTTCAGTTATTAGAGATGTTGATGTTTATTATTATCCTCTCATCCCTTCAATTAAGAGTACATTCTCAAGACAAATGAGAAAGTGTTCCTCTTGCAAAATTAGGCAGTACAGTTGTCAGAGTTTCTCAAGTCACTACTGCAGTGAACTTGGAAAAAGATAACATCTAAATAAGTACGTGGGTTTCAGAGAGCACCAAAACCCCCAAACCAAACCAAAGCACCAAAAGCCAACAAAGCAAGCCTGACAGAAGATCATACTCTGGTAAATATAGTCTACATCATGTATCAGGATGCAAATTTCTAATTTAGAAACCAGTGTATCTGAAAAACATCTGGTCTTATCAAAATTAGATTAGTTACAGTTTAAATGGGAATAGCCAATCTAATCACAATTTGCACAGTAGTACTCAGATGTACCCAGAAATGACTAAGCAGAGATGTAAGTTGGCACTACAGAAATTTAATATACCCTACAGCTTACATGTACTTCACAGTTTTGATTTGAAGAGTCTGCTAGACCTCAATGTTCAGACCATTTGTATTAATAGCAACGTTCTCCAGTATTTACTATTTCTTCATTTTGCCTCAGCCAGATGACTGATTTAAAACACCTTCATTTAAGATCCAGTAGTAGGCAGCTTACATAACATCCAATCGGGAAAATAATCTTCAAGATAGTCATGACCATAGTTTTATGAAATGGACTTTTACCATTAAAAGAAGAAAAAAACACGCTTCACAATCAGTTTATTAAGTGCCAAAAATTGTGAATGATCATTAGCAGACATGCAGAACACTGTCTTCTGCTCCAAACTCATGGCCTGTATTGTTCTACTTGACTTAAATATGAAATAACAAATTAAATAACTTTGTTTACTTACTTGTCAGTTGTTTCAAACATCATTCCTTTATAAAAACTACACAAACCTCCAACAAAATTCCTTACTCAACTGCTAATGAGAAACTTCACAGTACGAGGCATCTCCAAGACAGTATGACTAAATATAAAACTGAAGTTGAGGCACTTAAATAAATTGGAGCCTGCCCTGAAATCCACAGAAAAACCCCCACAAAACTGACGTGGTATTATTATAAATTACTATGAGGCAACACATCGGGCATACTCGGCCAGTTACGTCAGTAATCTCAGTGGGAGTAATTAACCTCAGTGTCCCTTACCTGTTCTTCTTGTCCGGGTTTTGATACATAGTGTACTCCTCTTTCCCTTCTCATCTTGCCGCCACCACCCACTCCTGCTCCTGAAGACAGACCGTTGGATGCAGGAGGACTGAACTTGGGGTATGTCAAATTGCTGGCACAGAGTAACAACACACAGGTTGAGGAAGAAGAAGAAAAAAAAAAAGAAAAAAAAAAAGGAAAAAAACCACTAATTGTTTCAAGCTATTATAGCCACTATTAGTCCTACAACTAACGTATTCTAATCAGAATAAACTGTTTTCACAAGTCACTAAATGCTGGCAAGTATCTGATGTTCTAAGCAGCAAAAGCTGCATTAATAAGAGCAGTAACGAGCAGGACATACATAAGGAACAGTCACAACATCCATAAAGGAATGATGACTAAGCCAGAAGCCCTGAAATAGAAGAACTGATTTAGACTGTTATTTTCTAATGTTTTCTTTTAATAGCCTAGACAGTGGAAATTTTGACTGCCAGTTCTGTGATTCTGCGATGAGCAAGTATCTTTGCAGGGACATAAAAGAACAACTAAAAATACATATGAAGAGAGAGAGAGAGAGAGAGAGAGTGCGCGCATGTGTGCGCGCCGCACATGAAATGCTGCCACCAGCTCTTACGGAACAGAGAGGCTTAAACTTGTGTGGCAAGATAATACAGCGAAAGCTTCCGAAGCAGCTCAGGCCTTCCTGGGGCCACCAGCAGAACCAGCAAAGGTGTTTGGGTGTTCCAACACTCCACAACTCTTTTCAGACATGAAGACAGATCCCTTTTGTAAGCCATACAAAGGCATTTCTCTGTTCATTACAGAAGCCGAGATCCAAACCAGAAAGATTCCCTAATCCAAGTGGGAAGGGAAATGAAAAAAGAAAAACCAACAAGAACCCCTCAAAACACATCAACCAGCCCCCAAAAAGTGACACCACACCCTAAACCATAAGTGAACTGTGGAATAACAACAATGAAAAGCAGGATGACATCAAAATGAAGCATCCCTAGAAAAAAATTACCGTATCAAAGCTTATCCTACAGCCAAGCAGTCAGTCATTACAAAAGGACATTTGACCACACTGGAAGACACCAGGTCAAGTTTCCAGAAGACTGAGGAAGAGAATTGGTCTAAACTTGTCACATACATGTGAACAGTCTCCTCAGCACTGTAACCACTGAGAGGAAGCCAGATCCTTAAGGCCATATGCTCAAATTTTTCTCTAATCCAAACTGACAATCAATTTGAATTCTGAAAAAATAAATAATGTCAAAATACAGCTTTATTCAGACAATTACAGACAGCCTATAATAGCCCATATTCCTCTTTTCTCTTAACACCTGTCAGCTTCTAAGGGGCAAAGACAGTCTTCTGTTTTCACGGAAGAAAGTCCAGTATACAATTCTGACCCAAGTTTAAAAACTAAATAGACCTTGGTAGGCTGAACAGAGATGTACCAAAGTACTACACATTAACTACACGAAGGGACTCTGGCCAGCTGCCCCTTCTCAGTGTTACGTTCCTGCTCCAGAACATGACACCCAACAGAGATTGGCTTTGTAAAAGAATTTTTAAAAAAGGACCATCTACTCTACAGACAAAAGAGGGAATTGAGTGTACTATCAGCAAGTTTGCTGATGACACTAAGCTGGGAGGAGTGGCTGACACGCCAGAAGGCTGTGCCGCCATCCAGCGGGACCTGGACAGGCTGGAGAGTTGGGCGGGGGATAATCTGATGGAATTTAACAAGGGAAAGTGTAGAGTCCTGCATCTGGGCAGGAACAATCCCAAGTTCCAGTATAGGTTGGGGCATGACCTATTAGAGAGCAGTGTAGGGGAAAGGGACCTGGGGGTCCTGGTGGACAACAGGATGACCATGAGCCAGCACTGTGCCCTTGTGGCCAGGAAGGCCAATGGCATCCTTGGGTGTATTACAAGGGGGGTGGTCAGTAGATCGAGAGAGGTCCTCCTTCCCCTCTACTCCGCCCTGGTGAGACCCCATCTGGAATATTGTGTCCAGTTCTGGGCCCCTCAGTTCAAGAAGGACAGGGAACTGCTGGAGAGGGTCCAGCGTAGGGCAACAAAGATGATTAAGGGAGTGGAGCATCTCCCTTATGAAGAAAGGCTGAGGGAGCTGGGGCTCTTTAGTTTGGAGAAGAGGAGACTGAGGGGTGACCTTATTAATGTTTATAAATATATAAAGGGTGAGTGCCATGAGGATGGAGTCAGGCTCTTCTCAGTGGCAAACAATGATAGGACAAGGGGCAATGGGATCAAGCTGGAACACAAGAGGTTCCACTTAAAATTGAGAAAGAACTTCTTCTCAGTGAGGGTAACAGAGCACTGGAACAGGTTACCCAGGGAGGTTGTGGAGTCTCCTTCCCTGGAGACATTCAAAGCCCGCCTGGACACATTCCTGTGCGACCTCACCTAGGCGTTCCTGCTCCAGCAGGGGGATTGGACTAGATGATCTTTTGAGGTCCCTTCCAATCCCAAACATACTGTGATACTGTGATACTGTGAAAAGTAGAACATAGCAGTAAAACTTGTGAACCAAATAAAGAGCAGTATCAGTTTTCTGGATCTCTCTTCTTCATGGAGAAGAAAGGAGTTCTATCAAAGAAAATACAGAGCAGTTTGAAAACCCACAATTAAAACCTAACATCTGTTTGCACCTATGCCAAAACCTTGGAGCCAATCTTTTACACTCCTGAAAAAGTGTTGCTATGAAGTCAAAATATTAGATGCCAAAACAAAAGGTTGGTTGTTTTTGTTTGTTTTTTTTTTGCAAGCCAAAGAATGCCCAAGGCAACGTAAGAATTGCTTGGAAGATGAACACAGAGACAACAAAATACGATCCCCTGCTGTTCTTGGAAAAGGACAAATTCTCTGAAAAAGGTATCTTTTGAATACAAAGTGTTTTAATTCATGCAATACCCAAAAGACTAGATGCCCAGAAGGGACAGCCATCAATATTATCTGGAGGTGAAGTCATTCTCCCTAAACCAAGCAAGCACTGTAACGCACTACAGACTCCTCAAGAAGTACAATTATTAACTCTCCTGGAATTTTGTGTTTTAGAGAGAAGTTGACATTTGGCCTGAGATGATTCTAAAGCGTGCCTGTTTCTCATGCAAACTCACAGAGCAGATAAGTGACTTATCCACGAAATGAACATTAAAAATACCCAACAATCTTCCTCCAAGTTTTTGCTTTTTTAAAAAAGAATTAAAAACTAAATATACTCCTGAAGTGTAAGTAAGCCACTTCACCTTATAAAGAATCTTTCAGAAAGAATTCCTTTAGGACAAAGCTTTCAGACTCCAAGGAATTAAATAAATAGCTGAAACTAATAGCTGTCACCTAATGAACATCAAGATGCACAAATGGCTAAACTTCCTCATAACACAAATTTTTCACTGTATTTTCAGCTCCCTTTACTGAGAACTATTACTGCCCTTCCAGAAGACGAAAGGCATGCAGACTGTAGTGACAAAAGATAGAGCTTTCTTCTTTCAAGTGTTTTAAATTAATAGATTTGTCATACCTTTCAGATGGCTTCACTTGCTGTTCTGCAGGAAAACTCTTCTCTCTCATGCCCTGAAAGTTAAGTTTGATTTATTTCAAGATTTATCTGAATGTATTTATATACTATACACAAAGCAAAGACAACTACTTGTAGTCTGTTGTTGTTTCGTTTTTTAATACCACTAAGTATAACTTGTCTACTTAAGCTTGTTCCCTAAGCAGTATGACTATCCACTCTGATCTCTGGCCTAAAATGCCAAAGAACTAACACCAGGTCATTTTTACATTCAGATTGATACTAGAAACACAGGTGCTTCTTTTCTGAAAGCGATGTCAATCTTTTTTTAAGTAAAGTTTATCAGGGACTTCATCTACAGCAAAGTGATCAGAACAGGTAATTAAGCTTATTGTCAGAAATCTCACTTGGAGCCTGTAGCTCACCTGAAAGAGTTTATAGACAACAGCAGCATGTTCCGTCATCGACACACAGCTTAGTGTATGAGAGCACACAAAAAGGAAAACGTTGTTTCTGTATTTTAACGTTCCTTCACTGAGAACAGTCTGACCCAACAGCACATCCTCATGTTCTGAAAATAACCACCAGCCACTTACTGTTCCAAAAATACAATTAAATCCATAAAACCTCGAAGTATCTCCGTCACAATGACTCCCACTGTCTTAACGCTTACCTCAAACATACCATTGGTACTCTTTGCCAAGAAAGAGCAACTTAGCAGAATAATTCGCTAGAGACATTCCAAACTTGTAAAAAGCAGATAAGGACCAGAAAATTTACTTACCTTGTGCTTTGTATCCACCCTCTGGTGAATTTTGCCAGAATCAGCAGCTGGAGACAGAGAAGGCTTAAAATACTGGGTCCGACTCACTGACAGAGAGATGGCCTTCGGGGTCACAAGCTTCTGGACAGGTGGATGCTGTGATTCCATCTTTGAAAAGGAAGCAGCAATCAATTTATCCTTGCACACCCACCCAAATTACCGCAGCATTTACTGATGAAAAAGTTACAGAATTATAAACCTCCCATCAGTTTCAGTACCCAGTGAAAATTATTTGGAAGTGTTGAAAGCATTTAGCTTGCAGAGGGAAATCACCAGAAAACCAGTTATGAAATCCAAAAAGCTACATAAGTAGCCAAAGTCTGACTGAATCCTATTTCAAAATTTGGCAGTTAACTTCACAGACAAAATAATTTGTGTTACTATAAACAAAATAACTCATGTTACTATAATATGCTCCCATCTTTTCCTCTCCTCTGCCCACATTGTGGTATTTTTTTCATTGGCTTAATCTATTAATTTAACATTCAAAGTGTTAAGCAGCTAATTATAGAGGCTTCTGGTTTTCATTTTTCCTACATATTCCTCCTTGAAAGCTACACTTTCCAAAAAATAAAAAAGTAAATGTTGTAAAACAATTTTAAAATAGTCTCATTCATTAAAATATGTTCCAATGTTTTAGATTTGTGTCAGATGCACTTAAAATACTGGTTTGACTTTCCTTGTCAAAGCATTTTCACAGACAGGAGTTGATTTTTAACAGAAAGCAATGCACATTCTGCAAAACTGACTTAACTGAATTGTGAAATAAGAAAGTCCCCAAAATCTGCAGTCTTAAGGATCAGAAGAATCAGAATGAGGATGCATGTTACTATTTAAACTAGTATAAATGGAAAACAGTGTTTACAATGCAGCTTTAATTTCCCAGTATCTTCCACCTCTTGGTAATAAAATTCATGCTGTACTACCTATGAAGTGAATAAAAGTACATACTTCTAATAATTATTATACTCACTTTGAAACCCTGAGTAAAACATGTTTTATTCAATTTCACAGCAAGTGAATGAGTAAAGGACGGTCCATTGCTGTTTCTAAATGTAAACAGAATTGGAACTGGAATAGTTGAGTTGGACAGGACCTACAACTAGTCCAACTGCCTGACCACTAGAGGGCTGAGCAGAGGTTAAAGCAAGGTATTAAGGGTGTTGTCCAGATACCTCTTAAACACTGACAGGCTTGGGGCATTAACCACCTATAAAGGAAGCCTGTTCCAGGGTTTGACCACCTTCTCAGTAAAGAAATGCTTCTGAATGTCAAGTTGGAACTTCCCCTGACTGATGCAGCTTTGAGCCATTCCCACACATCCTGGCACTGGATCCCAAGGAGCAGAGCCCAGTACCCCCCTCTCCACTTCTCTTCCTCAGGAAGCCGGAGAGAGAGCAATGAGATCATGCTTCAACCTCCTCTCCAAGCTGGACAAGCCCAGTGTCCTCAGCCACTCCTCAGAGGACATGCCTTCCAGCCCCTTCCCCAGCTCTGCTGCTCTCCTCTGGACACATTCAGCTACCTTCACATCCTTCTGAAATGGTGGGGCCCAGAACTGCACACAGTGCTCAAGGTGAGGCCGCACTAACGCTGAATCCAGCAGGACAATCACCTCTTTGCCCAGCTGGTGACGCTGTCTTTGATGCACCCCAGGATGGAGTTTGCCCGCCTGGCTGCCAGGGCGCACCTGCTGACTCACACTGTCCCTGCTATCACCCAGCACCCCCAGGTCCCCTTCTGCAGGGCTGTTCTCCAGCCACTCCTCTCCCAATTTATACTGGTGCACAGCGTTACTTCATCCCAGGTGCAGAATGTGGCATTTGTTCTGGTTCAGTTTCATGCCATTGATGACTGTCCAATGCTCCAATCTCTTTAGATCCCTCTGCAAGGCCTCTTATCCCTCAAAAGAGTCAACAGCACCTGCCAGTTTGGTATCATCAGCAAACTTGCTAATGGCGCATTCAACTTCTGCCCCCAGATCTTTGATGAAAATACTGAACAGATCTGGGCCTGGAACTGGGCCCTGAGGAACACCGCTGGTGATCGGTCACCAGCAAGATGTAGACCCATTCAATACAACACTTCGAGCTCTGCCCTTCAGCCAGTGCATTGTCTACCTGCTCATCCCACCACCGGACAACTTGCCCAGAAGGACGCTGTGAGGGATAGTATCAAAAGCCTCACTAAAATCCAGAAAAACTACATGTACCACCTTCCCTTCACCCGCTAGGCAGGTGATCTTATTGTAGAAGAATATCAAATTAGTTAGATTGAAATGTACAAATAAAAAAAATAAAAGTCACCCATTTAGACGTTTAGCACACTAAGAGCTATTATTTCTGGTGCAGATCCTCAAAATAACAAAAATATCATCAAAAATACCAGCAGAAGTTTCGCCTGAGTGCTGAAGCCTTCTGTCAACCATGCTTGCTTTAGAAGGAAAACACACAACCCTCTGCTTGGCACACACACCCCTCTCCTCCCCTTCCCAGCAAGGGCTACCCTTCCCCTGCCAAACTTTATGAATTCTAGTATTATGAACGGACAATTTCTCTACTTTTACCCAGTGACAGCTGCATGCAACATTCTCTTCTGACTGATGTCAGGCTCTCTGCTGCAAATCTGGTAGAACTTTCTTAATGCCTCATCACAGGTGTAGTTCCACAATTTAACTGAGAATCCATACCAGTTTTGTCCTCCATTATTTGGATAATATTTATGGTAAAAAAAAATAGATGCCCTCCTCTTCAAGATTCTTGTAATTTAGAATGTGTTAAAAGATGGTACAGGAAATTCAAGATGCTTGTAAACTCTGAAGTGACTATTAAATCAATTCTACTTCTAATCAATGCATTAGCATACAGACTTCTTGAGATATTCTCTCCACTTTTGCATTAAAACAGTAGAGGAAAAGTTTGCATGGAAGAAAAAACACACTTTTGTTCCTTTGGCTGCCTGGTCTTAAAGCAGTCTTTTATGGGTTTTACAATTTAATGAACTCAATGATACCCAAAATAAAACAGATTAAAAAACACTACTAGTTGTAATTTTTTTTAAATAAAAACAAAGGAAATCGTGATTTACCATAACATTATCACCAGTTCAGTGCTACCTCCAAGTTGCGATTTAGGAACATAATGTTACAGAAGTGACAACAGTTAACAATGTTCCTTCTCCTTTGAGCAGTAATAAAAAACATGAGTATCATTTTTTTTGCTCAAAATAAACATGGAAATCTGCACAAGATCAGTATGATAGCTCAATATTTCTATATTTCTGATCATTTATGCAAGAGAAAGCTTTCCTAAACAGAAAGATTATCATGCAACTTCACCCCAAGCTGCACAAGATAAAATTACTTTGTGTGTTCTAGAGAAGTTGTTCTTGACTGACTTATCAAGACACCACCACATAAAGATAACATAATCCTTAACCTGAGTAATCTTTACAGTACTTCATCCAGTGTGGGTAGAAAGACAGTTTTAGCAATTTTCACACAGCCCAGACAACTAGAATTCACATAATGCTAATATTAACTAGAATTCAGGTGTATGCTGTCATTGAGGCTTGTGACGTCTTCTAACAGCTATAAAGCATAGGAAGTTATCTGAGCTTAAGATGTTACTGGTTCTTACCTGGTTTCGTTTAGATTGGAAGCTAGTAATATCCAGTATACTTCTGTCCACAGGCTAAAGGAGGAAAAAAAAAAAAAGGCTAAATATTAGAGGACTTTTTTTTCCTAAGAGAGGGTTTCATCCAACAAAAACATGGGGGTTTTGTGATCAACTTACAGAAGATAGTGGACTAGAAACAGAAGATGGAATCCTTTTAGCATCCTGTTGAAAAAACAGTGTAATAAATTAAACTGGACACCACATAAGGAAGATCTTTGTCATCTACCAGCACCTTTACTATGCTTTTCAAACACATGAAACAAAACAGATTAAAAGGAGTGCCATTTACCGCCAAAGGGCTTGACATCTTCTCCAATGACTGCAAGATGCGCCGCGCTGTGGAACTTGTCACACCATAGGATTGCACGTTTGCTTGTTTAGCTTTCATTTGTCTTCTTACTGGTGGCTGAAAAATTAGCATTGCAGATGTTACGATGCTTCATTTTGATTTACACATGCATGTATTTTATGCCCTATGGTTATACTGATGATACAACCAATACCCTTGTGATGACAGGGAAAAATGCACTCCCTGGGCATTCAAGGCATGAAGAAAAAAATACACTCTCCTGATTTCATTTAAGTGAGGCCCCACACATACTGCACACAGGATAAGCAACAAAAGAATGATTTAAATGTAAAAGGTCCTAAAAGGGAAGATGTTAGGCCTGTAGGGCCTCTGAAGCAGTCATCAGGAAAACAGAACTGAAGCAAAGGCTTGTGCTACAGAAAATACTTTCAGTGACAAAACAGATCTCAGAGTTTCATTATGGTGTAAGCTTAAATCTTACATCTTAAAACCATATATACAATCATCATCAGGAATTTCTAGCTTTGCTTCTCTTGTTTCCTCCCTTCCCCCAAGATTACAGTTGACTGCAGATCTTTTAACTCTCTTTAAAAAGATAGAGATCTGATGTGAACAGTAACAGATCTAAACATTACACTGAAAAAGTAAACCATTGTATCTGCACCACATGACTTTGAATATAATTTTTAAAAACTTATTTCAGTGTGACTTTAAAAAAAAAGTACATTAAACCCCTCATGTAACCACATCATGCTTCCCATACTGCTATGTGAAGACAGGAAGCAGACCATACAGCGTGTGAAAAACACAAGCAAGACTCACTGTAATCCACAGCACGCAGCAACAAGCAAGCTAGTCCCTCCTTTAAAAGTCTAGTATTCTGATTCCTCATTTCAGCATAATCCACATTTGTTTTGTAAAATATCTAAACAGCTGACTAAAGAGGCCTCCTAGCTTACAGGAAGTTCTGAGTGTTCTGAAGTTTGATTTAACTCTAAGTCAGAACAAACCACAAGTTTTCAAGGTTTACCCTACATCAGGAACTTGTAGGTCCCCTTGTTTCATGGTAGAAACAGACTGTCAGAACAGGTCCAGCAAACTTTTATTTCCAGTTCCTTAAATAAAGCTCCTTTTGACTTTTGATTATTTTTTAAAAAATAAACGTAATTTTTATTTAAACACATTTCAACTGAGCCATGTTTTATTGACTTCCTTTCTAGATTCAACTCTAGCTATTGAGAGTTGTCAGCATTTTTAATTTGCTGGTTCATTTCAGAACGCAAAGAACTCTCAGGAGCAAATAACTTTTCAAGAGCTATCTGAAGGATATTAAAATAGAAAGCATTTCATTGTTTATCTTGAGACCGCATTTAGGATTGTGTGCCCCCCTCTAGGTAACAGAAGAGCCAAGGATCAGCACAGTTGCCTCTTAGACACTATTATAGTAAAGAGTGGACCATTTTATACACTATATTCATATCATCAGTGTGGGCATGCTTGTGGATGACCTGCAGACAAGTATCAGGCAGGTATCTTTTGCTACTAAAACCACAAGTTTTCAAAGTTATACCATAATTGGTTTTAATTACATGTTATTTTCACATAATACAGTCAGAGGTAGATGATGGCAGAAAACCGAATTTTTTTAAAGACTTAACAACAGAGGAAATCCTGACTACAAACAACTAGCCAGAACCTAAGAAGCTAGTGTCATTCTTGTGCATTATGACAATTATTTCTATGTAAACCGTTAAAAAAGAATTTCAACACAAATTGTTATTGTCTACATTTGTAGGCTGAGAAGGAAAAATAGGAACTGTGGCCACATTTTCAGCTCCCTCTTCCCAGCTCTTTTGGCAGTGCTACCCATTCTGTATTTCAATTATATTCTCCCTCACACCGCACTACTATTCTCATACCTGATAAGGAGCAATTCGGGCTTTTGTCTCCCTTGCTGCTGCAGCCGCACCACCATAAGTGGTCTTTCCAGGGTAAAATGGAGAATCCCCAAGCTGGCTTGTCTTAAAGAGAGAAGTGTTTCCAAGTGACTACAGAAAGGTATTATGATAAGTGGTTAGGAAAATGGCTACACATTCAAACTGATTAAAATTAAGACTGTGCAGTACTTACAGGAGAAGGAGATCCAAAAGCAGATAAATTGAATGCAGGTTTTTTAGAGCTGGCTGCATGATGCTGTGAGAGGGAATGAGATCTTTCAGCCTCTGTGGACCAGAGCAGCGGTGCTGAAGTATTTTTTGAAACTGTGATATCTGCCAAAATGAGACATACTGTATGTAAATGCCTTATGCACACAGAGAACTTTAATATTAAAGATCACAATAACTCTGGAGTCCTTCAATACAGAAAAATAAATCTTACAGAATGAAAAAGTCCCGCAACACTCATTTCTCCAGAATTCTTAACCTTCAGAGTTCTTCAAACAGATCAATTTCACATATGGTAGGAAAACCAAGTATCAACTCTGAGCATGAAATCTGCTCACAGAACTGCAAATACATTACCTTTGAGTAATTTCTCAAAAGCCTGCACAATAAGTTAATATTATTGTATGCTTCCAGTGCAGAGCCATTTTATTTTCTCTTCTTCTGTAGCAAAATAAAAAGGAATGCATAAAACACTGGTGCCTCTATAATGATACAAAGTTTTTCTATGTTGGTAAAGGGTCAGACGCCAGCACAGGTCAGAATTTTAGAGATTTTGAGCCTGAAAAATTCCCCAAAGGCTGAACTAACAGACTTAACGACATATTTTCCATGTATGTTTTAAGGAGACACACCAGAAAGCTCTAGTAAACTCAGGTTTTATTGCTAAAGCCTGGCAACATCTACTCTGAATTGTAAAAATATGTCCTCCAGAGAAATTGCTAAGCATGCCTCAATTCCTGTTTATATGGAAGACTACCAAAAGCTGCAGACCTGCTGGTTGCCCTTTCTCAGTGAGATCACCTATGGTGTGCATTCCTTACTGAATTCAGCAAAAGACATGGCAGTACTAACAACTGATACCTTCTACCAAGAAAAGCCAAAAGAGAAGCCCAAAACTTGTCCAGGCAGAATAGCTTGTTGATTGACTTCTGGTGGAAACACAGGAGGACATCTTGCATTTCTATTTGTCACTTTCATATTTAGCCAGCTGTCAGTTAAGACATCCTGTGTCACTCTTCCTTCCAGGCAATCAACCTAGCTGCCAAACTACTGCGAATCATCTTCTGTTCCTTCTATCCCAGTTCAAGATTTAAAGATCACCTAACTAAACGTGTGTTTTTATCAGCACCAACTATTTGCAACAGGTTTATATTAAAAAGGTGACAGGATTATATACTTCTAAAATACAAAAAATTTAATTCTAACATCCAAAGCTGACATTCACCTATTTTATTTACTAAGGTGATGTGCAGTTTTAAAGAAGGCAAAGTACCACATGTTACCAAAAAAAAACATTTAGAGAACATGAAAATTATTACCTTTATCAGACGCTCTAGAGGAGAAGCCACTCGTCGTTGAGATGTTATCATCATCATGCTGAGAGGTAGAATCTTTTATTTCTTTTACAAGAGACAGTCCAGGACTGCCAATGCCAAATGAAGAAGATGTAGAGGGCTGACAGTGTGGTACTGTGGAATCCAACATGGTGCAGTTCAAATGGCTCCGATGAAGAGAGGGCCTTGTTAACACGTCTGAGAAGTTCAATGCAGATCTACTTGTGGATGGTTCTAAACAAGAACAGGGAGACAATTAGCTTTCCTGTAGGCAAGCTCACAGAAGCCAAAACCTGTTTTCGATCAACAGTCATACTATTGCCAAGTCCTAAGCACAAAAATAGAGAAGCCGAATTTAACTTGCTCCTCATCCAGATAGGGTTTCATCTAAATGTCTGATTACAACAGCAACACTGCTTGCAATACTAAGTATTAATGTCACACTGAGAAGTAGTTACTGATGAGGTTTTACAACACCAAATTCTGACCGCATGCTCAAGAGTTTTAACACCGGGTCTTTCACTCTATCAAACATGTATGAATTCCTTCCTCTGACAGATAAAGCTTGCAATAAGCTTTAAAAACTTTGGGATGACATGGTAAGTTACAGACAATGCTGTAGTTTATACAATCTTGTAACACAGGTGTTAATCTGAACACATAACATTAAGTTGTATTTGCAGAGGTTTTTGGGGAGTTTTGTTTGTTTTGGTGCCCACCTCCACAATTCTATCACATCAGGTCATGCTACAAGGTAAAAACAGAATCATAGAATCGTTTAGGTTGGAAAAGACCTTTAAGATCATTGAGTCCAACCACTAACCTAACACTGCCAAATCCACCGTAAAACCATGTCCCTAAGCGCCACATCTATACGTCTTTGAGATGACTCAGCCACTTCCCTGAGCAGCCTTTTCCAGTGCTTGATAACTCTTTCGGTGAATAAATTTTTCCTAATAACCAGTTGAAACTTGAGGCCATTTCCTCTCATCCTATCACTTGTTATTTGAGAGAAGAGACTGGCACCCACCTCACTACAGCCTCCTTTCAGGTAGCTGTAGACAGGGATCAGGTCTCCCCTCAGCGTCCTCTCCTCCAGGCTAGACAGCCCCAGTTTCCTCAGCTGCTCCTCATCAGACTTGTGCTCCAGACCCCTCACCAGCTTTGTTGCCCTTCTCTGCACTCTCTCAAGTACCTCAATGTCTTTCTTGTAGTGAGGGGCCCAAAACTGAACACAGGATTCAAGGTGCAGCCTCACCAGTGCCGAGATAAAACACCATCTCTTATCTACTAACTTTTGAGATTTTTCCACAATGGACAAGTAAGCATCTTGGCCTCAGTGATGAGTATTTTTTCCCCACAAACCAAATGGTCTGTAAACACTGCCAGTGTCCTGCACAAGGTGGTCTCACAGCTACGACTCGCTAAGTAAACAGAAGAGCTATTAATGGATATCTTGCCTGATATCCACCTAAGTCCACAATCTCTCTCAGGAATTCTGGGAATGAACATGATTTTGAGTCACTATCCTCTTGATATTTGCACTGAAGCTTAAACGAGCTAGTTCAACCTTCATAACCACCACAGTCTCTGTCTCCAGAGCACTGACAGATTTTTAAGACTGTTCTGCTTGAGATAGAGAGTTATCAGGCTGAAGGCTGACCAAGCAAAGGAATACAGGCTCTAGCACATTGGTATCTCAGAGCTGATGAAACAGGCTTTTTACAATTTTAATAGTAATAATAATTATAAAATCTTATTTTTAACTATAGCAAGAAAGATTGGTCTTCAACATCCACAGACTGCAATACAAGCTACTAAAGACTCTAGGCAGTCCATCTGCTCCTGATTTCTTGGAGCTAGAAAGTTTGCCGTGCAGCTGTTCTTACTGAAAGGTCCTTTCACACAGTTCTTCAGGAAAGCCAACACGTGTTCCTCATTCATGAAGACCTTCTCTATTCCTTTATCCAAACTTACTCTCAAGCCACAGCTACACAGAAAGCAACAGAACTCCTTACATTGGCAACAAAGATTTCCTCATTGTTTTTCCTTCTTCCAACAACAGAAGCAACTGACTTTCTACACAGATGGTTATGTATGTGTGCTTAGATAAAGCTTCTCTCCTTATTAAAAATTAAGTTCCACAAACCTGCTACTTTAAGAAAAAATCAAATGAGAGTATATGCAAATTTACAGAGGAAAACTACAGAAAGAGTGAGTCAGAGGGACTGGATTTAAAACATGATCTTTCATATGGTAAAGGATTGCAGACTTCTTTGCCAAGGGCCCAAATAGGTTTTCAAAGACCCCATGCTAGCCATGCATGCACCTTAATGTTATTGAATATTTTAAAAAATAATAATAATGTCATAAACCAAGCTCCCCAGTTATCCATTAAGCTAACAAGGAACTTTACTAAATTGATTGAAGAAGCCAAAGGAGAAAAAAAAAAATCAGGACATGAAAAGGAATTTTCCCCTGGCATTCTAGAATGGGGCCTTTTGTTTTAAGGACAACAAAACAAATTAATGTTTTATTACTTCAGGCAGTAAGACAGACTTCCATTCCAGATGTTTTAAAAAGAAAATGTAACCCAGAACAGTTGCAAATGAATATCATCAATGTTTTGCACCTGGTTAGTTGACTATCTGAAGTTAACTGATGACTTTGATGACTTCTAAGAGATGTAAGACATCCTCCAGTATGTTTCATAATTATGTTCAGAGTTTAAAGCTACGACAGTTTCACAAACAGTTGCTGGGGTCTTTTTGTTTACTTGGGGAGGTGTTGTTATTTTTTTTTTAATTTTGTCGAAATGGTCCTTCCAGCTTCCTTTAGAAATTTAGATTCAAAACCAGAAATATGTGAATAAATACAGATGGCCAGAATACTAAATGATTTTTCGCATACCTTCTAAATTAATTCTTGCTGATTCAGGCGTGACTCGCCCATCAATCATTATGGTATCTTCATTTGCATAATCATGGTGATAGTTTACTGGATTCTCTTCCTGGTTTGTAGATTCATTTGTGTCTACACATTCATCCTCACTTTTATTGAAATACTTCTGTAACCATCCTGGTACAATGCTTTTCACTGATTCTGTCACTCTGCTAATGATTCCCTGCTTGAAGGAAAAAACACTTGTTAATTACACAAACACAGTCAACAGCATAGGCTGGCATGAAAGCCTGCACAGACCTTGAAGACAGACATTCAAATAGCAAATATTCAGAACAAGAATTAGGTAGAGCGAGTTGATACTTGACATAGCATCTCTAGAACTCTGGGACATGCAGGACAAAAATTCACCTAAGATGGATTTACTAACTTATTAGTTTCTACACTTCCCAGTGACCTCAGCAATGTTTAAAATTCTGAAATTTCAGCCAAAGTTCACCATAGGCTTGTCAAGTCACAAGGCCATCAGGAAATTCTATTTCTAAATAACTCCTGATGTACAAACTTTTTTGAGGACTCCTCCACTTCACATCCTCACTTGAAAAACCACCAAAACCAGAAGCTCAGCAGCTATCTACAGTGATAGTGATGACCACAATAGCTGAGATCATCAGTGAACTTAGATATTTCCAATGTTTCTAATGCTAAACTGCAGTAGCAACGTGTATTAAAAAAAACCCACCGTTATGCTCTGAACAGTTAGGGTATCCTGAAAGAAATCCTGGAAGAAACACAGCTATAGTTGAATAAGATGCTTCACTACAGGACTGTTAAACAGATCAGTTTTGATTGAATTTCATTTCATGGTATGTTCAAGTTTTGGATCTCCAAACATTAACATTTTGCAGTCACTGAACACACAAAAGCCATTTCCATGTTGACGTTTACCAACTATTTGCAATGCTTACATTCTACATTTACGAAATATTTATTTACCCTTTTGTTTTAGGCAGTCACTTGGTTCCCCATCATGCCCTCAAAATTTCAACACACTTTCCTGTCAAATCTCAACCCGCACAGCAGAACGCTTGCAGCACGGAGCTCCCTCCTCCTTACACTGCCTGCAGCCACAGAACCAGCTGCTAAACTCTGCAAGCTGCAAACAAACGTGACAGCTAGCTCAGCAATTTCAACACTTCGAAAACTGAAAAGCAGCAAGAGTTAAACAGATTTTTGTTGAACTCCATTGTCAGCTGCCAACACACGTATCAAAGGCTCTGCCAAGGTGCTTAAAATATTTTTCTGAGCTTAGGAAACAGAATTTTCTAGTCAAAATTGTTATTCACGTGTAGAATATTGAAAATATTCTTTGAGCATGTAACAGATACAGTCTAATAATCTATTCTGAAACAAGAAGAACTCTGCTGTATTCAACTTCCTTTAAAAATGTAGCACACAAATTAAAATAGGAGCCCAAATCACTTACTGAAGTCTTTTGTACATGATAATGCAAACACAAACTCACACAATTCATGAACAAATTAGACAACTTTGAATTTGGAGTTAAGAGGGGGTGGGGAAAAGAGCGAGGAAGGGAAGGTAGGAAACAAAAAGTCTTTTTACAGAAAGCCATATTAATTTACAATTTGACATTTTTCATAATGATCTCTGATTTAATCTTGTACTTGCGCAAAGACAGAATAAATATCCAGGGAGAGTTTAAACCTGACAGAATACAGCATAATAAACACATCCATCACAATTACTACACTAAGATGCATGCAAGTATACCACGGTCAGCATCTTGCCTCAGCTTTCCAACAAAAACTAACTACCTGTAATACCAAAGTTCACAAACAGTTCGGTGCACAGTACCAGCAATGAAGCATCTCACCTTACCCTATCCCCAGCCCCTCTTTCCCTGTGACACCCTCTCCCCCTTTTTGGGGGTTAAGTATTTTGCTGCTATGAATAAAAGCTTATCAGGAACTTACAGGAATTAAAATTTGCCAAAACAAGCAAATGTTTGGGTCACAAACCGCATCCAAGGCAATGCTCTTTCCAAAAAGCTAAACTGAATTCAGTATTGCTAGAGAGTCTCTCCATCAGAAAATAGATATTATTTGCCATAGAACAGACCTGTATGATTCTCTTGCTGAAGAAATCCCAGGACTGAAAGCTACCTGAGACTCAGGATGGAAGACGTAGGCATCCAGAAGAGAGAACACACAATCATTAGTGATCCAAGTAAGTAACTGGAGAATCTAAGTACACCAATAATTAACCAAGATGACATTTTACCATCTATATCTAAAACCAGAATGGTTTGACCCTTTCTGGCCTATGGCAGCCTTGCTGGCAATCTCCACATCATCAGCACTTTAAGACTAAGCTGGGTATCACAGAGTAACTTCCCAAATCAATTCAGGAGCTGGAACTTGCTCAGTGCAGCCATACTGTGGCAAGTACTAATAGCCTGCTCCATCTGGCTGAGGTACAGTGGAAGACAAGAAGCATAGTTTTACGCTCCAGAATACTGCTGGCTTAGTGACAAAGCAAGGAAAAGCAAAATATATGGAAATGCACCTCCATTTTCTGACTGCAAAGTGAAAAAGTTGATTGAAGGCACTGTGAAAAAAATAGGCAGGCCATTATAAACAAGCCACCATCAAATACAGATCTTGCTAAAAAAAACCAAAAAACAAAACCCTCCCCCTAAAAATAACACATGCACCCCAGGTATACACATTCACAAAAAAAAAAAAAAAAAAAAAAAGAAGAATAATTCCTTATGGTATTTCCTACCAGCCCATCACAGCTGAAAATTGATCAATAAAGGACCATGGCTGGATTCCTGTCCAAGTCAGGCAGCTAAGGTGCAACTGACCAGCTACACTTTTAAACATGCACACTCCATACCCTTGCTATGACATTTCTATGCCTTATATCGTCTTTAAAGCTGGCATTTTAGTTTTACTCCAACTTTTCATTTTCTAGTTCTTCTGTTTCAGCACATGGGTTTGAACACTCTCTCTGCCTACACATGCAAGACAAGCCAACCCTGTCAGCAGCAGAGCACCCTCCCTCTACTGCTCCTGCACCACCACCTCTGTATTTTGTCCATCCCACTGACGCAAACAGATCTTTAGAGGTGAAATACCGAACACTCAACACAGGACGACTCTAACATGCTTATTCCTCTAGCAAAATCTGAGCAGACTGCTCAGATTGCAAGCCCCTGCTGTCACAATTTTGTACCAGTCCCTTCCTGAACAGCTTCATTCACTACAGCTACACCAAACACGCTACTGCACAAAAACTCTTCAGTTCCCAGGGCCAGGTTGGGAGTGGAAGCAGCGGTGCTGGCACATGGCTTTAACGCTCATAACTCCTCATTTCTACAGGCCAGACAGGCATCAAACTTAGTATCGTGGAAGGGCAGAAGATGCCACAGGGCAATCCTGACTGCACATAGCAGCGTTTTAGTCAGTGAATGTGTTTTGGTCCTTAAGTGACTGACTTCAGCAGTCTGAGAGCTGCTGTCAGTACCCACGGCTGTCAGCTCATCCCAAATGCATTCATACTCTATTCTCATCATAAAATATCAGCAGGAAAGCAGAACAAAACAACAAAAAACCTGAAAAGAGGCAGCAGCTTAGGAACAGATATTTACAACGGCTTTTCAAATCCTGTGCATCAACCTGTCTGCAGCTCCGCTCAATATATTCTACGTATACAAATGCCACAGCAACTACAGTCACAGTTACTCAAGGCATATTGCTTTAAGATGCAACTCTAAGCAAAAGATCTGTAGATACAAATACTAAGCAGTAAACAAACAAGTGTCCTAATTTACTACTTTAAAATATAATCTTTTCAAATGATCTCTATAAGGAAAGAAATATACCTAAGTTATGGTCACAGTTTAACGACCAAACTTAAAAGCAGGCAATTTCCTGGCCAAAAATATTTATGGAATAGGATGCTTTTCCCACTCATGTCTTTCACATAGCAATGGAGGAGGACAGTGCTGGCAAGAGTACTCAGCAATGATGTATTACTGGAAAACACCTATTTTTGTAAATGAGTGGATCAGTTTGAAAGGTTTAAGTAAATCCCACTATATAACACAGGAAATACTAAAAAAATTATAAAGGTCATGCACTAATATGAATTTGTCAAGAGGTGCAAAATACACAACCAGATAAAAGACCCAATTTCCACTTCACTATATGCACAGCTTCCAGAGTATCAAGATTTTCCTCCAGGCCTCTCAGATTTTTTGTTCCCCATCTCAAGCTTCAAGTTATTAAAACATACGAATTAGTAAGTCCTCAAAAAGAAAACATGCACCTAATGAAGAAGTTCACTGAGACAGAGCAGATCAATCTAACCTCTTCCAGCCATCAGAAAGGAACTATCGTGCTCTGTCCATCCTTCACAGTTACCTCATGCCAGCTCCGGTGCATCGCAGGATACTCTAGAAACTAGCAGAATTCATTAATCTGGCAAAAAGTACATATTTCTCTGCTGGACTAATGAGTTCAACTGGCTCAGTGCACCAGAGCTGGCCCATAGAGAGAGGAAGATTGGGCAGCCAGGACAAGAGGAAGAAGAAACTAAACTTCCTCCGTTCTGTGTCCAGACTGCTGTTAAAGAGACCATCCCTTTCTCTTCTTCCACTCACCCTTCCCTGGTGCTGCATTGGCACATACACGCAGCCAAGTGACAAACTGTATGAGGGCTCTCTCAAATAGATCTAGACAAAAAAAATCTGTCGATAGACTGTGGCAGTGAGGACTGCCCTTCAGGGGCAGCAGGTCATGCTGTGGCTGCAGGGGTGCTCATGCAGGAATAGAAATGGTAACATGACGTGATCGCCTCTTGGAGTCGCACAGACTCAGACTGGCTTAAACTAACCCTGCTTTTGCTATTCCGTGAGTGGTTTCAATTTCGATGTAGGACAGCAGAGTTTGATATTTCATTTAGAAAAAAGACAATAAAAACTTATGACTTAATATGAACAATATGCTACAGGAATGCAATTAATTATGTAACATTTGAAAAACAACAATTTTAAGGCAAGTGGACTAGTGCAGATTCATTTCTAAAAGTCATGAAAAGAAGATTATGATTCCAGGCACCAATGTATTTCCTTCTTATTGCTTGAAGTGATCCTTATTTTCCTCAGTCCAGTTAGCTTTAGAATAAACACCCCAGGGAAATTCAGGTGCTTTTTTCATTTTGGCAGTGGTTGCACATCTTTACCCCACGATTATCACTTCCATCTGAGTGCAAAAAGCCAGTGTATGCTCTGATAGATAAGTTGGTGTCTACCCCACTAGATTAAATCCTTGTGACACTGAATGGTTTCCTCTCCAGATTTAGCAGAGTATGATAACACACGTTTTATATTTAGGATTTAAACACACAGTTTAGTCATAAAATTGTCTATCTTATTTATAGGTATTCTCTATACAGTAAGACCCAATTCATTACAATATTTCAACATCACCAAACATAACTGATAACAGAAACACCAAACTCTTCCTCTTTCCCACATTTATGGTAAGTTTATACATACAAAGGCTTTCAAGGCATCAAACCCCATAGTAGTTTTTCCACCTCCTGTAATATACTAGACTTCCAGCAATGAATTAAACATTTTCAGAGCCACTTCTCCTAAAAGCACTCACAAACATGGTATCACAGGCTAATGTTCAGTACGTAGTAGCGAGCACACGCTATGTATGTAAAACACTAGCAAGGGCAGGCCAAATTCTTCAGCAACTCCTGAAATAATGGTGAAATACCATTCCAGGGCGACTCACAGCTTGGTGATGTCCATCCCCTTGTTGTGTGCAGACAAGGTTTTTTAGATAACTTAAGTATACCTCACAAAATTAAGTACTTACTGCTACAAAATTTCACTCCTGCCACTTTAGAGTGGCACTCGAAAGTAAATCACAGTCTTCAAAGAAGACCATAATTAAATTTTTAAGTTAAATGTAGTGTGAGCAAGACAGTGAAGTACTCTCATGCTCCCTCTGAAATATCTTTCCTATCCATGCCGATCTACAAACTGACCTGACAATACAATGTGCAAATGGTTTTGCAAAATGTAATACGTCAATCCTGTTGCACATTCAGTATGTTATCTTATTCAAAACATCAACCACGTAAGTCAAAATGAAGAAAACCAAAGAACCATCTTAATTATCTTCTGTGATCACCTGATACTTTAGCAAAACTCAAAGTCTTCCTACTTCTCAAGTATTGTACATAGGCATTGTCTAGAATATAGAAGTTAAGCCTCACAAATTCTAAATCAGCAGAACCTGCAATCACTTTAAATAGGACACATGTAACCCTGCCACATATACTTCTTGACTAGATTTTAGAATGTAAGAACTAGTGCCTAGGAGAAACTAAAACATTGACTCTCAGGCATGACTGCTTTAGCGAAAGCGGCAGCTATAGTTATATCCTTTGAACATTTGAAAGTAGGATTCTGAAACTGTAAAGCCAAGGTAGGCTCACCTCTGCTGCAGGGCAGTAATCTTCGGTCATAAGGGGCAGCAGTGTCTTTCTGGCCATATTTTTTCATCACAGCCCAGCTGACAGAACCAAGAGCATCTCACAAACAGATAACCAGTACCTCCAAACACTGTTCTCTTATCAGTAACATGAAAAATTGCCATTACACACACAGATTATTTTAGCGCTTGTAAGCAATTGCATCTACAAGTCTGTATATATTCTACCACTCTGTAAATTTAATAACAAATACTGAGGACTGACACTAGAAGAGGTGCACTGTCACAGCTCATTTTACCACGTACCTAGTTGCACCACAGTAATTCCTTAATACAGCTACATTCAAACCATTTTAAACCTTGTTTAGATACGCTTAGCTTGGCGTGACTTAAGCTACAAATGTACCTATATTACAGGCTTGCACATACTACTACAGCTTTTCCTCATCAATTTAATATTTTGTCACTGTAAATCTTTCAGTGTTTCACTAGATCTGTAATCCAGTCTCAAAGAAAATGCCAGTTGAACAGTTCAACTCTTCGCTTGGTTTACTTCAGTCTTGGAGGTCACCAGACCTTGAGCTCTAATAGGGGAAGGAGTCGTGAGACACACCTGCTTCCAAAAAGGCAGATGATTCAAAATACAGTCATAACTAAAAGCAAAGTCAGCCAGCTTTCCAGGACAGTCTTTTTCCAACACCAGAGCAATGGAAACAATAATAAATATGGAGAAACAAAATTTTCTACTGGCACAGGTATTCACAAAGCTCACATGTGCTAAAACTGTAGGTAAGATTTCAGTGCATGTTGGTGTCCACAATTTTCCCCAGCAAAGGTGAATGTAAACATGAACTTAAGCTTTCTTTAAAAAACATGGTGGTCACAATCAAGCCAAACACACACAAAGGCACTGTAATTAAATGCAACATGCAATTATGAGATGACTTATAGAAACTCAAAGGGAACTCCTCCCTCAGAACTATTAGTACTGCTACCCCGATACAGAAGCTTTAGTGCTATCGCATTTCTTACACAAAGGGGAGAAAAAATATTTAAAGTCTTCTCTTGTCAAAAGAAGGGGAATGTGTTCGTGAACTCTCCAACAAAAACAAAGAAAAGCAAATCTCGTAGTTAAGAGAAGATCTTTTAATTGTTTTTGTACAGTAATCTAGGATACCACAATGACAAATAGTGTATCAGCAAATTGCAAAAGTACTTATGCTTCAGGCAAAGTTAAACAAGCTAGTTCATACTTGCCTTCACTCAATTTTAAGATGGTCCAACTGACTTGGCTTCAAAGGTTTAGAGTACTCACCCTGTCCCTTCCACCAACAAGGTTAGGGGTATAACAATCTGTCACCAGATGTGGTGATAAATAGCAGCAAATAACACTACCTTCAAGTGGCTCAACTGTTAGCGAAATTAACACCTCTCTGGCTTAAATGGTGCATTTAAATTGTACCTTCAACTAAGCAGTTGTAACGGGCAAATAAGACCTATATGTAGTGTTTAGGTGTGAGGAGAAAGTCAAGACTTTCATGCAGCACTATAAATAAAAATAAAATAAAATATGGAATGTAGTGGCAAGAAGGGAAGACACCTGGCACAAGAGATCTGTACAAGCAAAAATAAGAAATATGTCCAAATTTAGTGCAATTGTTCATGAAATTGCATAAATAAGTAACTTAATACCCTAACAAGTAATAAAAAACTTACATAGTGGTTAGAATTCTTCATTAGAAAAATATTGTGGGCACTTAGTAATTATTCAGCATTGAAGACTTATACCGTACATTACAAAAAGCACAGAGTAGTTTTCATTACAATGTCTTAGTAGTACATACCAAGAAACATATACTGAGGAAGATCTCCTCCCTCTTTTTTTATGACTGTTCCAGTATGACTATTAGACATACCATAGATGTACAATAGCTACACAATTAAATACTGGGTTGATTATACCTAATATTAAAAAGCAAAAATCTCACAGAGTTTTTGAAATTTAACAGCAGAAAATTTGAAAAGTGTATCTATCACATGACTTAACACTAAAATCTAGAAGACAAAAAAAAAATCTGGAAAACAGTAATCATAGAGAAAAGCCTCTTAGCTATTCTCTTCTTGAGGGCAACCTTGCAATTTTCTCTAGATAAAATGCAACAGTGAGATAGAGGCATTATTGCTTCCCTGAAAGAGCATCATAGCCCTGAAGACAGAATTAGAGGACAGATCAACAAAAGGATTACTGACCCACCCAAAGTAACACTGACATTTATGCTGAAGCCACAATGCCTGTGCGTGCTCCGTGGTCCAACAGCAGCAACGGCAGAACCGTGTACACACAAATGCTGTAGGGCACCCCAGAGGTCACCTACTCAGAGAAGGGCCAAGAACAGCAGGTTGCCCGCAGCTGTGTCCATCTGGGTTTTGAACATCTCCAGGGACTAAGACCTCTAGGCAGTTCTTCCAACACACTGGCTATCCTCATAGTTAGAAGATTTCCCTAATATGAAATCAGAACTTCTCATTTTGCAACTTGAGTCCATTGTCTCTTTTCCTGTTGCTATGAACCTCCTAAAAGAGCCTTGCTCCACCTTCTCTACACCCTTGTCAGGTATTTGCTCTTCTTAAGCTGAACAAACACAGCTCTCACGTGCCTCAGCCCCCTAATCACCTTGGTGGCCCTCGACATCTTTTTTTTTTTTTTTTTTTGTACTGGAGAGGCAAAAATTGGACATAAAACTCCAGATGCAGTCCCAGAAGTGCTGAAAAACCACCTCCCTCAACATCCTTCCCACATTCTTACTAATACCGCCAAGAATGCAGTTGGCCCTGTTCATCTCAAGGGCATGCTACTGATTCAAGGTTCAACTTGCTGTCCAGCAGGTAGATGGGGTTGTTTTGTCCCAGATGAAAGACTTGGCATTTGCCTTTATCAAACCCTATGAGGTTCCTGGTAGACCACTTCGGTTGAGATCCCTCAATGGCAGCCCTGTCCATCATACAATAGGGCTGACGTTCCCCCAGGTTTGGTATCATTTGGGAACCTATTGAGGATGCATGACATTTCTTCATCTCAGGTTATTAATAAAGACGTATAACAGTGCCAGCCCCACTATCAACCCCTGAGAGCCTATATTAGCAGTCAGCTGCCACTGGAACTTTGTACTGCTGATCATCACCCTTTGAGGCCAATGGTCCCACTAATTTTCCAGCTGCTTTACGGTCCACCTGACAAATCCGTATTTCACCAGCTGGACTACAGGGATAACACGGGAGACCATGTTGAGGGCTCTGCTAAAGTCCAGGTAAACAACATCCACTACTTGCCCCATGTCCACTAAGCCAGCCATCCCACCACGTTACGAATTTGTTACAGGATGATACGGTAGCCCATACCTACACTAATTCGAAATAGCTCTGCTCAAACATTTTTAGGCAGGCAGAAGTTCTGAACTCAGTCCCCTCACAGTCCTTAGAATCATCAGCAGCACAGTTCCTCCGCAGCAGGGGAGCAAGAACCGGTTCTAATTACTGACTGGAGGAATAAATAACTCAGAGGAAGTGATGTGCTGCCAGCATCCAAAGGCAATTTGCAGTGTCCCAGCTAACACAGTCAATTATTTCATCTGTTTTTTTTTTCTTCTCCTAAGATACCGCACACTAATATTGTTTTTCTCCAATACTTCACAGTCTCCAAGGCTGTCATGACAACACTTCAAAAGACAAAACCCAAAGTATTAATAAAATGCTATAGCAATCATCGTCTACAATTTGTTGTACCACTGACAGCACTGTTAGCCTAAACGAGAGAAAACTCTCAATATCTCAGTTTAAAAAGTTCTTCACAACCAAGATACATTTTTGTTTACGGTAGCAGTAGAAAGCCAAGTACCACATTTAAACATCTGGTTTCCTAATACAATTTGATATTGTTGGGACAGAGACAAAAGCTGTGATGTTAACTACTAGACCATTCTTTTAAAACAAATCTTTAAATACACATTAAACATTTCTTCAAATCTATTCACTTTAGCTCAATGTGCTAACGTATTACTGAACCAAAACAAGCAGAGAGAAGCATACAAATATAAATACAACCACCTAAGCAAGCTTCAAGGTGCAATCCTATCGATAGGACTTAAACCAACACAATTCTACTTGTGGAGGTCCGCATAAACATTCTTAATAAAGATTTTTTTAATTAATATTTTCCTGCTTCAGGTTCATGAAACATTAGTTATTATACATCACTCAATATGATACCCTAGGAAATCTTTAGCATGAGTTTCAAAATTTCCTCCCAAAATAAACCAGGTGGTTTATAAGATTCCTTCTGCCTGATGTCACCATCCACCAAGAAAATCCCATGCGTACATCAAACAATAATTTACAATTGGTCTACCTTCAAGACAGTAGCAGGTGATAATGGAATCATTTAGACATTGCTGCATCTAGTTTAAATTCCCAATCCTGTACCTATTCCATTCGGGAAGAATGTTACATGAAGTTTCAAGTGACTTTGTGAAACTCACCCATCCAGAAAGGTTTTCACAACCAGGATCAGTGAACGCACCTTTCAGTGGCCTTCTGGTTCCCCCTTTCAAGCAACATCCTAACTATACCAGGACAAGACCAACTAAAGGCATGCTGAAGCTTATGCTGGTTTCACCAAGGAAAACATCCTTGGACTGTTCTCTTGTATATCGGTGTAGCACATCTACATGTTCCTGCTCCGACAGGGGGATTGGACTAGATAATCTTTTGAGGTCCCTTCCAATCCCCAACATTCTGTGATTCTGTGATCTACATTATAAATATGCACTGGCACATACACACATAAGAAAAACCAAAAATTTATCACTCCCCAGCAAAATTTTCAATCTACAAATATTATCCCTAGTATCAAACAGCTCTAAGCTGAAGCTTAACATAAACGTACAGGTTTATTGGAAGGTTATAAAGCCTTTTCAGATAATTGTTTTTTCGCATGCTTCAATCTGCTTCCATGAAAGCCCAGGAGAGCCAAAGTTCTCTACATTTTCATTTGATTAACTATTAAATAAAAAAATAACCAAGAAAGTTATTTGATTCTCTTCTCCTATAAGTCACATCTTGAATCTTTGAAATGTGTATGTTACCTGGATGAGAATGGCACCGTTCCAGGCTAAACCAGCGCCCATGCACAAAAGTGCAAAACTAAACATAAAATTATCAGGAACATAGACATGCTATACTAGAAGCTGTGTAATAAGTCAACAATGTAAACACTCATCCCATTAACACACCCACACTAGTAATTCCAATCATCAGCCTACCTAAATGGCTCAGACAAACCAACATTTAGAAGCACTGAGGCCACATCCAGAGGATGAAACCCAGATATTGAGTGCAACAGCTCCCTCACACGTGCTTAGCTCTGAAAGAAGCCGTAATTTTAACCCAAGTGCCTAAGCTCCTTACACAGTACAGAAGGAGGCTGGATATTTCAGCACGAGATGGCTGAGTAAACAGGTAGCATGCTAACCACAACATAATCTAAAGTCAATGCATTCAGTGTGGACCTGTCAGCATTTAGCCACCAGGAAGGCACAGTCAATGGGGAGGGACTCCTCAGTTCTACTCCCAGAATGCTCAACACAGAGACACAAAAAGGCTCTCCTCTTTCCAAGATGTGATTCCCACCCCACAAACCTTCGCAGTGGGCAAGTCTATACCATATTTAATCAGCAGTGCTGCTGCTTTTTGTTTGTTGGTTTGTTTAATAATATAGCTGCTGACAGTGCACTTTTTGTAAGGCTGGATGGTAACTCAGAAGGGAAAATACCACAGTTTAGTTCCTTCACTAGTAAGGGAATTTGTGCCCATTGTCTGCAACCTCCAGAAGATTACACAAGCTGCAAGTCAGAGTCCTTTCTTCCAGGCAGCATCTATTAACTGCTCCTGTTTGAGTCTGGTTTAAAAAAAAACAAAACACACACACACAAACATAATGAAACACGGTTCTAAAGTTTAATGATCAGGCACCTTTGGAGAAAAGGCCAGGAAGTATTAGGCTTTGCATGTTTGCTCCAAGGAACATCTAACATAAAAGAAATTAAATTCTGAAATCAAGGATCAGAGCCTGCACATCTCCAGTCTTAGAAGGCAATGTCTTCTTATACATCCTCCTTCTGGCTCAGTGAATCACGCATTCTTTTTCTGGATAGTAACACAGCTTCAGCCAGGAGAACTGAAGACAACACACAGCTTAGCAACTGGGATATTCACCCGGAAAGTGGAAGATGTAGGTTGACCCCTCCAGGCAAAAGGGAAATCTGAAGCAGGGTCTAACACATTCTGAACAAATGCTTTAGCTAATAGTCATTAAAAGGCAGCAGCAGCACATCCTCTTCCAACTGTCTTCTAAAGCTGTCGCTGTACTTTATAGAAGACTGACTCTGCAGCACACGGTGGGCGTGACCGGAGAATTCTCACCTGACTGAACTCCCCAGGAGACTATGGCAAAATAACAACATCCAGAAAGCAGACAATCATGAGCCAGGCATCATGCTAATCATCTCCCATTTAAGTAAAAAAAAAAAATCATATCCTAGGAGCTTTAAAGCTATTATACTGCGTACAGTACGTAGGCACCTTTGGAGATTAGTGATACGGGACCGAGGGCTTCCAGGACCACAGTCTTGACTGCAAGCACCAAGAACAGTTCTATTAAAGTATTTCTATGAACCTCCTTATTGATAATAGTTAGGGGAGAGGGGGAGGAGAATCAGGAGGTATAACCTCATGTCAAGATTGCACTGGGCACTTTCATGTCTTCCCAAACTCATTACTGAGAAGCAATTAACATTAAACCACAGAATGCTTCTGCAAAGTGGATATCATATTGAAAATAGGAACACTTGTCAATTAATTCCAGTTTAAGCTCACTCGCTACACAGAGCTCATCTTTTTCTGTAATGCAAGCTAGCGAGCTGCATAGGGTTTAAAAGTTACCCATTATAATAAATGCACATCTGACATCTATCAGTTTGCCTATTTAATCATTACAAGTTTTTGCTCCCTATATTAATTTCCCCACTATGTTAATTTGAACTATGTATTTGCAGCATCCATTCTCTGGGCAGAATCCCACAGATATCCCCAAGCACGTGTTTGCTTTGGCACATTGTTTAAATAAACCTACTGGAAAACACACAAAGATAACAATATAAGAGTCAGAAAACCATCTACACTTATTAAGTTCCTCTGTAAGCTTTATCACATATCTACGTAGTAGTCAACACATGCAAGATATGGCAATTTCAACATTATCATTCACAGAGGAGCTTTCAGTATTTGCCCTGTAAGTGCAGCGATCCTTTGTATTACAGGTCACCATCCTATCTTTACAAGGACAACACTGCTGATCAGTAGACTATATAAAAGACAAAGTATAGTACTTCCCGAACAATAAAAACTAATTGAGCAACAACTCGTGCATAACACACCCTCAATTTGGCATATAATATTCAATTCCTTATGTTACTGATTAAATAATGTAAAGGTTTCGGTTGAACAGGCAAATTCAGGTTCCTAAATACACGTGCAAAAGCATTTCCAGAGCACTGTCTCTGGGCATCTTCAAATTTCTTGGTTAAACAGCAATTGGGAAGGATCTCTGTTTCTCCCCCCTCCAGCCACTCCAAATGGCATGAGACTTTTGTGCTGTAATTTACAAACTGTTTTTGTAAAAAAAAAAAAAATCTACTCTGCCCTACAATACAAAGGAGACCAAATGCCTTATGAATGACATTTCACTTGCACTGCATCAGCACATTTAGGCACAGACAAGTGACTGAAGAAACTACCAGATGCAGACCTCAGGGTTCTGCATGCAGCATCCTATCAAAAAAAAAAAAAAAAAAAAAAAAAAGAAATCGAAGATGCCGAACTGAATAGCACCCCCACAAACTCGTTCGCAATTTGAAACTTGTCAAGAAAGGCAAATATTAGAAAGGATGGTAACCCTGCATCAACTTAAGCAGGGGAGCTCACTCTGAGACGGGTGCATGCAAACAGCAAGCACAGATGGTTCTTCCTGGTGCTCGCTCCGAGGTCCTTAAGGAATCAGACGGCCCGGAGTCAAAACGATCACTCGGCAAAAGGGGAGCCAGCCCACCCCGGCCGCATGGCAGGCGAAGGAGCACCTTGAGCCGCCTCCTCCTCCCGCCGAGCGGGGCCATGCCCCCCGGCCCAGCAGGAGACAAAAGGGAGGTGAGTATCCCCCACCCCCGCGGGCCGGGGCGACCGCCCCAACTCCCACAATCCCCGCGGCCCCGGCGGGAAACCCTTCCCCAGCCGCCGCCCCCCCGAGCCCGCTCCGCCGGGAAACCCCGGCCCGCAGCCTCGCACGTGGGGAGGGGGAGGGAAGGGGCGGGGCCGCCTCCCGGGGCGCCAAGGGAATGAGGGGGGCACGGGGAAAGGGGCCTCCCGCCCGCCCGGGGTGACCCGCAGCCTCTCGCCGCGCCTCACCTGCTTGCTCCGCGCATAGGGTGGCTTCGCAGCGCCCAGGTGGTACCGGCGGGTCCGGATCTTGCCGCCGCCGACCCCGCCGCCGCCACCCGAGGCCATGATGGGATTCGGCCCCTGCTCCGTCCCCTTCTCTCCCCACCGCTCCTCCGGCGCCGCCGCGCGCGCGCCGGACCCGGCCCCCGCCGGCCGCCTCGTGCGGCCGCGCTCCTCCGCCGCGGCCCGGCCGCGCTCGCCTCGCTGCGCTGTCACCGTCTCCACGGGGACGCGCCCGGCCCGGTCTCCTGCGCCGCTCCCGCCCGCCACGCGCCGCGCGGCCTGGCGCGGGGACTCCGCGGCCTGCCCCTCCCCGCCGCGCCAAACCCCGCGCGCGTTCGCCCGGCTCGTTCTCTCTCACGGGCGGGAGCGCGCGCGCGCGAGGGCGCGCGCCGCCTCGAACGTTCCTCTGCGCTCCCGCGCGCGCCCTCCGGCTCGCTCACTCTCTCTCTCTCTCGCGTTCCCCCGGCGCCGGCCGGCCCCGCGCTGCCCGCCCGCCCGCTCGCGGCCGAGCCGCTGCACCCCTCCCCCCCTCCGGCCGACCAACCACACAGCGCCCGCCCGGGCGGGGCTGCGTCACTGCGCCGCGCGGGCTGCGTCACACGAGCGGGACCGCCCGGCAGCCCTCGCGCGCTTGGGCACGGCCCGCCCGAGGGAAACGGGCGGGGCCGGGCACGGGGCGCGACGCGACGGCGGCCTCAAGCCCCCGCGGGCGGGGCCGGCTGCGCGGGAAAAAGCCTCGAGGGGCTGCCGAGACCCGCGAGGGGAAGCGGGAAAAATTCCAGCCCCGGGCCGCAAACGAAGGCTGGGAGCGAAGGATCGTCACGGGGGTAGGCCGCGCCGGTGTGAGCCCCGAAAGAGGTGGCGCTGGCGGCGCTCCGCCTGTCCTGGCGGTGTGACCTCCCAGGGGACACAACTCACCGTAACGACAGCTTCCCCAGGGGACGGGGCTTTCCTTCTCCCTGCCGGGGAGCCGGCGAGGGTAGCGTCCGAAAGGCGTCTGGGAAGCAGGGGGAGGTAGGCGGCATGACCTCGGGATGCCACTGCACAATTATTGGGTTTGCGCAAGCAATAGAGATGACAACCTGCAGGTTTATTGTCGCTCATTTTGGCAGATAGGAAGCAGGTGGAAAAAAGTTGCAACGTAGCTGCTTCTTTCTCCATTCTATAAATGTAAAATACTTGGATTTTTAAAAAATTCTACTAGAAGCAGAGAAAAATCTATAGCTCCAGATCAGTATAAATGTAGTAGTAGTTACACAGGCCTAAAATTACATGTGTCCCTTTGAAAGGTAACTGCGAGGCTGATGTGGCCCCCAGTGAAGAATGCGTTTGACACTTCTGCTCTAGATCTTACAGAGCATTGATCTGCCCTGAGAATGGAGCAGAAAATTACAAACACGTTCCCTATTTAGAAGACAATAAAAATATTCAGCCTAGAAAAAACAATGTACTAAAAAAACTACTGTCGGAGAATGAGACACGGGTACTTAACAGTGAAATGCATAGCTGTTATATAGTTCACACTCCTTCAATCAAAGAGTGTCACAGCAGAAACATGAAGAAAAAGTGTGTTAAGCTCTGGGGCTTAGGAGAACTCAAACCAGTTTGTGAAGAAACAAAATTGAGCAGCAACAGCAGAGAAGGACATGCTTTTAGATGGAATATTAGTGGGGAGTTCTGTCATGCAAAGTCTCTGCTGCTTGTTTCATACTGGATTTTTTTAACCTGTTATCTTCCCAGTTCTCCTACATGACTTGCTCCTTCTCAATTTCTTAGTATTGCTTTCATGGTTGTCTATAGGAGACAACCATTTTCAAAATCCCAGGAGAGCGGAATTACTTTGCAGATATTTGTACCCATGAATGGCATGTTCAGAACTCCACAGTCTGTTCCTCTCCTATCGTACCACTGCAAATACAATTTTATGTGCAGTGGGATGGCTTGTAGTGATAGATAGTCCAGCCCAGGGCATGGAACACATGGGTTTAGAGGTGACCTCCAAGAACCACCTCATCCCATGTAAACTGCTGGTGTGTTACATCTGTGGACCAATTTTAGGGTGAGGCTCTACTTCTACAATATGCTTGTAAAAGAAAAAAAAATCTACATCAATATTATCATCAAAATACAAGAAAAATAGTATTTTAGCCTGGATTTGTAACTCTTTTTGTCTAGGAAGCTGTTATCAGGCTACGTTCCAACTAAGGAGGGGAAGGAACACTATTTCCACTATGGGAAGAGTGAGATTTGCAAAGGGATATGAACTGTGCCCTTTAGTAACAGACATTCATCAGTAGTAACACTGACTTCTAAAATGGTACCTGTGTGAAGAACTGACTAAAATCACTCCTGCACTGGACACGTAAGAGCTGGGCAAATTTTAAACAAAATTCCCTTTCTGATGCATGCTAGGTATATTGAGGTAACCTGTAGACACGATGTTCTCCTCCATGTGTGTGTCAAAGTCAGCTACTCTATGTTTGCTCTGTAAATTCAAGTGCTGCTTTATTTACTTATTTTACTTTCATTTTACTTATTTGGAATAATTTCAATATGGTTACATTCCTTTAATGACACTCATGACTCAAATACTTGTTGATGTAGTCAAACAACATCTATTGATGTGAGTCACTGAAGTAAATAAGTGTTATTAAAAATGAGACAAAACAAAAGGCAAATATATATATCCAGCAGAATTATAGGGATCATCACCATTTGATCAGTCTTCCCTGTTGACTTATATCTGCAAGTTACTTTGAGGTAGCACTAGAAAGAAGCTGTTGGTCCAAGAGCATCCCTGCAAAAAGAAACATTCATTGTCTTAAGTACCATTTAATCTTTTTGTACCCTTTTAAGTACTCCACCCTTTTTGGCCTATTTCTTCCTGCTCACTGATTGCAGATTAGTAGTCCCTCAAACCATCATCATAAAGCCTGTCCAGATAAGTAGTAGAAAATAAAACCACTATCCTTTTGAAGAAATTGGCAAGTTTTGAGTAAAGGCACTATCCATGGCAGCTAGGTGCAATGAAGAGTTTCTAAAACCAGAACCCGATATTTTTGCAAATAAACCACTAGAAAACACACCTACATTTCAGCTGGGTAAATCAGAGACAAAACGCAACCAGAAGTGAAATATCGTGGTGTTGAAAAAGTTGCTTATAAGACTTTTTTCTTAAATGTTCCCATTGCAATCACATCTTTGCAGAATTGATGGCAGGCACCTGTATCGTATTTTCAGGTACAAGCTACCAAATACAGGCTGGTAGTTGAACAGCTCTAAGTTTACTCAGTAAAAAGTCTCAGCAATGCATTCTAATAGTTCTGATGCACTCGCCTTCTCCTGTATTTGGGGCTCGTCGGTAACACACCAATACAGAAAGAAATTTAGCATTCGGTATGCCTTTACAGTTAAGAACGTGCACTGCACACACCATCTTGATCCCATGTATGCACTCCTAACTGGAAAGAGGAACAGACTAGTAAGACTCAGGAGACAGAAAAAGAGGTCAGAGAGCTATTTTAGAACAGTGTCACATGGGTTGCAACCAAGACTCTCCTCCTCACCTCATTTTTCTTGTGTGTTGACTAGATGAAAACACACCCCCAATATCTCTCAGGTTTGGAAAACTAATGGCCCAAACTACTTCTTTCACTGCATTACAGAAACAACATTTTAACTCTGTGTACTTTACAGTCTGGAATAGAAGATGCATGCATGTCTGAAAACAGTTTCTAACACAGAGTGTAGAGATCTTGTTAAGAGGTAAAACTCTGCATAAATGAGGTGGCTACAAACTGTGACTTTGAGGTTTAAGTACTGTGGTGAGAGTATGTTGGACTAAGTGAAATCACATGGCTAATAGGGCCATTCATTACGTAAGTGACACACAGATCAATCTCCCAAATGAGAAGAAACAAACAAAAAATCAGCAGATACCCCATAGTATCTGCTGACCCAACACACATCCTTAGCATCATTTTTAATTGACAACACAATAAAAGGTTTCCACAAATTACTTGCTGCAACTTAAGTACAGTGTTAGGTGATGCTATGCAAAGCCACTTCAAATCAGGATATAACCCAGGCACAGACATGGAAACTGCCTTGCTGCTTGTGGTGAACATGCTTGCTAGATACAAAACCCTTTTCTCAGCAGACTAGTTTGTACTACCAAGCTCAAGCACCACAGCTTTGCACAACTGAAGTGGCATCAAATCCTGTACGCTTCTGAAGCTTTAATACTTCCATCCAAATCCAAAGGGCCTGCATCTACTATCTGGAGTTTACTGTGGTCTGCTTGAAGTTCTATACATGCAGAGGCATCCCTTTCCCACTCATTCTTTTTGCTTCATTCCCTTTCCACTTCCTGTCACATCCTTGTTAATAACCTCCCTACCATTACCCTCCAAAGACTCACCATTTCACACATGGTAAACATTCACCCAAGAAACTGAAGCTCCCAGCTACCTTGCAACTAGCCCTCCCCAAAGCAGCGCAATAGCTGCTGAAACTGCAATGCTACTCCCTCTTCCTAGATGAGGTTTCTTGAATTCTATCTACATATACATCTGCACAAAATCCAGGAAGAATGAACCTCCTACAGTACTACAGAAGCCTTTTCTGTTTTAGAGCATCTACATTTAGTGGGCAAGACTTTTGATGTATTCCTAGCTGAAATTAAACTGTGCCAAGAAGGATATTCTGGTCAGCAGCTAGAAATGACCTGCCAGTGCCAAATCATCACTCAGCAATTCAGTATTTATTTTAAATTCAAGAACAGCATATAGGTTATGACTACCACTTAAATTACATTGTCATATAAAAGTCAGAGAACTTGATTCTTATCTGCCATCATAGCAACCATGGTTTAGATTGCCCACAAAACACACATGGCAGTACCAGTGTTAACTAGCTTTAGTACCTTCCACAGCTATTAGCTATGATAATTTTCTGCTACCTTTGTTTCCAGCCTAACTCATGTTATCATTATGTACATTAAGCAGTAAATAACTTTTGCATATGCATGGGCCTAAGTAGTCCCTTGTGAGTGGAAAATATTTCAAGATGAGAACAGTTTAGAGGAAACCACTCAGAAGTTGCAGAACTTTCCTCATTGCTATCTCCCCTAATGTCCTCAAATACCAAAAACTGTCATCCTACTAAAATTATGACTTCATCACTATAAAACACCTGAGCATGAAGACTGAACAAATTATAGAGATGTCTAGCATAGGGTGCAACTTAATTGAGGAGCTGTTATTAGGACAGTTTATTCCAAATGGGTTATTTTTTCCTTCCTTTAAATAAGAAACTTATTTTCCCCCAAGAATTTTTAGGTTTAAGAACATGTGTTATGTTACACCAGTTTCTTTGCTGTAAAGTGTCAGTTCAGAAGACTAATAATAAGAAGTGCAGGAATAAAATTTTTAGTAGGGATCATCCTTAGTCTTTGGAATGTTTGCAGCTATAGCAGCTGTTTGTCCTTCTGTATGTTTAAAATAGCATATTGATAAAGAAATTCTAACTGATCTAGCAGATCAACAGTAGTATAGCTAGCAGCAGCAGACCGCAGGAGAAAGAATGGGCTCAAGTGTTCTCATTACAAACCCTACAAGTGTCTCCCAAATACGCACACGATCTAAGCAAATGTGTTAAGAGCTTGTAAAAGTTTGCCTAGATAACTTGGAAATACATGAAAGTCAGTTTTCAACAGCATCCCAATGCCCATACCAAAACCAGGTGAAATATGCCTACTGCCTCCAGCTAAATTCCACAAGCCAGAAGAGAATGTGCTTAACATATGTAAGTAAAATCCCTTACTGGCAGGTTTGCAGAAACAAAATTTTATTTACACAGTCAAGTCTATCTTCAGACCCCATTGAACTCTTTACATTTCTAGAATATTTACATGATTTCAAGATGCTCCAATTGATGGACAAAAAAAATTACAGAAACTGTCAAAAGCATAACAGAAAAACTCAGCCTATCATTGTGCTTTAAAACTTATGATCTAGAGTAATGTAGAAGAAATGTAATTTTAGCACCTTGGTCATAACGGTCATGCTATATAAGACACTTAAATAGCAGGGGGGATGTCAGAAGTGACCGTATCCAGAGGTTGCCAGTGACAATTCATGAGGGAATCATAGAGTTCTTCACTTGTCTCGATAAATTGTCTGTTCATTTCATCAATATCCAAGTAAAGCTGTGGATCTGAAAATAAAAGCCTGGTAAGTGCAAGTGTCAGATCTTGGGAGGCATGCACACAAAAACCGTAAATGTCTAAAATCTATTAAATGTCTAAAAACATATTAACAGTCAATGTAGTAAGATGTTTATCCAGCTAGAATTTTAACAAACCTGTCAAGTCCAGCTTCTTTTGGAATTTGTGTACTAGTATGCTAGGACTATATCAGCATTTCAAGATAAAGAATAGATTTAATGATAACTAACAAACTCTCCAAAAAGCCATTTAATTCATTTATACAAAATGTGTTAGGCAGGATAAAGTTTCTGAACACTAACATGTGTCTATACACAGAACTGCCTTCAAACCTTCTAGGCCCAACAATTACGTTTTGTAAGTTTTGTACCTATCTTTAAGTGCAAAAGTGCTGTTGACAATGTCCCATTCTACCTGACATGGTGTACACTATCAGCTTTAAAATCCTACCTCATCTCAGCTATAACCCCATGGAGGATCCCATTACAATAGCTGAATAAGACAGTCTTCATCCAATAGTCATTGGCTTGCATTGGTAAAGGGCACAAGTCTAACTAAATTCAAGTTGCAAGGACAGAATCATTACCTTCAGTTATCAGGTCATCATTGATTTCAGTCATAGCTGAAGTTTCCTAAAAAAAATAAATAATAAAATATCTTAAGTTTAATCATAATCTATTTTTTAAACCATCACAAGCCCAAAATAATTCTGTACTCCCAAACCATTCCCTTCTCCCACAGCTACAAAAATAGGCAGGGGGGCTTGTATTTGTTGGGGAAAGTAGCAGTTTTGCTGGTGTTTTTTTTTTTTTTTTCGGCAGGGGGGCAGGGGGTGTCTTTCTTTAATTCCCCACCCCCCTTGTTGTTGTTTTTTGGGGTTTTTTTCCCCCTTTGCTTGGTTTGTTTGTTGGTTTGTTGTTTGTTTTTTTTTTTTGTTTGTTTTGTTTTGTTTTTTTATTA
Source organism: Patagioenas fasciata (assembly GCF_037038585.1). Taxonomy (NCBI): domain Eukaryota; kingdom Metazoa; phylum Chordata; class Aves; order Columbiformes; family Columbidae; genus Patagioenas; species Patagioenas fasciata. The sequence continues at coordinate 94,946,421 of NC_092521.1, read as the reverse complement.
TTATTTTAAGAAAACCATAGTATAGTTCAGGTTGGAAGCAACTTCTGGAAGCTGTAATTGATAAATTGGCTGATTTAAGGTAAGACCACCTTACAATAATTCTTTAATTTGCTTTTAGCAAATTATCTCAGAACAAAAGGAAGAGCGAAAGCCTACACCATTATGCCATCAAAACTTATTTGGCATACATTAACAAATAATGGTGTAAAGATCTAATTTTAAAGATACATTACTTAAGCACTTAAAGATACCTCTGAATGAAACCTGCTATTCCAACCTCCACACTAAGCAGAAAACATTATTTCAGTTTCAGGACCACTTTTTGCTCTGACTTACACAACTTGTACAACTTATTATTTGAGATTTTTTTTATTAATTCAAAAAAAGTATATAGTATCATTACCTCAAAAACAGCTGGGGCCATAACAGCATCTCCTAAAGAACACTCTCCAACAGCTTGCATGCTATCATAGGGAGTATAGGAGCTGTAGTTGTAATCAGCATAAGGATCATAATTCCACTGTGAGGAATAGTAGTTCTGATAATCTTGGTAATAGTCATTATAGTTGTACGACGGGTACCGCTGGAATTCTGCTTTCAGTCTGAAACATGAGAAGTTTATACAGTTAAGAGTCTGAGAGCAATAAGCTGCAAATCCAGTTCTAAAGTTACACAATTTTCCAGTTTACACATTTCAAAGTTTAAAAGGAAGCTTTTCTGAATAGTTACCTAAGCAATGGTAAGTCACTGTGAGATCTCATATTTATACAGAAGCAAATGCTCTCACCCTTGCCAATACCAAGAGCAATTATTTTCATGGATTAACTCAAGCCATGACACTTATCTGTATTCCAGTATTTCTAGTATCTATAAGCAAGCTGCTGAAAAACTTATTTAGTAAGACCAGAGACATACATCAAGCACAGCTGCTTTAAAGATGCATTCAGTCATAATTAGCCCTTCTATCTTTTGTTTGGTTAATACTAACTCATTATTTCTAGAAACAATTATATGAAGTCAGATTATTCATTTCAGAAGAATCATAGAATGGTGTGGGTTGAAAGGGACCTTGAAGATCATCTAGTTCCACCCCCCCACCATGGGCAGGGATACCTTCAACTAGACCAGGTTGCTCAAAGCCCTGTCCAACCTGGACTTCAACACGTGCCAAGAATGGGGCATCCACAGCTTCTCTAGGCAACCTGTCTACCAGTTTGGCATGGCTACCTCCACCTGCTCAATTTTTAGTCCATGAACAGTTGCCAAAGTACAGCTGTCAGGTAAAGTCAGCACTGCCATTATCCAGCAAGAAACCAGTGCGGCAGGAAATGACAAAATGCACTGGTTCTTAAAACGAATGGGCCTGCTGATTAGTTTTCACTACTCTCCTGAGCAGGTTCTCAGGGATAACTTCACACTATTGACAAGAATCAGTACTCAAGTATTATCTGTACTACAACCAAGGTCCAAAAGCAGAAGTACACTACAAGAAATGCACTCAGATAACCAGCTACACATTAAAAAAAAAAAATCCTCTATGCTTAGAGATTTCTTTACTATGAACAGGTATACCTCCTGCATTTGCAAAGTCCAATTTCTCTGCATCACCACTTCACTGAAGTCATATCTGGGCTTTTTGTCAAGAACACAGACTGAAGGTGCCCAAACATAGAGATGCCTATATAAATGACTTAATGACAAACTACTATGGCTGCATATTTTGATGCTAAGAGAGTACAGTACTCAGCCATTCAGAAAAAAAGATTACTGATGTGTACTTTAATACCTACATTTGTTTCATTACTGCAAAGGTACATATACATTCTAATAAGTAAGTACTCTTGTCTTGCTACTGTAATAAACAAGTGACATGATGTCTCAACATGTTCTGCTTCCAGCTTCTTTCCTACATACGTCTCTGTATGAAAGAAAAATCAGAAAACACTGCTGACACTCTTCAGTATAGCAGAAGTGAAGAAACTTGCTGTTTCTTTGTGACCTCCTCTTGCTTTCAAAATAATGTAGTCAGAGCAATTCTGGACAGTGCTCTCGAATAAGAGCATTTCCATTCTAAAGCAAAGAGGTGACATTTGCAGAATTATCCAGGGCAAAGAAAAAAAATCTGTTATTTTTACTATTTAACAGAATGCACAGGCTAACCTCAAATATACTGAAACTGTTTTATGTTAGAAGTTGTAATTTTTTCTGTATCCTTGATCAAAGTTTATCAAATTTGGTACCAATTCTCTAACTGCTCAAAGACTTGAATTGCCCTAAATAACTGAGCTGGCAGAGTGAAAAACCCTCAAAACTAATCAACTTCCATTTCAGTGCTACCCCAATCAATTGAAAACCAAAGAACAGTATTCCAAACAAACAGTTTGAGCAACACCTCCTTTGGTTTCTTCACTCTGTATTCTGTATTTTTCCACTTAAGATTGTTTCTTCCTCTGCAGCCTACTATTAAACTAGAGGGAAAAGTCTAGAAGAGCACCCTAACATACAAAACCACTTGCTGTGCCCTTCTACTTTCTTTAGGGCCAAACCTGGAAAATATATTTATTAATGCATTCAGTTTCATTACTATAAGAATTAAGGCTGGCTACAACAGCAGCTAGGCTCAAGTTACACAGACTGGTTAAAGAAGTGAATTCCCCCAGCAATCCTGAAATACATTGATTAATCCAGGGAGTCAAAAGACAATGCTTCTGTATTTAGTTTTTGTAGACTGCATCAGGAGCCACAGACTTTACAAAGGCAGAGCTACAAGAATCTGATTTTTCAGTATTACTGTATCAATGCATAACTCATTGTTACCTTTTAGAAATTCCTATGCTCAGCCGGATTCGTTTTCCGCCAAGACCTGGTGCATTCTGGCAGTCTTGCAGTGCCCTCATCTGATCACCTTGCTCACCAAATCTGACATAGGCATACCCTCTACAATTTTCAAAAGGGAAAAAAACAAATTCTAGTATGCATAACAGTTACAAAGCTAATTAATTCAAGCCCTGTCTTCTACAAAAACAGAAGATAGTAGCTACTATAGCTTCCATTACCTAAGCAACCTCTGGCATGTTCACATACACAGAACACATGGGCCAGAAGCAAAAATGTTTGTTCTTTGATAGCATTAAGATGCAATTTGCTGAGAGTGAGCAAATACATTTTAATTACTATCTGTGTAAGTAATCAGATTCCATATTTCTGCACTTACAGCAGTTAATTTATTCATTAGCATTAACCCACTTCTATCACTGTACAGCACTAACATTCTTTTTATACTTGTTTTCTCTTAAGTTTCTTCAATTTATCTACTGCATTCAGCACTGTCTGAACAGCAAACTCACTCACCCTTGCTTGACTCACTGCCTGGCCAATCTAACTCCTGCTAGGCTTTATTTACTAATATTAATAGGTTCAGTCTCCCAACCTCCTACAATTTACCAGGCCTTACACTTTTCCCCCACATGTAAAAAAGAAATAATTTTGTCTTCAGTACTGCAGATGACTAAGTGGACTCACTGCTGTATGTAAGCACAGCTGCACAGACTTCAGTGCATGTCTCTCCTTTCTCCCACCATTTAATTTATTTAATGCAGATAAGCATGTCTAAATTGAAGCTTATCACTTCAACTGTTTAAACCAGGAAGTTTTAAAACACAAGGACCCATGCTGTTAAAAAAAAAAGTGATGCTAGAGACTAATATGTCTTCTCCTGACTCTAAAGAAGATACAGAAAACAGCTTCAACACAAGTTCTTACGTATTACTTATAGAAGCAAATATATTGACAGCATTATACATTTTCACAAGCATTACCTGGAATATCCCAGCAGGTCCGTTGCTATTTTGCAGTCAAGACATGAGGGATACCTCTTTAGGAAATAGTCAAAAAGCTGGAAGTCATCCACTTCAGGAGTAAGCTCCCCAACAAATATTGAATAATCAGGTCTTCAAGAAGATAAAAGAGAACAACTGTTAAGGCTGAGACTAAGGTAGCTGACTGAAGCATTAAAATATCTAACATATTAGCAGGTAGTTATCACTGGACAAATAAGGATACACCAGACAAATAAGGAGATAAAATGTGAAAACAATATTAACTGAAAAACTCTGCTGAGTAATGTCCAGAACTGCAATGCCATCACTCCAGTTCTCAGTTTCTGAGTCCATTCTACTGCTTTTGTAGTAAGAGCATTTCAGAAACCCATTTTATATATAAAAAAAAAAATTTAGAAGTTGGTTTTAAAAAGAAATATTTATTGCCTGAACAGGGTGAAAGAGGGGAAGGCAGGGTGAAGGAGGCATAAAAATACCAAGAAAAGCTATTAAGTTACAGCCATGATTCGAAAGAACTAGGACTACCTTATCACCACTTCTCAGTGATCACGTGAGACACACTACAAAGAAACTTTCATTATTCTACTGGCAATAGATCTCCATAAGCAATACTTAAGTGTATAGCACATTTGGTGTGCTACTTCAGGATTTTAAAAGTAAGTAATGGCATTCACTAGTCACTATCAATTCAAACAGATAAAAGGGTCACAGCTTCTCCTTTACCTGATTGACAAATTAGTACTACTAGGGACAAACTCTATTCTTGCTGGTTTTACTTTGTTCTTTTTCTTCCGTTTCTTCTGCGGTGTTCTCCACCAGCTGTAGGCCTGGAGACATTCTCTTTTTTTCGCCATCAAGTCCTGTTGGGAGAAAAAAATCACCTTTATAATATTTAGCCTCATTTACATTCCTCCCTCCCACTCCCCATCACCACAGGTGATTTCCCCATATTCACCTTGCCCTTGAAAGAAGCCTGGGGTCCCATTTCTCCCTCCGCCTCCCATGAGGGAAAGCAGCCTCTGGGGAAAACGCCTGGCAAAAATAACAGAGCCAAAGGATTGTATGAACAGCCATATTCCCCTGACTTGTCAAGCTGGCTAAAGGGTTGACAGCCTCCTCTTGGAACCAGGGAAAATGCAGACAGCCCTTTGATGTTTGCCAATCCTAAATGTTAATTAGCTTCAGGACTGGACTGTGTTCCACTTGAGCTCCAGGACTCAAAAAACTCTGCAGCAGCATCGTCCAAACGATGAAGAGGCAGCGAAGTCATCACTCTTGCCTAGAAGGGATCTTGGCTGTCCCTATCTCCCCTCATCTAGGTAGGAATCCTTCTTCTCCTATGTGAGATGCCTCTCCTCACTACCCAGCTGTGAGTCACTCCCCTAGGCCAGGAACAACAACAGGAGGCCAGCTGATGGAACATGAGAAAGCAGACCAGGAACAGGCACTAGCTTGGCTAAGAGAAAACTCAAACCCAGATGCAAGGCCAGGAACAAAGAGGCGTAAGAAGTGCCTCTTGGAGGAAAAAAAGAAAAAAAAAACACACACCACCAAAACAAAAAAAAACCAAACCCCACAGTTTAAAAAGGAAGTGGGGCAACTATACAAAAGAGGAGGGAAACAACAGCTGTGTTAACACAGGTTGCCTCCCTCACTTAAGACTGTGAAGAACAAGTACTTCCAAAAATAAGAATGGTGTTTCGCAGCATTTTTTACTTACGCGGGCTTTAACGTTCTTCCTCTAGAACACCTCTACATGTATCTTATATAGAGAGTGTTATGTGCAAGGTCCTTCAGATGAACTCATGCTCAAATAATCCAAACTGCAAAGCTTAACGTTATGCCCCAAACCTGCTTCAGTTGATGTGATTAAGTGTCCAGAGGACAGCCACCAATTACCACGTTATCAGAAGAAATCACAGGACTAAAGGAACACCCAACTCAGAGCAAGCTAGCTATTTCAGCTTTACAATTACTAGGAATTCTGAGTATGGTTCTGGAATCCATTTAGGCACTGCAAGCCTGAATTTCTGACCAAATGATCTTACCGGGCTTGCCATGATTCAAACTGTCTTCGTCCTTTCTCGAATGATATGGTTGCACAGGTTCAGTTTGTTGCAGTCCTTCCGCTGAAAGAGATGTCAGGGAGGAACAAAAAGAAAGAATCTTAAACTTGAGAAGAACTACTTTCAAAGATATTTACTCCACTTTACATCTTTAATGTTAGTATTCAGAACTTAGAAATTTAACTTCTGATTTGTCACTGCTAAAGCAGCAGAAATAAGGATATACAGCCAATGGGATGATCAGAAGTCGTCTTCACTTTCTTAAATTGTAATAATCCAAAGATTTTCCACTGTTCAAAGCACAAGAAAATTACAGAGAGCTTTTAAGTCACTTATACATTATCCTTATTTCTGAAACATCTACATCTAACATAGTAATTCAGAAGATTCGTGTTCTAAAACAGTTAAACTAAGCAACAGAGGTTTCAATGTTTTGTACAACCCCTCCAAGTTTTTTTCCCCTTTTAGCCAAATTAAAAGTTGATTTACTTGTACCACAAATGATACAGCTGAAACAAGTGTTGCTTCCTATGTGCTAAAAAAAGAGACATACAAGATGGAAGAGGGCACAGTACAGATAAATGTGATCATTCTCTTCACATTTTCTTAGGTGTGTCTTCTCTTTTGCTTCTTCCATATACATGTTTCTCTCACTGCCAGTGAGTTCACCACAATGAATAACCTTTTATTACTGTCACTAAACCACTGAGAAACTTTCCTGAAATCTTTCTTGATTGTAATATCCTTTATGTTTTTCCCCCTATTAATCCAACGAGCCTAAGTCAGCGCAAAACAACTTCATTTGCAAAATATTTTATATCTACACACAACTGTTTCCTCACCACTGATTTTTTTCCATAGCCGGTGTTGTTCCTTCTACACAGATACTTGATTCCTTAAGTTTAATCTTTGCTTCCATGCAAAAATGTGTGTGTGTGTGTGTATATATAATACAATAAATACAGAGTGTTTGTAATGCCTTAAAGGCTTGTCCACACAGGGCAACAGTTCAGGGCACTGCTTCTAAAACGCACTCGGCTAACCTGACACAGGATACCCATATACCACAAGAGCACCCACGCATGGTGTTATTCAGCAAAACCATACACTTCATCCCCACATCCATTCAAAGCCATAAAAATAGTCCAGTACAAACAAACCCTTAAATACAGGTATATACTAGCAAAGTCAGTATATGCCCTCTTGCTAAACCTAGCTGTGCTCATTATAAAGAATCATAAGCATCAAGTTCTTCCTGTTAAAGAAGGTCATTATTAATAAAAACACCCATAGTGATGTACCTGTAATTCAAGTATTACTTTTATTAGAATGAACCATAAGCTCCTCCATGTTCTAACACTGAAATACTAATCATTGAATTTACAGCTGCATAATGAGTTTTTTGTTTTGCTTTTTGTTGGGTTTTTTGTTTTGTTGAGGTTTCTGGGTTTTTTGTTTGTTTTTGGGTTTTTTGTTTTTTTTTTTTAAACTTACCTGTCTTCTTGCAGATTTAACAGAGGATGGCGTACACTACAAAGCTGTTTTATTCCAAAGGACTATCAGAAGGCAAATGATGCAGTTGTTTCTCAATCGCAGTTACCACAGACTTTTATGCGAAACTATGTTTCTGTACTCTTTCCCCGTCTGATCTTGACTGTTGCCTCTTGATCTTTTCACTATAAAACAACAACATTTAAAAGCAGTTAAAACAGTATGCATTAACATTATACTTCCTATATATGCCTTAACTCTAGCTACAGTCACAGCTAGCTTATTATTTAAGCAGTGGGGCAGTTTCAACCTCCAGAATTCAAGCAGCTCCTTCACTGGATTACATACACATTTTACTAGCCCATTTATTCCACCTTTTAACGTTTGTACTGGCAAACAGACAGATTAAACTCTTTACAAGTAAAACCACATGCGCGAACACTGCTCACCCAAACATGGAGGACAAGCTGCCCCTGCATTAATTTCGCTCACATGAGGCGCTGGGGGGGGGAATATCCCAAATCGCCTCAAGCTGGCGCGGTGACCCTCAGCCGAGCAGCCCCACAAGCCCAGGCCCGAGCCTCACCACCGTGCAGTGACGCATTTTTTATAAGCCACACGGCACGACAGGAAGAGGCCACGGCGCACGGCAAGGTAGTGCGCCCCGCCCGGCCGCGGCCTCCGCAGCGGCCACACTGGCGTCTAGACCGCGCTTCCCGTTTATTTTGCTACGAGATAAGGGGGGGAGGAAAGAAACGAAGTAATAATGATTTTTAAAAGCCCGCAAGGCCCTGAAAGCGGCCGCGACGCTCCCCCAGCAGCGCCCGGGGTGGGGGCGGGGAGGCTGGTTCAACGGGCGCTCCGGCCTAACGGCCGCCGGGCCTCCCCGCCCCGCAGGCCCGCGGCCCAGCCGCCCGTGAAGCAGCAGCTCTGAGGCCTCAGGGGAAGGGAGGAGGCCGCCCCCCCCGCATCCCCTCCCGTTACGTACTAGTTGGATTCGCGCCCCCTTCCCCGACGCCAGCCCCCACACCCCGGCCTTGATCACGGCGCTTCTCCCCGCCCCGCCCCGATCCCAGCACTAACGCCACTCATCCTCCGCGTCGCCATCAGCAGCAACTCGAGACACGTCTTCCGCCCCGCGAGGACCTCCTGCGCGGGCTGCCCCGCGCAAAGCCTGACCCGCCAAGCCCGCGGCCTCGCCGCCCCTCCCCGACACTTCCCCCTCCCCAGCGGCTGGCGGAGACCGCAGGCTCTCTCCACAGCGAGCGCTGCCGGCCGCCAGCCGCGGACCCAGCCCGGCGCGGGCGCAGGCAGGGCGGAAGACGGACCCTCAGCCGAGGGCGGCAGGGCCCCGAGAGCGGCACATGGAGCTGGTGGCGGGCTGCTACGAGCAGGTCCTCTTCGGGTTCGCCGCGCGGCCCACCGAGGTGAGAGCAAACAGGGCCGTTAGCTGCGACCCAACGGCCGCCCGCCACCCCCCCCCCGCCCCGAGGGAGAGAAATGCCGCGCCGGAGCGCACCGTGCTACTCACCGACTCCTCGCTCCGGAGTGGAGGGGCCGGGCGCGCCGGGTGGGCTATTAAAGCGCGGCGGGGGCGGGGCAGGCACCCGCAGCCGCAAGGCTCGGCCCCTCGCTGCTGGTGTGGGAACGGCCCGTGGACACCCCGCTGCCCGGCCCGGGAAGCGCGAAGGGTTCCCCGGAGATGTGGATCCTTGGAGCTGCGGAAGGCGGCCGGCCGCGTGGGTGCGAGGGGCTGTGCTGCCAGCTCTTTCCTCTCAGCCTGTCAGCGCAAAGCTGAGGAGGAGCGGCTGCGCAGAGGACTGATGCCACATTGTTTCTGGGGGGGCGGGTGCGAGGTGGAAGGCGTGTCTCCAGTCTGCAATGGTGGGAGAAGGGAGAGCTTGCCTGCGTTGTCCACGAGATTTATCTCTCTGCAGATACTTTTCCTCACACAGCTTCAATTAAGCCCAACACTGAGTACAGGAAGCAGTTTGCGCACTTAAGTCGTTCGGACTAATCTCCTAACACCACATTAACTCAATTAGATCCCATTACACTTATAGCTAAGTATAATGCTTTTGCATTTTACTCATATACTTTTTCGGGTTTTGGTTTAAAAAAAAAAAATACAGGATGATGAAGTAGAAGCTCACTACAGGAAGTTTCAGAAAGACCTGTTTATTTTGTATTTCATTTACAGTCCTGGAAGGTTGTCCCTGATTTTACACATCATGCCCACTCTGCCTCATTGTCAGCAGTAGCAGTGAATAACAGATATGTGGTCACTGGGAGCAGAGATGAGACAATCCAAATCTATGACATGAAAAAGAAGATAGAACATGGGGCACTGCTGCAGCACAATGGTAAGGGAGCTTTTCTTAATAAAAAGCATTAATGATAGAAACATAGGTGGAAAACTGGCCCTTGCCAGAAGAAGGAAATTGATTTTTTTTTTAATTAAGTCTTTAATAATGATGGTGTTGCAGCCATGATAGTCACTGATAGAAGCTCTGTGTCACCTGCGCCACAGTGGTTGAGTACTGCTGTTTGAAAGAATGGACAAGATGCAGTTCAGACGTGTATGGCTGCAGCAGGGCTGCTAGAGAACATCAGTGGTTGAATATAACAAGAAAATTTGGGGGGGTTGTGAAGAAATACTTAGGAAATTATTCAGATTTCATAGAACCATAGAATGTCCTGTGTTGGAAGGGACCCACAAGGATCATGGAGTGCAACTCCTGTCCCTGCACAGGACAACCCCACAGGTCACACCATGTGTCTGAGGGCATTGTCCAGTCTCTTCTTGAACACTGTCAGGCTTGGGGCCGTGACACCTCCCTGGGGAGCCTGTTCCAGCGCTCCACCACCCTCTGGGTGAAGAGCCTTTTCCTCATGTCCAACCTAAACCTCCCCAGCACATCTTCCTGCCACTCCCTCAGGTTTTGTCTTTGGTCACTAAAGATAAGAGTTTGGCACCTGTCCCTCCTTTTCCCCTGTGAGGAAGCTGTAGCCACCATGAGGTCTCCCCTCAGTCTCCTCCAGGCTGAACAAACCAAGTGACTTTAGCTACTGCTCATACAGTTTCCTCTCCAAACCCTTCATCAACTTTGTACCCCTCTTCTGGACACTCTCCAGTAGCTTTATATCCTTTTTATCCTCTGTGTGATAACTGTTCAGTATGTACAATATTGTTAATAGCTCTGGTTTGGATTTCTAGGCACAATAACTTGTTTGGAGTTCTATGGTACTGCACATCTACTGAGTGGGGCTGAAGATGGACTCATTTGTATCTGGAACACAAAGAGATGGGAATGCCTGAAATCCATTAAGGCGCATAAGTGAGTTTCTTAACTCTGCATATTCACACACGTTTTCATCTATATTTTCCTTGTAAATGATGTATGTGGCTAATACGTTGTTTTGTTTTTATCAGGGGGCATGTGACATCTCTGTCGATTCATCCTTCTGGGAAATTAGCTTTGTCAGTAGGAACAGATAAAACACTAAGGTGAGTTGAAACTGATGAAGGAATACTTAGAATCATAATTCAGTAACTTTTAGTAAATTCTTATAAGCAACGATTCCGTGCTGGGACTGGACAGTGCAACACTGCTAAAACATAGTTTGACATCAAATGTTTCAAAGATCTTTTGGTTTGTCTTTTGAAGTTCTAGGTACCGGCAATATTTTAAACTCTTAGAATCATTCTGGTTGGAAGAGACCCTCAAGATCATCGAGTCCAACCATAACCTAACTCTAGTACTAAACCATGTCCATAAGAACCTTGTCTAAATGCCTTTTAAACACCTCCAGGGATGGTGACTCCACCACTTCCCTTAGCAGCCTGTTCCAATGCCTGACAACCCTTTCCGTGAAGAAATTTTTCCTAATATCCAATCTGAACTTCCCCTGGCACAACTTGAGGCCATTTTCTCTTGTCCTATCACTTGCTACTTGGGAGAAGAGACCAGTGCCCTCCATGTTACAACCTCCTTTCAGGTAGTTGTAGACAGCGATAAGGTCTCCCTTAGCTGTTCCTAGCCTCTTGCTGTGCTCTGACTCTTTGTAGTCACTTGTAGATGTGTAAATACATTTGCATTTTGGAACACAATTTTTTTAAACTTCTGAAAGCTATCAGGTTTTTTTTAGTGTGAGAAAAGTAATTTTTCCTCTGTGAGTGTGTACATGTTGCTGTATATATGTGTTTTAAATATATAAAATGCTATTTTAAAAGCACAAATTGGTATTGACGGTTTATAAAAGAAATATTCCAAATTCCGTATTGTGTGCAAGTGATATATGAAGTCATCATTTTCTCTTACATTAAGAAGGCAGTAAAATGCAGAGAGATGCTTAAAAGCTTCCTTTGGATGCCTCATGTCAGCAGATTGGACTTCAGTTTCACTGTACTGTTTTTAAACAGAATGCACATTATTTATTGCTGTCTTTCAGAACTTGGAATCTTGTAGAAGGACGATCAGCGTTTATCAAAAACCTGAAGCAAAGTGAGTTTATCAGTCTAAACTCGCGGAAAAAGTGGAATTAGTTAATTTTATTTTTTTCTGTAAAGAAAAGTAGACTGAAGCAACAAGTCAGTTAATTGCAAGCAACTTTCACAATAACTTTTTTACATGTACCAGCAAGCATATGTAAGCTTATGTCCTTAGCAATAATCATTTACCAAAACGAAAACATAGTTACACTGAAGTAATTTTTTTTCCTCTAAATGTGATGTCAGGACATTTAAATAAATGTGGGGTTTTTTTGTTTATATGCTTCTGATAATCAGAAATAAACATTTAAGAGCATAGTTTCACTTGCTTATTCTAGGTTATTTGATTTTTTTCCTGCATTTTTCTCACATTTAGGTAGAAAAGTGTCTAGTAGCTTCTAAAGATTCTTATTTTTAGATTCTTATGCAATATAGAGTGTAAAAGACCTGTGAACGTGTGTTTACAAATGTATCAATGTTTACAGATGCCCACATAATTAAATGGTCCCCTGATGGAGAAAGGTATGTGACCGTGATAACAAATAAAGTGGATATCTACAAACTTGACACAGCTTCAATCACTGGCACTATCACAACAGAGAAGAGAATTTCTTCACTTATTTTTGTTACAGTAAGTACGAAACAGAGAGGTACTGGGAAATTACCTAGTTCAGAACACATGAAATTAATCAGACTTGAATTTCTTTTTTTTTCATTCCAAGGATTCTGTCCTTGCCATAGCTGGAGATGATGAAATGATAAGGTTCTACAGCTGTGACTCTCAAAAATGCCTCTGTGAATTTAAAGCCCATGAAAACAGGTATTTTATATTTATTTACTATTTAAATATTTACGGCAATGCTGAGTACTCAGTGAAGTTCAGTGACTTGTAATGTTCAGCATATTTTACTACTGTTTTTGTTTTAGTACAGAAAGTAAATTTACTTATGTGCTAAGTTCCAAATTTGGGACAGACTTGTTTGCTTTTAGTGTGAGGGCAAGTACTGTGCTGTCCATTCACATTACAAAAACAACAGGGTATAGAATTAGAAATATTATCATTCTAAATTTATTATCTAAGTACAATAAAAATATTTCGGTCTCATTGTAAGATCAAAAGATCAAATCTAAATAGATGTCTTAAATATAATATCTCAATATACTGGCATGGATTTATGTTAACCTTTTTTTTCAGGTAGAAGGTCATATTTCCCTCTTTCCTTCCCAAAGCTTTGTTGTATCAGAACTGAAGTGGGATCGGTAGTGCTTATCAGGCAGGAGATAGATGAAAATGGCTGTACAGTGTTCCAAGTGCTCCGCTACAAAACTGGACTGTACTGGACAGGCAAATTTGGTAGAAAGACATCTGGTGATGTTTTCTTGTCATATCTTGATCAGTCCATGTAACTGAACTACCCAGCAGGCTCATCATCCCTGTTGCAAGGCGTGAAATAGGGCACCCACCTCTGGCTGAGGTGGAATTGCTCAGAGGCTGATGATGTCTCTAGAACTATAGGTTAGTCACCCTGGTATATCAAAGCTTTGAATTGGAAAGGTGGCAGGTAAGGAAAGCAAAACAGAAAAGGTTCTGCTAAATTACTTGGGTTTATATAGAATGCATGTATATGGTTTTATTTATTTATATATGTGCATGTGTGCAAAAGTAGACGCACACAGGTGCATACTTCTGTGTGTATGGTCTATGTGTTTCTGAAATTTGGTACCAATATTTTCCTGTAAGACCTAAGGAATGTTTAACCAGTCTTTACAGATTCTGGCTCTTTAGAATGCTTAAATAAAACAAACCAGTTGTATTCAGTCCAGACAACAAGGGAGTAATCACATATTATCTGTTCTCGTAAAATACCAAATACTTGTCCAAAACACAAAAGCATTAGCTAAAATGTCATTGATGTGGTTAAAGTATTAAAAGTATTAAAGCGTTCAGAACTGAATCCTAACAAGCCCAGCAATGGCAAGTGTTCTGACTGTAAGTGACAGCACTCAAAACAGATTACTGTTCTGAGTTCCTGCCTGTCATTTGTGGGTGTTCTGTTCAAACTGATTTTTAGACTGTTGCCTATTCATCTTTAATTTCTGTCAGCTTACTGTTCTGAACTGCCATGCTGTAATGTAACAAAGTATTGCATTTTCTTCACAGAATAAAAGATATCTATAGTTTTGAAAGAGAAGGACAACACATTATTGTTACTGCATCCAGTGATGGTTACATTAAAATGTGGAATCTGGATCTTAATAAGGTTGGTCTATTAAACTGCTTGTTACATTTATGGAAAAATATCAGACAACCAAAATTGCAGATAGTTCTCTTATAAAGATTAATTTTAAATCACTGAGGAAATTTAGCTTGGAATCTGGATGTCTTGATCTTCCTCCGTGTTATGTTCAGTAGAGATGAGCATGTCTATGTACATATTTTTATGCAGTTGTATATTTTTCTATGATTGTAATTTTCTTTTAAACAAAATACAAAATCAGACAACATTATGGAGGTCTCATCTCCTCTTTATGTGGAGTCTTTCTTCCTTGTAGACCTACCTGGCCAGACTTATGACTGTCTAATCAGTTATATATGTATATATTTTTGTAACATTGATGACTGTTGCTACTCGTAAAAGAACACAAGCTGTATGTTTTCAGGGGGTGGTGGTTCTTCATGTAGGATTAAAAAGTTGTCCTTTTGAAAAATTCAAACACATTTATATACTGGATACTTTTATTTCCTGTGTTTTCAAGCAATTCTGAGTAGCACAGTTCTAACAAGGAATCATATCTGAAGTTTTTCATGTTATTGTTTCATCTGGGGTTTGTCTTTTGAAATCATAATAAGATTTTTTTAAATGTAATGATTAGTAATAAAATATCTACTATATTCCAGTATGAGTATCCTGAATAGATCAGATATATATCTCTCAACATTTATTCATATTAGATATCTTGTCTGAATTTGCCCATTTTTAATTTCATCCTCCCTGATTATTTTTATACTTTTAAGTGCAGTAGTGAAAATCTCTTTTTTCCATTCACCTCAAATTTCTGTTCCACTTGTACATAATTGACACAGTGATGAGGGAACTCTAACTTTCCCTGTAACATTGTCTTTATTTTGGCCAAATATGTTATTTTCTTGCTGTGCAGGCAAAATTTTGTAAAACTTTGTATAACTGTGTGGGCTGCTCTCTCCAGCTCTGTGAGTCAGAATATCCTAATACAAGTAATTTCTGATGCTTGATTCTGTTATGCTGCACATGTCCTTGTGACACTTTCCCCCCCAGTATCTGTAATAGGACATTTGCTCAAGTATTCTCGGAGCTGCCTGATAAAATTGCAGTTAAGCAAACTGAAACATAGTCTGAAGAGATTACTTTTAATCAGCAGATTTGTCTTTGTGAGGGAGAAAAGGAATCTGATGCAATAACTTAATTCAAATGATTTTCACTGAAACAAAAAATACCTTTTGCTGTGGAGGAACTTCTGAAACCATTAACAATTTTTTGTGTGTGTGCATCTGTGACTCATCTAAGTACTTCTGGTGTTAAACCTACCCCCATGCCCATGTGCCTGAAACCCACTGATCGTACTTATCAAGATACGGGAGTTTTTTGTAAAACCACCACTGAGGATGATACCGGGAGCAGGACTGTAACAGTGTGGCCATTAACAGCCTCTAGTTCTAAACATTGTTAGGCACCAGAAATTAAGTGGAAGGTGGGGAGTAAGATACTTTCTCACTTCAAATAGTGCAATAAACTTAAACATAAGTAATGTTTAATTAAGCTTTTTCTATCTTAATTAATACTTAATATTTTTCTATTTTTTTCTATATTATCTTCAGATAAAAGATGTGCCATCTTTACTGTGTGAAGTCAATACCAAAGCTAGGCTGACGTGTCTTGCAGTATGGCTTGACCAAGCTTCAGAAACAAAAGAAAATTCTGAGAAAGCTGAAACATCATCTCAAGGTAACAGAGCTGTGTGTATTTCAGTTGTTAATGTGACTGTGAAACAGAGTTTACTAAGTGAGAGCTTTTTACTATATGCATTGGAAAAAGTTTTGGTATCTTGAAGAATTTGGGATATGACACTGGCAGGTGATACAGATATCCTTCCCAATCTGGTAGTGTCTCAAGCCTGCACTTATGTTGGAAGACATAAGCTTGTTCTAACTTCTATTACATCAAAGTTTGTTTCTCTTTACTGGAATAATGAACTGAGGAAGACACTGCGAAGCTTTTGAGACAGATAAGAAATGAATAAACAGTTCGGTAGAACTGCCTGTCTTTTTTTCCTGTAAGCAAAATTAGTTCTGAGGCCAATGCAGTTGGACAACCTTAGGAAGTCTGGCTCAGTGTGTTGTTTTGTTTCGGGTTTGGGCTTTTTTTAAATTGTTTTCCTGTATCATAATCTACTTACATCCTTGGTCTTCAGATATTTTCATACCACAGGCAAAACTAGCATAAATGGCACATTGCACTGTAAATAAAAAATAATGTATAACTCATTTTTAAAAATTAGATACAAATACGTCTCTGTGCCATTTTATACTAAAAAGACTGGATACATACATCACTGTGATTAATTTCTGCTTTTTTCAGCAAATGAAGATGAAAAATCATCAATAGTCAGGAAAAACAAAGTTTGTCGGACTCAAGAAAGTGATAAAACAGCAAAAAGAAAGAGAAAGGTTACTCCAGAGAAGACCATATTGGAAGCTCCACTGCAAAAGAAGAAAAAGAAACGGAATAGCTCAGCATGAAGGCAGCTACTTACTTTCTCTCCTGAAAAAAAGTAAATGCTGGTGTTGCTATAGTTTTTATAAGGATGTAAACTTCTGACAGGACATACACCTCCAAACTGTTGTTTAAAAGTAATGAATGTTTTTACCCTAATAAATTGACTGATCATTCTCAGAAGTAGCAAAAGAGATGGCAACTTTTCTTAAGTGAATGAGGCAAAAATAACTTCATGATATGTAATATTTATATTTTTCTGTTAACAATAGCATACACTTTTTAACTGGCTCTGAAAAAGCCAGCTAAAATAATAAAAATAGCTGCATCTGTCTTTTACATTTTTGTCTCACTTAAATGCATATATTAAAAACACACTTTTTCATTTTAGTGTTGAAGTTACTGTTCATTTGACTCAAAATATGATCTTGCCTTTGTAATTTATTACTTTTCCTACTGTAAGAAAGAACATGTTAAAATTATTTAAAATATGATGATCACATTCCATTCATACATTCACAAAAAATCGTACTTTCCAGTTTTTGACATGGAGTTATACATAGACTTTTTAAGCAAAATGGTTGGTTGGTTGTTTTATTTACCGTGGCCATACTTCATGCATTTAACTTTTTAAAAAGTCTTTGCACCCATGGTTCAGATGATTGAAAACTTCTATTCACAATATGACACCAATTTTTAGGTGGAAGAGTCTATATAAATAAGGTTTTACCTTCTCTTTCCTGTTCCCATAGTATTTTTTCAAGTCCTTGACCTGAGCTGTATTATTAAAAAAAAATTATCTCACATTTGAAAGTTTGTAATGCTGATAAAATATCACCCATCTGTTTTGCTCTTAAACAAAAACTTAATTCCTGACCTTCTCAGTCAGTGGGAACAGGATTTTATCCTAAGTGTTATTACAAATACACAATAGGAAAAACAAAGTTGAGCTGGAGGGAACAAGGTCAACTAGCTGTACTATTGTATAGCAAAAGTAAAGGTAGAGAAAATCAGAAAAAAGACTGAACCAAATCTGGAGACATGAATGAAATGCAGGCTGTCATAGGGATCTAAAGTAGGATATAACTGCAGCTCATCCATGTGTAAGCTCTGACACTGAAACAAAGTGAGCATCATCAGTGCTGTTACGAGATTGTCCATGTGGCAGTGGCAGTATTCTGGAGACGGGTGTCCATACCTACCTTCCGTAACTGTTTCCCTTGGTTAGATAAATTATCACAGTATTCAGTAAAGTTGGTTTATATGAGCTTATCGTAATTCAACAATAAAGGGGTTACAACTGTACTTCAGTTTGAACTTACACAGCTTTTCACTTAATACCCCAAATATGTGTGCACACAAACATGGACAAATAATATAGGACTTAAAACAGTTTGTAGGCTTCACAGGAAAGCTACTGAATCAGATTTCTAACTGACAACAAGGCACCTGTAGTAAATATAGGACTTATATAATTCTCTTATTTAAGCTTATACTTAGTAAGGTGTTATGTCTATTTTACAGTGCTTATGTCTGTGCTTGACAAAATGGCTGCCACCACTAAAAAGTTTAATTGATTTTTTTAAATACATGAGCTCGTGGCCATGCACATCACAATTTCAGAAGCAAGTTCTCATAAGGACCAGAAAAAATCCATTCTGCACATATGTTTAAGGATTAAAAAGCAAAAAATCCACAGAATTTTGGTTCTAAGGTTTAGACTTACAAGTAAATATTCAACAGCTGTAAAAATCCAAACTCCCTGTGTAGTAACAAAGAATTATGCATCTTACGAGACTCAACAATTTGTGAACTGGAGACAGAGAAAAGTCCTAACAGCTTTTAAGATGAAATACAGAAACAGCCCTGAGAGGAGAATGTGTATTTCCTGCACCTTGAGTAAATGCTGAGCTACTAACCAGCACTTGCTATTCTTTTTTGTTGTTTTCTTGTGCGCATCTATCTTTTCTGTACATTTTCCATTCTAAGGGGAGGCAGCAGCACAAAGAGAGTGGAGATGTCAGCAATGAGAAAGCTCTTCTTGTGTCAGAGAGGGTGAGCATGCATAACACTGGTAGAGTAGATGGAGCCATGGCTGCAAGAAACAGCAGCCCAGCGAGCATCTCAGCTGAGCCACAGGTGAGTTCAGCGGCTTTGGCAGCAGTGCATTTCTTCCCATACTCCTCTTTTCCTCTTGAGATGCCCAGTGAAACTTGAACTTCATAGCTATCGCACAGAGGACTCCATGCAGTAGAGCTTAGAATTGTGTTGGTTGTGGTGCTTTTCAGGAGGATAGATCTCTAATTTAAACCACTTAGGCCAACAAGGGAATTAAACTGCTGCTTTCTGACCATTAGGCTAATTCATAAAGATTGGAAAATTCACAATGCAGCTAGAGACCACAGGAGGTAAGCCAGCTGAAATAAATTATGCAGCACTATGTACATGAAGAAAGCCAGTTCTAGCACTTGAAAAAAAGAGTTCATCTTTGCAGACAGTTATAAAAATCTCTCTACATTTTTCCAGATTTAAAAAATGCAAAGTATTTTCTTTACAGGATGTTTACTATCTCCCACTGTTGCGTATTTTTTTTTCAGCAGACTTCGTTTTCTGTTGCACTAGCTGTGTTTGTAATTTAAAGACTACAGAAGCCCTCTACATCTTCCGTGAAAGGGCTGTTACTGATTGAAGCTAGAAGCAGCCTGTCAGCTGCCCAGAGTTGTAGCTCACGCCATGCCAAAAAACAGCCCCAAATTCTCAGGACTAGTACGGACAGGGCGCACACGAAGGCAACTACAAGGGAGCTTCGACACGCCACTGAACAACCACACAAAACCTTCACATATTCAGGCACCCAGGCTTGCCGCCTTTGCTCTCCCCTCCTTTTTTTTTGGGTCTTTCCTTCAGACCAGCCGGAAGAGGGAAGCTTTGGGCGGTACGTGCCTCCTTCGCCTCCCCTTCCGCAGGCTGCTCCGCCCCGGGCTGCTGTGAGCGGGGCCGCGGGGCAGGTGAGCGTCGGTGGCCGCGTACCTTCCTCGGCGGGGCTGGGCCCAAACTCCGCCCTGCCGCCCCCAGGGCTGTATTCACAACATAGCGGTTTTCATCGCTTGGACGGGGTTTAGGGCTTAGGCTTTAGGCAGGCCTTGCTCTTGGATAAGCCCCCCGCGGCGAAATGCTCCCTTTTTTTATTTTATTCCTAGAAAATTAAAAGATACCAGCCCTCACCCCAATTTGTATTTCAGTTTTCAGCATGGCCGTGGACTGGCTCGGCTTTGGCTACGCCGCCCTGGTGGCATCAGGAGGGCTCGTTGGCTATGCAAAAGCAGGTACGGTGTGGGAAGGTCTCTCACTCTCCTTCACTCCCTCGTTACCCCCCAATAACTTGTTGTGAACTGGGCGGCTTTTCACGAAAGCCGCTTATCTCGAAGCAGAGATGCAGATGTAAAGTTTATCAGTTTGTGCCATGAGCTGCTAACTTGGTGCTGTTGGGGTGTGGTGCTTTTTGGGTTGAGCTGGTGCTTTAGGCTGATAAACCCATAATCTGCTTTCTGGTCCATGCTGGTATCCTGCCTCTGCTTTGTGCGCGTTAGGTGAACTGACATAAGTTTGCTTCAGAAAGGTTTTTCCTCTGCTATTTGAAGTGTAAACATTCTAGAAATGTTCCGTATCTTCAAATGGCGCGGATCACCACTTTTTTTCCTTAGAGTTTTATTCTTATTTTAATGTTTGATGATAACAGTATACTACAAGCTGCAGAGAGTTTTCAGAAGGTTCCTTTCTGCAAATAGAGCTGAACAGTGCAAATCAGTCCTTAAGCTTGCTCCTTTTCTGGGCTCTTTACTCAAACTTCCCCTCTGGCCCACTGCTTTCATTTCCTGACCTTTTTCTGAGTTTGTCTTCCTCCAGACAGAGCTGTGGATTCATCCCTACTACAATATTATCTCTTTCTACTTTGAAAGTCTCTAAGCCATCCTAGTGTTTGCAATATGAAGGTGCATTGCTGAAATCTGTAAGAATCTTACCAGTGTGTTTGAGTACGTGGATGTTAATGCCTATTCCAGTTTGCTTTCTACTAGTTTGATTTATCCTTTAGGTTGTGAGTGGTGGGACAATAAGTTACTAATCCCACCTGAATTTCTCTGTGGTCACTATGAAATGGTGGGTACCTTTCTTATCCTCTGGTCCCAGAGGGGAGGACATGGTCATGCTGAGTCAGGAGAATTGAGGTCACAGGGTTTTTGAAGGGGAACAGGAACTTGTATGCTGATTTGTAGGGAAATTTTAAAAGAGAAAAAAAAACCCCAAACCTGTTGTATCCCTACTAATAATTTGGAGAAACCAAAAGAAAACAGAACTTTCATCCATAAAGCTAAGGTGGTGATCTGTTCTTATACAACCAGGTCTATTTGCCCACACAGACAGTGGTTAACAGTAGATGCCGTGGGAAACAGTGATTGATTAAATTTTGTTGTGTGGGACCCACAGTTTTGAGACTCAGGAACTTCCTGAGCCAGAAGTGGTGTGGTGGTCCCTAGTAAGTGTATGTGCCATAGCTGCCTAAACAATGCTTCAAGTTAAATTCAAGAATATGGTGACCATTTGTGGCCTCCCGAACTTGTTGGCTGCTAAACAGTATTCCATGCAGAATGGCTGCTTGCACAAGTGTGTGTCTTTTCCTTGCACATGTGCAATAACAATATTTCTAGCACCTTTGGCTCTTGCTTTTTATGCTGAAAGCAGGATCCAAAGCAATGTTACAACTGCCTTTCTGATGACTGGAAAAGTTATTACTTTCTGTTAGTAATATGCAACCCTCCTGTAACATTGAGAGTGGATCTTTGTCAGCTTACCTTTGCAATCTTGAGTCCTTTTGAAGGTGAGCTAAAAATCAAATGTATAAAGAATCAGCCTCAATAGCATTAAGTCCTTAATTCGCCATTAGCCCTACTGAGGGCATTCATCACTTGCAGTAGTCACGGTACTTTACTACTTGGTGTCATCTATAAGTCACCAATTTGGATGTGGTATCCTTTATCTTCTGGTAGCTCGGGATTATGATTTATACAGAGGACTTGATTCAATGTCTAGATGAGTCCAGAGATCTTCTGCCAAAGTATTCAGTTACCTTTGGATCAGATCTCAAATATACGTATGAGATACAACCTCTCTTATTCGACTCTGCTGTCGTCTTTGGCAACTTATAATTTATCTGAATGCCCTCCTACGCAGTTCAGTTCATATGTCCTTTTTCTCTGATCTTAAACCCTTATTATTTAATCCATCTACTGCCTCTCTGATATTACTGTGTTGAAACAGCATGCCTCAGTTTGCACCAAGAAAACAGCAATTCTTTTGCTTTTCTCACTGTTTTTTTCCTCATTAATTTATTAATGGCTTTGTTGCTAAAGAATTAAATGCTAATGCTATTTGTATCTTATGCAAGAGTATTTTAACATGTTTCTTGGTGCAGAGCAGCATGGTCTTAATATCTTAAAAGAAAAAACCTCTCTAATCTGCTTAATAACAATGGATGCCCATTTTTTTTTGTTAGTGTTTCACAAAACAGGTAAAATGATAAGCAAGTTTATTTCTGAGCTTCTAATAAATGCATTATCTTTCACTTGCTCAGGTAGTGTCCCATCATTAGCTGCTGGCCTTTTCTTTGGGAGTTTGGCTGGACTGGGTGCCTATCAGCTCTCACAGGATCCAAATAATGTTTGGATTTCTCTGAGTAAGTAGCTTAGAGTTTTTAATGAGAAGGAATTGTATTTACCCTAAAATAACTGGATACTCAAAATAAGTACCTAAAAGTCTTTGCAGAAGAGTTAAATTGACAGTGTTATACATCTAGTTTCAATCCAATCTTTAAGCCTGTGTTTAGTGAAAAATCTCCATTAGTGGCCAAACTCCATAACTCTCGCTGGAATGCGAACTGTTAGCATTACTTAATTATTGTTTTAAAGACTGTATTGAGAATGCATATTAAAAACTGCTTGTCTTGGTGTGTCTTGCTCAGTGATTTCTCACTACATTCCTGCATCCGTTTTGCAAGAAGTATAAAGTGCTTTGGGTGCTAGTTCAAACTTACAGTTTTGTTCCTCTTCTACAACAGAAGAGGAAAATATTGGGTTTTGTAATCATTAGAGTTTGTCTTCTGAACATTGAAAAACCTACGGGTTGTGAAGGAAAATGTGTACTAAAGCTCATGCCAGTTGCAAAATAACAGGATTTGAACTTTCCTCATTTACTAATAAGCAGAGGTACTTTGCAATTGAAGTGGGCTAAGAAAATACACATAGATAATTCCTGCAGCTCAGCTGATGCCTGACGCTTCTTAGGCTGCTATATCTCAGATACTTGTGAGCGTGTGTTTTGCACAATCCTTTGCCCAGTATCTGTGTGAGCAGTGTCCTTTCTGTTCCTGATCTGTAGAAGACATCAGTGCATGACAGTTCTCTAGCACTAGCTTTTTCGGTCCACAGGCTTGCTGAATTGGTGGCTGCCATCACGCATCAGTCTTGTGCTGACGTGTTTGGTGATCATAGTGCAAAGGAAGTGCTAGTAAACAGATGTGTGACCTCTGTGTGCCCTCTTTTTGCCTGGATCCTACCTTCAGCATCTTGCAGGAGACTGGAGCAGTTCAGAAAGAGTGATTCCTGTGCAGACTGCCCATACCCTAACAGGTTATTTTATTATTGCTGAAAGCAGCAAGAGACTGTGATTGGCTTATTTTTTTATATATATGGCAAAAATGTGGCATTACAAAGGTGTTGTACGCCTGGGGAGATTCAACAGAGAAGCAAGCTTCAGTAATGCAGTATCTTCTTCTCAGAACTGGAGCTTCCCTTCTCCCTGACTTTGAGAAGTTATTTGTGGTGGGTTACTGCTTAGCCAGTGCTTAAAGAGCTGCCACTGACTAGAGTTTGTTCCCTGAAGCAGTGACATAGCGTCTAGCTCATTGATATGTGGAAGTCAGAAGTGAAAGGGGAAGGCCCAGTGTTTCTTTCCATTTCAGCGTTGTCTACAGTGCAGGCCACTTCCACATCTAAGGGATGGGTCAAAGGCTGGGCATGTTCAAGCCTAAATAACTGGAATAAACTGCAAATACGGGAAGCTTAACAGGAGACAAAGTATTTTCCCAAATGCAAAATACAGGTGCATTTCTATTATTCAGGAGCATATGGAGTCTTTTCCTCCTCCCCTTCATGCTTTAAAGTTTTTGGAGAAGGTGTGTTCTAGTTTAGACAAAATTACATATGTACATATTTTGAAGACTGGCTACTGATTAGAGCTTGAGATACATGAACACTGTAGTAGTTCTTTCTTGTGTTTTAGACTGTGGTCCTGGTCCTTTACATATCTACTTGTAAGAGACCATTAGACATCAAGGACAGTATTTAGGGTGGTGTTAGGGAGGAAGGATGCCATGGCTAGGATTGAAGATGAGTTGGGTTCTGCAGGAACAGCCGTGACATAGAAACAGTGATAGAAGATGAGAGTGGTTGGTACAACTAGTCAACGTATAGCTGTTACCACTGGGTAGCAGATGCATGCTAAGGCTGAGGATTTAATCGGCATGTTTTCCATATAGCTTTCTTGGTGTTCCATCTTTCTTTGACATACAGTGTCCCATACAGCCCTTTCTGTTTTACTGGCTCAGTGAAGCTACCTGGGTCTTGTCTCTGTGTCAAGTGGTCAGGGTTGGTAGCTTTAACTTCCTGATCATAGTGGAAGGTGGTGCAGGGCTGAAATTTTAGGGATGTGGTTTAATGCTAGATTTAGGTTACGGTTGGACTCAGTGATCTTGAGGGTCTCTTCCAACCAAAATTATTCTATGATTCTATGAAATGGATTAGTAAGGCTTAGCACTTCCATAGCACTCTTCTCTTTGGAAGTCTTTTGCAAGCATGAATTAGTTAATTCTCAGAACAAGTTAGACATGAAAATGCTCTCTTCCTTTTATGAGGAGCAGGGAAGTTATGTGCACAGATTTATTGATTTGCCTGTTCACAGGGAAGGAGTGAGTTCCAGAGCAGTATATCACAGATTGCTTCCAGTCTCCAAAGCAGCACATTTTGACAAAGAAGGTTAAGGAGTGTATGCAGAAGCATATGGACTTCACTGTCTGCTAGAACTTGATTTAGAATGTTTATGCTTCACAAACTGAGGCATTCCAAAGTTTACACAATTTATTGGCTCTTTTTGTCCATCATGTGAAATAACCCTGTTTCACTTTTTACTTGATGCTACTATTTCTCTCTGTTCTGTTAGTTTTGAATTGTGGCATTTCTCTTGCACACATGCATCTCTGCTGACCAGACTGTATAATCTCTCATTTAAGTTACATCTGGAACACTGACTGCTGTCATGGGAACAAGATTTTACAACTCTGGAAAGTTCATGCCTGCAGGGCTAATTGCTGGTGTCAGGTACAACATTATATACTTTTTGGTTTTTTAACCCCCTATGTGTGCTTTCTTATTTGCTTAATTAAACTGAGATGAAGTGAATCGTATTTTGTGTATCTTTTTTGTTTCCCTGCACCAGTTACATGGGAAGCATTTGAAAATGAATTGAAAAATAATTATTATTGTTTAATTCTGTGTTTTTCCCTCTTATACAGTTTGCTAATGGTTGGAAGATTAGCACTGAAGATGATGGAAAAGCCCCACGATAAATAACTGTTCATTTTACAGCATAATATCTGGATAAGGAAAACTGATGATGAAGCTGCGTGAATGCAGAAGCAAGATGGAATAATTTTCTATATCGTGACAATTTTTTTCCTTTTTTTATATAAGGAGGAGTAGCATGATGGGACAGATTTGTTTCAATGATCCTGTAGAGCTATTATTGTGTAGTGAGAAACTGGTCCTGAATTTGATTTTTCCAGATGCATTTCAGTGTATTTTAACACTTCCAGGTTTTTTTTTAATGCCAAAATATGCTGCAGATGTGCATGAAGCAGAGAGGACCTGTAATTAAGAAAGTATCCACAAAGAGGCACCAGGAATAATTGGCTAAATACACGGGTATCTCATACCTTTCATACTGAGTATTACAGTATGCTTTACCTGTTGCATTCTGAGTTGATATACAATGTCTGTATAACACCAAGCAAATCTTGCCTTTTTATTGTGAAGTGATGCTAAAATGTTGCTTTTCTACAAATAAAATCTGCTACAAACCTTTATTTGACATGTTTTTGTGTCCTTCCTGTGTGTATGGGGGTAGGGGATTTTTTTTTTTAACCTTATTTTATTCTCCGTGGAAGTCTTTACAATGAACTGTTAGTATTAAAGTGCTTTCAATGATATTTAAAAATCACTTTTTAAATGGAGGGCAGAAGATTAAATTCATTAACACTGCATCAAAACAGTTGTTGGAAGGGAAATTAGTTTGTGGGTTAATTAAGCAAGATCTGTGCTAGGCTAAACGAAGAGTTTAATGTGATCTGACCAAAGGACTGTATAACTAGAATCATAAAGCTTAAAATCAACGCTATGTAATTCTGATCTTACAGGCTTTCTTGACAATAGAATATATCAGCATTTCATTTTTATCACTTAGGGAAGTGGCTGTGCCTCTTCAAATCTGTCTTTACTTGAAAGCCTTGGACTCAGGAGAGTTCCTGGTTCTGCTGTGGTACCTGAGGACTGAAGTGTGGAAGAGGCATAAGAGGCATCTGGTGTCTTTGTTGACACGCCAATCTTGATCAGTTCTCCTGTGATAGACTGTCCCCGCTCTGTTAGTGCAGGCACAGCTAACCTGGGCTCAGCACCATGATGGAAGGAAAAGGCAAGAAATGCGTGAAAGAATCCTTTCTCAACTTATTCTTAATTCTATATGATTATTGATATACTAGGATTCTTACAGTGTGTAACTTGTAATTTGAAGTGATGTTTTATGTATGACTACTGAAGACTTTACACTGGGACCTCTCTACCATTGATTATATCAAAATTTTGTCAACTGCACAACGTAATTACAGCAAAGCAGGTTTAAATTAACTTACGTCTTAGGCACTCTACTTCCCATTTTGTAGTACTTAACAAAATTTGTAACAATTTTCTGAAACTCCCTAAAGCAAATACTAAACTATGTAATTGCTCCATTTTATTGGTCAGTTCAAAGCTTGTATTTCCTGTTCTGAAGATGGCATTTAACAAGATTGAGCCAGAGTGACATTTCCATTGTCATGAACAATGGAAACCTGTATCGTAGTAGATTGAAAGTTGTTACGGTAGAAAGTAATAATTACAAGCAGATCTATAGATGTTTGGCCAATTGTGCAGTGTGTTAGTAGTTCTCTTAGCAAAAGTTATAAAATTCCAGGTTTTTTCACATAATTCTTACTGTAACCTCTATTGTTTCCAGGAACTTAATCTGTAAATAATCTGATCTGTACAGGATGGATCTGCAGGGAGCAACACTGAAAACATGTAAAAGCATTTCTGAAATTCTAGTATCGATTAGATCATAGTCTCTTTTGACCATGCTGTAACCAAAATCCAACAGAAGTTTTGTATTTACCTTTACATATTTTAAATCACCCTATGTAATTTAATAGAATATTTCATCCCTGCTGTAGAATTTTCTAGAGCCATTCAAGAATTAAAGACATTAATGTCCTTTCTGCAGACTGGCTGTGCTTTTAGGCTGCTTTTTAGATAATCCTGCAAGATTTCTTTCCTATTTTTATTATGTAGGTTTTGGTGATTTGTTTGATTTTCCACTGAGGGTGGTCTCTATGTAAATTGAGATTATTGCTTTTGCATTGAATTCACTGTGGCCATGCCATGGCTTCAGTGAAGCTTCATGCTGTGAGTCAGCTTTTGTATGGATTAAATGTTTGGAAAGAGTGATTTACTTATTTTTAGGAAATGAACTGTTAAAGTAATTCTTAAATTGAGGCTGTTCAAAGCACATTTTGAAAATAAAAATGTTAGTTTAATATTACTTACAGTATCAGCTGTCAGCATGAGCTGAAACGAGTACTGATTTTTATTTTTTAATGAGGCACAGAAACAGAAAACTATTTTTACAATATGCAGACTGGGTCACCAAAATTCAACAACCTGGAGTTCAGTCTTGCCTCCAGAACTCAAATACGATATAGTAATGACAGAAGAAGAGAGTTTGGGTTATCAAAGCCCCATTTCCCAGAGTGAAGACCCAGGCCCTGTATTCTGTTTCTGTCACATCTGCAGTGCCTGGTGGGTGGCGACAGGAAATGTCAAGTATTTCAGCCCTGTCTTGAGAGGCTCACTCAAGACTAGAGGAAGGAATTTCCTATTTACTTAGGGAGATAAATGATCTCTTGAAAGTAGGAGCTTCCAAGTAGACTTTCTAAGGGGGATGTATGAGCATACCTGTCTTTGTACAAGCAGTTGGTTACTGTAAGTCCTGGAAAGTGAGAGATGCTGGGCTCCTTTCAGGTCCCACTCTGGTCTGGTTCAAGCTCCCTTCCCAGGAGATGGCTCTGTGCCTCAGGCCGTGGGATATCTCACAGTTGGGGGGATATTGCTTGTGGAAGCCACACTGCAGCAGAGAAGAGAGTGCAAAGTTCCTGGGACCTGTGGGAACTGGAACAACTGGTTTGTTTCGGTCACCTTTTAAAGCTAAATAGTAACTGGCAAAAATACAGCAATGGTCCTGAAGCTGAGAAATAGAACTCGGGTTGCCTTCTGCCCAGGTGGAAAACCCATGGGACAAACTAAATTTCCCCTGTGCTATGTGTTTACTTCAGGCTAACCCTAGATTCTTTCCCATTCAGGATCTTGTGGCCTCCCAGTTGATTGCACTGGGGCAGCACCAGGCACGTACAAGCTGGGAATGTTACAAACCACCCAGTAAGTGGAGGTGTGAGCGAAGATCTGGGGCGGCTCAGAATCTTGTACAGTTGAGTGCCTGGTTGTGTGTTACGTCTTTACAGGTGCAACACTGAGACCTCTAATACAGCAATAATGGGCTGCGGTTCAATTGCAGTGCTGAGTTGAGGGGAGGAAGAGCAGTCTTCACTCACTCGTGACAGATGTCACACCCGAAGCTGTTCTTTCAATCAACGTGATATTGGCAGGAAGCAAAGTCTCTTTAATTGAGTGCGAATCCGTAGTACAGTGTAAAAATAGAAGTAATGCTACACTAGTTGTACAGACAACTGTCTTTTACAGACTAGAAGAGAATAAGAGGAGGATGGAAAACGTTTCAAGTGAAATGGTTTAGAAGGTAACTTAGTCGTGTGCTGTCCTACTTTATCCCTTGTTCTAAGAATATAGTATGTGACTGGTTTTAATGCAAAGCGTATCCCCCAGCTCCTTTTCTGCTGCAGGCTTCGAAAGTGCAATTTGCCGTGTCCCAGTTCTGTCAGTCATTGTGCTGGGAGCTGTTGGCGCTTTGTCATCCCTTGGTGAGGGTCAGTCTGTGCTGAAACTAATATGGCCTGAAGTCTTACACAATTATCCTTCTGTGGTGTTAAATTGCTGGCTTCTTGGTGTTATAGTCATGCTTTCTGGCTGCACAGTTTAATCACCTGGAAAAAGGGGAGGGGAAGAAAGGGTCAGAAGCACCTCCAGGCAGTTATGACAGAAGGAGGCAAGTCTTTGTTCCTCCAGAGTCCCTACAAGTAAAAGTGGCAAAATGTTGCATCAATAGTGGCACAGGGACATCTGGACACATCTCCTCTCCTGTGTACTTGAAATACTGTGCTGGAGCAGATCAAAATTCATGTGGTTTTGTGCCATGTCCCCAGCTCAGTCCAATACACAAGGGATTTCGAATGCTTTTTTAGTCTCCTTGTGCCTCTCTTCTGAACCTGTGAAATTGAAATAATGTTTTCTGTATCTTTTCCTTGTCTGTCTTCTACAGTGCTGTCTTGTATAGTGCGTGGCATAACATGTTCCTCACCCCAGAAGCAAGAATTGGTAGATCTGACACTGTTTTATTGCTGGTAGTCAATACAGTCAGTCCTTGTTTTAATTTAATACTCTTTTTAAAAATATCTAATGAGAAAAATTATGGTAGGACAAACATCTATTTTCCTCATTTAATTTCATTTCATTAGATGTTACCATTTGCATAGTATTTTGAGATCCTGTCCTGCAAGTACTACAACCAAGTTGAATTGAGTTTTAGTAGTAACAATTGGTATCAATATCCTGAGTTGGAAGGGACCCATGACGATCACCAAGTCCGATGCCTGACTCCACACAGGGCAACCTAAAAGTGAAGCCATATATCTAAGAGCATTGTATTACACAAATTCTTATTGAACACTGATAGGCTTAGGGCCACGACCACATCCCTGGGAGCTTGTTCCAGTGCTTGACCACCCCCTCAATGAAGAACACCCTCTCTCTTTTCCTTTTTTTATTTTTTTTTCTTTTCTTCGTTATCTTTTTTCATTTTTCCTTCTTTTTTCCCCCTCTTTTTTCTTCTCCTTTCTCCTTTTCCTCCTTTCTTTCCCTTTTCCTCATTTCTTTCCCTTTTCCCTTTTCCTTTTTTCCTTTTTTCATTTTTTCCTCTTTTCCTTTCCCCTTTTTTCCCCTTTTTTCCCCTTTTTTCCCTCTTTTCCCTTTTCCCGCTTTTCCCTTTACCTTTTTTCTTTCTGTTTTTCTCTTCCCCCCTCCCCCTTTTTTTATCTTTTTTTTTTCATATTGTTTTTTTTTCATTTTGAGGGTTGGTTTGTTTTCCTCTCTCTTTTTTCCCCCCTCTCTTCCGTCCTCCCCTCGTCCTCCCCTCGTCCTCCCCTCGTCCTCCCCTCGTCCTCCCCTCGTCCTCCCCTCGTCCTCCCCTCGTCCTCCCCTCGTCCTCCCCTCGTCCTCCCCTCGTCCTCCCCTCGTCCTCCCCTCGTCCTCCCCTCGTCCTCCCCTCGTCCTCCCCTCGTCCTCCCCTCGTCCTCCCCTCGTCCTCCCCTCGTCCTCCCCTCGTCCTCCCCTCGTCCTCCCCTCGTCCTCCCCCCTTGTTAGTTCGTGGCTGCGTGCGCTGGGGACGGGCAGGGTTGGTTGGGGCTCCGCAGCGCGCAGAGCCAGGAGGGGGCGGCAGCGCTGCTCGGATGCAGCTGGCGCTCAGCCCGGCAACCTGCCAGCTGGGGGAGAGACACCCCACCCCGAGAGATGGAGACAAGGATAAAGAACAATCAACAGGGCTTACCTGCTTCTAATTTGGGGTTACCCACTTGTAGTTGTGCTGACCTGGAACACCAAACACGTTCCTTTGCTCACTCAGCCGAATATGAGCACCTGCTGCTTTATTACCTTGGCACTGACCTGAGGAATGAGAAATGATTGTGAGGCAAAACGCTTCTCTCACCAAGCATGCTATCCAATTCCAAACTAGTGATGCTAAGAAGCTGATTATAATCGCCCAAAGAATGAAAATATAAACCTCCTGCCACTCTTCCTGCACCCCCTGAAGGAAATTGCTTCCTATCTGTACTGGAAGATCAGCCCAGCCTTTCTCATGTGCATGTTAACAGCAAGAAACAAAATCTGCAGGTTCAGTCATGAGCAGAGGACATTTAGCAGGACAGGCCTCCTTCTCCAAGCACTTTTAAGAAACACACAAACATTACAGTTTTGTAAACTGTTGCAGTATATATATATAGTCAGAGAAAGGATGTTGCACACATTTGCTTGGAGGTTGTGCTCTTCAAGCAGCGGTATAACAGTAGAAAATGGCCAAAATCAAATACCTGCTGTTACCTGTAGGCATCCAATTATTAGGAGAGTTATTTGATATACTGAAATTCCTTCTCACTTCTCTGTTCCCCAATAAACCTGCACTCAACTTCCTCTGGGGATGGGCCAAGTATTGCTCGATTAGTATGCAGCACCACAGCCAGCAGGGTGGAAAAATACACACCAGGAGGAGAGAAAATAGATGACAAGCAGCAGGAGCAAAGTAAACGCTTTTAAATTCTGGACCGAAATTTCTTTCCACTGAGATTCGCACTGGTCTATGGGATCATGACAAGACCTGAAATATTTTGAGGTAAGAATGAGATGGGTCCACTTACCCAAGTCCTGTTTTCAAAACAAAAATGAAGCCTAAACTGAGAGGCAGGAGAATTTTTTTTTGTGATGGGGGTAAGGACCCACGAATCATGACAATGGTCACAGAGCGACAACCCTACAATCTTCTTGCACGCATCCCAACCTGTAAAACTGTTGTGAAAATGATCTTCTGGTTCTCTGGGTAGTTACATATCCCTGGTGTTCAGCAGGATGATAGATGCTCCACTCTGCATTGCATTTATTCTATACTCAGCAACACCTTCAGTTCCCAGACGCTATCTCACCTGGCATCCATGCAGCATTCACATCAGCTGAGGGACTGTCACCAGATTTTCTATTCTGTATGCGACTACTGGCTTGTCCCTGCCAAACATTAATGACTCTCTGTTCAACTTACTCCTATAAATATAATCTATAATAATTTATTTTTATATAATTCATTTATTTAGGTGAAGCCCAGATAGTTTAGCAGCCAGTTCCTCAGGCAGCACAGAGACTCTCCGACCAACTCAAACGCAGCTTCAACTACATCCTTCCCACAGCCAGGTGTGCGTTCAACACACATTCATGCATGTGCACAGCAACAGACAGTACCACAAATGCACAGGTGTTTTATTTACAGGTTTTTTAAGCATTTTGTTTGCTTATGTATGTTTTTGGTATTTAGCAGTCGATACAACATTTATTTATCTATATCACATTCCCACACTGTCAAGCAACCAAATATTCGTGATAGTCAATGGTAAAAAGGCTACAGACTTTCTGAGACAGAGGTGGCAGCAGCCTGCAATTATTCCTGTTCCTCTTAGCTGTCAACTGTCAGACTACCATCTTCTCTAGGGAATGGTGTGTTGCATGGAGACAGAAAATAGTTGTATATTTTGTTAGACATATTTGGTTTACAGAATATGTCCCACAGGATGCCCTTTAGGATCAGGACTTTCCTCAAGAGTATTCCTTACATGTGGGCATTATATCGGATGGTATCACCTATGGCTTGCTTTAGACAGCTTCTCTGCAAGGGCAGAGCAAAAGACCTGCTAAAAGAGGATGTTAAAAGCATTCAAATCCTTCCCTATGAACCATAAATAGGGTGTGATGTGTATGTTAAAAATGCAGTAGGAAAGAGAGGAGCTAACCATTTAAACCACCCTGTGAAGTAACACCCACTTAGTGTTAATCTCCATTTTTCTTTTTCGACCCAGGAGCAGTAAGTGTACACAGAAGAGGAGGTTGGGGGAAAAGGGTAAGAGAGGTCAGCCTTCTATTAATTGCATCTTGTTTAGCTGGGTCACTGCAGTTGACCTCATTCAAATCTTTAATTGACATCTTGGTTTGAAATCCAAGATGGCAACACCAGGCAAGATTTGTGCTTGCTCAGAGTCATGCTGTCTTAATTAGTCTCTCATTCTTTATCAAATATGTGTTTCTTATGCATCCGACAATTTAAATTCAGCTGTGGTATTGCCCAGAGGTAGAGTGACTCTTGTATTACCGTGCCCTGCTTAGTGCTGGGTGCTGTGCTTCCCCTTCATCCAGAAAATGTGAAGATGGGGTATGACCCTGTTTCTGATGAATCTAAGCAGAAATAGGATTGTGCGGCCTCCTTGGGAGCAAGGGAAGTATTAAAAGACAGGTTGTTAACTAACAAAAGAAAGAGTGAAACAGCTGTGACCCTGGACAAGGGTTTCATAGAAGATTATCCTGAAGTGTCACAGAGCTAAGCATTGCTGACTCGAGGTCTGCTGTGCCAGCTGACCCATCTGAGTTTCTGTCCTTCCTTCTTCGGTTTTTCATTTTCCAACAGAAAGATCTGACTGTGATCAGTGGTAAATCTATTGGCAGATCTTGCCAAAAAAACCTCTCAGAAATTGAAGTATTTCCCTATAGAGGAGAATGTAAGGAGAAGGCATTTCTTGTGTTAATTTCTCCTGAGGTTGCTCTGAAATTTATGGAAGAGGAGAAAACTGAAGCAATAAGCTTTTCTTTAGGTGCCTCTGGAGGCAATACTGTTCAGGCTTAGTTTAATCACCATGCCTGGGAAAACTAATACTCACTGATCCACTCAAAATTGTTTTTTAAAGGAGATGCACTTACAGGATCTTCTCCCTGCAGGCAACGCTGTCTCAGGCACCCTCCACTCAGCCACCCTGAGTGAAGCCGTGCAAACTGGAGCAGGCTGGGATCTCAAGATCTTAGAGACCAAGTTCCTTTTCCTCTCCATCAGGAAAGTTTCCTAATCCCCCAGAGTCCCCTTTGCATGGGAAATGAAGCTCTACACGTCTTTGGCTTATAAGCAAGGCTGACGGGATAAATTGTTGGTAATTTTAGGATGAAGTTCCCAACTGCACCCAGTTATTCGCACCCACGCCAGAGCCCTCTGTGTGATGCCCAGCCAGACGAGGGGCAGTGCAGCTGTTTGCCCCCACATGGTTAAAGACATTGCAGAGCTTTAAGGCACGTTGGGTACTTACAGCTTGCTGGCCTTGGTGTGGCAGATGAGAATGACACAAGTGCCATCACACCTTGGTTACACCTCTTCCAGACCCTCATACCTGTTAGGTACCAGCTGTGGTCTTCACTATGCTAGAGGACCTTTCCTTTGTCTTTGTACAGCCTATCTCCTACAGAGGGATTGGACCAAATTTTTTAAAATGTCTTTTTCTTGGAGGAGTATTCTCTTAGGCTCTTTTGGAAAGTCAGTATTTTCTATTATCTGTTTTTCCCAAAGAACAGAGGTTCATATAGACATGCCATGTCCATTCTCCTTTCTGCCAAAAGTTTTGGACTTTCTGCCACCTTCATCTGAATTACTCAGAGAGCTAAAAGTTTCAGCAGCTTCATTTCTTTAAGATTTTTGAAAATCATTAGCTGAATAGAGGACTAGAAGGAAAATTAATCAGAGTTTGTTTGCCATTTGCCAACCTCTCCAAGCACCATTCACATGGCCCCTGACCAGTCACACCAAGTGTAGTCCCCTGGTGAGAGGGTGAAGATAGAGAAAGAGCAGAACATTTTGGTGGGAACTGGCTGGGGACGTGAGGGCACGGGAAGGTATTGCACAAGAGGGCATGTGCAATGCAAGGAACCAGGTTTTGTTAGTCTTCTTGCTGATGGAAGAGTTATAAAAAAGACTGTACATAGGCTTTGAGGATTATCAACACATTTATATCAAGAAGAGTGATTTTACAGTGCTAGGTTATAATCTTCTGTTGCTCTAGTGTTACTATTATCAAACCATAGTTGGGCCTACAGCTCCTAGCAGAGATGTAAGTGCTTGGTGCTGTATGGATCCTTGCCCAGAGGTCTGTCGCCCTGCAGACTTTATTGCTACAGGCTGCATTAGACAATGAAAATTTCATCACTATACCCCAAAGAGCTCTTCCCTGTTTTATTGGTGTCACCTCCAGAGTGTATTATCCCTTTCCCTCTCCCCTCATATTTTTGACCCTTTGGTCTCTCTGTCCTGTTAGATCAAATGATAAAAGGCTCATCACCACACACAAAGGTGGGGAAACCCAAAAACTCCCTGCCCTGGCTGCTCCCTGGGCTGTCTTCAGGATGGCTCTCAGACTGAGAGGTCCCTGCCCCGGGACTCATCGTGGGGTGCAGGGAATAAGCATTTCGGTAACACACAAGACTTTTATGGGAGGTTCTGAGGAGGAACCAAAAGCGAGAACAGGGAGGGATTGAGGTAGTCTGAGGAGGATCAATTATTGGAAAATAGAAGGATAACAGGGTAAAAGGGACAGGTCACAAATAAGCAGGGGCTGGCAAGAATGCTCCTGACCAGCACAGTCTGTCATGTCTCCTTGTTAAACTCGTATTTTCCTGGGTGAGGGGCTCCCTGTCAGTGTGTGCCTGTGTGTAGGGGTGTGAGTGCCAGCTGCTGGTGTGAGTCCAGGGGTCACAGGTACTCGAGCATCCATGGTGCCAGCAACTGGAGCCAGTCTGGGTGCATATCTTGCTGTGTGATGAGAATGAAATATTGAGCTGGACTAGCTGTTTGGAAGGGTAAGTGGCCAGGGAACTGGGCCATAAGTCTGGGCTGGATGTGCTTGTGATCTGCACATTGGGAAGCTGGAGGTGCTGGTGACCCAAGGGATCCTGGCCAACTAGGGTCTGCTGGGAGACCTCTGTGTGTATCTGCACAGGAGGCAACTGGAGGTGAGAGCATCCAGTGCCAGCTGCTGGTCAGGCTGAGTGTCTATGGGCAGCTGCTGGAAGGATCCACATTGTGTTAATACATACACATACTTTTTTTCCCCCTCACTAATAGGTGTTCAACCTGATCAGGCTGTGAAGGGAAGAGGACAAGGCTGTTGGTGCTGCATGTGTTTGCATGAATGCGGAGTGTTGCTACACTGTGTGGTCTGTGTGGCTGGCCGTGTGCATCTATGTATGTATGTGATGTATACATACTTATGTTTGTATGTGTGCCTACTGGGAACATATTCTCAGCAACGCTATGGTTGGGACCTGGGGAAGTGGAGCTGTGGTGGCCTCTCCTCCCTCAGGCTGCTGAATCTGAGACCCCCTAACCAAACCCCATTGACCCTGCTGGAGGGAACCTGCAGGCACTGTGGCTCCTCGCCTTTGGACGTGGGCCAAAATAGCTGTGTCTCGGTTGTGTGGCAGGCAAACTCCAAAAAAAAAGCCCATGTCCCTTGCTCACTCAGAGAGGTGGGCACAGAGAAAATATTCCCTTTGTTGTTCCATTTGACCAAATCCTTCATCTGTTTCCCTATGCACTGATCTGTGTCCTCAGAATGCATGTGACCAGAATAGATATCTCTGATGAGTGTCTTCCTTTACATTTCTGAAATACAAGAATTACAAATTGTATCAATAAACCAAAACAATCTACTTTTTGGGTGGAGTGAATTTTTATAAATTATAACATACTCTAGAAATGTCGCTCCAGGTAGAAATCTTGACTCCTCGTTGTTCCTCATCTCAAAAGCCTTTCTCATACAAACCTACAACAAAATGCAGAAGCACCAACAACCTGTCTCTGGCAATAAATGAAACTCAGGAGACAAAATCAATTACAATTTCTTTCTTCAGAATTGTAAGATGATATGATGGGTGCAGCATGGTGGAATCCCTGTAATGTGCTATAAACTTAAATAAAATGTGATGTGGGGAAAAAAGTAAAGGTAGCTTTGTTCAGGTCATGCACTTAATGAAAAATAAATACCAATAAGCTTGCTTTCACCAGGTCTGATCATATTTTTGATTTCCAGCTGAATTGCTATATATACATTGTTACCCTGGCTGACCCCAAACATCAACCCAACGTGGAATCTGGATGTGGGACAGAATGGGCTGAATTTGGAAATGGAAATTGTTACTCACGTCTCCCCCTTTGTGCCCCCTCACGCCCACTTTAATTATTACCTTTATTTATGTAGACAAGCCTCTTTCCTGGAGAAGCAGCAAAGTGATAGCTTGAAGAAAAATCAGTCTTGTGCTCTTTGAACATTTATGTTTTTATGGTGACTTTGACTGGCCAGATGTGTAAAGCAGGACTACAGGTGCATGTAAGGTTGTGCACAGCTGGAGCCCTGCCAAGTAAATAGCCTGGCAAAGTGCCCCCTCTCACCAAAACAAAGCCCCTCAGAATGGTGCAGGGCACCAAGTGATGGGAAGGAGAGGTTGTAGGGACAGAGTTCTATCCCCAAATGCAAGTCTCACGGGCCATGGATTGGCTTCTGCGTGCTGTGGCTCCAAACCCTCAGGTAGGGGCAATTGCTTCCCTAGACAAAGTGTCAGCCTTAAAACCTTCCCAGGGCAGTGATATGTGGGGGCTGGGTGGCTGGGTACCCTGGCTGGCTGTGCTGTGCTGCTGCCTGGGGTGCACCACTGTCCTGGGCACCACCCTGGTCACCTCAGCCACCTCTGCTCAGGACAATCAATTTTTATGGGTCCTTTTCAGAACAAATCCAGTGATTCAGCCCCTCACAGGGAGGAGGTACAGCTGGCAGCAGGCTGCTCTCACCAGAGCTATTAACAGAAATAATTAAATTAATACAGAACAATTAGTGTTGCCACCTTCCTGAAGCCTTATGTTGCATGACCTGTCTGTGGCTGGTATGTCTCCCACTTCCTTTGGGAAAAAATGTGCCTGAGACTGACCCTGCCAAAGAGACCTGAACTGATGTCCTTGTTAAGGGAACTGTGGGGAAAGGTAGCTATATAGAGCAGGCTCTGGTAGGATGTGTAAAGATCCTACAACATCCAGTCATGAAGCAATGTGAATTTTTTGCTGTGCTTCTGGCAGTAAACAGGTTGCTAAATGCTCCTAGCCATTATTCTTTGCTCTTTTTGCTGTCATTGTGAATACCTGTTTAATTCAAGGTAGCCACGCTTTCCTCCTCCGAAGAGCTCTGTTACTGAAGATGGATTGAGAGCAGACCTGTGGAGAAGGACTTTGGGATATTATTGGATGAAAAGTTTGACATGATTTGGCAATGTGCACTTGTAGCCCAGAAAGTCAACCACACTCTGGGCTGCATCAAAAGGGACGTGGCCGGCAGGTCAAGGCTTTACTCTGGTGAGACCCCACCTGGAGCACTGTGTCCAGCTCTGGTGTCCTCATCACAGGAAAGACATTGACCTGTTAGAGAGGGTACAGAGGAGGGACATTAAAATGGTCAGAGGGCTGGAGCACCTCACCTATGAGGAAGGGCTGAGAGAGTTTGGGCTGTTCAGCCTGGAAAAGAAAATCTTCAGGGAGACCTTATTGTGGCCTTCAATGTAATAAAGAGGGCTTATAGGAAAGATGGAGAAAGACTTTACCAGACACTGTAATGACAAGACAAGGGGCAATGGTTTTAAACTGAAAGAGGATAGATTTAGGTTGGACACGAAGAAGTTTTTTACAGTGAGGGTGATGAGACACTGGTATGGGTTGCCTGTAGAAGTTGTGGATGTCCCATCATTTGAAGTGTTCAAGATCAGGTTGCACTGGGCCTTTGAGCAACTTGTTGACGTAGTGAAAGATGTCCCTGCCCACAGCAGGAGGGTTGGACTTGATGACCTTTACAGGTCCCTTCCAACCCAACCATTCCATGATTCTGTGATTCTAAGATGGGAAATAAAAAACTCGACTATGCAAAATTCATCCCCTCAGCAGCCTGATGAGGTGGGGAGGTGTAAGGGGGGTGTTGCAGAGGTAGGAAGGGGCTGATGTTTTGCTCAAGTCTCGGGCCAGCTGTGTCACACCCTCCAGGCTGGTGGGTTTGACTGCTGAGTAAGACTCTCCCCATGATGAAATGGCAAGTGGACCTCAGTGACCACAAGCACGTGGCACCTGTTTGTGGTGCAGCTGGGCTTCCTGCCCTGCTTGTGCACCGGTCTCTGCCATCACTTCTTGTTATTTTGAAGTGTTTCTCCAGCGTTCTCCATAGGGAGTAAAAATGCAAATGATTTAATAAAAAAGGGAGGGAGGGTGGTAAAGGAGCAAGGGATAAAATTCACCCTTGGCTGACCGGTTCAGCCCTGCAGTGGAGACCTGCCCCAAAAAAGGAACAAGGTAACATAACCAGCTAAACACAACCAACTGTGGTCATGAAGTTATATGTTCAGGCTGAAACTTTGCTTTTAAAATGTTTTCCAGGGTGCTTAGGGGGAAGGGGAACTAAGAGAGATATTGGAGCCACAGCTACCTGGCTCTCAGAGGAAGACACTGATCTAAGCATTTTCTGTCTTCAATGCAGTTTGTTTGTATTTTCCTTACCATGATGGTATTATATATATAAGGATATACACTGTATTTTAAGAAAACATATCTCTGAGGAGAATGAAAAAAGTATTTTCTTAACAAATCATGTCTGTTTCTCAAGTAAATCTCTGATGTAAGGCAAGGTGTTGCTTCTCCTGCTAGATGCAACCTGCATCATAACATATAAGGGAAATTTCAGTACTGTCTATTGAATTGTGACAGAGACAAAAGAAATTTTAGAGGACAAATGAAGGATGCTCTTGAAAACCCGGGATGTTAATTGGTACTCTGCTCTGTATTGATCTCAGTCTTCTGCTTCTGAATCTGACTGAGGTTCTGCAACCCCAGCCCAGACAGACTGCTATTAAAGAGGTTTTTGTCTGCATTAACCCAGCAGTATTAAACTCCCTGTGGCTCTGATATCCACCTTCTGAAATGCCTTTCCTTTTCCTTTTTCCACCAGAGATGCCGATCTAGCAGACTTTCTGTCGTCCCATAGCTTGCCCTAAAATAATAGGAATTTGCCCATCCAACTGGTCTATTAAAGACTGTCCAGCGGTCCCTGAAAAAAAACACCCATATGGCTTGCAAAGCATCGCTTAGTCTTTTTGCGCTTTTATGTCTCATTCTGTGGAGCTGCTGATAGTGTTGTAGCTTCAAGTTTCTCCACATTAATTGCAATGATATTTTTCAGTCTTTTCCTGCCAACCAAGCTGCTGGCTTTCGATCAGAAATCACATGTGTGCTAGAAAAAAGCGGATTGCTGTTAGCTGGCTCCCATCTGTTCTGCCATGGAGGGAAGAGTGAGATGCATAATATGAGGCTTCTGCAACTGGAAAAGGTGTAACATACACAAGGTATATGAAAGTAAGGGGTAAACAGAGGCTTACAAGCTCAATAACCAAATGTGGGGGTCCCTGTTTATACAATATTGGACTTGAACTGAATAGACATTGTTTCTGTCCCTGGACCCACTACTGAGCTGACATTGACTGTAGATTGCCCATCTACTTGCACCTCAGTGTCCCTGTATGTGAAATGGAGATAAAGATGCCAGACCTTTATAAAGTGCTTTGGGACCTGCTGATGAAAAGTAGTCAGCATTATGTGAACATGAAATGCCTTGTTTTTTGTCATGTGACATCTTACACCATCAGCCCTATGGGCACATTAAAAGTTATTTCTGCAGAATGAGAAGGCACTAATATGTATGTAATGAATAGGTGAAGAAGCAGTCAGTGACAAGTAAAGTTCAACACAGCTCCCACTAGATTGGCTGAAAAGAGGCATCACAAGCAGCCTGTTGGAGCACAGCCTGCACATCGGATGAATTATGGATACAGGGACGTGCAGAGAGGCCATTCAACAGGGCCAGCCAAGTCCTTCTGTAGATGCAAGAAGATGCACGCTAAGGGCTGTCATGTTTCTCCCTAGAGGATTTTGGGTACAAAGATGCCCATGTGTGTGATGTAGTGTCTCCTCAGCAGCACTCAGCTTTCTGGAAAGCTGTGAGCATGTTGTACATGTGTTGTACAGATGAGGTTTGTGTGCTGAGTACTCACAGTGCTGCCAGCAAGAGTTGGACCTATGGTATGGCCACGCAGTGATGCTGTGCCCACCTATGGAGAAGACTGTGCCTAGTGAGCATCCAACAGGCATCTGGTCAGCTTCTGCTCCCCAAAATATCAGAAAGAAAAGCTCGAAATTTCCAGACATGGCTCTCTTGCAGAAACACCAACTGGTCTGCTGGGTAACCTGGCAAGATGATCCTGGATAAAAGTAAAAACCTCCCTCAAATGCTGATTTGGCACAAAGGCAGCAAGAGACATTCAGGCACCTTATCTGTGCCCTAGCCGTGACTCTTCTCCT
The DNA here is from genome assembly GCF_037038585.1 of Patagioenas fasciata. Classification (NCBI taxonomy): domain Eukaryota; kingdom Metazoa; phylum Chordata; class Aves; order Columbiformes; family Columbidae; genus Patagioenas; species Patagioenas fasciata. The sequence continues at coordinate 94,905,173 of NC_092521.1, read as the reverse complement.
CCTGCACTTATTTGGTTGTTGGTACCCTCTGGGCTCACTTCTCTCCAGGAGAGGGTTGGTTATGTGTGTATGAGCTGCTCATCTGGAAGACACACTGTTTGTTTCTTCATGGCCAAGGGAAGGGCTGACAAGGTTTTGCTGCAGGGCTAATACATCTGTGAGGGGGTTGGAAGACCTCTGGTCTTCATGAGCTTTTCCTCAGTCAGGAGGGCTAAAAGGCTGCCACAATGGGTCAGGGCCACAGCTGCAGGGGCTCATGGTTACCCACAGAGAGACAATGGAGAAGAGAAGGCTGAGAGGGGATTTTATTTATGCTTATGAATATCTCAAGGGTGGGTGTCAAGAGCTTGACAGAGGACTGTAACAGGTTGCCCAGAGAGGTTGTGGAGTTCCTATATCTGAAGACATTCAAAAGCCACCTGGACACATTCCTGTGCAATCTGCTCTGGGTGAACCTGCTTTAGCAGGTGGGTTGGGCTAGATGATCTCCAGAGGTCCCTTCCGTTCCATTCTGTGTGATTCTGTGACGCAGGCCTTGCACAGCCCTCGTGCACTGCTGCCAGCAGGCTGTTGCCACTGCACAACCTGTTCATGAAGGACTATGAGCCTCGGTCACCTCTTTGTCTCTCAGGAGCCTCTGCTGTTGCCAAGAGCTGGGTTTTGATTTCGGTGGGAAGGGAAGAGAGTGGCTACCAGGTGCCAGGTTATCTCCAGCTCCTGCGCTCTTCCCCACACGCTCGTGTTGAGGCGAGCTGGTTGCAGATCAAATGAAAAGGAATACTTCAGGGAGTGGAGGTTACCAAAATGCTCCGTGGGAACAAACATTGAACTTGTCTCTTTCCTAAGGGAACTGCAGGGAGTCCAGCTTTGTTTGGAAGGGAAGCTTGACAGGACTTGTGTGATGGATAGTGTGAAAAGTTTCCAGTGAGCAATTAAAAAGAGTCAGATAGCAAGGGGGAAAGGACTCTTTTAGCATTTTTCCATGACTATTTGGGTTACTGGAAGAGTTACTTGTGAAACTCCACATCAACAGCAAATTCCTGGAGAGAGGCAAGATGCCCCAAACACTGTGTTTCTGACAAAAACCGTTCTGAGTTTTGCTCCTTGCAAACATTAAGTGACCAAATGCCAGACCAGTCATCCAAGTAACTCTACGCTTCAGTGCTTGTGTTATGCTGTCTCTTTTGGGGATCTCTTGTAAACAGAGGTGGGTTTTTTTTTGTTTCGTTTTGTTTTCAAGTTCCCTACTTTTCTTGTCCTACTCAACATTTCTTTTGAACATCTTCATTGTCCTTTTCTAAAGCAACAAAATCTGCTTCTCTCATCTCTCTTGTCTCTCCCTTTCCCCTTCTGTGAAAGCACAGGAATTGCCTCCATATATTGATCAGGTGTTCCTGCCCGGGTAATTTCTGTTTTGTTTCAGGCAATCCAGTGGACTTGGGTGGTTAAAAGGTAATGATTGTACGTGGTATATATCTGTTCTCCTACTAGAAGATTTTTCTGTGCCACTGTATTGGGCATGGCAAAGCTCTACCCACCTTGAAGATGAACTGAATGTAAAAAGATTTGCTCATTTTAACCGGGTTCTCAGAATTCAGCTGAAGGAGCACTAAACAGTTACAGACACGGAAACTGGCAAGATCACATTTTGCCATGCAAGCTGCAATTTGATTAATGTGGCAGTTTTTTGGTGGGAAATTAGGAGAGAGTTCTGACAATCATGAGAGGAAATTAGGCCATCTTATGCTTCGAAAACTCTTTAAAACTCAGTGGTTCTGCTCCTCCCCTGGAGGTTTATGAGCATGCAGACAACTTCTGTATTTAATCAAGAAAATAACCATGGCACAAAGGCTGAAAATGTTTTCCTGGGGCAGCAGAACAGACCGGAAATCTTGTTTTCTGGAAATCTTGACCTCAGCATCTTGGTTTGCATAGTCCAGATCCTCAGTTGTGTATCTTCCTTTATCCAGTGCTGAGGTCTAATTTAGAAGCACTCCAAAGCATCAAACGCTGAACTGGCCTGACGGACACCTCTGGAAGTCTCCTTGACCTCAGAGGGATCTCTCAAGTAGGTTGGACCGTCTGTCCAGAAGGAATCTTGGTTCTCTCCAGCAGAGGGAAGTAGCCAATGTGTCTGAACTATGTGGAAAAAAAGGTCCCATGTTATGAATCATCTACTTCCCCTCAGGGAGACAGGGTGGTTCTAATCAATGTGTTACAAAAAAAAGGAGAAACCTCTTTCCTGCAAATGATCAACATAAGCTGGCTGTGCAACAAGTCTAATTCAAGAGAAGTAAACTTGGAATCAGTCAGCAGTGTTGAGGATGCCTTGGAAGCTTCTTGGTGTTAATGAAGGTTTCACTGGGATTTTTAAGACTTTAAAACTGTGCTTTTCTACCAGATGTGGGAAGGCAAAATAAATGCAGATGCAATAACCATAGCCCAGTGGAGAGGTTTTGGGCTGGAACTCAGAAGATCTGGTTTCTGTTCTGAGATGTGCTGATTGTGACATGGGAAAATACTCTGTGCTAGATTTAGGAGAGTGAGATGGCTGCTCGAGTTTAATATTTTTGGTGTTCACAGAATCGAGTTTTAACCTTCTGTGCTCCCTACCTTTCCATGCACTAAACTTTCCAATGCTTGAGTTCCCAGTGTCAAAGCTTTTTAACCTCCAGTCTGGAAGCTACTAATAGTCTGTAAGATATCGGAAGGTGATCTGTGGAAGCACCACAATTTAAAAACAAAATGAAATTATCACACATGACAACATGAACAGACAGAACGGGGAAAATACCAAACATCCATAATTGTATTTGACAGCAAATAAAAGCTACTGTGGAGATAGCACAAATTAACCTTTTGATTTGTTTCCCTAAAGAATTTGCTCTGGATTTGAGAAACACCCCTCTTAATGCACGGTTTTTTGCTGCTGTTCATGCGGCCAAACACGCCTATCTCTGATAAGGCTGCGCTGCATGTCTTGTGTCTAAATGCCAGCAGGATGCCCAGACTGGTGCTTCCCAACCTGTTCTGCATCTGGAGGCTTCATAAAGTTAATCTCACCACCCCCCAGAAGTTCTGGAGGTGATTCATATTTTCCCCTCTTATGCACGAAGTTAAGGCAACTGCAGTTGCAGAAGAATCAAATTAAACCCCTCCATCTTCCCTAAGAGAATGTGAAATCTCATCTCTCACCTTTTGAGAACTTGTTCCTGTGTTCGGGCTCCCAGCAGCTCTCAGCTTCTCCCTCCCAGTGGAGCACTCCCACTCCCTATGGAATATTTACATCCTGAGTCAACTACGACCTTACAGCTCACAAGAGACAGCGATTGCTTGTGAAGAGAAAGGGAGCCTGAGGTCCAGTCCTTCCTCAAATTAAAAGATTGGTGGTTTAGTAACACGATGGCTAGCAAGATTTTAAAGAAAGGTAGTGCACTGAAATGGGGAGCCAAGGCAGTGAGTAAACTCCTGGAATAAGTGCTTATTCAAGTGAAGAACAAGCTTTTTTTTTTTCACTTGGAACCTTTATTGCAAGTGAGGAAAGTGTATTTCCTTTATTTCAGTTTCTTCATTTTAGTTTGGTCAATGACTTGTTAATTGGAAATGGGAAATGGTTAAAAAAGCTGGAAATTTGTTTTTCCTACCCTCCAGTCTGTGAATAAACTGAGACACAAGAGCTGAGATCTAGTGATTCTAGGCAGTCTAAGCACCGGTTAACAGCTATTTCATTAACATCAGTTTTCTTTGTTTAATAATTCAGTTAACTTTTAATGCAAAATGTGTTTTGACACCTTCACCTTCTTCTTCTTTCACATCCAAATAATTTAATGTGACTTTATTTGATAATGAAAACCAATGCTGCCTTTTTGCGTGTTATTATAGCCTAATTTCTATCCAAAGGCAATTCAACATCTCCTAAGAAAAAAATTAATTACCTAGTAAATACAAAATATAAGCTGCCATTTTCTAATATAATAAAAGGTAAACATTAAGCATTTGAACAAAGATTTCAGTTGTTTAAGTATTTGAACTTGTAAGTATCATATTCTAAGTTAGCAAAACACAGAAGTATGAAATTTAGCAGAAGGCTTTGGATACTGTGGAAGAAATCCCAGTGGTTACCAGCCACTAGCCATCAACTGTTCTTTGGAAAACTTATTAAATACAGGAATAAAACCTGATAACTTTAACCAAGGTCACTTGCTTTCTCCTTTAAGTGTCAATTCAAATAGATTGTTTAAATCCCACTCATATGATTGTTCCACCCAGCTCATTTTCCACAACAGGAGGTAGCAAGTTTTTGTGCCTCTGTAATCAAGAAAGAGAGGAGGAAGGAGACATACCACTAACCCTGTTGCTGCTGGCTGATGTTTCGGTTCACCTCCCAGCCCTTCCTTGCAAAGGGCTTCCAGCAAATGTGCTTTTTGCCTCATGTTTCTCTACTTTTCCAGCCTGGCATTTCCCCTTTCCAAATCGTTGTCTTGTCCCATTTATGTTCCCCACAGACCTCTCATGATGGAGAGCTAGCTCTGAAACCCTCAGGTAGGTCTGACCAGAAATGCTTGAAAGAGCCTGAGATTTCTGTGGAGCGGCAAGTTGGGACCTGTGAGGTTTCTAGGACATGCAGGGAACTGCAACCTGCTGCATCTGAAAGGAGAAAACCAGAGAGCTGGAGTTTGGCATCCTGGGAGTCAGGAGATGAAAAGTGAAGCAGCCTTGATGCATTGGTTCAGCCCAGGGAAAAAGATGTTATTTACTATGGTGCTTCTTTACCTGGGACGCGTATGCTCCTTCCCTTCTTTCTGTCCAGCTTTTAGAGTCAGTCCAGCATTACACGTCCCACCCATGTTTTGTATTAAACCAGCCCAACCTAAATGCAGCATAACTCCCCTGGATGCCTGCGGGAGAGTTTCAAAATCCGACCACACCACTCACTGCAATTACGTCTTCTTCCAGGAACAGGAAGGACTCAGGCTCTGTGGCATTTCCAAGGACAGCACAGTCCTTCTGCTGGGATGCTGCTGTGCGTGCAGATACCAAACTCCCTGATCCCAGCTGTTTGTTGCTTCTGAATTATTCCGAGACTGGTTAGAATTGCTTTTTGGTTGTGTTTTGTGCCATTGTTAGTTTGGTTTTGGTTTTTGTTTTTTCAAAATAAACACGCTGAGTGCAGCATGCTGGTAGCCCTCAATATTCAGATCAAATACCACTGCATGATGCATTGCTTGAGGGAGAAGGAGAAACAGGAGATGACATTGGGGGCTGCTAAAACTTGTTAGCTACTGCTTAGCTCTGCGGCTCTGATGTGAGGGAACCAACTCAAGGCAGGTTTGTCCGCCTTGAATGAAAGGCATAACTGCGGGATTGTAAAGCCTTGTGACTGCGCTTATTTGCAGAGTTTAATGCAGAGAAGAGCAGGATTTGCATCCACATGAGACTGCTTTGAATCTAGGCTTAGGGCATTTGCTGTGGGAAAAGAGTTAATAATTCCTTCTCCTTAGTTTTCCTGAAAATGAGTCACAATTTAATTTGAGGCCATTTTCTATGCCAGATGAATGGTACAGTAATTCTTTGCTCAGATATCTGAAATGATAAAAGCAACACAAAGATGAGAACGTCACATTCCAACACTCAAATCATAGATCTTCTCCTTTCGTTGACGGGGATCTGAAATGGCTGCATTTTTTAAAGTGTGAAATGAATGAAAGGAAATGCAAGTATCTCTCCTTTCAAGATGTGCATGATTTCATGACAAGTGCTTCATGCTTATTTTTGACTTGCTTATGAGCCTCGTCCAATCACAATGTTTACTACATTGAAAACTATTTATCTGTAGAAACAAATCTGGTTAAGTCTAAAGTCTGAGGGCAAATGCTCTAACCTGGATTTGTAAAATGGTTTGCAAATGTGATTAAAGCCAGCCTAGCTTTCCATGGTAAATAATAAAAATTATGCATCTGACAAAGATATTCAACTGAACAGTGCCAGTGATGACATTGCTGTATTCAGCACCCTCCTTTGTCTTGTCTCTTGTCAGAACAATAGGAGCACAGTCATACATTTTAGAGTGTCCCACATAGAGCACATGTGGGACACAGCCCAATGTGTACTGCATTAGATTTGTGATTCCCTAATGTCCTTAATAAAGCTGCCCTACTTTCTTTGTTGCTATGCTTTTCTAATATTAGAAGTGCTGAGTGCTATAGCATAGCCTCATTAACATTAAAAAAAATTTCTCCTATTACTAAGCGATCCTCAATCATCCACTTTCGATCATTTTGTCCTACGTTGAAAGGTGATGTGTCCTTAAACATTGGAAAGGTGCATATGCAGCTGGACCACTAACTATCCTGTGCATTACAGTGTTATAAATGGAAGCTCCCTGCTGCAGCCCTCACTCTGATGAGAAATCATTAAGTCCTTTCATGAGGGTTTATTTAATAAACTGCAGTTGCTGCATCAGTTCCTAAAATGCTAAGAATCTGTGTTATTCCTGATGATGATATATACAGTTGTTTGAGCTGTTAAAATGCTTTTGAAGAAACATGATTTGCTTAAATAAAGTTTCTTTGAAAGAGTGTATTTTCATTTCAAGAGAAAGATTAAGCCTTGCTTAAATATTAACAGGAATTTCTGTTGTGGAAATTATCTGTTTATCTTGAGTTGGGAGTCAGTCTCTGGCTGTTGCGATTTCAAAGAACATCTCAAAAATGTAACCTCATTAAAACCAGTGCCTGGTTGCCTGCCTCAGCTCGCATATTCCATGGGAGAGCTACTCTCTCCATTTCAGTGGCAATGTTTCAGGTCTGGATACCAGAAATCATTGACTTTTACAGTGTTCCTTTGGGCACGCCAGGGGAGGACCTGTTCTGTGAATGACAGCGGGCACGAGGCAAGGCAGAAAAGGAAGGGGAAGCAACTAAGCCTGATTTCAAGAAGGAAGTCTTCAAGGAAACACCTTTGGCTCTTAGGAGGGAGAGAATTAAAAGAAAAAAAAAACAAAACTGATTGTTTCTTTGTTATAAGGAAACCAGTGCTGCAATTTTCCAATCCCCTGAAGCACTTGACAGCATACTCTGCTTGCCTCATGTGGCTGAGGACCTGAGGGGCCCCAGGGACAGACTGGCCTCCCTGGTCTGGTCAAGAGACCTTACTGCCTTCCTGAGCATGACAGCATTCACTTTCTTCACTACAGACATTATAAAGGTTCAACACTCACCTGGATTGAAGAAAGATCCTCCAGAAAGACCCCAAAATAATGGTTTTACTATTGCAGGTAAAGGAGGATTTGCAAAGAGCCAGTAGCCTAGAAGCTGGACTGGGCTGAATTTACCCTTTGTGCAAATAAAGGACACATGGTTGACCATTATTGATTCGATGAAGCAAGGTCACAGAGCACGTAAAGTGCAGGCCAGACTTCAACGTGATCGCACCAGTACAGCTGGCGAACCTAGAGCCTGAGATTTAACAGTGTTACAGTCTCAAAGAGCATGATTCTAAGGGAGCAATAGCTGTAAAGGGGTACGCGAATGTCTGAAAGCAAACTGCACTAACCTTGCTTGTGCTGCCGGCTTAGACTTAACTAATGTTTTTTCTCCTTTTTTTTTTCCTTCAGTGCATAAAAGGGAAGACTTGCTGACTTGTATTTATTTGATCAGATTAGAAATAATCAGTACCAATCCAGAGCTCCAAATACATGTGTCATAAATTCAAAATCAAAGTAGAAACAAATGAGGAAGGCTCTCTAGATACATAGGATCATACTTCAGGCTGAAGGGACTCAGTAGGTAATGCAGTAAATACCACTGCCTCTGTACCTTTCCCTTCAATAGCCTACGAGAGGAAAGAGGAGGGTGGCATTTCAGTGCGTCCAGAGAGCTAACAAATCTGGTTTCAGGCAGATTATAGGAAAAGTGCAAGTCTCTGTACTATCATAAAAAAACCTGTGTGTAAAGACCAGCAGTGGGACACAAGCCCGCATTAGAAAGCAGCACTTTCCAGAAGCAGCTAGCTGGGTTCGTCTATTCCCAGGATTTGGTACCTTCTTGCTGCACACAGGACATGGGCTTGTTGCAACAGGTAGACAGGAATGCCCGCCTATCCTGCCTGAATCACCAAGTCTTTGTCAAACAGCAACAAGTTTTCTGTTGCGAAATGTGACTGGTTTGTGGTATCCTGGAAGGCTGTCCAAATCCTCAGTATTTAACATATGTGACATTTAAAAATTATTCATGCAACAGATATATTTTCCTTTAAAACCTATTCTATAACTGTTTTCGTTAAGGATTCTTGCAAGTTGCGTTGAAGTTCTAGCTGCTTTCAGAGGGAGGACACCAGAGGAGGGGAGTGACTGACTCTATTATGGAGCAGTCTTGCACTACATTCCCATAGAAAAGGGAGTTTTTGCAAAACTGAACCCTTTCAAAACCCATCTGCATGGGTAGGCTTAGAAGTCTGGAAATCACATGTGCTTGCTTTCACGAACTCCTGCGTGACTAATAAAGTGATGATTCTCTGTTATTTTCATCCTTAAGTAACATCTCAGCTGCCCTGCAAGCAATGTGCAATGTTCTATTGCTAAAGTAATAATCACTTCGGCAGAATATTACTGCTATTTGCACAGCACTTAACAAGTGGGATATGACACAAACTACTGCTTAGGCTCAAAACCATTTTTCAGAATTAAAAATTTCTATGCAACTCATTCATCCTGTTATTTTTTTCCCCCCAGCAAAGTACCAATATGAGAATCCCCTTCTCCATGGGTCTCCTTACATATTTCAGCAACCACAGATTTGCTAAGGTGGCTTAGTAAGCTTTAGCTACTTCTCCCCAGTTCAGGGTCTTTAGATGCCTGGCAAGAGCCCTGGCAGAGCAGCAAACAGCCAAAGAACAGCTACTGAAAGTTAAATTGATTTTGCGCAGAAATCCTGCCTCTTGTACAGATCCAATATCTGGTGTCGTGCTATAGCTATGTCTCAGGTATGTCTGATTTGCTGAAAGCACATCAGGGACTTCAGCTGCAGGTACATAGCATGCAACATATTTGATGATTCATTGCCCACATGTGTGCTGTCTGGTGCTTACACCCATGTTTCTGCTGGGAGGTAATAACTGATGTGGGCTTTAAGCTCGTACTACACTTTCACGGGGCACAGTTGTACCGATGCAGCTATGTGCCCATTCCTTCCTTTCACAAAGGGATACCATGTCCATCGTTGCTAACAGGTTCTCTACCTGCTTTCTCACCTTATTCAGCTGCAACTGATAGGAGCTTAGGAAAGCCAGCTAGTCCAAAACTGTAAGTGTCTACCAGCTGAGTGCCCCATTTCAGGTGCCTAGTTGCTCTCAAGCACCCCAAAAATGCAGACCCAACAGAGACCATTGCACTTGTTTTCTCTGAGCCTCATTTCTCCACCTGTGATGTAGGAATATTAATACATACCCTTGTCTTCCTTTGTAGGATGTCCATATTGTCAAAGAATGGAAATCGCACTTATTTAGGTCCTTCTTCATGCCTTAGTTAACAAAGCACCAATGCTTTCAGAAGCATCTTGTTAGTGATGTAGTTTTTTGAAGCTTCACTGGCTTCCCCACATCTCATCCACACTTGGCATACACATTGTCTAAAGAAGGGCTCTGGAAACTGGGAAAGTGTAAAATCAGAAAATGTACCAAATACGCTCAGAGAGTCCAGGTACAGATACTATTTCCACTGACCAGAACAAAGACTGGCTGAATGCATTATGAACCCTTTGCTAGTACACATGGGCTACTTTTCTCTAGTTCTGTCTGTTGCACTTCATACCATTTAATACTACAAATATTAAAGCAGTCCCTGCCTTTAGAACCCAGAGCAAGAACTTCCATGAGTTGTCTTGGTGGAAACACATTCAAAGAGACACTAAAATGAAGCATATGGTTCTTTGCAAGGACAAATTCCTGTTGGCGTGAGAAACTGCAAGTCGTGTGGCATTAGATGTAGAAAACGACTTGAGCAACTCAGCTCACACATCCTTTCTTGTGCTGCATACTGAAGCTGTGGATGAGTCAGTTTGGCTGAGTGGGAGAACCAGACAAGTCTGAATCACCACTTTTTCCTTGTCTCTGAAGCACTATTATTTCCATGCAAATAGTTTCAACTCTCAAAGCCATGGAAGCAGCCCAGTAGTGGTGATCACAAACCTCATACCCAGAAGGATCCAAGTGGTTAATGAAAATGCACAGCTGCATCATGTTTGAAGACACTGATTTATGTAAAAGGAAATCAGCTAATTAATCTTAAAATGCTGGAACTTGGGAAGTGTTTGGAGAGGCAGTAAGCTCTGTTTCAGGATTTCACTGAAGCTTTGTATTATTTAGCTCTTTCCATTGTTGTTCAGACCGATATATGAGAGGTTTGAGAAATCCAGCTGTGGAGTCCAATGGGATAAATGTTAAAAAAGTCTGAAAAATACCAGATATTTCCTTTAAGCACAGAGAAGTAAGAAAGAAACAGTGTGGGATCCTGGTATTCTATCAGATGGATAGTCATCATCCTGTTGAGTTCAGGAGGCTCTAGATAGAAGCCTCTACAATACCTGGGAAGACATCTTTACATATTCAGAAAGTAAATTGAAGACTTTTATCTACTGTTATATGTATCTGGAAGACCACCAATTTTCTGCGCTTTACTTATGTCAACGGATAACAAATATTTGCATGTCATGTATGCTTGGTTCATCCTTTTATACCTTTTAGATATCCTTTTATACCTTTTATGTATCCTTTTATATCTAGTATTCTTGAATCACTAGGCACTTTAATAATAAAAAAACTAAATACAAAGCTAAATAAAAGTTAACTGAAAATAATAAGTAAAAAAAAATCAAGGATTTCTGACTTTTATAATCTCAAAATTTAATTAGGAATAAACTAATACAGTTCTACAGAAAGAATTTCATACAATATATGGAATTCAACTGAGAATACAGTTTCAAATATCTGAAAAAAAAAAAATCAGAATTCTGTAGGAGAGCTATTAACCTGGGATTTCTCACATAAAGTCGGTGATGTACGTATAGGTACATTGTACAGTAAAACAACCCAGACCTGCAAAACTCAACTAAATATGTGAGAGGAACAAAATTGTGACTGCAACACTTTTATTAGTTTCCTGCTGGCTGCTTTTGTTTACAGAATTTAGAAATAGAAAAGGGACGTGGGAGACTTTTATGCTTCTTTCTACGTGCAACTTTATGCTAATAACTTATTTCAGGCTAAAAAAACCCCAAGAAAGAACAAAATTATTGTCCCTCTGAGATAAATCTGTGCATGTGTGTCTTCTCTGAAGAAGCTTTATCAACTTTAAGAACAAAATGCTGGCTATCTTGACAAGGCTGGCAGGCTTAAAAGTGGAAAGATCTAATATACAGAACACTGGAGGCTTCGTAGTTCAATACACACATCCCAGGGAACCTTGGTCCTAGTCAGACACGTCTTCAAAGCAAAGTACTTTGCTGACACATTAACTGTTTTTGTTTTGTACAAAAAATCTTGCTCAGATATTACAGCATTTCAAGTCAGGACTAACTGGCAGCGCTAGTGATGTGGATTTCAGCACAGATTCTGTTTTGGCTCATGTTTACAATCACAGTGAGGACATGGTCTGCATTACCAAAATGTCAGTTGTCCTTCATTGCCTTCCCTCAGTCCTTCTGGGTGCTGACGAGCACAGGCAAGTGTAGCATGGTGGCCTTATTTCACACGATCAATTGAGAAAGAATTGCATCCTTTTCAAGTACAAATGGTATGGAGTATGTGTCCAAAAGACCCTGCAAAAAAGGAGGGCGAATGCATTGTCACTGCAGATGCAGTAGTTCAGATTTGACGTTGTCATATGTTCAGTGGTTGACTTGACTACTGGAGTGCTGAGACCTAGGTGCCATTTGCTCCGCTGAAGACTGCAAAGCTATGTTACGGTAACTGTAAAAAAGAAAATGTTTTAAAAAGTAAAGCAAGGAAAAATTTATCTCTAGGAAAACAACGGACTTAGCACAGTGTAATAATTTCATTCCTTAGCACTTAATTCCCATTTTCTATGCCTTACTGAAAATTTCTCGAAACAATGACCTTACATAGATCTTCATAAAGTGGCTTGTGTTTACTAAAATAATAAAAGTTATGTAATGACTAATTAGGCATACAACCTCTATTTGTTTTCAACCTTCTCATATTCACCCCATGCTTGTAACCTGGCTAATTTCTTGGGGTTTGTTGTTATGTGCAGACGAGCAAATAAGACAAAACAAATAAGATATTCCAAATTGCCCATCTTGGAAACACCCTATATAAACAGGTTTAAATGTCTGATGTAGAGCCCCAGCGCAATCTTTGTATTTTAAAGCAAGATAATGCTGCTGTGGTTATTTGACAAATGGATCTGGATTGTGTTTCAATTGTCAGAAGCCAAAGAGTATCCATCTCCTTCGCTTCAGCGCTAATAGCGCATGGAAAGCAAAACATGTTTAACTTGCAGCAATCCTTTCAGCGTCTGTGCTTTTTGTAATAAAGAAGTGTTTGCTGTGAGATGATGGCAGGGAAAAACAAAACAAACAAACCCAAAACAATAAAAAACAAACCTCTTTATAAAGTATGGGAAAGAGTGATGGCTCCCAAGGTTGATTTTTTGAACACTAGTGGATTACATTTGCAACATCGTTCTGGCACGTTTCCATGAGACTAATATAGGAAACGTTTTCAATTTCTTTTGTCTTTTCTTTCCCTTTCCTTTCACCTTTTCTCTCTTCCTATTCCTTCCTCCCTTTTCTTCCTTTCCCTTAGGAAGTGGTGAAAAAGACAATATGTAGCAAAACAACATCTTTATCCTTACCCTTTAATTGGAGTAAAGAAGTTTCACAATTTATTTTTCAAGAGGGAGATAGACAGCAGTGTAATTGCGTGGGACGCAGTGGAGCCACCCTGCTTCCAGACCATCTGATCTGTGTGTAGACCCAGGGTGGAGTTTCATCCCCACAAAAACAAGCTCTGCACAGATCTGCATGGGGCCAAAGGGTTCTGCAGTCCTTGGCCACTCCTGGGCTCACATGGCAGCCCCTGGTTTGGTAGGAGCACAGTTCTGGATGGAGGTCCATCATTCCCCTTGGCCAGGGTGGGAAGAGCAGGAGCTGGCATGGGGCACCACAGCAGCACTGGAGGGTTTGCTCTTCCATAGTGCTGGGTTTGACTGGTCAGTCCTTCCAACATGAACCAGCATCCCAGTAAAGTTGCAGAGATAGGATGTTTGTAAAGGGAGCAAGTGAGCAACTGCCTAGTGCAGAATGGGTGGTGGGGGCCTTGGCCGGGCATCCTGGCCAGGTAGGTGTGGTGGGAGGTGTGGGTGGGGGAGCTGGTGTCTGACACCACACACGGGGGTTCAGGGCCGTCCCCCTCGTGCTTTAGGACACTACACTTCAGGACAACTGTCACAGGAGAATCTCAGGATCACAGAATCACAGAATGTTAGGGATTGGAAGGGACCTCAAAAGATCATCTAGTCCAATCCCCCTGCCAGAGCAGGAACACCTAGATGAGGTTACACAGGAAGGTGTCCAGGCGGGTTTTGAATGTCTCCAGAGGAGACTCCACAATCCTCCTGAGCAGCCTGTTCCAGTGCCCCATCACCCTCACCGTGAAATTTCTTCTCAAATTTAAATGGAAATTCCTGTGTTCCAGACTGAACCCATTGCCCCTTGTCTTACCATTGGTTGTCACCGAGAAGAGCCTGGCTCCATCCTCGTGACACTCACACTTTACGTGTTTATAAACATTAAAGACAAGACAGAATGAAGGCCAATGGACACGACCCGCTCACGCCAGTTTGCCGCAGTGGCTCTCTCAGCTCTCCTGTGCCTTCGCCGGCCGTGACCCTGACCGTGTCCCATCAGCACGGCCCCTCCGCGGTCCTCCCGTGGGGAAGAGGTGGGGGGGGTCTCCCGTGCCCCGCATCACGGGGCTGGGAAATACCTCGAAACCCAGCCGCTAGGCGGACAGGAAACCACCGCGGGCCCTCGGACACCACCTGCGGGGCGAAAGGGGGCGAGGGTGGCCCCGGGAGCCGTCCTCCCGCCGCCCCCCTCCAAAACCACGGGTGCTCCGGACGGGCGGCGAGCGAGCCGGCGCCCTTCGCCTCCCAGGGGGCGCCCCGCAGCGCCACACCTCCCGCCGGGGCGGGGCCAGGGCGGGCGGCGGCCAATGGTGCAGCGGGGGCGGGGCGGGCGGTGCAGGAACACCCGGGAGGTGACAGCCCGGCCCCGCCCTCCTCACGGCGAGCGGGCGCCCGCGGCGAACATGGCAGAGCAGCGGCGCTGAGCTCCGCGCCGCCGCCCCCCGCACTTGTTGGCTGCGTCCGCCGGGGGAGGGCGGTTGTCCCTGCCCGCCCCTCACCCCCGTCTGTCCGCTAAGGGAGCGCAGCGCCGGCGCCTCCGTGGAGGCGTGTGTGATGGTGCGGGCATGGCGGGGCAGCCGGCGGCCGCGGCGCTGCTGAGGCGGGGGGCGGCTGGTCCCGGTCCTGGCGGCGGCAGCGGCGGTCAGCGGGGGCTGCCTCCCTCTCCTGCCCGCCCGGCGCTCGCCTTCCCCCGCCCCGGCCGGCGTTGAGGGAAGGAGGGAGCGCCTCGCCGTGCCGTGCCGCCCGCCTCGCCCCTTGCCGCCGCCATGCTGCCCGGGGTGGGGGTGTTCGGCACCGGCCTGACGGCGCGGGTGATCGTGCCGCTGCTGAAGGCGGAGGGCTTCGCCGTGAAGGCGCTGTGGGGCCGCACGCCCGAGGAGGCGGAGGAGCTGGCCAAGGAGATGAGCGTCCCCTTCTACACCAGCCGCATCGACGAGGTGCTGCTGCACCAGGACGTCGACTTGGTCTGCGTCAACTTGCCGCCGCCGCTCACCCGGCAGGTTGCCGTCAAGACCCTTGGTGAGTGGGGGCCGCCCGGTGGGGCGGAGGGTGGGGTGACGGGGGCGACTCGGTTTCGCGCTCGGCTCAGGCTGAACGAGATGGAACCCCATCTCAGCGCGGAGTTTTTCCTCTGCTTTGCTTCCCCCCTCGCCCCCCACCTTGCTTCTCCGTTCGTTTGGAGAGGGGGTTGGCCGAGCCGCGTGTGCCCGGCACTCCCCACTATAGCAGGCCGAGGGGCGGTGGGGAACGGCGCTGCGGCAGACCGGGGTGTGACATCCCGCATCCCCAGTCTCAGCCGGTGTGGTCCTTGCCAGCAGACACCCGCCTCTCCGGGATGCTCGGGCAAGCCTGGGCAGAGCCGGGCCTGACACCCTGCCCGCGCAGCGGGGGAGGGACCAGGTGTCATCCGTGTCACGTTAAAAAGGAGAAAACAATCACCCTGCCTGCGTTTGGCCGGTGGTTTCCATACGCGCCTGGCAGGGGAGCGGGGAGCTGAGCATCGCTCCCGTGGTGGGGGCACCCGCGCTGCTTGGGGGGCTGAGGGATGCCGGCTTAGCCCCGGGTTCCCAGCTGCAAACCGGAGAGGGAGGCAGGAAACGGTGACAGCAGAGGAAGCGTTTTTTACACCCGAGGTTTAATTAAGATCACGTACAAAGGGAAGGAGGGACTGAGAAAGCAGGCACGCACTGTTTGTTGTAAGCTTCTCTGGTTTCAGGCGTGCAAAAATGTTCCGCATCTCGCTTTCTCTTAGGTGAACCTAAGCCTGGGCTTTCAGCTTCCTGATCCTTAAACACTTGTTTTCTGATGGATTTTAGTGAGAGCACCCTGAGGAGTAAGGAAGTCTTAATTTATCCCTACAAATGTAGGTGGGAAAAAGGTAAAAGCGAGGGGAAAATGCCGTGAGTCATCTTTGTAGCAGAGCGCGTTGAGGTGAACAAGTCAGGGTGGCTGGTTTGGCTCCGGGGCTGCAGCTATGTAGGCTGATTGCTATCGCTTTCAGCCTCATAAATGTGTGTGGCGTGTCGTACTGTTACATTGCTACTGGCATTCTCATCAGAATTAGTTACCATTCAAACGCTGCTAATATCACAGGCAGCTACTGTTTTCAACCTTTAAAATTAAGCAATTAAGGGAATTAAGGTAGTACCTAAAAAAACCTTAAGTACAGTGTAGGTATTTGTCTGGAAGCCTTGCACAGTGTTACTTTCTGTACTTGGAAATGCTTGTCTTTGAGTCAGAGTATTTCCTTGTCTTTATAATATACTTTTGACTTTTTCCTAAAGATAACAACACTTGCACCAGAAGCTTGACTTGCTAGCTGGAAAGCTGTGCGAATGGATTTGTAATGTAGAAATACATATCCCACAAAGCAAAAATAAAAGGCAGAGTCAAGGTAACAAGGTTTCACATTTGATGCACATTAATTTGGTGACAATTATGTCAGTTTTCCTGTGATGCTTTCCTGCAGGTGTTGCTCATGCAAGTTCCCTGGCTTGCCTTTGCTCTTGGAGGTAGAGTCCCATGAGGTTTCAGGCAGACATGAGGCATCTGGTACAAAACCAAAATTTCTGAAATAACAAAGAAACACAATTGGTGTATTTTTTTTTCCAGAGGGTGTAAGGTGGTATTATGTTTTGACCTCCTCTGAATATTTGCAGCTAAAGTAGAAAAAAAAAAAACCAAACTGTTTCTGAATCTGTGCTGAATTTATGAATGATGCTGACAATTGATGTAGCTGATGATACTGATAACTTGCTGATGCAATCTGCTAGCAACAGGCTGAAGGAAAAAAAAAAAAAGTGTTTTCTCCCTATTAATCAGTACTGTACCATTCTCAGTTCCCTTTCATCTCTAGTTAATTTGGTTTTTTCCTGTGTGTGAAAATACATGGAATGGTCATTAAGTAGGGATTAAACGTGTTACAAGGTGATAATGTGCAACATGTGATTTTTTTTTTTAATATATTACTTAAAGGCTTATTGTTTACAGAAGTATCTCTTGAACTATAAATAATGCTTCCCCCAGTTATTTCAGAGTTAAATTTTTACTATTTTTTTAATTCAGATATTTGATTTATAACAATGCAAGTTCTTTCATGTTCATACAGATGCAAACAAGGGGCTAGAGCAGTGGTTCCAAACTGTTGAGAAGAACACTTCCCTGTTGGGAGCTCCCATCTCCTGGTCTCCCTTGTGCTTTGTAGCTTGGAACTGCTGTGCCAGGGAGTGATTATTGTGCCTTAATCAGTGAAATTTCTGTTTTGAGGGGAGGAGTACAATTGCATTAATCAAGTAGGGCTTTCAAAAGCCCCTGGTAAGCAGGGGCAACGTGTCATACATTGAGGAAAGCAGAAGTTGGAAATACATTCCTTATGGTGATAAGGAAAGGATGTGGGTCTTTTTTTCCTGTGTCTTTAAAATTGATTATTTTGGGGGGAGTATGTGTTTTTGTTGTGTTTTAATTTTTGCTCTTGAGATTTTGCACAAGAAACATTATGTGGCAGCTAGTGATAGGACATAGACAGGGATACCAGAGGCTTTACTCATAGATGGAGGCTTCAGGAGGACTGAACATGATGCCCTGCATTGCAGCAGAAAAGGTTCAGAAAGACATGGGTTATTTGTTAATATGCCCGGGTCTGGCTTCCATATGAGGAGAGGCATATCTGGCCTGGGAGGATACAGGGAACAGCTTTTTGTTTGTACCTGTGTTTTATTTTAAATTGGCTTGTTGCCCAAAGCTGTGTTTTCATTTGAAGAGGCTTCCTTATTAAAAAAAGGCTAGGGAAGCAGTTGGCGGTGTTTCTGTTGTCAGTCTAGAACTGTTTACACTGTAAATTTGCAGTGTGTTCAAATCCACTCTGGTCTATTTCTAATGGGGACTCTGGAGATGAAGGTGGGGTGACACAGGTGTCCCTGCAGCTGTGTTTAACTCAGACCGCACAATAGGAGAAATTGGGTTTTCACTGATACCTCTGACATGTAGATCTGTTACTGCTTTAAACATATTTTTGGCATGGTGGCTTGCCAGCCACTCTTAAAACACAAATGTGTGAATACACACCCCAGCTGAGGAAGTCCCCAAACTGTGGCTTCCTAGAAGCTGAGGGGAGTGGGGGAGAAAATGAGAGAAATAGGGCCTTAAACTTGCCCTGTTATCTTTTCCTCTTAGCCTCTGCTGCTCATCTCTATTAGAAACGGGATGCTGGGCCTGACTCTGTATGCCAATTTTCTTAGGAGCTAGACCAACATTGGATGAGTCTCTGAAACAGACCAAGTCCAAGAGAGAGTTGGGAACTAGGCTGTTTTGGATGATGACTGAAGCCATGAATAAAACCTGTGGCATTTTATGTGAAATATACTGATGGCCGGTGTCACAGAGGAATCAAATTCTCTGTTCACTTCTACAAAATGGGGCTGATCAACCCTTTCTCTTTCCTGTCTCCGGTCTATGCTACGTGCTTACAAACTTTTATTTATTGCTCTTTGTACATGCTCCCTGTAGTTATGGCTGCTGGGTGCTTGCATAATACAAAACTAGTGTCCTGACAGACTTGCTGCTTGGTAGTCAAGAAAGATCAATGGCTGAATATTTGGGTAAGCGTAGAAAACAGTCCTAGTATTGAATAAGGGTGTTTTCCCTTCTCACAGAGCTGAGAAGTTTGGTACATTTGCTAGAAGTGGTCTGCTTTACCCCTGCCCATCTACGTCAGCAATACAATTGTATACAGTCTAAACACAGAGATGTGTTTTCATACAGGTACAAAATATGTCACCAGGGTTCCTATTTGTGCTCAGCATCAGAAGAGTTGCTGGGATAGGCAATGTGAGCCTCCACCTAATTCAAAATTGTCAGTGCATGACTTTTCACAGTATAATCCCTCCCCCTTGTTCCATGCAGTGTGACATTCTTCAGATCCTGACTTAAACGGGTGCTCCATGTGACTAAACAGCTGCTACATCAGGCGAAGTGATTTACTGCAGGTGGTGCTGAGAGGGACCTGAGGACATTTCATCTCTAAGTTGAAGGGGAAGTCACAGCTGCTTCTGTGTTTCTGGTCCTGTTGGTGCTTGAGTCAAGTCAACTTGGCTAAAGAGAACTTACTCCTGAGGTTAACGTGTTTCTGGGGAGGGTCAAGTGCCAGATGTTTTTTTAAGGCCTGTCTCTGGAGATGTTACCCTTAGTTATATTTACAGTGGTTTTGCTTACTCCTTAATCTCAAGTTAAGAATGGGAACACTGTGCTGTGTGCTGAATATTCACTGCGTGTGTTCACAACCATGTCTACATAGTACTACTTTTTAAAATGTTTATATTGGAGTAGTGCATGGTAGGAGTCCATTCCACCTGGGGACTATACAGAATATGACTTTCCCAGCCCTCTAGAGGTTGTTCCTCTTAAAGAGCACTTAAATTTATTTGCTGACTGATGCTTCTATATTTGGTTGTGGTCCTTAGGGAGCATCTTTATTTAGAGAGAAATGTAAATAGTATTGCCCAGATCCTCACCTTTCTACCCCTGCCCAGGGCTCATGGGCACTGCTCAGGTTTGCAGTGCGGGCCTGCCCTCCAGGAGATGTTTGTGAGAACCCTGTGTTAAAGCACTGACAAATTTATCTCTGGATTGACCTCTGAAGTGGAAGGAACATCAGCTACAGTGAAGTAATTCACAGATCTGATGCAATCTCTAGTTAATTTCTACATTCCTCTGCACCGATTTAAATCAGGCAGAGGTTGTAGCAGTGGATAGAACTTGGTCCAGACTTTGTGAAGTGGTTAGGATCCTTTGGGATGAGATGCTCCATTAAGGGAAAACATTATCATGATTATTTATTATTAATAGCAGTGTAATATCTGTCCCGCAATGCTGAGTTTAAATTTGACTTAACAGCAGTGACTTTTAGCAGAACACGCTCTTGTACTTGGAAGGCAGATGATTTTGCAGCATATTAAATGTGAATTATGGTCATCTTATTGAAAAGAAAAAGTCAGATGAAGTGCTGTCTATCTTTAATCAGCTGAGCTAGCAAAAGCTATGATGCCTCTTTTGTGCGTTAGAAAGTCAGTCTGAAGAGCCTGTTTGCAATTGGCTCCAAGTTGTCTTTCTGCTTGAGTGATGACAGTACACCACAGCAAATGGCACCTAGCTCTTCCATTGACCGTCTTCTTTCAGTACAGTAGACCTTTAATTCCGTTGTTATTCCTGTAAAACTCCTACAGAGATACTGTGAGATTTGGCCTCTGAGACAGTTAAAGTAAAGAACATTGTTCGGATACTGTTTAAAAAACAAACAAAAAAAACCCCAAAAAAGACCTCCTTGTTTGCTTTTTGGCCTTCAAATCAAAAGTGTTTTTAAATTTTTTCCCACTTGTTCTCTTCTGTTTGAAAGTAACCACCAGATCTGTTGTTGCAGTGTGAAGGTAAGTTGAGAGCCCAGTATGGACCCGACTTGGGGTACTGGGGCACTGAGCTCATGCCATGATGATGCACCCAAATTTGCCTAGACTAAGAAACAGCCAGTTGTGATTGAAGTGGTTGTATTAAACTCTGTTAGGCGTGAAGACCACTGTTACGATCCCATACCTGGTTGTGTTGCTGGAGTTTCTTCCATACTGTTTTAAAATGGAGTGCCTGGCCCTCGGGATCCCAAAAGGCTGCAAAGATGAGTTGCTGTGTTGCTGTCTCTGGACCAGTGTGGGCAGCTGAAGCAGGATGGGCTGGACCTGTTGAGGCTTACTGCAGGTCTAGTCTTGTGCCCACTCAACCAGAGGCCATAGAGATGTTGAAAGCAGCATCTCTCAGGTTTAGGAAGTTACCATCCTTTGTCAGAGGTGGCTGTGGCCTGTAGGTGAGTTGTCTGGAACAAAAGTGTGCCCATCCTCAGCTGTTCTGCTTCTCCCTCTGATTTAAATGGCAAAATGTGATGCTGGAGCACGGACATGCACCTTCCATCCACTCGAATGCTGCACGCTTGGGCCTTGGACACAGGAACCTGGAAAGAAGTGAGAGCGATGCTGGCCTATGTTGCTGCTGATGTTGGATCTGTCACACTTTGTTAGGCAGAGCCCATAGTCAGGGTGATGATATTTTGAGAAATCTGACTTTTAAATACATGAGCCAGAGATGCTTATTTTTCATATGTGTGTGTGGTGGTGGTTTTTTTTGTTTGTTTGTTTGGTTTTGTTTTTTTTTTTTTTTAATCTTTATGTAGGCAACTCTTTATGGCCTTTTCGTGTTTCACTGTGCTTTGAACACTAATCTTGCACCATTCTGGTCTGTCATTGGTGTCAGGAATGGTGGCAAATACAGCTATTTTTCCTACTGTCTGAGGTACTGGAAAACCTCAGCTGTTCCAAGACTAGCGCACACTAGTGCTATTTCCAGCACAGGTCCTCCCAGGGCACCCTTGTCGGTGTTAACAGGGACGCACTGGCGCTAGCAAAGCCATCATGTCTTGATTTGGTATTGAAAATGGCTGAAAGAGCTAAGTAACTCTCTTTGGTGTGGCTAGTGAAGATGTGACTAATGTTAACTAGGAAAGGGCTGGAAATAGAAAAATTGTCTCCCATGAACAGAGCAGGCATTGCTGCTAAAGGTGTAAGAATGTGCGTGTTCATACTGTTACAGCTGCACCCAGGCTAAGTATTGTAATTATTTGACTTCTGGAGTAAATTATTGCATCCCTAACTGGTACGAGCATATAACATGGAAAGCAGAGGAAAACTTGTTTTATTCTTCTTCTTTCTCACATAGCTTTGTCCCTTTGTTCTGATGTGTTGTGGCTGCTGTGCCACTTGCCATGGTCCTGAGCTGTCTCTTTGACAGACCTTCCCTCTCTGACTTGACTTCTTGTTGCCAGGTGTTGGGACTTGTGCTGCTGGGTGCTTGGTGGTGTACATGGAGGGCAGCAGACTTCGAGTGGCAGCTGTGCAGATGAAGGACTTGGCATCCTGCTTCTGTTGTTCAGGGTTTGGAAGAATATTAAATAATACGGGAATTAAGGAAGAATGTGTAGATGAATGTGGAGAAATGAAAATATGTTGGACTAAATTTTCAAGCTTCCTACTGTTGTTTTTTTTCTTTCTGTTTTGTGTGTTTTTTTGTTTGTTTGTTTTTTCCCTTAAAGCCCTTTCATGCCAAAGATTGACACTGCGTGACAGATTAACTGTTATACTCCAGACATGGAGCACAGCCCCTGATGGAGGCAGGGTAAAAACTCTGCAAGATGCTAAATACATTGTTCTGAGCAATTTTGTTTGAGAACTAGGTAAACTGTGTTGCAGCATAGTACAATTTACTATCCTTTTCTTTGTATGCACAGTAGATTTTGCCTATTTAGCAACAGTGTTGGCAAAGCACCAAGGATGAAAATTGAGTTAAATTTCTACTGGTGTTTCTCACAGGCCACTGCAATGCAACAACACTGTTAATATCAGTTTGCCACGGTGTTATCCGGAGCTGCTACGAATTGTTCTGGTTTCCTCAAACTACCAAAGCAGAAGTGTTTACCCTACTGCTTTTTGTTTATTATTCATATAAAAACCTCTTAGCTCATAAAAGTGAGCTGTTGAAGTCAGGAACTTAATTTACAAGGTCAGCATGCATGCAGGTAACAAAACCACACTCCTTACAAAAAATGATTTCAGATCTTAAGTCTTGATTTAAGCAAATCGATTTAAATGGCTGTGTAATTAAACAGGAACAATCCCTTGTGTAGGTTCCATAAATTGATTTAAGGCCTGGTCTGCACATAGATTTTTGTACCAGTGTAATTATGACTACAAGGGGTATGATTTCTTTGATGTAATAATTGCTGCATGGCCATTAGAAGTCCAGCTGGTGTGACTCCTGGCATGAGTGCTGTTCTGCCAGCATAATGGCATCTCTATTTGGTACAGGTTATTCCTGCTCCTGTGCAGGGATAAATGGTTGGTTGCATATCCATTTGGAGTGTTTAGCTGGTATAAATGTATCAGTGTTACTGGTATAGTCCAGCTGTGGATGTGTTGTTACAGCTGTACCCTACATAAAGGTGGTTGATGTATTAATTTAGATGGTTTATTGCTGTAGACAGTGGGAGGAATCCAGTTTGGTGTTTGGGTCACTGAGTTTGGAGACCTTTGAGCAGAAGTCCCCAAAAGGTCTAAAGTGTTTTTCTGTACTTGTTCAGGAGCTCACTTCTAAAAACGTGAAGAGCAGAGGAGGCTGGGCCTGGCTACACTGAACACCGATGTCAGACAAGACTCCTGTACCTGGCAAGTGGAAGTGTAATTGTCCTGGAGTGCCGTGGGTACCTCTGGTAACTGCGCTTCCATGTGGTGGAACTGGCACCCTGGGTAGCATAAACACCAGATCTTATTGACAAACAGGACTACGATCAGACCCACAGGGTAACAAGAATTTTAGGGAATGGTGGGGGATGAGAGTTTACCACCCACCCTGCCCCCTCTCATTTGGAGAGAGATAATAGCATCCTTTGTCTTAGCACAGCCAGGACTGATGATGAGAGTTATTATCTATCAGGCCTAACTCCTGAGTATGAGCATGGTGCAGAGCACAGAAAATGAGAACATGGTGAGAGAAACTTGATTGGTGGTATTGTAAGAATAAACATAAAGATTTAACACATGGAGTAAAATTACTTTTGTCATTTGCTACTGTGCTGGAGTTTAACCTCAGGGTGAAAACTGGTGCCTTCAATTCCATCACAGTAGCAGTTACAGCTTTAGTGAAGCAGATGGGGGTGAAAAAAAGGTAGCAACTTTGTTTTGCATTCTGATGTTTCCATGGCTTTTATCAGCAATAAAGACCCTTGTTTTGGCATTTCCTTGCAGTGAATGTTTGGCAGTCTTTAGCTCTTCCATCTGGCCAATTTTGCAAGGAAATGCCCAGAAGGGAGGTCGTGGTTGAATTGAATACTGTCTCTAGGGTCCTGGGCTTCACATGACTAATGAGAAGCCTTAATATAGAGAGCTTTTAAAAATCTAGATAGAGTCAAGCAAGGAGAGAGAACTTTAAAATAGTATCTGTCCTTTCTGGTCTGAAGTGACATTGCTTGAAAATGTGAAACCAAGCACTAGACTGAACACTCAGAATTCTCTCTCGGTGTCTATACATGTGTGTTATATAATTCTATATGTGTGCATAGATATACAAAAATTAAAAAAGAAATAAGGTGAAAAAATACATAAATTAAAAATTCCTGGAAGTCCCTCCCATTCCCTCATTTCCTCAGTCCATAAAAGACAATGCAACTGTTACTGTTTTGTGTGGGGATAGGAAAGGGTAGAGAGAATAGCTCTGAGAACATCTGGAACGGCTGTAGCCAAGCACATGCATGTTAAAATAAATTCCAGAAATGTGCCTGAAAATTGCCTGTAAAAGTTTGAATTCTGATTCTGCTTACTTTACTGTAAATGCAAATAAAGTTCTACTGGATCAAAAGAAATAGCTGAAATTTAGGGTGACATTACTGAGAACATGTTGTGGCCTGAAAGATAAACTCCCCATGCCACAGGAAGGGGAGCTTGGCCTTACTAGATCTGTGTCCTCTCTGCAAAGGCATCTCTGTCAGTTTAGGAAATGATTGGTGAGAGTCTTGGAACATGGTTCTGCAAACCTTTGCTTACTTCAGTAGTGCTCTTGAAGACAAAATCCCTGATTCCTTACAGGGAGTATTAGTCACGTGCAATAATTCATGTAAGCAGGAATTTGCTTGCAAACTACTTTTGTGTCAGTTCAACAAAAAAAAAAACCTGAAGATATAGCTACTTCTGTGTAATTCCACAGCTTGATATGGTTGTGCTTCTATAACATGTTAAGCCAGCATGTCTGCAGGAATGAAAAATAAGGTGTAAAATATTTGGAGCAGAGGTGCTTAGAAACATTAGCCACAGCCTATGAAAGTCTATCACTGAAGAAGCGTGACAGAGCTTGCAGAATTCTTGTGTGACTTGCTGCTTGCTTCGAAGGAACTTGACAATTTAGTGTTGTGAAAGATGCTTGGTGGTTAAACAGTGTGAGATGCTCTGATAAAGACTCGCTTCTCAGGCAGAGCACTAAGCAGCACCCCCTGAGACTAGTTTGTGGATACAGCATTATCCAAATGCATAAAAAGGTGTCCCAATTTTTGTATCCTTGTTTAAGAAGTGGGACTCATTATTCATGTTGCAAAAGAGCTATGCTTAAAAATCTGTCATGAGATACTCAGTTTGCAGCTTACAAAGCTACAGATTGGGGATGGGGGAGCACAGGAGGATTAAGGCTTGCTGAAGCTTGTGTGGGAAACTGGTGACAGGGACAGAAGTTGGGTCCTCTGTCTGCTCTTGTCTTTCCCCATGAGACCCGCTGGGGCTGAATGCTGTTGGGTGGATGGTGATTGTGACAAACATGTCTAAGCTGCTGAAAGAGGACCCATCTCAGTCACTCTGGCCAGGGCTTTTCCCTGGATGGTTGTGCTGGTGGTCTAAAAGAAGGGTGGGATGAGAGGAGTGTGGGTGGTGCGGAGAAACCCAATTCCCAGTTGAAAATAAGCTCTACGCTCCTTTTGTGGCTGTCCTTTTTTAATGTGTGTGGGACAGTTTGTAAAGGAATTGCAAGAGCTGTTGGAGGGGACTCTCTTCTCCAGGGAAGATGCATGGCTAGGATTGAGTGATCTGTGTCGAGTTTGAGGATTCTGTCACTGAATATTCTTTGGGTTATTAGTGCAAGTAATCATCTTTCCAGTGTTCGAGCTTTATTTAACAGGTACTGTGAAAATCTTATTAAGCCAACTTGCTATGAGCAGTGACGGCTCAGCACCTAAGAGACTTGTGTATTTATATTTAATGAAATATGGAGTTTGTCTTTAGTGTATGTTATGGCCCTCTGCATACTGGGAAACTCTTCTTTAGCAAACGTGCAGTGTCTTTCCGTGCTGACTGGTGAAACCACTTTTTTGGAAGACATACAATAGTGTACACATAAGTAATGTTCAACGTTGTATTTGCAACCAACATCGGCTTAAGATGATGGGAGCAAGTTCAGATTTGCAGCTGCTGTTAGGAAGTGTTAAGATACTTAATATCAGGTCTGAACTTTTTTTCAGTCCTGGTGACTGCTTGGCTAGGGCCTCCTGCATTGGGCAGAATAATCTGAAAGCACTGAGTGAAAGCAAGTAGGGTGCTGGTAGCTGCTGGAGCCATCATGTACTGTCTCAGTGTAATTGTGCATGTAAGAAATTTGTGCTAGATGGAACTGCATTGTATGAGGCCACGTGTGATGTCTTTCCCTTTCTTGCTACATATGGAAGTGGCCTCAAGTTGTGCCAGGGGAGAGTTAGATTGGATATTAGGAAAAAATCCTTTACAGAAAGGGTTGTCAGGTATTGGAACAGGCTGCCCAGGGAAGCAGTGGAGTCACCATCCCTGGAGGTGTTTAAAAGGCGTTTAGATGAGGTTCTTAGGGACATGGTTTAGTGCTAGATTATGGTTGGACTCAATGATCCTGAGGGTCTCTTCCAACTGAAATGGTTCTATGATTCTATGTATTTTAGTTCATTTCACCAAGTTGATAAATAGGTGGAGTATTTGAAAACATGTCATTCTCTCGGTGCTCAAAATAAATTTGTGGGGTGATGTTCTAACTGCTGAATTTGATTTTGGCAAATCGTTAAAGGTTCCCTTGGAGAGTCTTAGAAGTAATGGAACAAATGCGATATTAACTGGCCTTGTGAGCTCTTCAGCATAATGAATGAGGAATGGATTTTGAGGCTTTTGCTTACTTTGGGGAGGAATGACTCATCTCCTTTCACTGAAAAGGATACATCAAAGAGTTAACAGTACAGGAGATACCTGCAATGTAAGGTTGGTAGTGTAGAAGTATATAAAACCCTTTCTTTGTGTGTTGTTGGTTGTGTGTTGGTGTTTTGTTTGTTTGTTTTTTCTACTGAATATGTTTTACCAAGGCACTGAGAACATGGTTTTGGCACTCTGAGAGGACTGTGTTTTCAGAATTCTCCTAGCAGATAACATCCATGCTGATCGTTTCCTGCTTGGAACTGTTAGGTGTTTGTACCGCAGCTCTGGACCATGGCAAGGAAGGTGGATATTTGTAGGTTTTCATAACTGTCTGATGTACGTACGCTAGCCTAAATTCTGTGTGGATTTTGTGGTGCTTACAGCTGGGAACTCAGTGTAGGAACCTAGCAGATCACATGGATTCTAATGAATGTAAGTATAGGTATATATTCTTTGTCTGCGTATCAAAATATCTCTAGAACAAACTTCAGGTGGACTTGTGCTGTGACAGTAGGCTTACAAAGTTGCTACAACTGTTAATGCACAAAAAACTGAGAGTATAGTATTCTTCAAGTCTTGCCAGCAAATGAAAAGATACAAATTTGGAGTTGATTATTGTTTACAGAATAAATATCTGTAGTAATAAGATTACCTTTTCAGTCTTTCCTTTCTGTCTTTTTCTGTCTACCTGTTCTTTTATTCCTGGGCTTGCCTGGCACTGTAAAGCCTGTTAGGGCCTGAAACTAATATTAGGGAAATTAAAGGTGTGAATAATGATGCTTACTTCAATTTGCTTGCAGCAAACAGTGGGTGTAGTTCCTTGGAAAAAAAGAAATGGCCACAGAGAAAGAAGTCAGAAAACTAGCGTCAGACTAAGATGGATGCCATAGCTGTGATTGGAAACCTGTGTACCATGAGCCTCTGTTTCGATTTAATGCAGCTGTGCTGTCCCAGTCTCTAAACCTGTAATTACAAGACTGAGAGAGGGATTGAAGTGGACAGTAGTTATGATATTAATTAAAACACCATGGATAATGTGAGGAACAGTATGCCTTATTTAAAGGAACTAGAGAATAATTCATTCAACATGCCATAAGTTGTCAGACCTGGGGCTTGTTTCTTCTTCTGAATGTTCAAGCAACTGTCAGTTGCTTCACAGGGTGCAAGACAGTGGAAATTTAGGGCCCTAAGTCAAAACAAGGTATTTTTAACCAAATATTCATTTTGTTAGGATTAAGCTACATTCAACTGGCCCATTGCTTTTCAGGCATTCCAACCAGAAAAAAAGACCTGTGTGGAGTAATGTAAGATTTACCTCTACATTTCCTGGAATTAAATCTTTTGTGTTCATGCTGATATCTCCCGGTGCACTCATGTGACTCAAACTCTTTCCCACAAAAACATGGATGCAGTTGGTTGTCTTCATTCCTCCTTGGGATTAAATTAACCCAGAGGTAGGGCAGGCAAAGAACACTTTGGACAGCTGTGGACAGGGGTCCATGTGCCTCTGGTTCCCAGTTTCATAGATCCTATAGCTCTTAACACAGCTGTGAAAATCCTTTTCTCCTGTGCTCTTTTCACAGCTTTGAGAAGTTTTGCAGTGATGGGAAAACTCTCAGCACTGTCAATAGCCACAGGAGTCTGAGTCTGTTGATTTGAAGCAAATCAATAGCAGTGAATGACTGGAGGCAGTGTTAGGTTGCAGGGCTCTTCCAGAAAGTGAGATGTCATTTGGATGGGGAGGTGGATGTATTGTAAAGCCTTGTTTTCAAGGTTAAGTGCTGAAAGATCCACAGCCCCAAAGAACCCATTGTCTCTGAAATTTTCAGTCATTCAAAATCTTTCAAATGTGGCCCACAGAGAGTTGGATCCGTATTAGGAGTGTGTCACAGCTCCTGCGTGTGGTGCTAAATCAACTTCTATGTGCCTAAAATGTAAAGATGTGAAAACCTTCTGATTTGCTACTGGCAGAAAGTCATCTATTGGAAGCTGCTCTCTGTCCAGCAACAATTGTTTTGTCTAAAACTCCCAAAGAAACTGGTTTCTACTGAACAAAGCATTATAAGAAATGGAGACCCACACCCATTCAGTTGCATCGTCTTGGCATTTCTGCGAGATTGTAAAAGGTGGCCAGACCAAGGTTTTTAAACAAATACCTTTTTTTTTTTTTTTTTGTAGTGTAGTGTTTGCTTTATGGCTGATGCCTTGTTGCCAAGTTTCATCTTGGAACAGTTTTTATAGTTAAGCTGTAAATACTGGGAGTGGTATAAAGAGTGGAGCTGATGATGGAAATGTGCAGAGGACCATAGCTGTGCCATGCTGCCACTGCTATTGATACCTAAAATCAAAAAAGCTCTGGGCAAATCAGATAATATTGATTTGTTCTCTGTGTGGCTGATTTTTCTTACATGTAGTGGCTTGTGTTTGGCTTGGTACCGTCATTTGGAAGCAGTGTCAAAACCCAAAACTTATGGGGAGGGGGAGTAGTGTGGGCTGTTGAGTGGTTGAAGTCCTGGATTAGGGGTAGAAACTACCGAAGTCTTCCCTCTGCCCCCTTTTGCAGGAGCCAGATGCTTGCTGCAGGTTCCTTGAATGTGACCGCAGCAAGGCAAGCCATGCCCAGCTTTGCGCAATGCCTGATGTTGAAAAGGCCATAGTGTTCTTTGGCATTTCTTGTCTTCAAAAACGCACGCTTGGAAATGCCAGATAACATTTGCCTGGAAGAGGAGGATGTGTTTCAGTGAAATGATAAGAGGGGAGGGGCTGCCTGAGCATGTAACACCTCCCTCCTTAGAAACAGGGAAAATAGATGAATGCAGAAAATGGAAAAGCACCCGTCATGCTGACAAATTTGGGCTGAGGAAATTAGCCAAATAAAGGGTGGCGGGGAGGGGATGGGAGGGAGCCAGAGCAGGATGGAGCGAGTGTTTAAGGCAGCAGACTGTGCTGCTGTCACTGTGCTAGCAAAGAAAAATGGAAGGGGAAAGAGTGTGGCTGGTTGGCTGTGGCTGCGACTATTGATCTCCCTGCTCGCTTTCCCTCTCACCAGCTGTGGGACACGTTCCCTATCTCGGTCCTGCTACCGGGCTCTGGGTGGCTTCCCTGGAAGGGACCAGGCAGCAGGTACCCCTGGACATGCTGTGGGGGCTGCTGTGGTGTGGGGGGTCCCTGGAAGCAAGATGTGGGTGGGAGGAGAGGGGCTGAGGCAGGACCTGGAGTGGTTTGCTTTGCACTGGGAAAGGGTGAACCAGGAGGGATGTTGCAGGGAAGAAGACATCATTGACTTCAGTGGGAGCACTAATGTCTCCAGCACTGAGATACAGTGAATTAATGAACCCTCCTTGGAAGAGAAAATGATAACCATACACCTTGGAGATGGAAAAGGTTGAACAAAGAAGTGTGTTCCCTTACTGTCTTTTCTTCAAGCTAGCTTGATCTTTCCAGAGAGAGACTCTTTAAAGGTTCTCTCCCTGTGGAGTTTGACTTCATAGATCAAGACTCTTGAGTGGAGAAATAAAGCAACCTGTCTGGCACTGCTGGCTTCATGCTGAGTTACTGAGCACTGTTCTGGTCAGGCAGAAAATGCTTTGGGCACCAAATGCAGCAGCTTACTGAGAACATCACTGTGGTGGTAAAGGGTGGTAAGTTAGCCTTTCTCTAGAAGAACGGGAGGAAGGCAAAGGTGATTTAAGCACAGTTGCAGGTTTTTGGTTTATTAAACAGAGGTGATGAATAGCTGTTTCAGCATCAATAAGCCTTGAGACATAGTTGAATAACTTCAGAAGTTTTTGCCCAACACAGTAAGGTCTGTTTGTGACCTGTGATGTGTGGGCCTGTGGCACAGCCTCACAAATTTTCAGGTATGTGAGCTGTCTTATCAAGTTGGTTGCTGAAACACACTGTAGGCAGCAAGCCAGTGTCACCTAGCCTGAATTCATCCTTTGTGTAGAAAATGGATAATAGTCTGTTTTAAAATTTTACTTTTGAGAGGAATGCTTCCCAGAGATAGCTTTCCTCCTGTGCTCTGGGAAGGGAACAGCACTGGTCAGAGCTCTGTCGAGGCTTGCTCTTGGTTGCCACACTCAGCTCTGGGTCACAACCCTGCCATCTGCCTTGTTTTGCTGATGCCACCCAGCTACTCTTAGTGAGGACCTATAAAGATACTTAGGTATGAGCCTGACCTGCACTATCATGCTGTCTGTTTCGGCAGCAAGCATTATGGTTAGGTGGGCTCAAACTTCTTTGCTGTCATGTTTGAATGGAGTTAAATGCCACAGTGGTAAAAAAGATGCTGTTACCAGCATCCCTGCAGCCTCCTTCGTTGCTGAGACACAGGCTGAACTTCCCTGGTGTGTGCAGTACTCAAGTATACTCCTGGAAGCCCCAGGAGTCCCCAACCAGTGGCTTGTAGGCAACAAATTGCTTGTGGTTGTCTTCACAGTGATATGTGGCTCTGCCAGGCCCAGGTAGAGAGGGAGAGCAAACCAAGCAGTGCTTTTATCTGTTCAAGTGTTCTTTCTTCTGGGTCAGACAAGGCTTAAGATTATTCCTTGATTGCATGAAGAGGGCTTGTGTCTGGAGGGGGAGGAGAGGGGAGGAAGAAGGATGTTTAGGTCCTGATGAATCCTTCTTGAAGCTCTTGTTTATTATCATTCTCCAGAGTGGGAATGCATGACAGAAATACTCTTTCTCTTTTCCTGGGGGACTGTTTCTGCCTTGTGATTTAAAGGGTACGTCTTCAATCAAAAAACAGCAACAGAAACGCAATTGTGAGGATGCGAGTGGTGCTTTGTATTAATAAGGGTTAAAGGTACAGTACAGCAGTGTTACTCAACATGAAGTCTGTGAGATAACAGAGTCTGCAGATACATACCTTCCTCTAAGTGTGGGCAATCAATCTGCAAATGGAAAAAATGCAATAAATTAGTATTTCAAACTTAATTTAGTGTTTATATGATAGCAAATGACACAAATGCAGGACCAAGATACAAGATAGCTCCGCTTCCCTCTTGCCCCTGGAAAAGCTGGGTGATCCTTGGATTAAAAGCTGTTGAGAAAGCTTTGCTTCTAAGTTACTGCTAATTGTTATCCATCTATCACCTGATTCACAGCCCACACTGGCACATTTCTGAACACTGGGCTTGAAATGAAGAGCTAAGGGAGCTGTGACTTGCTTGACTTGGCTCCATGAAGGGCTTAGCCTTTTCCTAACATGGCTATTTCTAGAGTTTGCATGACTTTGTACAGTTGAGCTATGTTTTTCTTCTCCTGGCTTCTTTTTATGCAAGTTTTTCTCATGTGAATTATTTTTGGTTAGATGAGATTTACAAGGAGGGGTTGACGTTGCATTTCAAGGTTTGCTTCTGCTATTGCATTGGCTTTACTGACATCATATCCCCTGGGGTCAAATCTCTGGGCTGAGAGCCAGTATTTAAAAAAGATTTTCTGTTTTTTTCAGGGTGGAAGAATACTTTGTAATTTCACCCCCTATGAGTTTACCCTCTCCCTCTTGTACTGCTCATTTATTATTTCAGATTCCACCTCTACAATATGGAAAAAAAAGGCTAGTTTAACCCTTATTGTGATACTTCATGCTTAAGCATCTGCATAGAAGGCATTGATGATACTACATGCAGCTTGATCTCATCCTGACTCATTTCTGAATTGTTGGTACATCCCTGTATGGTGTTAAGCAATCTTTGAACCTCACTGTGTCACAGCAGTATACATGAGGAGTAAATCTACTGAAGTCAGTCAAGTAATACCAGCATGAAACTGGAGTGACCAGAAAATCGTGTCTCCTTTCTTCTGGATTATGTACAGCGGAGAGGAGTAAAAGCCTCAAGTAAGCAGAGAGAATTTGGAAAGCAGCTTTTTTATTTGCCTACCAAGGAGACTGGCCAAGTGTACTGAAAATAATTTCAGAGACCACAAGCTGATTTGAAGTGGGTCCCTGGAGTTGCATAAACAGATGGTGCATTATTCATGAGCTAGCTAAGCATTTGCCCTCCTCCAGCAGACTGGGATGTGCAAAAATGTGTCTGCTTGCTTCACCTGGTTGACTGGCCCTCTGGGAAGGATTCTACTCTTTGCAGAAGGCTGCTGATATAATTAGGCTGATTTTCACTGTGACTTAGGGGCTCTGACAGGAAGCCCGTATGAATTTCAGTTGTTAATGTTACATTTGCCAGACAGTAGTCAACGGGGACCAAAACTTTGAGGCACACAAAAGCAATGCAAAAGGGAAGGACTGCCCATGAACAGGTGTACCTGTGCACTGACCATGTGGGCTCAGACACACCCCATGCTTGTACCTCCTGTATCTCACTTGCTGAAAACAAAAATAACAGTAATTTTCATTAGAGGCTGTAGATTGTGGCCTCATTCACTGTATTTCTGAATCATAACCTTCTAGAAAGCATACCTCACCCAGCAGGAATTTAGCAAATCCAGTAACAGGCTTATGACGCTGGATCTGGTGTGAGATGTTTCAGCTCAGCTGACCATAGCCTGGCCCGAGAGCAGAGGGCTGGCCCTGTTCGTACCAATACCTATGATGTTCATGTAGGAAGTGTTTGTGGAAGAACTTGGTGTTATGCATGGCTGCTTCTTCTTGTCACAAGCCACTTGTCATAACAGAGTGAAGTAGATACAGAAACATGGACTTGAAGCAGTTGGGGTGGCCACAAAGAAGATACTGGTCAGTGGCCATTGCCACTTCCCTCATGCTGTGTTTTTTGTTCCTGCAAACTCCACTGCTGACTCTTTCCTTGGTAGCTATCCTCCCTTTTGATATCTAATCCAGCAGCAATGCTAAAATGACGTTTTCTTCCCTTCCCATCCTCCACTGCTTACTTTACCATCTAAGCACTGAGGCTACAACAGCTGTAATGTTAATGTACCATGAGCAAAACCTACTAAAAATGCTATGATCAGACAGACAGCAGATTAATGCTGTCACTTGAATGTGTTCTACCAAGTTTTATTTAGTATTATGTGTAGCAGTGGATATTTCAGCTGGCACAGATGTGCAATAATGTTCTTAGTCCCAAGACTGCCCTTTCTTGTAATAGTCACAGTTCATTACAAAGAAATAAGAGTGTTCAGACAGAGCTGGCATAATCATGGCATATTGGAAGAACTGGTCATATTACGTGTTTGGAATAAGCTGCTGTGAATTCATCATAAAAATAACTATTCAGGTGTGAGTTTGGCTCTGACAGACAAATTCTCTTACTGCATCATATGTTCACAGATATTTGAGAAAGACAAAGTTGTTTAGGTCATCTAGGCAATCTCCTGCACAGAACAGGGTGTTCCCTAGAGTGTATTTTTGTGATATATCTAATATTAAATATTTTCGCTGGTGGGGATTCCACCACCCTCCTCAGAATTCTGTAGTTCAGGTTGCTCTCTCTGCTGAAAGAGGTACGTTTGTTGTCAGGCTATATTGTCCTTTCTTAATTCAATCACATTATTTCCATGTAACTCAAACTTTTAACATCTTACTGAGTTCCCCTCAATCCTTTTTGTCCCATTCTGCTGTTAGAGATTTCTGCATTAGCGTGTCATACCTATCTTTCATTGTGATTGCTGAGATTATTTCAGTTTACTAATGACTCACATCATGTTTTGAACTGCATTCGGATGTCATTAACATGCACCAGAGGGTTAGACCATTGGGATAGAAAAGCTTGGAGTTGGATAATCTCCCAAATCGGTTTCCAATTTAAGTTGTGTCCAAATGGTTTAGTAAAAACAGAAAAGCTGCTTTCATAGTGCTGTGGTCACTGTCCATCTTCTGGTATGTGGTCAAAGATGACCCATTGGAGGATCTAAAATGTTCAAAGCCTGTAAAGACATTGTGATCACTATTGTAGAGCTGGATGGATCAGGGAGAAGTAGGAAAAGAAAACTGTGATGTGTTTTCTCAGACCTTTTGAACAACCGCATTGCAAAGGGGTTGTGTTTTCACTCTGTACCCCTGCAAGCTGTCTGCAGAGTGTGATGTACTTTCATGCTGCGCTACATGAAGGCAGTCTGCATGATGATGCTGGATCTGGCATGTGTATTGATGACAACTGTGTCAGCTAGGTAGACAGAAGCTGTGGTTGGTTTGGTTTGGCTTTTATGCTCTTTAGTGAGCAGCTCAGTCTGTTTGTTGCAAGCCTGCCAGCAGCTCTTGCCATTCAAGTGGTTGATGTGCTAGCGGTATCTGAGAGCTGGTGGAGAAGGGTGATATTCAGATGCAACCAGTTAAAAACCAGCATATACTTTACTGGAACGTTCTATATCCTGAGCCGAAGTGAAATTTTACAGCGTCAAGGTAGAACAGTCTCATGGGGGGATAGTGGCCTTTTGGGAAGCTTGCTTAAATATTGGACACACTGAGAGGACCTGTATTAAGAAACACATGGATTTTTGCTATGCAGGAACCCCAGGGGTGGACACAACCTTTTGGATGTAGCGATCTTGTTAGTGAATGTTTTGAGGGGTGGTAACAGCTAGAGTGGTTGGGGTTATGTTAAACATTAGTATGGCAGAATGAGACCCTGGGGATGTATAGGTGTGCTCCACAGGTTGTGTCAACAAATTAAAAAAAAAAAAAAAAAAAAAAGGAAAATTATGCTTGAGGAGCTACCCCTTGCGGGGAGAGGTTCCCTCAGGAGAGCCTTCCTTGGATGATCTGGTGAGCTTTGTGGGAGTTTCTCCTGTCCCTGTAAGATGCTGTAGGAGATGAATCTCATAACTTAACAAAATTAGGTTACCCATCCTTTGTCAGTGACCTTAGCTGACAACTGCCTTCCTCTCAGAAGAGTGGCTGAAGGCTGAATGAGCATGGAAATCGAAACCCTCATGCTTCAGGATTGGCGCACTGATGTGAATGGTGTGGAAAAAATTGTAGCTGCTATTCAGGAGCAGGATATGAGTCTCTGGGGATGTCAGTCTCATGCTTCCTCCAGCCTTAAATTCACAGAACAGTAAAATGCAATTGTTGTATTATGAGACCCAATGTAATACATGAAGTATGTGTGGTTCATTAAAGCCATCTGGTTCATACAGAAACTCATGTATAATTCACAGTCTTTGTAAATATGTCAGCTTAATGCCTCTCTGTCACCTATTGGCAAGGCTCTGTCTCCCTTGGGTTAGTCAAACCTGACAACTTCTGAAACTGGACTCTGAATTATGTGACAAATAGTGCTGAACTCTGAACATTGCTGAATAACAACTAGTTTTGAATTCAGGAAAAAAAATTCTTACAATCAAAGCCGTTTTTTGAGCTTCATTGTCTCCTTAGTACAACTTTAAATCTTCATCTTTGTTATGATGGAGAAACTCTTTACTTTTTCAGTAGAGCAGTATTACATGTAGACATGCACACCAACACCAAGCTTGGGTTATCCTTCCCACATTACATATCACTTCTTGATGTTGGTGGATTGCAGTTGTTAGCCATCTGATAGTTCTTCCAGACACTTATTTGTAGTTAATGATATTTTCCTTCAGACTGTAGCTTGCATGCAGCCTTCTGAGTAAGGAGTCACTTGCTAATATGTGATAGTGCACAAGGCACAGAAATGTGCCATACCATAAGGCTCTGAGTGACTTGTATGATGAGTGTCTACTTTTCATTAGCTGAACTGCCTGTATTTTCTGGACATATTGAGCTGCACTTGTTGTAAAGCCCGTGAGAGTGCATGATCTGGTATGTTTGGTGCTTGCAAGCAGTCCTTTAAGCGAGAGCATTGGTCTTTTAAGTAGTCCATAGAAAGCAGCAGCTTGATTTAGTCACTGCTACTTGAAGGAAGAAAAAATCAAGTCCCAAATGTACCATAGGGAGTATGAAAATAATATTAAATAACAAGACATTTTCCTCTGGCTCAGTCAGGGATGCTGTTGGGCAGTAAATTACTAAAACACGCTGTTCTGTGGGATGCTGATGTAGCCTGGGCTGGAGCCAAAGTCTGTAGAAGTCTAAAGGAGTTGTCCAGTGAATTTAGCCTGCTTTGGATTGAGTCCTTGGATGAGATTTTCAGCAGCAGTCAGCACTGCTCTACTCCATTGACCCTAACTCCAGCGGGAGTGGAGAACGCAGGGCTTGAGCTTTCCTGGCCTGCTGAATTTAAGAGTCTTCGAGTGACTTAAAAGCACTGAGGGAAGGAAAAATAATCTTCATTTTCAAGTCAGATACAGTATATATTCTCTCAAGAGCTGGTTTTACAAGTGACTTAAATTCAGTTATTGAACTCTCTTTACCACATGGCTGATGTGAATTATTTTCTTCCATGCAGATGTGCCAAACCAGAGGCAGTGAAAGGTGAGGCTGCATTGCTGAGTACAGCTTTTTGTCTGGAGCTGGGAGCCCTCTTGGGGAAATTTAATGGTTGTCTATGAGAAGGAGCTAAAGCAAGAGATTTTTAACATCTGGAAACCTTCCCAGGGCACATCTTAAACTCTGCTCCTTTTCCTGAGCCCTGGTTTCTTCTGCTGTCTCCAGGCTGCCATTCATTCCATTTTGACAAGCAGTGAAAGTTGTGTGACAGCTGTAGAGTTTCATGGTAGTTCTTTATTCTGTCTTGAATTCCTTTAATTCGTCTCATTGGGAAACAAAATAAAACGTATCTATAATGAAAACAAGAGCAAGTCTTCCTACAAATAAAACAGCACAAAAGCTGCATACCCTTTCCCACTGAGGCTATCTGAACCAAGCAGCCTTTCCCCTATGCCTTCAAAGCCCTTGATGTAAGGAAGGGGAGTGATTACTCAATCATTAAGGATAATGGCTATTTACTTTTGGAAACAATGGACTTGATGAACCACAAAAAATGACCTAATTTTCAGAAGTGCGCCTTGGAGCAAACTAGCTGGGTTGGGGATGGAAGTGCACACGTTATCATCATGAGGTGATAAAAAGTGACCTTTTGTTCTGAGATAAATCGCTGATAATTTTTTTTTTTCTTGAGGACTGATGTGGCTCAAAGCATGGAAATGTCAAGCTAGAAAACAATACTAGCATTTAAAGTAATGAGCACATAATTAAAAAAAAAAATTCAAAACCTTATAATGATTAAAAGTTTTCAGGCTTACATGACAGCTTGCTAGGTTTTCCTATGGTCACCTTGTGTATGCTGAATGTATAGCTTTGCTCTGTCTGCAGCAGGATTTTACCATGTGTTCATAATTATATTTAAGATGGCTCCTCCTGTTTCATAAAATCACAGAATGGTTTGGGTTGGAAAGGATCTTTGAAGATCACCTACTTCAGTCTTCCTGCCGTGGAGAGGGATGTCTTTCACTAGATCAGGTTGCTCAAAGGCCCATCCAGCCTGGCCTTGAACACTTCCAATGATGGGGCATCCACATATAGATAATTAGACCTGTCCACATGTGTTACAGTGTGGTGACAATGTACTGGGACTTGTGTTGGCAAGGATAATAGAGCATTAGTGTGCTTATTGAGGTATTCTTAAAAAATAGGGAATACTGCTGGGCTTGCTGCGTGAGCTGGGTTAAATTATAAACTGGAGGTGGTGATGGCATGGCAGAACTGTTCCCCTTCCTGTCTCAATTCTCTCGGTAGACTTTCCAACCTGTGTGTCCCTAGAGCTTGGAAGATGTGTATAGTATCTGCAGCCTGAGCTGAAAGGGTGATTGCTGGTCGGTTGTGAGCAGCTTTGGTGTTTATATGGATGCATTTCTCAGGCTGTGATCTGAGATTCACTCCTGACTTCAGGACTGGGAGTAAATGGCACCACCAGTTCATACGGAGGAAGTGTTTGGCATCTCAGAAGAGGCCCTGGCAGGGAGAGCTTATTGGAGTTGCAGTTGTGCACGGCAGAGACTTTGGGTGACAGGACCCTGCTGCTATTTATAATGATTGCTGTGAAATAATCACAAACAGCTGCATGTGAACCTAATGAAGAAATACTAAGAACAAACTATGCAATGACAAGCAGAAAAATCCCATAGAAATATCAGAACTGGATGGGAAAAAGAATACTTGAGTCTGGGTAGATGACTCTGTAGGCAAGTGATTTGTCAAAAGCTGTATGTGAAAGTACCACAAAAACTAATGGTATCAGAGTAATACAGTTTTTATGTGCATTTAATAAAACAATGTGGCAATTTAGGCTTTAAGTTTAGGCCTACTGCATTTTATGAAACCCTAAACTTGCCTTTTGATGCCCATGTATCTGCCTCTTGCCTGTGCATTCATTCTTCTCATGGAGATTTCCAGATGCTTTTCTTGTCAGATACACAAGCATGCTATCATTGCCTTTTGCTGGGCCTCTAATGGAGTACACAGATCCTAGCAGTGTTATAATGTGATATTTGTGATTGTTATTTGAAGCTGAAGTCTCTTAGTGCCAATACTGGGCTCTGAGCTTGTGATCAGGTCTTTTGGTCTTGAACTCTTTACTTGTTAGCAGTTTTTCCATAAATGCTCAGTGGTTTTATGGATGTTTATGTGCTTGAAACTGAGGTAGAATATGAGGATATGAATCTCATTTACACTACTGTGCCTCTTCCTACTGTAAAAATGCTTTAAAGTGATCATGTAGTAAGTATATTAGCACTTAAGGCTGATTTAGACTTAGGAGAATGTAGTGAAGGGGCCTTGGGGTAGGTGAAAGTTTGGCTTATAATACTTAATGTCTCTGAAGGGGGTTGTTTCATTGGCATCCGATAATGTTTTGATTTGTAGGGAATTTGTTATTCAGCCAGCATTGCAAGCTTAACTCTTTCAGCTGTGTAAGCTTTTGGTAGAGGCACAGGGTCATTATTCAGCTCTTGTAGCCTGAATGAGTGAAGCTTCCCCACTTCTGCTGCTGTTTTTGCCCTCTAAGAGACACATGAGAGACTTTGGTAGAGCCTGGAGAGGTGTGGGTTTGGTTTGTTGTTTTGGTGGTTGTTTTTTTGTTTTTTTTTTTTTTAGTTCAGTTTTGGATCACTTCAGCTTATCTTTCTGCAGTGTATGGAATTCTGTTACACACATGCTCTCCCACGTGCTAATGAACTTCAGCAAATAAGAATTAGATGAATAATAAAAGTATGTAGATTGGCAGGTTCATTTCACACATAGGTTCCTAATGGCCTCATGCTGAAGCAGTGATTCTAAACTACAATATGGCTGATTCGTTTGACAAAAAAAGGATTTTATAAAAGCATTAACTTTGATCTCTCTAGAAAATACAAATATGTGTGTGTATGTGTATACAGAAAGGGAGAGCATCGTCCTTTAAGAATTGGATGCACTTTTGGTGTACAATTTAAACTGTTTTACTGCAAATGCTTTGTTTTACTGGCAATGTGCAGTTATAGTGGTTGAAGGTGATCCAAGGCCTGTAGAACACAAAATATCTTCTATTTGGGGGGAAAAAAAACCGCCAAGCTTTCAAGCACATTTTCTTGTGATTTTTTTTTTTTTTTAATTTTTAAAATTAAGTTTTTGAGTGTTACGGGAGCCTTAAGGGGTGAGAAATATATCCTGGAACTTCATCAGACTTTCTGTTCTTAGTTTTATTTTGCATTCTGGGCAGTGAACCATGCTAAAGCTCTTACCACTTCACTGGTGCATGCCGGAAAAGTGTAACTGAGAGCTTATGTAGTTCTGAGCAAACAGTGCAGCAAAATTGCTTTCTGACCCTTTTTGCTAGTCAGGCTTTTGCCAATGCTGCTAAGTCACCTAAAAGCCTGGATTAAAAATATCTTGCACAGTCAGAACTGTGCTTGGTTTATATGTCTGGACAAGCAAAAAGTTCTCATTGATGATTGGTTGGGCTTTTGACATGTGTACCATCACCATGTTTTAGGACCTTCTTGTACCACAGGTTTGACTACATTTGAATGTGGTGCCATCCTTTCAACACATGCAGAGACAGAGATGATTTTCTCTTTACTTCAGGCAGGAGAAATGGCTCTTGCATCTCAAGCATTCTGGACCACAGCAGTGGAAGGCCCAGGCTTTGCAGCACAGAATTCGGGAGCACAACAGGAACAAAAGTTGGTTGAGAGTCAGTGTTTCCTGCCCTGACATCTCCAAATACAAAAATGTTTAGTTGTTGCCCTGCGTGCCCTAACCTAGCCAGGTTGCCTTCGGCAACAGTGAAGTTAGAGTAGCACAGGCACCAGCACATCCCGTGTTAAGTCACCAGGCATCCTTTGGTCTGTGTCGGTCCGTGCTGCTGTAATTTCATTGCTATTGCTGCTAGAGTAAAACTCACTCAAGTGTGTCAGCACATGCAGCAGTCGTCATCTGCTTTGTGATGTAGATGTGACCTTGGAGAAGGGAGGTATGGTGCTGTCTCCAGAGGTGTGAGGGGCACATCAAGCATGGCTCCAGAATGTGTTACAACTGCTCATCTTTAAAATGGAGACAAAACTTAAAATAAGGTAGATTAGAGGTGAGAACCCCCATGTAGGTTTTCTTGATTCTTCTCATTCAGGGTGGTGATTCCATATGGTGATATTGTGTGTGAGTTTATGACTCAATGGGCTGAACTCCAGTTTGACTTTTATTTCTTAAGCTGTTACAAAACCTGAAGTAGTTATACTAACAGAAACAATACTGGTGCAACCAGTTAGTTATGAAGGTGGTTTATGCAAGTGTAGTTTCTCTCTGTAAGAAGAGTGGAATAAAGCATAATATAGTTATATCTGTTTTCACAACAGATGGACTGGGAAATCTGTGAGTGCTTGGGAAAGGTTTTAAGAATGACTCCAGAGTCCAGACTAAAATTGTTTCCTATTTCTGTGGGTGGCTACTAATAAGCTAAATTAGGATGCTTGTATTCTAAAATATTTATCTAACTTTAAAATTTCAGTTTGACATTCAAATAGGAAAAGCAGTGGTGTATTTTGTTCACTTGCTTCTACCTCTTGGCTCTTTTGGTACACAAGCTACTTGTATCCACAAAAAGTGAAGATGCGCGTGGCCATATGTTAAATCTGCACTGTGTTACCATGCATTATGTGGTACATACATACAAAAAATTATCGTGTTACACATTACCATACCATAGCCTGTATCTGGCACACAAGCAGGACTC
This sequence comes from Patagioenas fasciata, assembly GCF_037038585.1. Taxonomy (NCBI): domain Eukaryota; kingdom Metazoa; phylum Chordata; class Aves; order Columbiformes; family Columbidae; genus Patagioenas; species Patagioenas fasciata. The sequence continues at coordinate 94,863,417 of NC_092521.1, read as the reverse complement.
CACTGTGCTAAGGTACTGACTGCATCAGCACAGAGCAGAAAGCTGATTGTGTCTGAGCTTTTCATCTTGATAGCATTTAATGTATAACAGATGGGTATAGATGGTACGTGGGGGAGTGCAGGGAAGACAAGGGCATAATATTTTCAAGAGCCAGACGTCAGTTCTGATGTAGGTGGCACTGAGAAGTTGACACAGAGAAAACTGGAGGAGACGAGCAGTAGCGGTAGGAAAGGCGGATGAAAGAAAGCACAAAAAAGCTTGTTGGAAAATCTGATAGTTGGGTGACAGCAGATGCCTTAGTGGCATGATCGGAAGCAGGAATCGATGCCTCAATAGTGAAGAATGATAGACAGGGTGAATGTAAGTGATGGAAAGCCTTGAAACCAGAGATAAGTTTGATGCAAGAATGTGTGGAGTGAGTGAGGTGATAGTGACAGGCTTGGGCTGTGGTCTTTGCCGAAACCACCTGTGTGGGAGAGAACAAGCTTTTCTTTATTGGGACTGGGGAAAGCAATGTTGGAGTCACTGAGATGTCTGGTGCCACATGCCTGAGAAAGGAAGAACTATACAGATGTTAGGGGAGAGTGGGGGAGAAATGCGCAGGATGTCCTGTCTGCCCCTCTGGTTTAACACAGGCTAAAATAAGTTGTGAGTTTAAATTGGATTTTCTGTTACTAACTACTCCACGTACAGGTAGTTCTTGGAACAACAGACTCATTTTTCTATTTAGCTTAACCCTTTTCAAATGAAACTCCAAAGAGGCATGTTTCTGGTCTGGAAGAATAGTGTCCTCCTGCAGAGTTGAGGAAATCAGGAGAAGATAGGAGAATAAGCTTTGTCTCAGCAAGACCTTCAGTGTAATTCAGGTTTGTAGACCCAAAAGCAGTGCATATCAAAGATGACAGCTAGTGATACAGGGCTGAGCTGTGTTACCCCCAGTATGAAAAGCAAGAGGATGCAAAATTTGATGGGAAGTGAAACATTCCCTTTTACTGTGTTGTATATGAGCTGATGGCTGCATGATGTGGTTGTGCTGTCCAAAAGACAAGCCAAGAATTTACCGAGTGCTGCAAGTAAGAAGCCTAGAAATAGTTGTCCATATGTGTGTCATTAGTTTGCATACAGTTGAAACCACTGATAAAATTAGCCAGAGGTAAGATGCAGAAGGGGAATTAAAATTGATCAGGGTATTGTATGTAACAGGACCACAAAATGTGGGAGAGAGTGTTAAGGAGGGCATGAATAAAACAGGAGACACTAGGTTTGGACAGGGTCATACAAAATTACAGCTTTTACATGTCCCAAGAGACAACCTGAACAATTGTATTAATACTGTTGTAATATTGTAAGGTCATGTTAGTGATGCTGGATGCTATTAATACTGTTACAATGTTTGTGTAATAGGGAATATAAGCAGTCAATGGTTATATTCTAATCTTGGCAAACAATTGAATTAACATCATGTGTGACAGTAATGAGACAAGAACTTTATATGATGATTAATTGCTCAGTGCCAGCACTGCTGCTCATTTATGGAAGAGTGCAATGTTTTTGTTTTTATTTTTTTTAATTCTGTGAAAGATTCAACAATAACAAATATAGGTTTGTTGTAATTTTTTTTCTGGCCTCCTAAACTAAATATTTTGGAGAGGGGACTCAGCAACCAAACAGTGGCTAATGGGGCACTTCTGCTTCTGATTATGTTGCAGATGTCTTGCAGCTAGCTGAAGTTTTTGATTGTCAAAACTTGACAAGAAAGGGGAATAGGAGCAAGGAAAGCTATTTTCTGAAGGCTGAAACAAATGTACCTTTGCACAATGTAAAAGCTTGAACATTTTTACTGATAGCAGACTTAGGCTGAGGAAATGCAATTTTAGTGTAAAAGTCATATTTCATACTGAAGAAATACATAAACAGATGTTTTGAAAAATGATTTTCAATAAGCCTGCACCCAGTGAAAGTACACGCTTGGCTCTATTTCTCTTTTCAAGCTCAGTAGTATGGTGCTGGTGGTGTCAGTGATAGTGGATCTTCATAGAGACACTGAACGGGGTGCAGCAGCAAGACGTGTCCTGGGTTTTTCTTGCAGGCTGGGGACTATGAGGGAAGAATTGGGGGGCTGGTGTGGGCACTGTTGTGTGACAGCAGAAACGTGAGACCATTCTGGGCTGTGACGATGAACTCTTGATGTTCATGGTGTCCATGGAGAATCCAGGGCCATATGGCTCATTTAGCTGTATGTGTTCATCGAGAGCTCCTCACTGGTGTGGCAATATGAGGATTTTCTTGGTAGCTGGTCTCTATTTCCCATTTGTCCTGAAGTTTAAAAAATTTTCAGGGTCGTCTGTGGTGTTTTTACCCCAGCTCTTTTTGTCCTTGTTGGAAGCAAATACACCTCCTGCTGGAATGACTGAAGGGAAGAAAACAACAACAACAAACTCAAAACAAACCCACAAATGATCCCAAACCAAACACCACAAAAAAAAAAAAAAAACCACACTGTCAAGGAAATATTCACTGTGCTTTCTGCTATCTTGCATTCAGACATCCCACCTGCTCCTGTAATCAATGGGAGTTTCTGCCTTTAGGAAGTGAGTGATGTAGCACCGTTTCATTACTCTGTGATTTCATTAAATATTAAACTTTCCAAGAAGTGAATAATCTGTTAGTCAAATATAAACTAGAACATGGCTTGATTCACTGTTCTTCTGTGTGCAAAGCAGGCATGAAACTGCTGCCATTTTGATGGGGTAGTCTGTGCTCTGCTTTGTCCCTGTGCTGGTAGCCAAAATGTTATATAATCCAGTTGTTAAAGACAGATACGGGTGACTTCCAGAAACAAAGCTGGAGAAGAAACAGAGGATCATATTTAGAGATCCATATAGCACCTCGAAGTTATTGGAGGATGATCTGCACAAGGAATCTTTTCATCTTCAAAGACAGGATCTTTGCTGCTGGGTTTTGCAAGAGTGATCAAGATCTGTTAAGTGTATTAATAGCAAATTAGGAAGGCTAATGCCAGATCACCTTACTGCTGTTTCTAATGGGCTTGGTGTAGTACAGTGTGGGCACTGACACTTGTAGGTATGACATTTTGATTCTTGTTTTCCTTCCTCTCATTAATAACCTTTGCCATGTTCTTCCTCAGTCTGCTACGTCAAACAGACTGGTCATAGTCATAGGACTTCTGGCTATTTTCTCTGAGTACAGAGTTGTGTTCTAGATGATTTTTTTTTTCTTTTAATGTCTTTTCCTTTTAGAGGTAAAAAGAAAGGGAAGTGGTTGAATGCCGTTCCCTCTACTGGAGGCGTGTTCTTGTCTGAGAGAAAAGGTTTGCAGTCCTTTCAGGAAACGTTCAGGCTGAGTTCAGAAGATTTGCTTCTGGGAGCTTGTTCAGCAGCTGGATGTCATCTGCCTTTGTAAACCATACAGAAAGTACTTCTAAACAACTGATTATCACGGAAATTCCAGACTGGTCAAGAAGCAGCAGTAATTTGCTTTGGGAAAGCAGTTATTGATCCATAAAAGCAGAATAATTGGAACGAGCAGTAATTAGTGTAATCAGATTTCACTCTGCACTAACTGCACTTGCATATTTATTATACTGCAGTTGTTGGCAGTTTCCCATAGAGTTATGTCACTGGTCTACCATTAATGATACAGTTTTAAATCCATTGATAACAAACTGGTTAAGTCTTTAAATTTCACTATCCATGCTCAGCCTTGCTTCACAGTGCTGTCGTAAGTTGGTGTAGTTAAGCTTTTGCGAGATTCTGGCAGCAATTCCCACAGACGACGGCTGTGGCACCACGTTACATCCCAAGATTCTCTGAGTCATGTTAAGATTCAGGAAACAACCATATAAATAGAGGTCTCCAAATAGTACCTTTACATCATCATCATGTGTTTCCAGTCGGGGGAGAAATACTTCCTCATTCCAGTGGTGATATAACTTTTCCAGACCCTCTCTAGAACTAAATATAGTCATAGAAAGTGTCTCTGTGCATATAAACTAAAGTGGTTGAGTCATTTAAGACCTTGGAGAATCAAAGAGGATATGCTGTATTATGTTAATACATCACTGACAGTAACACAGGACTGCTTCATTGTAATTAGTAAAAAAAAAAAAAGGGGTGGGGGGGAGGTAAGTACTTGAAGTTAGTATAAGTTTGGAGGTTGGTAGTTCAGTTACACATGGACTGGCCTTGCACAGATGATTCTGTCTAATCCCTAGACTTAGAAAAAGGTGCCCATCAATGGGACATCTGGGTACCTTCCATCTGGAGGAAGCTGCAGAGTCCTCAGGCAGCTTTGTGGCTTTTCTGGTAACTTCCACTTTTACAAGTGGAGCTCCATGGGCAGTAGCATTCCTTTTTGAGGGGAATAGCAAGGAAGAAGAGGGATCCTCTGGGCCTGATTTAAATGATTGCTGAAACATGTGCACTCATTTTATCACTCAAAACTCCCGAAGCCACTGTGCTGGAGGCTTCCATGATAGGCTCTCAAATTCAGAATCATCCAAAATCAGTGGTTACTCCTGAAAGTGTTGACTTCTAATGTTACACTTTCCCATTAATTTAAAAGAAGGCATCAGGTAGGAGTAAGTGGTATTACAGATAGAGTAAAATAAGATATGATCAAGTGTTTGGGGTCTGTACAAAAGTCAATAGCATTTATTAGATAAAAAGAACTAATGAAGGGTCATGTCAATGAGCAATTCTCCTAACACATTAGAGGAGTTAATAACACCTAACCCTTCCATTATTATAACTGCTCATTCCTGTACCTTAATTCTTCTGTTGTTACTGATCATGGTGGAGTCTTGCCAGCTGTTCTTATAGTGCAGTTCAATTTCAAAAGGCAAACAATAACCACTGTATATAGACATCGCTTCAAACTGAAGGGATGGTTCCCTTCCGATCCTTTAGATATAAGGACAAATACTAGTGGGAAAAACAACTGGCAGGTGATGCTTAAGTTTTTTTCAGCAAGACCCAAATGCATTCTGCTGTTACAATTCACACTACGTTGAATTGCATTCAGTATGAATCCTGCTAATAATTCATTTGGATCTGGCAAATAAATTTTTTTAGAGCATATTTTGATTTATGAGGGTATTTCTGTCTGTGGGTTTGTGTGGTTTTTTTTTTTTCATTGACAGTGGGAGCTCTTTCACCAATTTCTGAAATGCTGGCTTTTCAGTACCGAAAGGTGCTGCTTGTCGAGCAGCACAAAGAAATGCTGCCCATGCTCGCTGAGCCAAGGAAGGGAGTTGTATGCTTGCTGTCATTATGGGGAAGTTCATAGGTAGGTAAATGGTAATTTTCCAAACCAGAATTTGGCACAGTAAAACAAATTTATTCTTCCCCTTGAACAAAAATACTGTAGAGTTGTTATTGGGCATAGTGATTTGTCCTGAGATCCAGCAGGAAACAAATTCGGGGAAAAGCAAACGCAGCAGAGTCTTTGCCTGAGGTTCCTGCTTCTTGCTTGCAGAAGCCTTACCAGTGTTTGGTTGTTATCTAGGTGTGGAAGTGAAAATGTCCTCCTCAGCCTTCAGGTTACCCTGTCCCCAGCAATAACTGGTCTCTGCTCTGCCTGAAAAGATCTACTGTGTGTGAGGCATCAGCTTAACAGTTCAGATGCAGAGTGACTGGAAAACAAACAACAAAAGCTGCTTGGGAATTGCCAAGAAACACTCTGCTCTAGTAACTAAATGGGGAAATTAACATTAGTGTTAGTGTAAATCCAGCATTGATGTGTTCAACTCTGTCTCACAGGGAAGAAATGTTTATTGTTTCCTTGCTGGTGTGCTGCCCTATTATGCTGATGTCTGATCCATGTCCAGAAGGGTTTTGGGGAGGTTGCTGTTCGTTTCTTCTATCTTGTTGAGCTAAATCAGGCTGTCCTTACAGCTTTTGTGTTTTAGTGTGTGGCATTCCCCCAGTACGTACCTTCTCTGTTTCCAAGACATCACTTGTAAAAGCAGACAGCATCTGGCGTGAGCTCAGGGAACACGGGTATTTAGTACTCTCATAGTTAGCCCTATTTCTTTTGGTGTGTGTTCATTCTTTGGAAGCTTTTGTAGGATGCAGGGACTGGCAGGATGTAGAAGCATATGATGTGGTCAGTCCTGGATTATGCTGTCTCTTGTAAAATGTTTTAGCCTTGAATAGCAGTCATTTTCTTGCCTCCCCTGGCTGTAAGGAGCAGGGTGATTTGCCACAGACCAAGTTCAGGTCAGTGATCTAAAGAAGTTGGTATTTATTTTCGCATAGCATCTGTAGACTCCTTTCAAGGCCAAAACAACTGTATTTGAAGTGTGTGTGTATATATTTTCCTTGCCCTGAGAGCTTATGACATTATTGAGCACAAACCAAAGCCAGGAGGAAATTGTAAGTTAAACAAAATCAGTTAAATTTTAGCACAGAAACACATATCTTGATGCTGGAAGAAAGAGCAGGAAACTTTCCAGCCATTCTTGTGGTGTAGTTTTATCATTAGAACATTTTTGGGGCAGTGCATTTGCAAGAGTCTGTGAAGCAATGTAGAACTAAATTACTTGTCTGCATGTACATGAGGTGATAATATGTGCTAAATCATCAGGAGCTATGTTGTGTCTGTATTTCCAATGAGAGCAGTCTTAGCATGAGCCCTGCCTGTTTCCAGCAAGAGACTTCTGTGAGCAAACCACAGGAAAAAAAAAAAAAACAGCTTAAAGAGCCCCTTTTTCCATGCAGCTTTTGGGGAATATCTTTTGTTTAAACACAAGGAACAGAGCCAGTAGTGCCTGGAAGGATGCAGGCTACCTGCTGAGATGTAAATCACTTTTGATTTTGTCTGGAAGATACATTCTGGGAACAGAAATCAGTGACTTGAGGAGCTGTGAGATGGGGAGAGTGGCAGGTGACAACTTTTACATGGTGTGAGAAGGTGCTGGCTCTCTTCACACCCTGCCAGTGCTCTGAAGGGAAGGAGAAGGGTCTTATCCTGTTACTGAAGGGGCATGATCTCTTTGGAAGTGAGTCAAGTTGGTAAATACAAGTTAAAAGGCTTGCCCTTGGCTGGTGTTTTTGGGTTACCAACTATTATACTTGTACTCTGTTAGCATATGGGAGCCCACTGTGAACTTGGTGTATCCTGTAAACACAGTGCAAGAAAGAAGCTCCTTCCTCAGATGGCTAACACTCTTATTTGTCACATTCCTGTATTGTTTTTAAGATGCCTTTCTTGCTGATGTTGCTACATGACAACCCTGCACAAGCTTTTGGGAGCCATGCTGCTAATGAACGGAGTGGCCTCAGATGCAGAAACAGCAAATGAGAGGAACAAAAAAAATTGTTTAATCTCCTTTTTTTCTTTCCCTTTCATGTATACTACAGAAGGTTTCAGCTATTGATGATGATGACAGCAGTGGGTCACTGCTTCTTCAGGCAGAAGTGGTAATTTGGCATGTGCTGGAATTTCTAAAAGCCTGACCTTTTGCAGCAGTCCTGCCCAGGGATGACAGCCCTCCAATGTGGTGTGCTGGTTTGACTGAAAATGAGTTAATTTTCTTCATGCAGTTAGAGAAACCTTTCTTTTTCATAGCTGGCACGGCCGTTATTTGGACTTAGTTTGAGAACATGAGATAACACCCCAGCACAGAGTTAGTGTTTTTAATTGCTCTGGTCTGAGAGCCAAGGACATGAGTGCTCTGCTCACAGGTGTGAGGCATTGAGGAAGGGGGGTATGGATGGGGCAGAGCTTGACTGACATCCAGACTGATCAATAAGAGTATTCCATCCCATTAGCATCATGCTTCATGTGTAAGGAGAGTTGGGATCCTTTGGTCTCTCTTTTTTTTTTTTCTGCTTCTTTGCTTTTTTTTGTTGGAGCTAGGGAAGTTCTGTTTGGGATGTTTAGTTGGGCGTTTTGCCATTTTGCAGAGGCCTTTGGGTCTTTCTGCCCTTCTTCCTTTATTCTCTCCTTGGAATCAGCTGTTTTGGACCAGGTGCTGCTGCCTGGGACTGGCTGCTTGGAGTGGATGGAATTTGTGAGGAATTGCATTGAGTATCTTTTATGTTATATTTTTATTTTATATATACATATATATATATTTTCTAGTAGTGTATTAGTATTTTGTTATTTTATTAAACTGTGTTTATCTCAATACAAGTCTCTCCCTTTTGATTCCCACATAGTAGTGTGGGCTTCATTGAGCCCTGGGTAGCAGAGGGTGGCTATGTGCCTGGGCACCTAAGTGGGCTTGTAAGCCTTGCAATGAAGCCTGCTATGTCGTCTTCACCTGGCAAGTTCAAAGCCTGGGTTAAGTCCAGTTATGAAGTTATGTGCTATTTAGGCAGACCAAGAAGATGATGCCTGCATGGAAGAGTGCACCTGCGGTGGTAGTGGAGAGGGGCTACAACAGTAGTAAGTGGAGAGACAGCAGAAAGTAGGATAGTAGGATAAAACTGACTTTAGAACAACTCTGCTTGCTGCAAAGAGACCTCCCATGGGTATAGTTTGGAAATGCTGATGTTTCTCTGCCTAGAGCAAAGTTAAAAAGCTTTTAAATGTAAATGTATGCCAAGTCTCCTCTTTTCACTTTATTCTCTTGTAATAGTTGGCTAATTTTCTTAAGAGACAATACAAAGCTACAGTAGGCCTTGACTCTTTAGTGTAAATCAGGTGCAATCCAAAGGAAGTCGTTCCTATTTCCCTGGTGTCCAAGGACCTTAGGGAGCCTAAGGTGCCAATTACAGAAGATGTTACGTATTTTAACTTGCTTTTCAAGGGAGTGACCTCATTCTTGTCATCTTTGGCAGTGTGGCACCAGGGAAGGTGCAGTGGTGTGACCAAGGAGAGAGTAAATGAAAGGGACTTGTCCTTGGTTTGGGTACTGCAAGTGCCAAACTTAATGAGACATCAGTTGTTTTACATAAAAAAAAAAAAATAATCAAATCTTACTGGCTTTGCAAGTGGGTTTAACCTGGCTAAGGAGTGTTCTAGTTATGTAGCAAGTTACAAACTTTCATAACTTCAGAGTAGGACTCTGTCCTGTCCTGGTTTGGGGGATGTTCCCATGCACAACAGCGCAAGGCTGTCAATTCCATTTTAAAAAACTTTCTCTATTCTCAAAGCCAGTGAGGTGTTTCTTTATTCATTCTTACCGCAAGGCATGAAAACAAGTACAAGCCAGTAATCTGTGGAGATTTAAGATGCTCAAAATTAGGAAGAATCAGAGTTTTCAAGTTTAGTAGGTCACACTCTTCTGACCGATGACTCGGAAGTCAGTCTCATCCTTTGCTGATACTTGAGATCTCATGGGATTTCACAGTAAAGTTTGTCAGCGTGAACAGATCAGCTTCACATGACTGTTCATATGATCAAATGACATGTGAAACTCTAGTTTTAAGATCTATTTAGTATGTAGAAGAATCAAAGGTGATTTTTTTTTTTCCCTAATATTTGAGTTGAAATTCACTTGACTTGGTCTTTTGCAGGCAGTTAGATTCCTGCTGGCCTGTTTCTGCACCCCTAACAGTGTAGCAAAAGATTAGATGCAGGTGAAAGCTAAAAAGAAAGAGTGAGAAGAACCAAATTAAATTATTCTTGTCACTGATGTCAGTCATCACTAGATGGTCACTAAACATAAAGCAGTTCCTTTACAGACTGGAAAATGTTAGTGCATAAACAAAAGCTTTGCAAGCCAGGTAATTATTACAACAGAAAAACATCAGTGATGATCAGTCAGCAAGGGAACTGTTCTTCCATGTCCTATGGCATCTGTTGAGGTCCCTTCTCAATGTCCTTCTGTTCTTATTGTTCAGAGCATGTGAGCTCTATGCCTGGCAGGCATGTTTGTAATTAATGTTTCCAGTGTCATCCTGATGCTGGTTGCTCTGCCACGAAGAACATGTGTTCCCATGAAGTTGGGCTGTCATGAGGACCGCTCAAGGGTAGCGCTGAACTTTCAGGCTACTGCATTATAAGCTGGTCTCTGTGCGGAATAATAAAAGCAAGCCTTGGTGGAGAAGTGGGTGAGCTGAGATTAAGATTAAAAACAGGTTTGAAGAGGGAAGGGCATCAGCCTGTCAGGGGGACTCATAAAGGAAGTTCACCAGGATTCTTAGTGCTGTGAAAGTGAAATAACTACAAATATATGCTTGTATAAAAGAGTGCTCATCTGCCAGGGAATTCACTCCCCTGCGACACGGTAAACAGAGAAAACGTTCATAGCCTTATTCTTCAGTAGGTTTCATTAATATTGGCTGCAGCCTTTTTTTGGATGCCCATTACTGGAGACTTATAGAACACCCACAGCTGCAAGTGAGCAGTCAGCAATCGGGCATAAAAAGATAAATGCCCAACTGAGACATGACAACACTTGTGTGTGCCCAGAGGATGTGCTGATCAGGGAGGGTGGCCCCTGTCTGCAGCCCGCTCTCCTGCATCTACCTCTCTTGTACTGCGGATGTTACTTCTCTGTTCCTTGTGCTGTTTGTTTATTGACCTGTTGTCCTTGGATTTGTTTAATCCCTTTTCGAACCTGCTGATACTGTCTGCTTGTGGCAGATGTTACAGGTCATCACTGTGGCAACAAATTCTAGAAGTTCACTACTGTCTCAGCAGAAACGTACCATCTTTTATTAATTTTAAATTATTTCCTGCTAGTTTTGGTGAATACCTCCCACATCTAATAATACTGAACTGAGTGAAAAAACAGTTCTATGAGTACCTTATCCACTATCTTCATAATTTTGTAAATCTTGATCATACCTCTGCCAGACTTTTGCTTTTTAAGCTGGAGACCCGCGGCCTTTTCAATCTGCTTTGGTAGAGCATCCCCTCTGTCCCCTTAATCATTGCAGTTGCCTGTCTGTGCATCTGTTTCCACCTTATCTTTCTTTAAATACAGAAACCAGAGATGGCCTCAGTACTTGGAAGGCTTGTAGGCTTGTGGAGATTGAACTTGAAGATGGAACCAAAGCCCTGAAGAATTTACTGCACCAGAGGACCATCACAGTTGCCAGTTCAAATATTCACTGGGCAAAGAGATGTAAATATGTTTGTAAAACACTGAAATAATAACAGCAGTTTGTAATTTACTTGATATTTTGTACTGTAAATAGTAATGTCACATTACAGAAAAACAGAGATAGGGTGGGTCAAAATAACATCGCACTACCTCACACTTTGTGAATAAAATGGTTTAACACATGGTCCCAACCCTGCCAGCACTTCCAGCTGTAGTGTTGCCAAGAGCAATCACATGAATTTGTAGGGACTGTTCACGGAAGCAAGCAGCATCCTTGCCTTGGAAACCCATGATGCTTAGGTGTGTGCATACATGTGTGCATATAGAAGTACTTTGTTGTTGTTTGTTTTTGTTTTTTTTTAAGCCTTGCATTTTGCTGATATAAATATCAGTGCCTTAAAATGGTAGAGTGAAGGTTGGGTGTAATTGTGTGGAAAGACTGAATTTCTTTTTCGTGTACAAAATTTATAGGTAGACTGAGATATTGTTTTATGCAGGTGAAAATTAGGAATGGATCTGAAGGGTCCCTGAACTTTGACCACAGGGGTAAGGATTTTTAAATCTCATGATCCGTTTTTAGTGAGAATTATTTTTTGCCAAGCTTTGTTGTACCATTGTTCCCTGCAGATGAAGAGTTAACACTGAAGGGGTGACCTTGTGTAGTAAGGACTATCACTTTTTGGCATTGCCCACTGGAACAGTGAGGGAATATCCCAAGTTCTTGCTGTGTGTAAGCTTTGTGTGAATTTTAACTCCTGCATCCTCTGTTTGCATGCTTTGAAGCCGGATAGTTGTCTTGGTTTTGGTAAATGTGTTTTTTAAAGCCTTAGAGACCACTATTCTTGCCAGAGATCAGCAGTGAGGTTTTACCCTACTGACCTGTGCTCCAAGGATATCCATGTTTTTTATTGAAAGCTATAAATGAGTGTATCGAGTTTGATTTACTGACTGGCAAGGAGAAAATTGAAATAAGTGTTATGTCTGAAAGGCATCACAGTACTTGTTGGCATCTTCAGTCCTTTATGTGTACAGAGAAGTGACAGTATACATCAATATTTAGTTTGAATTTCAACATTTTCTATCAAGGTAACAGGATAAGTAATTTACAGTCAACATTTTGTCCATTAAATTTTGTCTTATGAATCTGATTTCCAGTGTTTTATGAAGAGCAACACATTTTCTAGGATAAATATAGTCTACTTTGGCACCTCTTTCATTCATTTTTCTGCCTTTTCCCTCTTCATTATGAATGATAATCCATCCAAGAAGCTGCAATGGCTTTACTGTGCAGCTGCACTCCACATATAAGCAGTTTGGCTGTCTTCCCAAAATGGCACATTTCAACTATGACTGTCATAAAAGCTGCTACCAAGGATTCTAACCATACTGATAGACTTGTGTTTGGACCAGCTTCATTATATTTTTAAGTCAGGGCATGTTCGAGAATATTCCTGGCCCCTAGCTACACAGTACGGTAACACTCTTAAATTTCATTTCATGGGACATCAGCTGTCACTTTTGAGTCATTGAGAAATGAATTTGATATCTACCCAGTCCTTGGTGAAATATTTGCTCATAGGACCATCTGCCCCTTTAATAGAGTTGTCGTTTCAGTATCGCTTCCATTTCTGCAGCAGCTGTCCATTGATAATAAGTCAGACATGGGGATGTCACAGAGGAGAACAGCAGAGCCTGACTGCAGTCCTGTCCTTTCCCTCAGCTTGCTCTGCACTCCCCAGTTAATGAAATCCTCGTTGTTCTCTCTGCCTGATCCACCCTTCAGATTTCTTATTGGACTGTCCCCAGCCAGAGAGGCAAATCATGTGGTAGCTCAGACTAGATGCCTTTTTCATGGCCTCCACTTACAGGGAGCATCTTTCTGTGCCTGCTGAGATGTGTTTTTTAGCTTGGCTTGGCTAGCTCAGATTAAAACATTGGCAAAGATACAAAAATCTAATATTTCACATGGATTAGCATTTCTAAATTCTCTTTTTAGGCTTGAGCTTGAACTGATAATCTCTTATTATTAGACTTGCCAGACATCTGCCTTTCAGCTGTTAAAGTGAGCATCCTACAGAACCACTGCAAATCTGAGCTGTCCTGTTTGTGGCACCCCAAAAATACTGAGCCACCCAGTGACTCCCACAGGGCACGAGGGATTGGTGCTAATGCTGTGTGCTTTGGGATGTGAGCATCTTGTAGGCTGGTTAGCCTGAGTGAAAAACTCGCTTTTACGAAAACAGCACCAGTGTGTGTGACTTTCAACCATGCTTCTCTTACAGGTGTCCTCTGGTACCAGGCACAAATGTGCCAAATAGGTGTTATGAAATAATGTGGCGTCTTTCTAATAGTTTTGCCCGTTAGCTTGAGATTTGGGAGATGCAAATTAACTTTTCTGTCCTGCTATTGATTTTCTGTATCCTTTGTAGTGTCTTGATTAACTTTAGACAATATGTTTAGGCATCTGGTCTAAAAGTTATGTATCCTAGTCTCGACTGGTTACTAAGGCTCTTTGTATATGGTGGAAAGATGGGCACTATCCTAAAATGTGTGCCTAAATTAGATAAGGTAAATAGCTTCCTGGTGGTGTGTATTTCTGTCGAGTCCAGAGGAATTCTGGATTGTAAGTTTAGACTAGGCGCTTAACTTCGTGATGGCAGAAAAGAGAAGTGAACCCAGGGCTTGTAGTCTCTCTATGACTCTTTTCATGAGCTGTACAAATTGTTAATGATTATCTACTATTCCACAGGGTGTTGTGGTTGGTATTGATGAAAGTGCCCAGAGATTTTTATAAGTAACTAAGTTATGCAGAAGGAAACCTGCCCCTGTGTAGGCAGCAGTGACCCAGATGAAGTGACAGTGGCTTCTTTTGAGTGGGAAATAAAAAGAGAACCATTATTCTCTTCCCGAACAGCTAGCTTTATGATTTATAAAGTCAAGAGCATAAGCAGCTTTTGTAGCAATCTTGACTCCATTTTCTGGTTCCCTACAGTTAGTCTTTCACAGATTTCTGTATGTGTATCATCTGATCACAAACCCTGTGCCTCCACCCAAGTTTGGTGAGTAAATGAATGTGCCTGCTCCCCCCCCCCACCTCCATTCTGTAGTTCTTCTCCTTCTCTGATTTGAGTGCTGTCTTTGAGGACCAAGAGGATAAATTAAAACAGGATGGTCTCTTCTTTGAGTGATTTAGGTGCAGATGGACTTTAGCTACCATTCCCTTTGATTTCTTTTTTTTTTTTCTCTGTTCTGCCCTGTAGTTGCATGGAAGGCTCTGAGGAGCTCTGTGCACATTGTTGAGTTGCTTTGCCCAGGACTTCTGGCTGCTTTTTTGGTCTTTGGGTCATCTTCCAGGTAGAAGGAAGGCAGCAACTTCTTTTATGGTTGGAGCACATGCTGTCTGTAAATAGAATAGAATGTTAGGCATAGGTGCTGCATAGAATCATGAAATTGTTTTGGTTGAAAAAGATCTTTAAGACCATCAAGTCCATTAACCTAGCATTGTCAAGTTCACCTCTAAACCATGTCCCTAAGAAACTCATCTATGTGTCGTTGAAACGCATCCAGGGATGGTGACTCCACCACTTCCCTGGGCAGCCTGTTCCAAGGCCTGACAACCCTTCCTGTGAAGAAATTTTTCCTGATATCCAATCTAAACCTCCCTTGGTGCAACTTGATGCCACTTCTTACTTGGGAGAAGAGACCAACCACCTCCATGCTACAGCCTCCTTTCAGGTAGTTGTAGACAGTGATCAGGTCTCCCCTCAGCCTCCTTTTCTTCAGGCTAAACAGCTCTAGGTCCCTCAGCTGTTCCTCATCAGACTTGTGCTCCAGACCCCTCACCAGCTTTGTGCCCTTCTCTGAACTCTCTCCAGCACCTCAATGTCTTTCTTGTAGTGAGGGGCCCAAAACTGAACACAAGATTTGAGGTGTGGCTTCACCAGCCCAAGTACAGGCATGCATCCTGCCCTTCTGGGATTGTAATAACCCTTCTTGTGAGAGGATATCTCACACGTCTTCTGGTGTTTTGTTGAAAAGACACAGGTGTCTTTCTGTCTTTGGGAAGTATGTTCAAGTTCATTGGGCCTGACTGACAGGGAGCTGGTTATCTCCTTGTCATAGGTGGCTATGTGAGCATAGATCAAGTCGCTGTGCAGGACCCTGTGTGCTTGGAGCATCCCGCACAGCTGTGGGAGTCGTGGAGCTCTCAAGCTTCATCTTTAGTCTCATTCAGCCCAGAGAGGTAGTGATGAAAACATACCACTGCGTGGTTTTGCTCAGTACCCACCACTGAAAGCAATGTTGAAGGCATTACAGCATCACCTGATGGGTTTTGGCTGTGTGTTTCATGCCACTTGACAACCTTGAAAGGCTTAAAAGGAAGTTGCAGTGGGTGATGCCTCATGTGCCAGGTAAGACCAGCTTAGTCACAACATGCTGGTTTTTTTCCTTCTAGATAAGATTCATGTTGGTTTACCAGAAACTGACCCACCAGGGCTGGATGCTATATTCACTTGCATCTCTGAGGTTCTGTTTGAAAACAATTTCACTGGTCTGGAGAAAGAGTCTGTTTCTTTTAGGGTGAGATGCAGTGTAGAATTGAGTGTGCTTTTGCTTTCCCCATCCTGCTCTACCTTCCTCACAAAAAATGTTTTGTTAACAATTTCCTGGTTGATTGTAAAAGCCTCAGACTTGTGTATTTGCACAGCTCTAACCCCAGCAAGACATGACTTGTGGGTAATAGGGACTGCTGGAAACATTTTCCCACTCCTTTGTGTCTGTGCTTATCGAGGAAACTGGGAAATGAAGGCTTCTAGTGCTCTTCCAAGAAACCTGCTAGGTTGGCTTTCAGTTGTGATACAAATATGTCACTTCCCACCAGGCAGTTTGCACGTTGTGGTGTCCTTGATCTCTGTAGCGGTACTGCCTTCCTCACTATGAACAGGAGATGCGACACTTCTCATTTACTCTGAAGTGCGTTCCTGGTGGCACATCTCTACCGCATCCTATGTGATGAGAAGGGAAAGCGTATTCTCTCGTAGGTGCGCGCTATGCTTGTACCATAAGAGCTCCCTTTGAACACATTGACAGATGTTATGGCACTGGCACAGCTGGGGTTGCTTTGAAGCTGGCTGTAGTAGTGCTTATGAGACCTTCCCCAGGTGTCTTATCATTGCATGTTTTGCCCTTCATCTTCCTCTGCACAACTTGCAAAACAAAACCCCATGGCACACAAGGTAAGTTGGCAATCTGGTGTGTGCTGAAGAAAGCCTCGTGTTTTTTTAACTCCTTCCCCTTTGTATCTCATTTGCAGACTCAGGCTGATGTTTGCTATTAAGGGACACATTTAAACTTCTTTATTCATTAAAGTTGTAGATTATGACCTGGGCTGATCTTAAACAGTGTACTTGTACCACAGTTATGCTTATCTGTTTCTCTCTATTTTGTTATAATAGTGCTGGGTCTTTCTTTATCTGGGGCAGGGAATTGGTGAATGTGGACTCTTGAGCCCTGAGATTTCCTCCTGTTTCTCTCACTGAACGCTCACAGGATCTCGCGTCTTGGCATCTGACCACAGATTGAAATCCTGTGTGACCCGCTGCGACCCTGTGACTGCATAAATCAACTCTAGAGTTTGGCTCCCGATTGTTACATTTTTGTTTTATTGTTTATTGTATTCATGAAGCAGTGATGTATAAGGAGACAAGAGTTTCTGAAAGAGGATTTAAGTCAAGCTGAAAAAATTTGCTATTAAATATAATTGATTTTTGTTTTATATAACTGAGACTTTTTTGAAGCCCTTCTTTAAATATTTAGTGACATTTTTTCCTCTTTAACTTAAGGGTCAATGTCTTGTATTGGCTGATTCTGTGGGTTCTCTTGCCAGCATATAGAGGTCACCAATTGTTTCTTTCCATCCTACCAGGCTTGGCTTTTTACCATGTCTGTAAAGCATTTTGTGTATCGTATCCAGATGATGGTCCAGCCTCCTGCAGCTAGATGCTGCTTACTGACTTCCTCTAACAAGCTTTTCTTTGCTGGCTGGAATACTCTTAAGCCATTCTTGGGTTTCTCTGGGTGGGTCAGGGAAAGGCCCTGTGCTAGTATAGTTTTCTCTTTCCTGCTTACGTAGGTTGTCTCTTCTCTTCTTGGCACCTTTGCAGTCTGAATCTAAATCCCTACACCCCCAGAACAACTGCATTTTGTAGATGAGAGCGTAATATCAGTTCCCACCTCTTTTATTTTTTTTTTTTTTTTGTGCCGAGATGTCCACTTTATCATCATGGCACATTGTGTTTTTAATACATTTTACCTGCAAAGGTAAGGGCATACCTGACAGAACAGTCTTAGCTTATAAGTCATGGGCAGTTTTGGTATATCCTTGAGCTGGATTCAGACAGTTCTGTGAAAAGCAGAACTAATGAAACATCATTGTCTCTTTTTTTTTTTTCCTATGTGGAATTATTGAACCTGTAAAAAAGTCATCAGGAGTCAGATGGTCAAACATATTGGCCTCCAAACAAATGTGTGCAAAACGTGATCCCGTGAGCTTTGTTTCCTTATGAAATTGGCCTAGAATGATTCTGTTACCAGTCCCACCATACTCTGTCTTAGGAAAAAAAATACAGAGAATTGAACCTCTGAAGTTTTCTCATGGTCAAGCTAGTTTGCAGGTTGTTTGCAAGCTGTTAAGAAATGTAAGGTTTATCTCCTCTCCTGTGTGCTATTCTGTTAGTTTCTTAAGTATCTGATTCGTAACTTCACTTGCTAAAGCTTAAGGATTTGAATGAATAAAACTTTACTATAAAATTTGGCATAAAACTGAATAGTAAAGACAAATATTTTATCCCACATGTTTTCAATAGGATTGGTAAATCAAAACCAAACCTTAGAACAAAAAACCCCCACAACCCAAACACACCCCCCCAACAAAACAAACAACAAAAGAAATGCCAACAAATAACCCCAACACAACTAAAACAAACAAACAAAACAAAACTGTAAAGTTCACTTCAAGTTGAAATAATTTCTAGGATGGAGTGTTGCAGTTGTAGTTGTGTACAGGCACAAGTTCAAGATGCTACATCCTGTCTCCAGTTGCAACTATAGAGAGGGAATACAGCTTCTGTGATGGAGCTGGCTAACTTCACTGATCCTGATGCTCCAATGTGAAAAGTGGCCCAGTGTAATGACTTAAAATAAGAGATCTGGTTTTCATATGGCTAAAACGTGCCAAGAAGCCCAGTATTATATCAGTTACATTTAATTGTATGCCATGATAGGATCTCGCTTCTGAGACAAGCTGGTGTTTGATGAAGCACTTTCTCATGGTGGGCAGAGCATACCTAGGTGTTCCTCAGGGGTCCCTGTGCATGTACTTCTCATCTGGGCCTTCCAGAAGAATTGAGGTGGCAGACACTGCGGTCTTTCTGTGCTCTGCTTGTGAATGTGGTGGAAAAGCTTTGTCCCCTTTCTACACCGACCTATGTTTGTATACATTGAAGTGGTGACTGAAGGCTTTAGCCCATCTTGAACTTTGGCTGTGCACGGCCTCTGTGCAACCAGTCATGTTTGTATGCATCAGATTTATCCTTGTCACTGTGTTTTGATCCCACTGTGAAGTGACAGTGGAGAGGGGCAAATGGGGACAGGCAGTTCTTGCAGAGGGAAGCGAAGAGAAGAAGCTGTGGATGATTTTGTGTGGAAAATTAAATTAAGCCCTAGTGAGGCAATTGGAGCAGTGTCTTGGCCAAGGAGGGGAGAACTGGCCCCTCCTGCTCCCTGTGACACTGGGACTCATTTCTTCCTCAAGGACATTTTGAGTGTTACACAGAGGTGCCCTTCCTTGTGAGCTTCAGTGAAAATGTCAAATAAGTTGCAGTGGTTTGTGATAAATGAACAGCTGCAGACAAGATAAGGGCTGCCCAGTCTCACTTTCCTAAAACTGCCCTGTCCTTTTGAATGTTTTATAGGGAGACAGAGCCCAGTGCTGAAGACAGGACTTAATTGCATAATTCCTTTGGGGGAAATAAAAAATGCTTTCAGTGCAGATCCAGTCCCCTAAAGGGACTGCAGATTAATGGCTGAGAAGCCTTAACTGAACTCAATGCGTGGGAAGTTGTCGCAGGTCATTCATGGCGACAGTCAAAGTCATTTCAGTTTTAAATGGACAGGGTATTCCTCTTCCTTTCCTTTCATAACCAGCACTGAGGGTTCCTACGCTTGCAGACTGGCTGTGGGGTTGTGTTGGTGTTTTGCAGCTAACACAGATGTCTGGCACTTGGACTCAAGCTGCAGCATGAGTCTGTGTGGAAACATTCCTGCAGCAAAGCCATGCTGGGCTGCTTGTGTCTCACACACTGACCTGACCACTCTTTTGTGACAAGGCTGTATCCTACGCTTCTTGTGCTGGTATCCGTCAAGGTCTTTTTCAGCCAGTTCTGGCAACTGAGGGAGAAGCTGTGCATCCTTGTGGAGATGCTTCAGGGACCAGTGGTGAAGGGCCATCTGATGCTTTTGCTATTCTGGCTCAGGGTAATGTGGAGTTGAGCCTCTAACAGCTGTCACCAGCTGTGTAGCCCGCCACACATTTCCACACTTAAGTGAAAAGGTTTTCTTGATGGAAGGGGGGAGGGCTGGGATTAAAACTCCTTACAGCATGCAGCAGAAGTACCTATAGCTGGCCCCTTGGATAATCCAGAGGGATGCTCTGCTCTATCAAGTTTTGACTTTTTCCTAGGAGTTCAGTGGAGCGCGCTCAATTCCCACCCGTTAGGTACCTGGGCAAGAGGCTTTTCATGTTGTACTTCTGGGAAGCACAAATGCAGTGCTGCCATCTGTGCACAAGGGCATCTCTGTGTAAAGCTCACCAGGGCAAGCAGGACACAGTTCTTGTGGAGACCTCAGAACTCTAGTCAATTAAAAAAGGTATTTCTTTTTTGTAAGTGCATTTGGGATATTTTGAAGCAGGACCCACCAGTCCTGCGTGGTATATTCACTGTGGAGAAGGCAGTGACTTTTTTCTTACGTATTATTTGGGCCATAGGGAGTAAACTGGTATAGATCTAGCAAGTAGAAAAGAAACTTGAAAGCAACTGCATTTTCATACAATTAGATGGGGAGAACTCAACAGCAGAGCTTTGCACTCTTGGTTTCTGCAGTCATCCTTGGTTGGCTAAGTGGGGTGGATCTGCTCCGTAATCCCAGTGCTTGGCAGAGTGGCTTAAACAAGTGAGTAAAAATCATATAACTTTAAAATTATGCTAAGCTAAAGTAGCAACAATGTGACTCTTTACATATGTGCACAGGAGTAGTCATTAATCAAACTGTCCATGAGGCTCATTTGTTTCCTCCTAGGAAAAGCTGCTTTTGCACTAATTATTGTGTCTATAGGAGAGTTGGAGGTGCGCTGCTCTGTCCTTGTCACTGGGAAAGGATGTGTTGGAAAGCCAAGCCTGTGGTGGATACTTGCTGTGAATGACCGGTCTTGCTTGCTTTCTTTTAGCTTTTTTCAGTGATTAGTGAAATTGTCAGAGGATTTTTGGAAGAAAAAATTCTGCCTAAATTACAGATTGTATTACATTAAACTTTTCCTTTCCTTCAGTAGATCTTTCTTCATTGTTTACCTTCTATGTAATATTGTCACCTTTTTCCTGGCTTCGTACAATAATGCCAGAAGTCAGAGCACCAACTTGTTTCTTGCCTTCTTTGCTTCTCTGAAATGCATATTTCATTGCCTACCTTCACATTTTCCTGAGCAACTGACTCAATAGGGACTAGATGTAGATGAATGAAGGTATGTTGCAGCCTGATATTTTCATCTGGGTGTGTTCATTACTTGTTATATCTCAGAGGGTTATTTGCCTGTCAATTAAAACTCTTCAGTAACGCAGTGAATGTGCACACCGGGAGTGTTTGCTTTTTGTAATTGAAGGGATGCATTAGAGTCTTTTTCTGAAATAGCTTATCTCTTGCTCTTCTATTTCTGGAATTGGCATCACTTCCCCTCAGCAGAATATTGTGATCAGGTTTCCGTGTTTTATCAATTCTTGCTGTGGAAGGGACAATTTTTATGTGAGTCAAACCAATGATGACAACAACAGAAGCCCTGAACCATGGAGTTGGAGAACAAAGTATTCTCTGTGGACTTAGGAGTTGAGTTTTATTGAGAACAAACAACATTTTTTTCCAAAGGATAGCCCAACTGGATGTGACTCAGAGGGGAACCATCCAAATTTCTGAGAAGCCCAGCTTCTTTTTGGTGTCAGGGAGCCAACTGAAACCTGCTGTATTGTAAAAAATCCTGGCATCAGCACAGGCGTGTGCTTTGTTCTACCTCAAGTATTGCAGTGTTAAAAATAATTCTATTAAAGGGAAGCCACACCTATAACGTAACAGTAAAGGTTTGTCCAAGCTAAACAAATTTGCATTGCTGTGATGACATCCTATAGAAATGGAAAACTCCTCTCTTAAATGTGCTGCTGTGGTGCAAAACAGAGCTTACAGCAGAGGTTCTGTTGCAGCACGTTGCCACACTTTGTCCTGTCAGGTTTCAAGGACAAATACTAGCTGCACAGTTTCAAAAAAACCATTTTTGAAACTAAACACATTTGCAATGAACAAAAACTCACCTAAGGCATCTAAATATCCAGGCAGCATATAAAATACATGCAGTATTTTTGCAGCACATGTAAGAAATCCCTGAAGATCAAGCAGCCTCTTGTCTCCTGGTACTTCGAGCTTCTGGACATGTGAGCAGCTTGCTACAGCCTCTGGTGTGACACTCCCCAAAACCCAGCTGCAGGATAGTTCTCTGTTCAGATCCACCAAGTTGCATCATGTCAAGGTAGCAACGCAGATGACGCAAGCAGCACTCAATACATAGCTAGTGCTGTGCAAAGATATGCTGGCTGTATTTTCCTGTGGCAAAGGATCATCTGTCTACTGTATCTGGCCTTGCCCATATGTTCTCTGATCATGTTTAAGAAAATTGAGACCTATGTGCAGATACTTACACAAAGAAGGGGAGGGAAGAAACACATATATACATACATACATACTGTTTTGGGTTGAGGTACCTGTGGCAGATCAGGATGTGTTCAGTAAAATAGCTCAGGTGGTCCTCATCCTGGAAAACGAACTTTGACATATTTGGGTGCTTCCCTTGACTTACACCTCAGGGGCAAATTCAGCTATTGTAATGTCCCCAATAGAAAGGCATAAGTTTGTGTGGCAATGCAGTGTTTGGTACAATGTACTAACTGCTGCAATAGGAACATCTCGTCAGGGCATGCTACTGCTTTTAAAAAGCTTGGTCGTAGGCTGATAAGCCTGGGAAACCAAAATGCTCATGGTCAGGACACCGATGTGGTGCAGGGCACAGCAGCGTGAGCATTCAGCAGGTGCCTGGAGCTGGCTACCGGGCTCTGCTTTTGTGCCAGCCACCCTGCTGGGAGGGCCCTGAGAGGTGCTCCTGGTCTTGTTAAGTGCAATTTTGATGGTGATGCTGTGTGGGTAGCACCTGGAGGCAGGGCGAGCCTTTTGGTGGGCATAACGATGTGCACTTGGCTGTTACTGAACCAGATTTGGACTTGGAGAGTAACACATTATTGCAGCGGTTTCCCTGAGCAACCGAGTGCCCTTCAGTGCTGTGTTTCGGCCAGGCTTAACCACTTGTTTTAGCGTCTCCCTCTTGGTGCACTGAGGCACAGTGGTGAGGTGCTGCTGACCCACAGAGAAATCGGCCTTTACTGTGTTCATCCCATTGTTTGTGTCTAGTTAGGTGGGGTAAATATTAATACTTAGCTGGAAACAAAAGAATAAAAGGTGCATTGCAAATTATCTCTTGCACTCAGTGCTTAGCCCTCTGGAGGACTTGCACAACTGACTGGCATTTCTCCACACAGGCCTGCTGCTGCTGATGGGTATAAACACAGCCAGGTGGTGTTTCTGGTGCGTTTTTAGGCAGTTTTCATCTTGGGACCTCATCCACTTGTCTCTACGTGCTGGTGTACAGGACAATAGCCAGGGATGGATCTAGCCTAAAGGTGGTATTATATTTCCCTCTGACTGTGTGGTGTTTTGCCATACACAAAGTCTTTGGGAAATCTCTGCCATTAGGCAGTGAGACCAGCACTCCTATCGCTGAGGCCTTGTCTTTCACTTACGGCTAAATGGCCATCGCTCTTGACACAGAAAGCTGAGATATTCCAACAGTCTGCTAAGTGCAGATAGGGCTTTTTTTTTAAAGAAATATGGAAATGATGGCGGAATTGGATGGAAAAACTGAAAGGATGGCATCATTCCTGCAGGTGCAGAAAGTTTACTAGGGGAAGAAGACATTAGATACGATGGCTGCTTTTGCCACTTTCACAGTATCTGTACCAGGAGAAATCACTTAACTTCTTGACTCCTCTTTCATATGGCTTTGTAATGGGAGGATAGTACCTGCTTGGCTCTGAGATCTGTGGGTGGACAATCATCTGTAACCAACCCATTGGCTCCTTTCAATAACACTGCCACTATTTGTTGGTCTCCTAATTCCTGCAGAGGGGTAATCTGTCTCCCAGTTTCTTCTATGGCAGGTGCAGGTACAAACTTGTAGCTAAGTTGGAAGTAGGTGATGACACTGAAGGGTCAAAAAGTTCATCTCTAGCACACCTTAGGTAGCTTTCTGTTTGACACAGGAGGATTCCCAGTTAAAGTTTTAAATAGACTGGAGTTGTAAATGGAAGGGGGGAAGTAGTAAGAGTGTGGTTTTAATAAAATGACTCAATTCCTAAGCAGAAACAAATATGTGAATTTTAAATCAGCCCCTTGACACACAAGACCCGGGTGGCACCCTTGTGTCACTGGCCAAGAGGGCTCCACTCTGATGGCTCACAAGCTTGTGCTCCTTGGCTGGAGTGCAGAGCAAAGTTCTCTAAATCCACCCTCACACAGTCACATTTGGGTTTCTAACAGTAAACTTCATCCAGACTGAAGCACATCCCAGATAATACAGACCTCCCAAGGAACTGTCTGTCTGACCTGCATGTAGATTGGTTCTGGTGTAACATGTGGGACGTGATGTTTTACATACAGGGTTGCGGTGGTGTGGCTACTAGTGTGGCTGTTTATGCTGGAATAAAGATGACCTACAGAAATGAACCAAATCACTATAAAGTACTTTATTATCAGTAAAACCATATGTATGCTTGGGGTGGTGAGGGGGATGATATGTTTTTTTTAATGCATCATTATAAAATAATAATGAATTGGGCATAGACAGGGCCTGAAAAAATGAAGAATCCCAGGCTAGCTTTCCATTTGTACTTACTGAAGTGTCTTTTGAGTTATTAAAACCCTGGGGTATGTTAAATGATTTTAAAGATACAAGCTTGTTGTTATGAAGCCACTTGAGATATTGTACAATGTGACTGCAGAGCTATGCAAATTGGAGTTATTTCCATTTGACATAGTCACTGTAATTATTGAAAGCTTTTTTCCAAATTTATTTTTTATGGCTGCTGCAGTTAATTCACAATCTCCTTTTAACACTGGCAATCATAACTATTTGCCCAAAGCAAATCCTTGCTAACAAAAATCCCGTTTTCTTTAGCCTGCAGCTTTTCTTTTGATTTCATGATGTTAATCAGAGGAACCAGCCCTGGCCTCTGAGTATCCAACAGGGCAGAAAAACACTGCAGTCAAAAAAAGAAATGCAATTAATTAGCCTAAGCTTTTTTCCTAGCATCTCAACCCTGGGCCTCCTGAGTTGCTGTGTTTGAGTGGAGGGGTGCTCTGTGAGAAGATCAGAGTTAGCATCTCAATAGGACTTACAGTGAAAACTGCCTGTGCCCACTGTGAGATTTCTCCTCTTGAGTTCTTGCTCATTCTTCTGTTGGGGCTGCAGGTAGAAAGGAACATGTATTTGGGGAAAACAGTGTTATTAGGTTGAAAAAATATCTCTATAGCTGTTTTGCATAGGAATCTGAGCCAAATCTGTGATAGAAAAATGCAGTACTTAAAGGGCTTTAAGCTTCTAGCTGCATATTATCATTCAGAAATAAAGCCATTCTTGTTCACTTGAAAATGCCTCATCCTTTCTGTGTTCCTTTTCCTTGGAGATCAGTGTGTTACGCAGCTTCTGAAAGCAAATGTAAGCACAAGTGCTTTCTAAGAATTACTGACCTACTTTAAAGGTATTTTGTTCTTCATTGAATATGTACCTGCAAGAGTGTAGGTGGATAAAAATTACATTTATTTGACCCACCACAGTACAGGTCAAGTGCAGAAGAGCTCTCCCCTTCAAGTTTTTGCCCCTGGAATATTACTTCAAGCTCTCCTGGAGCTTCAGAGCGATGAGGTCCAAACATAGCCTTGCAGTGAGCTCAGGGCAGTGTAAGGTAATGCAACCTGGGCTGCACTTTTCCCATAGCAGAAGATCTGTCTGAAGTTGGCACAGCGAGAGGAACTATCTACATTGACCCATGTTTCTGATCGAGGTTGTGTGCTTGGTGGAGCATCTACCTACCACAGGAGGGTTCTGGGATTATAATACCAATGGATCAAAACCAGGCATTGAGGTTAATTAAGAACATGTCAAGTTAGGCTACTATAATTTACTAGATCCAGTCCACTGAATGTAATGGTGAAATGCTCCAGTGTTGACATGTTTCCCAGCAGCTTTTCAGTGGTGGGGAGGACTTCTCAGGCTCCATTAAGGCAAGCTGTGGAAAAGCATAAGTGAAATATGGCTTCAGCTGCTACTGTAGCATAGCAGTGTCTTGTCCAGTGCACACTTAGCCAGTGTGAGCACGAGTAGCATTTTCCAAGAAACACTTTTGGAAGGATTAATATGCGAATTGACTGCAGACCAGGCAATCTGGCATCCAGGCAGATTGCACCCGAGGAGTTATTGCTATCAGCTGGCTGGGCTGCTGGGGAGTCCTTGGCTCTTGTGTGAGCTCTGCAGGTTGGGGAGTCATTAATCAAGCATCCATCTTTCCTCATGGACGTCGGGTTGGAGCCAGGGAAGCACCATGTCAGTGCCTCACGTAGTTAGAATTGCCGATTCACTTTGATCTGTCCTCGCTGCTGCTTTTTCAGAATGGGTTTATGGCTCTTTTTTAGCAGCACTTAGATCTCTCTGATGGGAATAAAATATTAACTGGGAAGGTATACCAATTTGAAGGGTGCTACCTTTTTGAGGCGGATTTAAATTTTAGATGTTTCTCAGAGAACCTGAGAATTAGGAAGTAGTGTTGGCTGAAAAGTTAAGGAAAATGCAGTTAGTTTAAACCACAGCTTGCTTCTCATTTATTTGGTGGTGTTCCATTGACCTTGTTGCTTGAAGAGCCAAACTGATAGCCAGTGTGACTAGTTTCATTAATGGTATTAGAGCTGAGGTAGATTTGACCTGAAGTTTGTTAAGGCATGATGCCAACTCCTCTGAAAACTCCATTATCAAAATTCTCATTAAAATGGGGGTGGGCCTGGACTGAAGGAACCACAACCAGTAATGGCTGGGTGATGCAGAGAGGTAGGAGTCTCCTATGAGCATGTATTTCGGCTTGATAGTGTCCCAAGAAAGGTGTTTTGTTAGGATTAGCATTTTAATTAGACTGGCTTGATTTTCTTACTTGAGCTGAGCTAAGCTAACCTATTTTCTTCACCTGTGTATTCTGTGGTCCTGGTCCTTGCTGTTCTTGGCAAGACATAAAAATCACCACTGGTCTGAGCAGAGGACGTAGGCTGTGAGGCAGAAATGAGAAGTCATGGTCTCTGTTCTCTGCTGTGGCCTTTACTGAGAGTGGAGTAGTCATGTCAGCCTCTCCAGTCCTGCTGCAGATGTCAGTTACCAAGCAGAGAGGGGACCTGCTGACATAACGACCCTAAAACCACTGAGAGAATGTTCTCCCCAAGACACTTTGTGCAACTTGGCATTCATCCATCCCTGCGTAACTTCACATCACTCCAGGACATCCAGTTGCATTGCTGGGCACAGTCTCATGGCTAGTAGGGTTTGCCCAACAAATATAAACTGACATTTCCAATTTCTAAAGTTTTATATTTGGAAGAGAAGACCTGATTTATTGTGTGAAGCTGTGTCTACAGATGCAAATGGGAACACACAGTGTGCATGCACTCACTATCGAATGAAAGAAATGTCACCGCTGACATCCCCCTACCACATACTTGTATTTAGGTACATGAAAGGGACTGTCTCATGTTCCTTTCTCTGCACCTGTGCAGGTCTATATGTATTTATATACTGAAGTAAAAAGCATGTGTGTGAGTTGCAGTTTTCAAATACATCTGGTTATGTTAGAGCAGGGGTGTCAAACTAATTTTCACTGTGGGCCACATCAGCTTCGCAGTTGCCTTCAAAAGGCTGAATGTAATTCTAGGACTGTATAAATGTAACTACTCCTACGTTTAACAGACCTAAAATTATATCTGGCCCTTTGAAGGCAACCGTGAGGCTGATGTGGCCCCCGGTGAAAATGAGGTTAACACCCCTGCGTTAGTGCATCCCAGTTCGTAGTTGGGTGCTTTGGTGTCTGTAGTCAGTACAGTATTTGGGAAGGTGAGTAATTATTTTAGAATTCATTTTAACCACTGAAATCAGAAAATTAGGTCAAATGCATGCTCTATTCATCCAGCACCGCAGGGTTGACACACATTTTCTTCAGTACAGAGATCCTTCAAACTTCACTGGGCAGGAAAAGAAGTAGAAATACTCCAGCTGAAAATATTGCAAAGAAATAAGGTTAGAAAAAACGTTTGAAGCGGAGTCTAGGTTAAGTACGTAGCAAAACCGATGCTTCGTATAATCATCACGTAGAAAGGATCATACTAGAGACTGCAGTGCATCTCACACAAACAGATATTATTGCTGGATGTTTACTGAAGAAAATCCTGAAATATAAAGTGCAGGGAGAGTACAGGGTTTGCTGCTCTGCACAGCGATGCCATGTGAGATACAGATAGGGATCTGACACTACAACTTGTAGGGTTGGTTTTTTTTTTTTAAAGACTGGGATTTCCTGTCACTTTCCCTGTCACTCAGCTGGTGAGATGCAATTTTTCAATGTTCATGAATCCCGTGTGAATCTGCCAAAATAATGGCTGCATTAATTAGTCACTGGCATTATTCTGATGTTTATCTTTTGTCAGTATTTTATTTAGTACCCGATTACAACTTGCTAGTTTTAATGGGAGTAGAAAGGGTAGGCAAGAGAAACAAAGAAAATTAACTCTAATTATTAGCCATAAATCTATCTGACTCAGTAAGCATAAACAATTCTGTGGTGGAAAGGCAAGCTGGAAGAAAATTGAACTGCCTGATTTCCTAATCCTCCCAAAGCCTTTACAACAGCTGGGCATTTAGTTGTTGTCAGCTAACACAAAAAGAAACATATTTAAATACAGATAATAATGCCTCAGGAGAATAGAGATTGACCATAAACTGTGATTGCCTTGTGATTTCATTACTGTGGAAAATAAAGGTATTATAATATACTGGACTGCTGGCGTGCATTTTGCTCTACGAGTTGAACAGAGGGATTGAGAGTAATTGGAACAAATAAAGGACCAAATACACAGATTTTCACTGAGTTTTTTATTTCGTCCTGAAACAATTAAAATCCCATTGAAATTAATGATTGAACAGAATTTTGGGAAAGCCAGCGTGGCTTGTTTATGTACCTTTTCCTGAGCACATATAGAGCATGGAAAGCATCCAAGTAGGGCTCAGGAAATATAAGTCTGAGCACGTTTCAGATGCCTGAACAGCTAATCTCAGGCTGGGACCCCTGAAGCATTTCCTTGTGGTGTGCAAGTAGCTGGTTTGTCAGGGTGTACTTGTACCTTCTCTTGATTTCCCAGCAGTTAAAGGTTTTTAAATAGTTAAAACACTAAAAGTGCTTTATTTATTTCAGTCTCCAGTGTTGTTATTTGCATAAGTGCAGAGAGCAGAATGATATGCCAGGTAGGCTATAAACCAAGCATCGAACTCTAACCCGTGTTAGGGAAGGGCTAGAGAATTTTGCTTTGCCTCACAAAGTGTGCTGGCATATATAGTAATGCATTATTTGATTGCTTTCCACATTGCGTATGGATTCAGTGATGCAGGTGCCTTCTTCTCCCAAATTGAAGGCTGCAACTAGCCAAACTAACAGTATGGGCAATTAAAAATTCATACAGACTTAGAAAAGTTACCTTCAAATCAGCACATTGTCAAAATTATACAAATACATATGGCCTTTGCAGAAGAGGTCGTATATCATGGAATATCTCAAGTTGGAAGGGACCCTTAAGGATCATCGAGTCCAACTCCCTGCTTCTTCCAGGACTACCTAAAACTTTATGAAACAACCCTAGGTCCAATGTCAAGCACAAAATGACAGCATCTATTTCAAAGCGCCTTGAATGCTGCTACAGTGGGATTTATACCTGCAGGAACAGTAAGACATGCACAGACATGGCCCCAGTCCATAACCCTAATTACTGCTTCCATGCAAATAAAAGTTAGTGCCAATATTAATACATAATGAAAACTGATATCATTACGGTCTTCTGATGAACCATCCTGATACTGCTTAGATGGGACTGACTTACCTGCAGGCATTGTTACAATCTGTTGGAGTCAGCAGGGGTATTTTCTCAGCCTAGGCACCACACCTCAGCAGCTGTCTACAAAGAACCCAGCATCTCTTTTTTTTGTTTTATTTATTTCAACACCAACCACTTTCTCGTTTTTCCATCTCCTTGATTGGTTTTACAGACCGGTTACCCAGCTAAAATCACTTCTCTAAGCTCACATCTCCTATTAACCTTCTCACTCCTTGAGCCTGCTTGTAGTTCTCTTGCTGTTTGTGTGAGCTGCGTATGTTTCGTGGTTGTTTCTGGGTGACAGCTGAACTGTGGACAGAGGTGTTGTTCATGTGTCAGTCACCAGCAGTGGCAACTGTTCTGCCTTTGCAAGGCATTTCTTATCATTGTGCGGGTAGTCATTTGCATGAACTTTGGTTTAGCCCATGGTTACAGTGCAGCCAAGGCAGAATCACAGACTAGTTGAGGTTGGAAGGGTTCTCTGGAGACCATTTAGTCCAACCCACCTGCTAAAGCAGGTACACCTACAGTAGATCACACAGGAATGTATCCAGCTGGGTCTTGAATGTCTTCAGAGAAGGAAACTCCACAACCTCTCTGGGCAGCCAAGGCAGATGTAGGCACAAACAGCTTTTTTTGTGTGTGTGTGTATTTGGAAGTTTGCAGTTTTGTTTTCAAAGCATTTTTGTGGAAAAGAGGTAGGATAAACCAGCCTAAAAACTGGAATCACAGTGTGATGCACCAGGGCCAGAAGTAGGTTTGTGAACTAAGACCCTCATGTTGGTGGTGGTGTGTATAGTTTGGGTATGTGTGTGCTTACTGTATAGAATTTTTCATTTAATATTTGTGAAGTGTGTCTCATCCTGGTTGACTACAGAATGTAATAGGGCATGTGTTCCTTTACTTCGTAACATTTTGATGCAGAGGAAGAGATGCAAGGTTTGTAAAATCTGTATAAGCCATTGGTTTGCTGTGGCCAAATGAGCTGTTACTTGTCAGCAGGGTGGTGTGTTACTCCCTGTATATATTTGCCGTCTGGTTCAGCTGCAAAGGAAAATATGTTCCTTCAATCACTATTATTTTCTTTCACACTTACAGCAGACTACGGATACACACATGCCCTGTTAATATGAATCAGTTCATGAGCTATGACTCATTATGTTATAGTAACTTGATTTTTTTTTGCAACAGCTATGCATATCTGTGATTAACAAAGAATGCCTTGGCCAATGTTAGAACCATAACTGATGCCAATCTTGTTAGGCATTCATCATCCAGATTTATTTCCTTGTCAAAAGTTTTCCTAAATAAGGTTTCCTCAAAGAAACATTGTCTTGCCCTCAGTTTTCGCTGGCACATGTATTGATTGAAATAAACGCGTTTTTCATGCCACTCAAGGAACTGCACATCGTGCGCTGAATACAATAAAGACAACCATTATTCTTCTTGTTACTGTAATTATTACTGTATTGCAGTATCGACAGCAGCAGCATCTAATAATAGCAGAGACCTCTGTATACTACTAATAAATCCTTGTCCTTTGTGGGAAGGTTTTTGCATCACCTGAATGATTGTTTTTATGAGATAGCCCAGAAATTGCTCCTCATTCCCCAGAGCAGAACAGCTTTCTATTAGCTTTTCCAGTCTTCCTGCTAGAAATGTAAATCTTCATATTTAGACCGTTTTCTGAGGGTTTCAAAAGCTTTTTGTGGCCATACAGTATGTGGTGTATGCATCTCCACATTTAACACATCAGAAAAGACAATCAGCCCCATAGAATAGCCTGTCCCAGTATTACATTTTTCTAGCCTGATGTACATACTGGGCAATAGCTTAACTCACATGCATATCACCATTGGCATGTAGATGCTTTTTCTTCATCCTCCTTTCCTGCTGTCTGGTCTCTGGATACAGAGTGCTACTGGTTTTCCCTGAAATCTATTTGATTCTCCTCCATTGTTATTTTTTCGTGGAGAAAAGATGTTAGCAGGGCTCACACAAATATTGGACTGAAGGAAAGCTCTTTAAGATGGGCCTGTGGGGCTTGGGGATGTTGCTTGTTGTACATCTCCTGGAGTGTCAGGAGCTCCACTGGGCTGTTTGCACCAGCCCCTTCCAGCATCCTCCTTTCCACCTTGTAGCATTCTTCCTTCCTGTTTCCTCTTCTCTCTCCTTCTTCGTTCCCTCAGCCACCTTCTCGGTTTCCCCTGCCGCTGCTCGCTCTTCTGGAGTGACTCCAGAAAGCCCCTTGGAGCCTGCCTTGGAGCCCTAGGAGTGAAGCAGACTATGGGCCTCACCTTGGTCCTCCCAATGCCCAGGTTGCCAGTCCCTGCTCCCATACCCAGGTGACGTTCATGTTGATGAGTGCCATGTCCCTCTAGGCCTTACAGCAGTGTTGTGGCGAGATGGTTAAAGGCAAGAAGCACTTTTTGTTGAGATGACGCTTTGGAAATGGTGCCTGGGGGCTGGGAGCATTGCCTGCTGCTAAAAAGCCAGGGGCCAAAGTATCCTTATGGTCATCATCTGCAGCTGAGCGGGGAAGAAGCTGTTTGTGGAGTTGTTACTAAGAGGGGGCACTGCTCACTGAGTAATATTACACTGATTGAAGAGCAGATCAGAAAATCATGATTTATGGGGCCAAAGATTTATGGCTTATCGTGCATGTAGCAGGCTGAACTGACTATCCAATTGCTGGATCTCTGAGAGACTGAAGAGCCACCCCAGCTATCAAAACTTAAAATAAATGAACAGTGGCTGTATGAGCTGCTTCTGCCTTCAAATTCTGTATTTGCATACAATTTCCAAGAGGCATTCTCAATACTGTCTGTCATACTACTTATGAATAATAGAATTGCAGAATAGTTTGGGTTGGAAGGGACCTTCAAAGGTCATCTAGTCCAACCCCCGTGTAATGAGCAGGGACATCTTCAACTGGATCAGGTTGCTCAGAGCCCCATCCAACCTGGCCTGGAATGTCTCCAGGGATGGGGCATCTACCACCTCTTTGGGCAACCTGGGCCACTGTTTCACCACCCTCATTCCAAAACATTTCTTCCTCATGTCCAGCCTGGATATCCGCTCCTTTAGTTTAAAACCATTACCTCTTGTCCTGTTTTAACAGGCCCTCCTAAAAAGTCTGTCCCTGTATGTGCTGGAAAATGGAATAGTACTGAGCTGGTTTGTTCCAGCTTCGCACAAATGCACAGTGACGCTTTCAACAAAGACAGTTCTGAAACAGCAAAAATAGTGTCATCTGCTTTTAGCTCTGTGGTCTCCCCTGAAGCTAGCAGTTCAGCACAGATACAGCTCACGTTACTTACGTTTTCTTCTGGGTTTCTTAGGGAGTGATGAATTTGGAAGGTTTTTATTACCATCCCCTGTTTTTGTTTAGAGTCTTCAAGTGTTGCCATGAGTCACTGTAGATAATGGAGAAGTTTTTTTTGAGGTCCTGGCTTAATTACAACCTCCAAATGTTGTATCTTTTGCAAATTTGAAAGAAAGGGATAGAAGGAAATGGTTCAAATAGCCGTAAGGATTTCTGAAGTCATTGCTGAGGGAAAAAATTATTCTGTATTTTTTTTGCATATAGGTATACCCCAAAATTACAGACATGGAAAGACATTTTCTGAATATCCAGTGGGGTTGCAGTAGTACCATCTGCTAACAAGATTAGTATCGCAAACAGATCACTGCCTAGGATGGTAATGTGCAAAATACACAATTCTGCTGATACTCAGAATCACAGGATGGCTGGGGTTGGAAGAGACCTCTGGAGATCATCTAGTCCAACTCAAAATACTCAGCTTCTATCAAACATCAATTTAGCTGTAGGGAGCCACATGCTGGCTCCTGGTGATTTACGTAGTTTTTGAGATGGTTTCTATGCAAATCCACAGAGTTGACAATGTGTGTACATATTTGCAGAAGAGCAAATTGCTGAAAATTAACTATTTAAATGGGAGGTAGTGACTTTTGATTTAAGCCATTTGTTTTGACCATTTTTTTTTTTTATATTCCTACGGAAAGATCTTTCATCAGTATGGCCAAAGTGACTGATGTGCAGCAAAGTGTAGCCATTTAACTAAACTTGCTACTTTTTGTTTGTTGACTTGCACACATTTATAAAAGTAGCTTTATATCTTATTTATAAAAGTAGCTAAATATCTCAGCTTAATTTTTCAGAGTTACAGTACTGGAAAAACGTGAATGAGATAGTCCTCTTTCATGTGTTAGTTGATACTATTTTGTATTTGCAAACCATGTCAAACTGCATTAGGATGGAAACTGTGATGTGATTATAGCTAATAATATGTGTACTAATAATACAGCACATACTGCAACATGTCTTACAAGCTGTGAACAGAACCGAGTGCAAAGATGATTTGCCCCCTGATTCTGCATAGGATCCAAAGGCAACAACAGTTGCAATGGTCAAAATCTGAGAAGAAAAATTTGTCCATATTTATTTATTGTAACTGTTAATATGATAATGTGGATTGTCACCATTGGAATGTAATTTTTTATTAGCTAGTTTTCAAACAATAAAAATGGATTTGAAGAAGATACTATAATCTGATATAAATATTTAAATGTTTAAAATAATCAATTTGAAATAACCTGGTAAGGATGCTCTTCCACCACTCCTGTATTTGCTGAAACTCTCTGACTGTTCCTTGAATGCTAATAGTTCCTCTTTAACTTTAGAAATGTATTTTTCTGCTGACTAATTTACATTACCCCACCAAAACCTTATTTTTCCTTTTCTTTCACCCCTTGCTGACCAAGAGCAATAGGTAGCAAATGCTAACTAATGAATCTGTCTGATGCCAGTAGAGGTTTTGATTATATGCCCAGACTCCAAATAGAGCCTTTTATGATTTTCTTGTGAATAGGAGGAGGAGAAAATATTGTATTGAGTTCTCATGTCCTGAGGCAAATAGAGGACTAGTCTCGTTCCAGTTCAATGATGGACACCCTTTATTTTTTTTTTTCAGTGAAAATGTTTCTGTCCTTATTTGAAGCAGTCAGAGCAGAGGGGCAAAAAGCTGACATTACAGGTTTCAGAATTGATGAGCCCTGTGCCGGTTACAGCTGCTGTACCCTCCCTGTGCCTTGGGCCTGGGAGCTCTGCTTGTTTTATGCTGTGTGGGAGAGGGACGTGACAGGGACAAAGTAACCTGGGCTGCTGGTAGCCAAGGAGCTAGAACCTTCTGTAAAGTGAATAGCTGCCAATACCAAGCATTTCAAAATGGGAAGTTAAATTCTTACTCTATTTGCATGGAAGAAAAAAAAAGAGATGCTACTAACCTGAGGTGTACTACTCTCTACCCACTTCTGGGCTGTTTGATGTTCAGAATTATCTCAACATCAGAAGGGCTTCCTTTTTCCAAAAATGAAGGCTGAGGTTTGGAAATAAATGACATGATTTCCTCACAAAAATAATTACTGTGAGGGGAGTGTCAAGCCATTAGGTCATGGTTACAATTTGACTTTCCAGTAAAAGGTGCTAGAGAAATCTTCACTCGAACAAATAGTAGCACTAATGATAGTACAGACAATTATTTTCTATTTCCACAGCTGCTTCTAGAGAGTTGATTAGACGTGTACTTCTTCAGAGATCAGTGGTCTTAAATAACCTGCTTAAAATAAATGCAGATTGGTATCTAAGTTGTTGAGGTTTGCCTTGGGGGATATATGCACTCTGGGAGATTAAGAATAGTCAAGATGGACCATTCAGCCCCCAACTTTCCTTGTGAGACACTGAGAAGCAAGAAGACACTAGTGTTAGTAGTGGTTTTGTGATGTGGACCTGCTCTGGAAACTTTGGTTCCTTTTAAAGAGGAACCAAGCAGTTGTCAGATGTTGCCATCTTTCAGTCTTTAGCAATCAAATGCAGAAGTCAAATTCTCTTGTGTCATTTTGCTCAAATTCATGTCCTTTCGCATTTTTAAGGACTGCTAGAGCAAGTTATACCTATGTCATTGGCCTAGGGATGGAGCCTGTCTTATGGATGGACATTGTCTAGCTCCACCATTATTTGTGTTTTCCTGCTGGAGGGAGAAGATAGAGGGTTCAGGGAAGCAGACCCACTGGTCTCATCTGGTTGCCACCTTGTGTCTGCCATGCCTGTGAGCCAGGTGGCTCATTGGCACCACAGCCTGGTGCCCGTTAATGCAGGTTCTTTGTGTTTCTGACCGTCAGTACCTGGACCATTGGGTCAGGGAATGGGTCTGAAGCTGAAGCCCTGCACGCCAGCTGTGGGTGGACTTCAGAGAGTCAGCGTGCTCTCATGGGAGCTTTGCTGGGAGACACGTTGCCCAACTTCAGCTTTGGACTTGGGCTGGCCAGAAGCGAGCCCTTTCCTACTCTGTGTCACATCATGTCACTCACCACCTGGCTGGCATTGCTCTGTCTCTCATTGTGAAGCACAGCCAAGCAGAGAGAGCCTGGGGTGAAGGCTGTGCAGAGCCCTCAGAAAGAATGACCCTAGAATCGTTTCAGTTGGAAGAGACCCTCAGAATCATCGAGTCCAACCATAACATACTAGAGAGAGTTCAGAGAAGGACAAGGAAGCTGGTGAGAGGTCTGGAGCACAAGTCTGATGAGGAGCAGCTGAGGGAACTGGGGCTGTTCAGCCTGGAGAAAAGGAGGCTGAGGGGAGACCTGATCGCTGTCTGCAACTACCTGAAAGGAGGTTGTAGCATGGAGGGTGTTGATCTCTTCTCCCAAGTGGCAAGTGACAGGACAATAGGAAATGGCCTCAAGTTGCGCCAGGGGAGGTTCAGATTTGGTATTAGGAAAAAATTCTTCACAAAAGGGTTGTCAGGCATTGGAACAGGCTGCCCAGGGAAGTGGTGGAGTCACCATCCCTGGAGGTGTTTAAAAGGTATAGTTAAATTATTTTTCTTCTTCATTTTACCTAAGAACTCAAGAAACTTAATACTCAAAAGTTGCCTGATTGAGAATTGTAGGATTGTAGACTAGATTTCTTGATGCATGTAGAAGGGGTGTGTATCCTTTCATACAATGAGACGTATTTGACTCTGTTGCTTATCACTACAGACAAATACCTTGCACTTTCTTGCTGAAACAAGTCGACGGTGCTTCCCTGCTTTTATGTAATTAATAAGTTCCTGCTGTTTGCTGTGATATGATTTTCAAAGATGTGTGAAACAGCAAAACACACTGACAGAACAACAAGCAGTTAACAGTCGATCCTTTCTTAGAGGGTCTTGTCCAAATGTTGACAGGATTAGACCCTCACTTCAGACCAGGAGAAGGGGGTCAGTTGCCAGAGAACCCCCTGCAGCGCCTGCAGCCAGAACCCACCTTTGCCCAAGACCATCAGTGTTGGGAAGGGAGGCTTTTCCCTGTGTGCTGCCCTCTGCTCTGCCTGTCGCTGCTTTAGAGAACGACTCAAAGGGAAGGTGCCTTTTTTCCTTCTCCTTTTGCAAAGAGAGCGGAGGGAGGAGAGCAGAAAGCAATGGCGTTTTGATCTGCCTGTTTCTTATTCTTGTTGCATGAACACACCAGAGGATTTTTCTAAATTAAATTAAGCAAACCTTTCATGCTTTCTCCCTGCTTCAAGAAAGCTAATGTGGCTGCTTGCAGATTTGCAGCTATAGGGAAGACAAAGATCTGTAGTGTGCTCAGACTCAAGTGCCGAGCAGCATCATGCTGAAAGAACCTGCACGAGCTTTAATAGA
This sequence comes from Patagioenas fasciata, assembly GCF_037038585.1. Taxonomy (NCBI): domain Eukaryota; kingdom Metazoa; phylum Chordata; class Aves; order Columbiformes; family Columbidae; genus Patagioenas; species Patagioenas fasciata. The sequence goes on along the minus strand of NC_092521.1, from coordinate 94,826,094 downwards.
GTATAAAAGCTTTCTGGGCACCGAGCAAAAATCTGGTTAAATCCCTGACAGGGATAAAAGCACAGCATGTATTATCAGCATATGCACAGAGACAGGAAGGCTCTCAAAACATTTGCATTTTGGATTTGCTGTAATTAAAAGATTTCAACCTTTCCAAAAAGGTTGAAGTCATAGAAGAAGGAAATATAGGACTCCAGTTTTTTCTCATCTCCATGCAAATACTTAGGGCTCTTCCCTTTTCTCTGCACGTGTGCCTGACTTACACTGATCTTAATGACAATTTTTCTTGAATATAGGGCACGTAAAACCCCACAGGCTTATCTTTCGCATCTATAATCATCATTTTGTACTCAGATTGTGGCAGTCCCAAGTGTTCCCTGCCCCATACAGTGAAGGACTGACCTCCACTGTGCGTGGCACTGAATACACAGGCAAAGATTGTCCCCAGGCTTCAATTCCTCACGAAAGCAGACCCTTTTCCTCACAGGTTCATGTGTAGAGCTGAGTATCTGGAGAGATTCATGTCTGCAAAGACCCCAGATAATATGTGACAGGTGGCTGTGAGGCAGAATGATGGAAGCTGAGCTAGAGCAGAAAGTGATGCTTGTGGATCAGTGGTGCACGGGTTAGTTGATGACATAGTACGTATGGGTTCTTTGGGGGCAAAATGACTACTTCAGCAAGATTTGACTGTAGGCAAATTTTGTCTGACAGAGATTTCCCTGATTTTGATAAATAATTTGCCAGACTAAAATCTCTCTCCAAAGAGTCTGCGTAACTCAAGGAGTATTATATTAGTCATCTGTAGCAAATGACATCGCTGGAGCTACCAGTTAGAGGAATATTGGGCAGGTGGATTAATGCTTTCTCTAGTATCAAACAGATGCAGAAAAAAAATATTCAGGAGCAGAAAAAGAAGTGCTATAAGATTGAAAATGTCAATTCAGTTACCAGTAGCAGTCTGTAAAGACGAAAGAAAAGTGAGAAAGGAAGACCATGGCCATGGAATAGAGGATTCCTGCCCAATGCAAGAGGAAAATGAGTACATCTCTACTTATCCAATTAAGTAGAAGGTAAATAGGAACAAGTTGAAGGTAGATCTTTCCCTTCTTGGCTGTTATTTAGATGTGACTGTCCCTTCAATGGTGACAGCCCTCCCTCTGCTTTCAGCTACTCAAATAGCAGCAGACAAAGACTGTGAATAGGCACTGTGGATAAGCTGGTTATTAAATGTTTGGACTGTGACCCCCTTCTTTTTCCAGTCAGGCTGTTAAATATTCATGTAAGTGGGCTCAGACAGATCCCTGCCATCTGTCTGTATTTATACGACTTCATCCAAACAGTTCCAAAACAAGTAAAATTTTATCCTCTCACCAGCATTTTAAAGAAAAAGGGATTTCTCACCTATCTGAAGGGAAAAGGGATCTAAACACAAAGAGATTTAGCAAGTCACCAGATTTATTCATCTGGACTCCATCAAACAGGAACCAAATCCTGCTCCTTTAAGTGCCAGGCCCAGCTATAGCCCCAGGCTCTCAAGGCAAAGATTATATTTAGTGCTATAAGGTGTTGTGTAGCTCACCTAATGTTGTTCATTAACCATAAAAAAAAAAAATCTTTGTATGCAACTATAAAGGAAACTAGAGACTGCCACTGTATGTGTGGATGGGCACAGAATGAAAGTAATTGAAAGGAGAAATCAATAATAAAACCATTATCAGGCCTGTCAGCATGCACTGCATTCAGTTGCACACCTTGATGGCCAGATGAAACAGGACCATCGTGCAAGCTTCAGTAAACAGTGTGGCACATATGGGCAATTCTGTGAGGGAACAGATTGTCACAGCTACGTTTGACCTGTTTTAGAGCAATCGTGGCTCTCCCTTGGCACTGTGGATGCGCAGTTGACATTTCAACAGAGCTGCTTCAAAAAAATTAATGCCACTGTTAGGATAGCGTGGCATTTTATGAGTGAGAAGCAATTCCTAGGTTTTGAATCAAGCAACAAGCCCAGTACTTCTCTCTGTCTCCAGTCAGAGCCTCTTAAACAGTCTGAACGGGAAGGATGAAGGAACAAGACGATTGGGAAGACAAGCCCAGACATTTCAGTGTACATACATCCAGTTACTGTGGGTGTGAGGTGGTGTTACTCATATGCTTCAGGGGTTTGGATCTGAAGCTCAGATTCAGCTCTTGGAAGCCTACGTGCAGGCAGGTAATCACAGAAGAGACGCCTGGGAGATAGGCGAGGTGAGGTTTTGTACCTGCTCCCAGAAGGTGGCAAATGTGAGGTAGCAGGCCACCTTACCTTAGCTTGCTTTCTTATCTCTCCAGGCACTCACCTTCTTGCTATTTTTAGGCATGAGTGCATTTTGAAAATAAAAAGGGATGCATTTTCACTGTGGTGCTTGAGGAACTGTTACATGCATTTTGGAAATATGCCAGAGCGTAATCTTTCTGCCTTTAACACCATATTGAAATGTTTTCTTCTTTCAAGGATCTTTCTCCTTGGTTTAATCTTCAAGAAGAGCCTTAAGGCTTTGAGCTTACTCAATCGATATATTTTTGTTGACGATATTTTTTTTTAAAACTGTTTTTCAGGCATTGGAAAAAATGTCATCTGCGACCGAACGGCGACTCCCCTGGATGCCTTTAGGATGATGACCGCAGCTCATTATTACCCAAAGCTCATGAGTATCATGGGGAACGTTTTGCGCTTCCTGCCTGCTTTTGTGAAGATGAAGCAACTGATCCAGGAGGGCTACGTCGGGGAGCTGCTGGTGTGTGAGGTGCAGGTTCACAGCGGAAGCCTGCTGGGCAAGAAGTACAACTGGAGCTGTGACGACCTGATGGGAGGCGGGGGCTTGCACTCGGTTGGCACCTACATCATCGACCTCCTCACCTTCCTCACCAGCCAGAAGGCCGTGAAAGTGCACGGGTTGCTCAAGACCTTTGTAAAGCAGACGGACCACATCAAAGGGATACGGCAGATCACCAGTGACGACTTCTGTACGTTTCAGATGGTCCTGGAAGGCGGCGTGTGCTGCACGGTGACGCTCAACTTCAATGTCCCAGGGGAGTTCAAACAAGACATTATTGTGGTGGGTTCGTCAGGACGGCTGATTGTAATAGGCACTGATCTCTACGGACAGAGCAACAGCTCTCCTCAGCGAGAGCTCCTGCTAAAGGACTCCACGCCGGTCAGCAACTCCTTACTCCCAGAGAAGGCCTTCAGTGACATCCCATCCCCCTACCTCCGAGGCACCATTAAGATGGTTCAAGCTGTCCGACAGGCATTTGAGGACCAGGACGACAGGAGGACCTGGGACGGGAGGCCCCTCACGATGGCTGCCACTTTTGATGACTGTCTGTATGCCCTGTGTGTGGTGGACACCATTAAAAAGTCCAACCAGCTGGGGGAGTGGCAGAACATTTCAATCATGACTGAGGAGCCAGAACTGAGCCCGGCGTACTTAATCAGCGAAGCCATGCGGAAGAGCAGGATGTCTCTGTACTGCTAGCTTCTCTCAGCTACCGGGAAAGAATAGGAACCAGACAGCTCTTGAGGGAAATGATAATTCAGCCCCTGTGAAGGGCTTGGACATCTTAGAAACAGCTGAGGATACAGGGGAAGGAAATAGGGTGTTTGGATCAACTAAATCTGTTGATGGCTAAATGCCAAAGTGATAAGGTCCTTAGAAATGCCCAAAACAGATAGGAGACATAAGAGCTGACACAACTTAACTGTTTTAATAACAGTATTAGCTGGCTGGTCGGAAAGATATATCATGGACTCATCTCCTGCTTGCAGGTGCTTTAGATTATCCAATTGTGTTTACTGTGAAAGGTTGGGAAGATCCTCTAAGATTTTCCCTACCTACCAGAGGGCTGTGAAGGTACTGTCATGTCATTAAATTTTCTGTAACGTCTGACATGAATGGTTCCTACCATGACAGCTGACACCACCGTGCTGTAGTACTACACCTCTAACCAACACACAGAATAACAGGACTTGGTGTGAAACTGTCACATGATATGGAAAATCTTGGCAGCTCACTTTTCATATAGCTTGTTAGGAGCTTCTCTGTGTTGGTTTAGCTAGTTGTTTTTTATTTGTTTGTTTGTTTGTTTTAAAGCACAATTAAATAGGAAAATGCGTGGCTTTTAAAACAAAGCAGTCCTCAACCACAGTGCATATGCCTCAGTATTGGGGAAAGGAGGGTCTTCTGTGAGCTCCTGGTAAGTGTCAGTATTAATTGTACAGATTTGCTGGTTAAAATGGGTTGTGCAAAACCTTCATAAATGGCAAGTGGCATGAGACAGTAGTGATAGTGGATTTTATTATACAGCTGAACTCAGGCTAGTCTTATGAAGGTTTACACAAAATTTCCTGTATCCGGGACTGACTTTTGAGTGAATTCATCACGTATTTTGGTTTTAGGTGGACACTCAACGAGTGGTGAGTGTGAGTGAAAAACAAAAGAGATGAGAAAATTTCCCGTCCATTTCCAGGGGAAAAAAGTTACATAAGACCCCCACCTTTTCACCTCCTTAAAGTGACTGGCTCTTGGTACTGTAGTCATCATTCCCTGTCATCAGTGCAGGGATGGGCAAACTCTTCTGATGTGTTTGTCCTTTTCTTCTTTTTAATATTTTAGATTGCAGTCTTGAAATAATATGTTACTTCATGAATATATTCTTGAAAGAATATAGTGAAAGGCACATTAACTATCCCAGTAAACAGGGATACTGATTTGCTGCATAAAGCTGCTCCAGTGCTCATGTGTTTACAGTGTTAGGTTCTCAGATAGGAAAAAGAAGTAGAACACAAGCATAAAGCACTAAATTATTTTAAACCTGAGAAAAACCTTTTTAGGTTTTTTTGTTAATTTTGACTAGGGGAAAGAAGAGAACATTTGGATGAGCAGTAAATTAAAAAAGAAATTATGACCCTCTTTCTCAAGGCCATCAGATTAGTGTTGCCATTTTAGGATAGAAAGAGAACTGTCAGAATAATTTAGATTTTTTAAAAAACACAGTTTTGCTAATTTTAGAAGCACTAAGGGCTTCTGTAGAGGCTTCTCTTACAAATTACTCTGATTACTATATGCTCCTCTCTGTCGTGTTCCCAGTTTTAAAGCTTCATGGTTTGGAACAGGAGGGCATCAGTAGTGTGGTTCAGCTCAACTGACTTTAGTCAGCTGAAAGCTGAGTGTCTTGTCCTGATCAGCTGTGCAAGGACATGGTAATCAATATGGAGAGAGCTCTCCAAAGGGTGACTCAGTTCATCCCAAGATTGATATAGAAGAAGGTGCCCATTGGAAATTCCTGTCCTTCTCCTTTGCAGAGAATCTTGGCTTCTAAATGCTTAGGTGGCTAAAGTTAGGAAACTTGACTCCCACCGCAAAATTATTAATGTGTACTTAATTTTTGGAGATCACATGCCTGACCCTTCACGAAATATTCCCCAAAGTGTAATAGTGTGACTGATGAAGGAATAATGTAATACTGCAAGACCACACCCAAACAGAGAATTGTTTCTATCCATGTTGTTCTGCCAGTTCTAGCAACTGTCTCTGGGGCTGACCGCTTCTGCTAAGACCTTGGGAAAGCTTTCATCATTTCTTCTTGGAAGCAGCCTTTGACAAGTTTGGATGTTTTTCCTAAAAACCTCTGAGAATTTCTGTGGTTGTAACTGTGCCAACAGGAATTTGCCATTATAATTGTCATGGTGTACCATGCTATCCTGTTCCTGCCCTTGAAAAATACAGAGAAACACCAGAAGAAAGAATTTGATCAAGAAATCATCTCTCTCCTGAAAAATGAAATTAGCCCCAAAAGGATCAAGAGTGTTTTTATATAGTAAAGCAAAAAGCATCTATTGAAAATAGTGTCTAATTCAAGTCATGAGTGCAAGCCCAGTGGATAATTAACCATGTCTAGTTAAACATCACCCAAAACTGGAACAAAACATGGACCAAAATGTTTGTGAGTCTTGCTTCTTAGTGGTTTGACCATTGTGCTGGAATGTCTGTACACCTCATTTTGGTTCAGAAATGTTGACAGTTTTTCCTATCTTTATTTACTTTTTTCCTGTGTCGTCTTGGGTTTTGTGATGCCAGCTGAAAAAAAGATATGTTGGAGTCCTGTTCCCCACCCCTGCAGAGAGCAGTCCCCAGGCAAGACACAGTGTGTAGGGATAGTACTACTGAGCTCAACCTTTCTGTGCTGGATCCAAAGGTTTAGGTGACAGACATCATCCCTCCTCTGTGCAGACTTACTGATGCAGATAGTGCTGCTTAGCAGAAAGAAAATCTAATGCTTTGGTTTCACAGCCATCTGATGCTAGGATTAGTGCTGGCTTGCAAATCCTGTCTACCTCGTTGTGCTGGCCCCTGAGAGGCGGCAGAAAGAGCAGGGCCAGGGCGGGACCTCCTCTTCTGACAGCAAGAGATCTGCTAGATTTAGGTGAACTTGTTACCTAACTGGGATGGCAGCAGTAACTGCATACGTTCAGGATTGTGTGACAGTTTTTCCATCCTGTAGGAGGTGAAGGTGCTGTAGTGTCAAGTGTAAAGATACTAAACTGCCACCTGGCTTAGCGGAGGAAGGAATTGGTTTATTTATAGAATGTGTATTACTATTCTGAGATATTATTACTTTAGAGTCTGTGATCTTTCTTGGCAGCATCAAGCCCCCTGCTTTTTTGGTACAGTTGAAAGTACATTACATTGCCCTAAGCAGCCTCTGGAGTTCACATGGGGTTTGAGAATTTGGGCAGCATATAGCAGAGATGGACCTGATTGAGCTGAAAGGCGGTACCACACCAGGAAACGTATATTTGGAATTGCACTTTTAATGCTGTTCTTTAATGCTGTGCCACAAGATTTGAGATTAATGCTGCTAGAATTGGTGCAGGCCTAATAGCCAAACTGTGGCTACTGCTGGAATTTTCAGTAGCCCCCAAATGAGCTTGTTCATGCCCTAGGTAAGGAATGTTCATTCCTCTTCCCCAGGGCTGCTGTTGGAGAGGTTTTCCTTTGCCATCAACCCATGTATGCAGGATACTGTACATTATGGTGTGTTGCCAAAGACAAAAGAGCCAAAGGGGAGAGCCCATGAGAAACACTCTGCTGCTCTGCAGGGGTCTGTTCCAACGCTGGGGCTGTCAGCTGAGAGATGATGTCTTATTTTGCATGGGAATTGCATTGGGGTCCACACCAGGGGTAGGGCAACCCTATGCTGTAAGACAGCAGCGCACAAGTCCAGTCCTTCCATGTGCTCAAAGGGAGAGTGGTGGCTGCAGCAGGCAATGACAGGGAGGTGTTTATGCAGTCTGGTACCTATATGACCTATATGCCTGCATCAACAGGGAGAATATGCTGGTCACGTGGAAGGTGAGGGCTGCACCTCCTGAGGGTGACAGCAGCAGCCTTGCCCCACCTCTGTGTTTGAGAGCCCAAGAAGGGACCCGGCCCTCGAGGAAGCAGCATCCGTCCTATATTCCTGCCAGATCCGTGCATGTCCTCAGTGCTGAACTCACTGAGGTCCTACATGGAGGCGTAACAACTCTGCAAGAGCTTGGGGTTCCTCTGTCTAATATCATGCATGTGTTCAATTAGGAGTACTTTAGCTGTGTAGTTAGAAAATACCAAGTAGAGATGATACGTCCTTACCCGTGCAGCCAACACGGCAGAGAATCGGGGCATGCACAGATGAGTTTAGGCTCAGGATGGGCTGCTGTGGAGTTCATCCTTTGCTTTGGCTGAAAGCATGAGAAATTCCTGCCCAGCCAGATGAGGGCAATCAGAGGCACTCTCCACTTTGTACTTAGTGTTTCCTTCTTTTGTATAGCTTTTGAATCAGTGACCATAGAAGGGAACAGCTGTCCTGAAAGTTCAGCCATTCAAAAAAGGAGGCTTTGCTGCTGTGTGTGGTCACAGTGCAAGGACAATTCAGTTTCTCTGTTATTTATTTCTGTGTCCATACAAACATGGAAAAGACTCCATTTAAAATTACTAATTTCTCTACCAAAAAAAAAAAAAAAAAAATTTGGTGGGTAAAGATAAACATAGTATCTTGATGGTGTCTTTGCAGAGATTCAGAAATCACTGATGGAAGAATTTCTTGTTGCTGGTGATTTTTATACTTGGCTGTTATTTATGGCCTTCAATATAAAATACCACAATTCATGAAGTCTAGTAACTGTTGAGTTCTGTTTTTACAAGGGTTTAAAAGTACCCAGCAGACTTTTTCCTTTTGCAGCTACTCAACACTGGTGTGAGGTTCCAGTGGCCCGGTGATGTACCTTTAAGTATATATGAAACTCCACACTGGACTGTTTGAGCTCTGCAGTGCTCTCTGGGTATCCAGGACTAGTTGTCAAGTGGCAGGATATTCAGGACAGCAGTTTCTTGTTGAAGTTGTTACTTGTGAGGAGCAAAGTTTGTAAATTGTAGAGATGAAGTATGGCTGAATAATAATTGGCAGTCTTATCTGCTTTCAATTTTCTCTCTTTTGAGCTGCTGGATGAAGTCTCTCCAATAAAATGTTTCCCCTTAACAATAACTGCCCACTTCCATTTGCTGATGAAAACAAGAAATTTTAAGTAAATGGGACTATACATAATGCTGCATTCATGAACCAATGTCATAACCTCATGACTTACTGGAGCCAGAGCCCGGGCAAGTAATGACTTTTTTTAAACTGCCAAGTCAAAGCCTTGGGGTTGGGGAATGAAGGGTATCAGCTTAGGTCAAACTGAAATAGCTTTTATTCAGCATTTTCAGTTAAATGAATAAACAGAATGGCTATGGTCAGTCCAAAACCGAACACAAAACATGTTTGTAGAAGGTCATTTGCATTTTTTCTTTCAGAATTAAGTTACATTTTTAAAGAATGCTGTTTTGAAATGAAAAGTTTTTAAAAAAATCCATCTTGTTATGTTTTGGTGTGTGTGAAATTAACTGTTTGGGAATGCGTGTGTTTTGTGGTTTGTTTGTTTGTTTAAAGTTCATACTTTAAAAAAATCCCATCCGTAAGGTTCAGTGAACATCCATTAAGGACGTTCAGTGAATTCAGCTGCCCTTGGGCAGGTTTGGCTCTGAACCTGCAGCCTCACAGTGTCATGCAGTGACCCCATTTCTAGCATCCGAATTTGACCATCTGGGTTTCATTTGTGTCTTCTTGTGGCAGTGGGAAAGCTGGTTCATTACATGGAGTTGGCTACAGATAATCAAGATACTTTCTGCAGCAGTGCCAGCCATCGTCTTTAAAAGCACTTAACTCTGTTAACTTGTTTACCATGGTTATTTGTGACCTTCCAGCCATGTGCTGTCCATTACTTTTCTTTTTACACCAGCTGTCAGACTCGCTTCCCTCCCCTTTCCGTTTCTCATTCCACTTCAAGCCATGAGGCGGGTCTTCCTTGTCCCCCAGTCTGTGTCACACATGGCATGCAGGGTGGCTCACCTACAACTCAAAGTAACTTCGGACAACAGATTCATTAAAGAACATGCTAACACCACAACTGCTCAAGTAGGTGGCACACCGAATGCCCAGCCAGGGCAGGAATCAAAGCCTCCCTGCTATGCTGTGCTTCGCAAGCGACACTCACTGTTTCTCTCTGTTTTCTTTTATTTGATTTTGAAAATCAGAATACGTTCAGTTTGTTGCTGTGTCATTATTAAGTATATATTTATTGTTTTTCAGACATACATACGTATATATAAATGCTATATATATATATAATGTCAACGCATGGACATATGTACAGTAGATATTTTAAAGAGCTATTTATCAAGAAAAGTAAGTGTTATAAGTAAACAGAGTTTATATTTTATATATTATGTAGATAGCAAAAAAAAAAAAAAAGTGGTTAAATTATAGTAGGACTTTTGGGGGTGGGGGGTGGGGTTGGAGAAACAGGCGAGGGCTGGTTCTAGCATTTTCAATAGCCAAACTACTTTGTACGGAAGCTGCCTGCTGTGCCTCTGGGCTGCAATATCTGTTTGTTTCTTCTTCTGGAAGATTATGTGCATTGTTACTTTTACATTGCTTGGGGAATGTAGTTAGTTTATTCTCAGCCAACTGGTATGTGCTGCTTAAAACATGGTTTCCTGCTGTTCTGCATATTTGCATTGATGGAATAAAAGGATCTTAACTGGCAAATAAAAATGTAAAAGGATGTGATCTCAGCTGTCTGTCGTTCTTCTCCACAGTTGTATTGGGGGGCAGGGAGGGTAATAACTATCGCCTTTGCCTGGTTTCTGGCCGGCTTGTTAAGTTCAACACATCGGAGTAAAACACACGGGCTTTTGCTTGGGAGTGGGGATTGTGATGGAGGGAGAGGAAGAAGAAGGTTTAACACTGAGCTATTTGAAGGTTTAATGTTATGACAAGGCCTGAGCTAACTCCTGCTGGAGTCGTGTGTCCTGAGGAGGCATCTGGTTTTATTGCCGGTGGATGCCAATATGTTCAGGGAGGTTTAGGCTGGACATGAGGAAAAAGCTCTTCCCCCAGCGGGTGGTGGAGCACTGGAACATGCTCCCCAGGGAGGTGTCACAGCCCCAAGTGTTCAAGAAGAGACTGGACAATGTCCTCAGACACATGGTGTGACCTGTGGGGTTGTCCTGTGCAGGGACAGGAGTTGGACTCAATGATCCTTGTGGGTCCCTTCCAACTCAGGACGTTCTACGATTCTATGTCCAGTGGCACAGCAAGACTGGGGCACTGGCCATCCCTGCTGAGCACAACTGGGAGATTGTTTCAGGGCCGCCCTCCCTGCCTCCCTACTGCTGTCCTGGGATGCCTTTGTTTTCCCTGTCCTCAGTTTCCCCAGAGACATCCCCTTGCCTCCTTTTTTCCTTTGGGTCTGGGTATCTCATCACCCTAGAGAGGAGCTCGTTACTCCACAGCCCGTCTGATGCTGGAGAAAAACCTCACTTGAGTATGAAGCAGAAGATAATGCGAAGCAGTGGGAAGTTCTAGGCTCTGAGGAAAGATTTATTGCCGCTGTGATTGATTTGTAAAAAGGATAGAGCATTTCCTATGTATTATTTTCTATTCTACAGCAGAGCACACAGGAAGGTGTTGGATTCTACTCGTGTCAGTGCCCACTGATTTCCCAGGCACTATGAAAGTACAACAAATCTGAGACACAAATCTGTGAAAGGATGGGAAATCATCATCACTTACAATGCACACTCCCCTCAGATCACATGATCTTGTGAAGTGAACTGTATGTTTTTCATATATATAAAAATGTAAGGAGTAGGTACGGCATTCACTTCATCCCAGAAATGGAGCATGTTAGCTACTTCTACCATTGAAGCTATCACATTTTTAAGAGGTATTGTTGCTTATATACATATAAAATACATTTTAATCAGTTTTAATACACATTATTTTCCTAAGCTGAAGAGGAGAAAAGCACAAGGCAAAGAAGAATCAGTGCCCACATCTTCAGGAATTATATTTTAATGCTTGCCTTGCCCTCATGGGCAAATGTAGTACAACCTTGCCCAGGTTTCCAGATCACTGTCTCCACCTAATCAATTAGCCACTGAAACAAAAAAGGGCCAAATTTTATGGTATATCCTTTTACTTCATAGTAAAACAAGATCTACTTCCATTTCAAAGGTAAAACGTAGAAATCTTTGGAAAATGGCACCTAGGGGAGCAATTCCTCTGAAAGAGTGTCAGAGAGACAGTGGGATTATTAGTACACAGTTACAGCACACAATATGTAACTGTATAGGTAAGTGCAAATGCAAGAGTGAGTAAAAACATTCCACACTAATGAACCTACATAAATGCTAAGGTAAACATTTTGAAATGCGGCTCACCATAGTGAGACACTTAAGTGTAGATTTATGAGCCCAAGTAAGAGTTGTGCTTTCAAAACAAACTGCAAAAACAGGGGCGAGGGAGAAAACCTCTTGCCATTTTCCACAGTTTTCAAAGAACCAAGGCTTCCACAGCTCCCCTGGCTTGTTCTGCCATTTTCTGGAGCCACTTGATTAGCAGCTATGTAGTAAAAACAATGGGTGGCTTGTAGCCATAAAAATTAATCAGAAGAATGTTAAATGCATTGCATTGTTCTCTTCGGGAATCAAGAGTTTGCTGGGGCAGGGCTTATTAAAAAGTGTTGCTGTGCCAAAGAGAAGTCGCACTTAATGCTTTTGTTACTGATTCCTGTTGGGCAGTGGAAAGCCGTGGAGCTCTTAGTGTCTCTGCATTGCCAGGGGAAAACCCCTATTTCAGAGTGGACATCTGTGACTGCACAGAAAAAATGGGGCTTTTTGCCCCATGTGATAACCCAGAGCAGCTCAAATGTGGGTGAGAAAGGTTCCTAGAGCAGTGTTTCCCAGGGCTGGAGGCTGGGGGAGCGGCTGCTGCAGCCCAGGAGCACCCAGGTCCTTCTTGCTTGGCCTGCTCAGGCCCACATGCCTGTGCTGGTCACTGCTGCAGCCATCACCCTCAACATGGAAGGAGGAAACTTCCGTCAGGCATCCCCAGCAGGCAGCCCTTGAGCCACTGGCCCTGCCACTTGTCCCACAGCATTAGCTTAGTACCAGCTAATACTCGTCTCCTGCATATGTTGCCTTTTGCAATATATTTTCCACCTGGGAGTGCACCAGCTAGTGAATTTAGCACTGCAGACCTTGGAGTGGCACTGCATCTTTGCTTCAAAATGAGCAATTGCAGCTCCACGAGCAGTTGCTGAGGGCTGAGGCAGGGCTGCTGACAGGCGTGGGGCTCCAGTCCTTACTCTTGTCCCCAACTGCTTGTTCCTGCCTTCTCCAAGTACTGGCACTGGGGAGCATGTGTGCAGCCACCTGGTTAACATGATGGTGGATTTAGCTGAAAACTAACAACACGGGTTTTTCTTACCAGGTTAGTTTTCAGGCAGATCAGTTCCCTGATCTGAATCATTGTTGACAGCAATTTATGCCAGATCACTTTAATAGCAGAATGTAAATAGAAACCAGGTCTGCTGACTGCCAGAAATGTGCTTTTTTCATCAGATCAAAGAGTTGGTAGAGTAACTGCAGAATAATAAACAAGCCCAAAATAAAAGAGAATGGATAGATGAAAACAATTTTAAGTTCTGTATTTCCATACAAAAGGATATACATGTAAGCAAGTGTATCCTAAGAAAGTGGAGGCCCCTTCTTCCAGCATGAAAGTGATGTATATACCGATTTTTAGAGAAGACTTTCAGAGTCTGCCCCAATCTGTTGCAATCACTCTGCCTTTTGCATTTAATCATATCTTGCAGACTAAAGACTTTCACATAAATTATCATATTGCATCCAGGCAAAGACAATAGCCTCCGAAAGCAACCAGCTTTGTTGTTTGTGAAAGTAAGCTTTACACAGCGTTTCAGCTAAACCTGAAAAAGCTCAGCCCTGCATTTCAGACTTTTAGAATGCAGAAATAGTTGGAAATTGAGCTTGACTTGTAGCATAATACGTTTTCTTTGGTGGCTTTTTTCCCCACCACTGCTCCCAAAATGCTACTTTTTTAACATTTCTTTTCAGTGGTGCAAGTCATTATAGCTTCTGAAAGTATCTGTAATGAAAAGAAGCCTTACACTGTGACAAGCTCTCCAACTCAAGAAGGAAGGTGATCAGAAAGACAGCGCAAGTCAGAACTGGGATAAAAAGCAGATTCACAGGAAACAAGAACATTCCTGTGCTCTGACAATTGACTCTCCATCCTGTTAAATTGTTATAAATGTCCCAAGCATGGGTTTTGGCTTAGATCAACTTATATTCTTCTATATCCTTTCCATGGCACAGTTAGGAAGCCAGCATGCAGCAGAGTCTTTTCCCACTGTTCCCATTGTTCCCACTCAGCAAGCTGCTTGTAACCACTGGGTTTTGGAGATTATGAAATTAAAAAATAGGGCCATAGCCATTCTGTGCCAACAGGCCTTACTGCTGGAGGGTGGTCCTGGGTACTTTATCTGCTGCTATGGACATAGCTGAGAGTTGAGAACCGGTTGGTAAAATGGAAGGATGTTGGTATTACAAAACTAGCGTGTTAACAAATGCCTCAGTGAGAGGAAATTCAGGTATAAACTGTGCCAACCTGTTTCAGCATGACATTTTTGGCTAAAATTGACTAGTTTCCCATTCATTTTTCTACGCCTTTTGCTTGCGATTCCATGACAGCAGAAACTACTTCCTGAGGTACACCCTGCCCTTTTGGCCAGAGACCTCGCTAGCTGGGAGTAATTCCTGTTGTTTAGGCTGAGAGCAGGAACAAGGCCTCTATGGAAAAGAAAGGACTGAGTCACTTGCTGAACTAACAAAGCTCCCAGCTATCCACCCACATTTGGCAAACTTTGTCTGTGCTGCCTCACACGTATGAAGTGCCTTGTGAAGATTAACAAATCCCCACAAATCGAGCTGTTGTGCTTACTTCCATTTCACACCTGGTAAGGTGGAGGCAGAGGTGAAGTTGCTGAGATCACTCTCTAATGAATTTCTCTTTGTTTCTGAATTTCCTTCTTGGATTATTAGGTTAGCCCTCTTGCAGTGGCTGAACCCTTCACTCCAGATGCCACTGTCAAGAGTACCCTCCAAATGTTTAAGATGATAGAAATGTCTCATTCCAGACCAGTTACAAGGCCAGGCCTTTACTGAATTTCAGCTTACATAGAAATACTGTTACAAGTAGTAATATTTTCAAATAATTTTAATTTATGTGCAGCTTCTGTTTGTTTTGGTTTGGTTTGGTTTGTTGTTGTTTTTTTGTTTGTTTTGTTTTGTTTTTTGTTTGGTTGGTTGGTTTTTTGTGGTTTTTTTGGTTGGTTGTTTGGTTTTTTTTAAGGTAATTTTTGGTAGGAGTTTTCTCCTTTTATGGACTGAGTGGTCTGAACTATTTGGCGTTAAAAAAAGGATTTTAAAACTGTACTGCTGAAAGATATGAAATCACATGCTGTTATATATATAACTATACATATATATATATATGTATAGTTATATTTGTGTTTAAAACAGGATGTCATCAGCTTTACAAAGGAGGTACATACCATTACCTTTGCCTTGTCATTTGGAAAGCTAGAGACAGAATGGCAAACCATGCTGCTCAAGGCCATGCAGATCAAGTCTCTGACAGCCAGATACTAAATCCTGCTGCTTTAATTTCTAGTTCCCTTTAAATAGTTCTTAAACCTAATTCATTATAATTAATGTAGTCATATATAATTAATTCTTAATATTGCTGCTTCAGTTTGTGAATGCCAAATAAGCTAGAGTTGTCTGCACAGTCTACGTTCAAATTCATTGGTTTAGAAAAGTGCTAGCAAACCAAAGCCAGTATCAACAGCTTTATCTAAGTGAATATATGTTGCATAATTCCAAGGTGAAAGACACTGCACTCTCCATGCATCGATTTTAAAACCAAGCTGATAGAATTAGCACCAGATCTATGTGCTGACCAGAAAAATCACTAGAATAATCAATCAGCCTGAAAAAGCCAGAGTCAGCACAAAACTGCACCTCTGTTTTGTGTTTCAAGAAAGGATGTTAGACGAGTGTATTTGCTGGCACCCTACAGATCACACTGCTCAGTTATCAAGGATTTCTGGTCCAAAACCCTTCAGAGAACACTGACAAGTTATCAGTGGTAATGGCTACAAATTATTACCTGGAGAGGCAGATGATAATAATCGTAGTGTAATTTGCAAATTTAAGGGGAAATTGTTCTGGGATTTTTACGGCTTTCCATTATTCTGTGCAACAACAACCAGAAAGCAGGACATTGGCAGTACCTTTAACAAGTATGGGAATGCAGATGTAGAAGGCTGACAGAAAATCACAGTCAGGAGAGAGGTGGAGACTGCTTTGTCCTATCACAAAATAAACATCAGTTTGCCATTCCAGCCTAACAGCTTGTCCTCATGTATTAAAACAAGCCTCCAAACCATGACCAACACGGAGTCATTAATTAGTTGCTGCTCAGTCCTTTAAATTAATGTTCTAGCAAAGCCCTCTGAGCTCCACCGAGATCAAAGCCTGCTTGTGTACCAGGCTCCTCTCCCCCTTGGTAGGCTGCCTTTCTGAAATAAGGTGATTAAGTGACAAATTATTCTTGAGAGGTACAAGTGCTGTGTTGCTTTGGTTGGATCTGATCCTTCCACCCTTCCATTCATGGTTCCAGTGAAGCGGCTGGGTTAGGCTCTTGCCTTTGAGCCTTGGCAGCAGGTTGGAGCCATGAACTTGTTTCCAAGGCCAAATGTGTGAGCAGGTAGCTGGGTGCCATTCTCTGCACAGGTCCTGGCTGAGGAGGGTGGCAATGGTGAGCAACACCTGATTGGCTTCTGTAATCCTGGCTGTTGAAATGATGCCTTGAAACCGGGGCTCGGTTAAGCTCACTTTAGAGATTGCCCCATTCAAATATACCCAGGGACTGGAAGGAACTGTCTCCATCTCTACCCTGGATCACAGGACTCAAGGGAGTAAAATCCTTTGCAACTCCTCCAGATACTTAGTGAGAAATGCAGAATCTAACAACCAAATCCAGCTTGTGACCTTGAAGTAGCTTCTGGGCTCTGACACAAGGAGAAATCGTGCAAAGACTGAAACCTGCTCTTCATTCCTGTGTGCTTTCTCATTTTGTGGCAGGTACTTGCATATTGCCACATTTTTTCTCTGTCTCTAACGATGTATAGGGATGATAATAACTATACCTCATCCATATCTTAAGATTCTCAAGGTGTATATTAATAATTTAATTTTCCCACTGTCCCTAACCTGACCAACCTTTCTCTCATTGTCACCTCATTGTCACATCTCAAGTAAAGAGTAACAAAACTGAGAAAAGATTATTAGGGATTATTTGTAGTGCCTCGAATGTGCTATGCTCCCTGGCAGTACAAAGCATGTTTCTGGTACTATTTAAAAACTCACAACCCTTTTTCAGTCAAAAACATCCATTGTGTCCTTAACACACCTACTGATCAGGTTGGCAGAAGAATATTTAGGACAGGCACAGTTGATATCTGAGGTTAAGTAACAAATTGAAGTTATGACTAGGAGCCAGAAGACATTATCCTAAAAAATCACTAACGTAATCTTAAAACAAATCCTACTTCCTTTATGTTTGGAGCAAGCAACTGCAGTTTGTTATTGTCTTCGTAATTGTTTTGCAGTTTCTTTATCTTTCTGCACAGAAAAGCATGTCACCTCCGAAGCACTCTCATTCTCTAGCAGGGTGAGAAAACAGAGGAGGACAGATTTGAACTCAGCTTTCCAAGTTCAGCTGCTTCTTATGCTGTTTTCAGCCCCATAAGCCTTTTCCTTGCTGTCGTCTGGGGATCCGTATTCAGGATTACAGTGTTTGGTCTGCTTGGAGGCAGACCTGCCTGTTGTGCTGCCATGCTAAAATGAAGAGCTGAATTCCTTTTTGCTGCCGAACAGTTTTATGATATTTTTATTACCCTAGAGTGTTATTTTTTTCCATTTGACTTCACCAAGGGATTAAGTTGTGAACATTTATAGCTCCAACATTTGCATTCTTTTCTCACGTAGAATGTAAACAGCAGTGATGCTGTTTTGGCCAGGAAATGAGGCCAAGCTTTTTTAGATCTGCTGATGCTCATAATGAAAAGATTATGTGAATGTATAACTAAATTGTCCTTTCCATTAACACAGCCCTACTGACCATCTGGAACTATTCATGCTTCTGAAGAAACAGGAGATGATATCTTAGAAAAACTGATATGACCCGACTTGTAACTCCTTGCCTGAACAGCAGTCATTTCCTATTGTGATAGGAACAAGGGAGGGTACATTGGCAGGCTGAAAGTGTACACTGGTTTTGATACACTGTGAAGATATTATGAGACAAGTGTTTTTTTAAAAAAAGGAAGTGCATGCTAAGTTGGCTCAGAGTAAATGAAACCCACCTGAAAACTGCACATATTTTCTGTACGTTACAATATACGTTATAATGCCATGCAAATATGGACCACCATGCTGCATAAAATCAACATTCTACTGCTTGGTGTTTTCATCTTCTTTTGATAAATTCATATAACAAGGTGTGCTTCCAATAATCATCCGTGATTCCACTGACAGATCAGTCATACAGGAGAGACCAAAACCCAAAAGACTTTCCAAGAGCCGTAATATTCAGCAGGACGTTGCTTCCACAAAATTATTCCAGCCTTAATAGCAAAAGCATTGCTTTTCTTGAAGAGCCATGGCCACAATGCAGTTTGTATTTTGCAATAATAAACATTAGTAATGCCTGTTTGGCTTTCTTCTCATGTGTCTTTGTATGTCAGTGAGCAATTTACTTGTGCAATATAAACATATCACTACAAAATGCAAACACAGTAATACTTGAAGTCACTGAAAAAATGAGAGATGCAGTATGCTAGCAGGGTAATAATTAGTTTGGCTCTGCTATCTCAGATAATCCCAAGCCAATTCCAAACCTGTTTCCCTTTTATCTTTGACGTGTGCTACCTTTTCTGATGTTATTGCAGCTTAAAAATTTAGGTTTTAGTTTAGGTTTAAACTTAAAAAGTTTAGGTTATCATGGTTTGGGCAGATACCTAGGAAGGTATTATTGATTAATGATGTATTAATCAATCAATCAGTTTTATTATAAACACAGTTGTCCACTTGGCTTATTGATACCTGCAGCTATTTATGATGAAATTCTCCTTTCATTTACAATGGCAATAAAGAGATTCCATCAATAGGAATAAAGATACTTTATGTCCCCAAGCAAAGGAAAATAAAGTCATAATTTGATTTATGAAAATGTAAAATTTCTGAAATGAAATATTTAAGTGATATGTAGTATTTAAGTAAACCTGTGTGCTTTGCAACATTGATTTACAGCATGTAGAGTCATTTAGCCATTTTTTGGTGCAGGTGGATGTAAAAAGGCAGTTATAAAGAAATAAGGCTGCTAAAGTAAAAGGATCTAACTCTGTGTACGATTTTCTTTCTAGAAAAATAGGTTAGCCATCTTTTTTTCACTGTGTGTCGCCACGTAATAATCACTGTAGTCATTAGCTGTTCATGCTAAGCCTATGCTTATGTTCTGAAAAGTCTTGAATTATATTATTTAATTCATTTCCTGATGACCTAAATATAATGTCGGTAGTCGTACTGACAACTGAATTTGGTTGGGATCCCACAATAACCTATTATCTATACGTTACAAACTGTTTACAGACACCATTAAGAAAATCTGTGTGTATAAGTAACATGATTAAGAAGCTTTCTATATGTGGGGTTTAGAAACTTTGCTAGAGGGAGCGCATTAATTTTATTGTTTTTCAGGGCAGGTATAGTTTTCATGCTATTTTTCTATGCAGCTACATCTTTCAGACCCTAATTTTGATTAGGAACTTTTACCAATACCATAATTGCTAACATTAATGTAATTCAAATCCATAGCACAGTGTCTGGTAGTTCAACTGCTTAAAATATTTCTGTACCTGCTGTACAATGAATTACTGCTAAAATAAATAGTACTAGCTTCAGCCTTTTCTAAAGCACCACTCTAGCTACATAATACATCTTGATAAGGCATAAAATGAATAGCTAAAAGTCATAAGAGATTTCACTGACTTTCACTTACTGTTTTCTGAATCTTATGATCCTGGTTAGCTCCCAACAGCATCAAAAAGATCTCATCCAGAGACAAGTGCCATCTATCGAGAAAAGATGTATTTGAGGTGAAGCAGTCAAGAATGACAAGAAATGGCACCAGACTGCCACCTGCTGCTGTACAGAATTACTTCAAGAAGCATATTTGCTAGGTCTTGCACTGACTCAACAGAAACATTTCTGTGTCAATTTGGTTCAGCAAAAGTGTGACCATTCTGCAGCAGTGTCCTTTCCCCTTAGCATTTCAAAAGCGTTGGGCAAGGTTAAAATAATGGGATGTTCTGTGCATTTGAAAATAGGCCACTTAACCTACACAGCTGTCTTGGAGGGCGCTTTGAAATCTTGTTGTTGCTAACTTAGGTGTTTGATGGTCTTGTTCAAGCTTCTGCCCCTGGAAAGGGACTATGAGCTGAAAACTCTGCTATTAAAAGTAGCTGCCTAGTCCTTGCAAACCTGCAGTTACAGGGTGGCAGGATCTCAAAGATCTGAAAAAAACCACCACCATCTAAAAAAAACCAACCAAACAAATAAAACGACACATTTGATGTCCCATGATTTTGGCAGCATGGGTTGATTTTTGAGTGTTGGCTTCCAACAGTGAGATCTAGGCCCTCAGATTATCTGTTTTGAAGGGTGGGAGTTTTGGCATCAAGTATTTTGCTAACATGTGTCAGAATAAATCTTGGTTTTGGAAAATGCATTTAGCTTCCTAGAGATTATTCTAAGTAAAATATCCCTAAGTGTCACAGCGGGTGGGCCAAAATGCCAAGCATACCAATTGTAGTAAATAATACGGTACAGGCAATATCATTCTTTGCTATTTTTCAAGGCCTTGGCATTAAAGGAGTTATTCCCTTATTGACAAGCATTATCAATGGGTCTTGCACAGAACTGTACTTTTTGGATCACTGCTCCATATAATTCCATACTGGGCACAGCTGGTTCTGCTAGAACACCCAGACCTCTGGTGTCACCTTGAGACAGGTGTATGAGAGATGCTGTCATTTTCCTCTGGCAGCCCTCAGTACAGAACCATAGAATGTCCTGAGCCGGAAGGGACCCACAGGGATTGTGGAGTCCAACTCCTGTCCCTGCACAGGACAACTCCACAGGTCACACCATGTGTCTGAGGGTGTTGTCCAGTCTCTTCTTGAACACTGTCAGGCTTGGGGCTGTGATGCCTCCCTGGAGAGCCTGTTCCAGTGCTCCACCACCCTCTGGGGGAAGAACCTTTTCCTCATGTCCAACCTGAACCTCCCCTGGCACATCCTCCTGCCATTCCCTCGGGTTCTGTCACTGGTCACTAAAGAGATGAGACCAGCGTCTGCCCCTCCTCCTCCCCTTGTGAGGAAGCTGTAGCCCCATGAGGTCTCCCCTCAGTCTCCTCCAGGCTGAACAAACCCAGTGACTCCAGCCGGCTCCCAAAGCTGCCTCACCAAACGTGGAGGAAGAAGCATCCAGCACTGAGAGATGAGGGGCAGTCCTCCCAACACTCCGCCTCCACAGCCGCCGGGGCGGGACGCAGCCTGCGCATGCGCCCCAGCCGTGCTCTGCCGCCGTCCTCGCCATGGCCGGGCAAGCCTGCTGTAGGTGCTGGGAGACGGTGGTGGGGTGGTGTCTGTCACCGGCTCAGCTCGCATGCCCTTCCCGAGCCCTTGCCCATCCCCAGGACCCCGCGGTCGCCTTCGCTCCCGGGATGGCGGTGGCGCGGTCCCCCGCCTCTCCGCCGCTGGCTCTCTGCTACCCGCCAGCCCGTCTCGCCGCCCTGGCCACCCCCTCACGGGGGCTCTGCGGGGACTCTCAGCCCCGCAGGTTGTGTGCGGGGCCCTGTCTGCCCCGCCTTGCTCACGGGAGCGAGATTCCCCTGTGTTTGTGTGTATGTGTGTGTGGAGAGGAGCGGCCGCCAGCTGGCGGTGTGATTCACGGGGGGGAGTGATCCGGTACCCGGGTGTATCCGGGTGTGGCCGCTGTGCAGGCCGAGGGCGTGGGGGTGTTAGGCCAGGGCGGTGCTGCGAGGCCTGCGGAGGCCGGGCCCAGAGCTGAGCTTAGTCTGTGCGCGGGAGGGGCCTGCTGTAAATTGGCGGAAGCGTATTGGCATCGTGTCTGCCTCTCTACTAAGTATTGCACATTTCATTGCTGATATTAAAATCACCTGGCATGAGATTTAATAATATGATGAAAAGTGCCGTTAAGACCAAAAATGCATTAATTTTTCAAGGCACGATGAGTTAATTGTACTTTTCCATACAGAACGCTTGAAGTGAGCTGGCTGGGGATTTATTTTCCCCCTTCCTTTTTCCAGTATATTGACAGTATGTGTGAATATTGGAACAGTGGTTGCCTAACGTGAAAATATATATCCTAAATTTGGAGGGAGAGAGGAAACAGTGTTCCTTCTTTTTTCCACTGAGAAAATATACTGCTGGTATAGTGATAGTTTAAAGTTATTAATATAGCATTCATTTCTTACAGATCGTACTGTTATTTTTCAAATGGTATTTATTGTTTCTCTTCTGTGACTCTGCTGTCAGCTTTCCACAAGTGGTACAGGCTAAGTGTTTTCTATGCAACATGTATTCATATTTATAAAATTTCAAATATTTTAAATGTAGTTGACTGTCTATAGCATCATAAATCTTCTTTTAGATGTGGCTGCAACCTGAGTAGTAAACCCTAAAATGCACAATACGTGAACATCACAGTCATTTTCATAAGGATATTGCACACCTGGAATGTCTTGCAAGTAATACAAATGTTTTTTCTGTGTTTTTGAGATAGTTTTTGGCCCATCTCAGAAAGCATTAATTCAGTCCTTTGCTGGTTTATATTTTTCTGTCTGGTCTTGGCCCTGCTCCTACAAAGCACTATAAATTGACTAAATTTGAAAGGCATGTGTGCTTTTTTTTTTTTTTTTTTTTTCCAAAATGGCCTTTGTTTATAGCTGCAAATGCTTTGCTCCTTTGGTTCGGCAAGGAACAGAAGAATTTAACTAGAAAAGCTTTTCAATGCATCATTCACCTGTTGTTTCTCACTCAAATTATTTTTCTCCAAAGTTTGCTGCTTTTGCTGGGCATGAAAATTAAGATTATATTTAGTCCTTTGAGTTACAAACCAGAACTTTCTCATATTTTCAGACCTGCAGAGTAGACAGAATTGATATTTAGAAGACTGAACTGAACTGAAATGTCAGTTACATTTGTGCTGAAACATAGAGTACTCACTGCAATTTACCATTGTTTCCAGTATAGGAATGAGTGTTGGTTTTTTTTTTTTTTTTTTAGTGGACTAAAAAGCTCAAGGCTGTGGCTGTTATAGCACCTGATAAAAATGTGAACTTTTAATTCAAATCTACAGCTTAAGAACAAGCCTACACACCTAGCCATATTCTTTCCTGTAACCTCTGTGCTACTGAGGCCAACATTGGCTTGTCCTTGCTTCTAGCTGCCTTGACTGGTAAGTATGAAACCTGGTGAATTTACTTATCTGTTTAACAGTTGTACTTGATTAGGGTTTCTATACCCAAAATTCTGTCAGACTCTTAACTGTATTTTTTGTATTGGTTTTGAAATCACATAAAAGGCTAAGTGTCTCTCCAGCATTTTTGGGGAACTTTTTTGAAAAGTATTATAATTTATTTCAGGATTAACTTTTTTTTTTTTTTCCCCAAATACCTGTGTTTCATTTGGAACTTGGATAACTTTAGACCTTGTTTAGACTCAGTTATTTTTATGATTGTCTGTGTTAGCATATGATAAAATCTTGGAAGATTTTAATATTCTGTAGGGTTTATTAATACTATAGAGACATATACAGTTGACTTTTATTGGTGTGCAAAAGTACTTGACCTTAACACAGTAGAAATGTATTCTTGTAAGACTTAAGGAGAATTACTGTTTCTCCAGAAGGAATCAGTCATGGCTGACGACTCTCAGAGAAACTTCCGCTCAGTGTATTATGAAAAAGTGGGGTTTCGTGGAGTTGAAGAAAAGAAGTCACTGGAAATTCTGTTAAAAGATGACCGATTGGGCAAGTTGATTCCACTGTTTCTTCTATTACTTTGGTCATTTGGGGCTGGGAAGGGAGTAATAGAAGATGTTTAGCTGCAGTGCTTAGTATTAATTTAAGTTATGCATCTTTTACCACTAATCTCTGAGTTATTACTAGCAGTCCTTTGAGTTTCAAAGATCTGAAAAACTGAAAACTATTAAAAGATTTGTCTGCTTGCCCTTTTTTTTTCTATGATTCTTTATGCCCAAGAAGCTTAAAGTTTTTTAATGAAAGCTGTTATAATCTGAAAATATATAATCTCATGCTGTTAATTCCATCTAACCTCAGAACAATTTTGTTAATGCTGTTGGTCCCCGAGGAGTGCCACATGTCTAACAGAACAGAAAGAGGAATCTTGTCCCTTTAACAAAGCCCTTAATTGTTTTGACATAGCAGCATGATTTACAAAATTTGTATAGAAATGATACAGTTTATTCCTGGTGAAATCTAGCGTAGTTTTATTTTAAATCAAACCAATGTATATATTTTTCAAAGTTATTGCAGTTTACAGGGCACATTGTATTCTCAGTTGAAGTATTGGAAGTGTTGGTTGATAATATATGGTAAAAGTGGGGATTTTGATCTGTGGCTAAGGATTTGTCATACTTAGATAGATCAGAGACTCAAACCTATTGTCGAGGGTTTGATTGTGGGGTGACAATCAAACCCTGGCAGATGTATTGTTAACCCCTCTCCTCCCTCTTCCCCCTTCAGCCCCTCCCTCTTCCCCGTTCCCACTCAGGACAGGCGATCGGGAGGGAAAGAAGGACAGAGAGAAGAGAGTTGGAAAAATTAAAAATGTTTTACTAACGCTACTAGTAAGAGTAGAGAAAATAATACAAAATATACAAAACCCATCTTGAAAGTCCCAGCAACTGCAGAGCTGGCACCCGAAGTCCTGGATTGGACTCTGCAGCCAACTGGAGCTGGATTCAGTCTGTCACTAGGCCTCAGTTCGCAGGGATGACTCGCAAGATCCTCTCCTAATGTTGGCCATAAGCAAAAGGGACGAGATCCTTGTGATCTCCCACTTTTATATGAAGTATTCTCGTGAATGGGATGTTTTACTCAGTTGGTCAGTTCCTTGGTCACCTGTTTCTCGTTGCCCTTCTCCTGAGATGTCCATCCATGCTTATCAATAACTTTGCATTCCATTGCTATGTTTACCAAAACATGTATCTGGTTTTCCAGGAAAATGCAGCTAATATGAAGGCTTTAGCTGACAGGCAAAATTCACTGAAAGAGAAACTTGGTTTTTTAACAAAACCAGGACACCTATTTATAATTATATTTAAATTTACGTTTTCTTTTTCTCTTATTTTTCTACAGATATTGAGAAGCTTTGCACATTTAGTCAAAGGTTTCCTCTCCCATCCATGTATCGTATACTGGTGTGGAAAGTGCTTTTAGGTATGAAATATAAGATCTGGGATCCTCTGTAGAAATTAGTATGTAGGAGGGTGGATATTTTCTGGTGTTTGGTGTGTGGGTATGGTTTTGTTGTTGTTGTTCAGGGAATTAATGACAAGGATTATTCTGTGCTGTCTTGCCTACTGGTACATATTTAGCCTATTTTTGTATCCACCTAGGATGCACAATGGCAATTATAAAACAATATTCCATGCACAGTTTTTGAGAATTTTTGCTGAAGTGTACCTAGAAGAGTGTATTTCTATATTTAACTTTATAACACTATGCAAGTATATGTATAAAATGGATTTGAAAGGTAAATTCTAGTAAGTCACTGATACCTGAAAAGAGACTTAGTTTTGTTCCTAAAATAACAGGCAATTAACTTGAAGTAAAGCTGTGCTTAAACTCAAAAAGCTAGGCAAGGTATGGAATGGATGTCTATTCTAAAGAGAAACTTTGTGTTCTATAAAATCTTGCTTTCTTCTGGTTTTGCTTCTGGCTTTACATTGGCCAGAAACAAATTAAGATATTCCCAGAAACTGTAAAAAACCCCTCATAAATAGATTCAATTTTCCTTGAAGTGCGTTAATCAGATGACTAATTAAAATGTCCTAATGACTTTGCAGTAACTGATCAAGTGTGTTGGGCGTACGGGATGTGAGGTCATGTCAGTTAGAGACAGGAGGGGCTGTGGAAGGTCCAGGAGTTCTGACCCTTACGAGGTATCTGGAGCTTCTGTTAGAGCTGCAGCCTGTCAAGAAGCGCTGCCAGACTGAGTGTCAGAATATGTGATACAGATCCCGTATATATCTCTTACATGCAGATTTTGGCACGTGATTCAGAGTCAGGAAGATTTATGATTCCAGCCTCAGAATGAGTATTTTACAAAACAATCTTTCTCTAGTTTAGGATGTTTATTTATGCTAGGCTGTGCCATGATCTTGAACACTGTTCAAGTAACTGTCTTCTCTTTCCCTTCTTGGTCTCCACTGTCTGGAGTTTGAAATAATGTATTGGAAAGTTTTCACTGAGTTTTAAACAATCCATGTTGGTTTTTTGTTTTTGTTTTTTTTTTTTTCCTTCTTTTTTCCCCCTCCAATTTTCTAGAATTTAAAGATTGTGGCTTCATATTCCTGATTATTTGGATTTGTAAGCCTTTTTGGGGAGAGGTAGTAAATGAACAGTGTGCAAGATCTAGTTCTAAAACTTGAAGTTCTTGGCACTGATTATTGAATAAACAGAGTAATCCTACTTGATAAAGGCCTCTGCTGTTCGAGTACTAATTTTAGCATGAAAAAGATCTTTGTACCCTGGGCCCTAGTGAAGTAGTCAGCATCCTTTAAAATATTAGTAGTAGGAAATGTAGTGTAGGAGGTTTAGGCAAGTGACTCAGTACAAGACTTTTCAGCTAAAATTATAATAGCAAAATACAGTCTCATGGCAAACTTGTAGCTCACTGCAGAGCCAGTGGTCTGGTTTTGATTGTTTTAGATATGATGATTTGTGAATCATATGATAACAGAAAACACCTTCTGAGTTAACTGCATGGAAAACTATATTGATTTTTTCTAATGGATTTTGTATTTTAAACCTAGAGTGATTTATTTCAAATATGCATACTATTATTCTGCATATTCCTTGGGTAAACAGAGGTACAAGGAGTTTTCTTATGCTGCATCTCAGCGTTAGAAAAGGTGGTATTCAGAAGGGCAATGCAAAATGTCCCTCCCTAAATGACAGGACCAACAGCCCAGTCCATTTCTAGTGAGAGGTGTTACATTTTTTCTAAATAATGTTAATAGTTTAACAAAAGGGATTCCGTCTTGTTAGCAGAGTTGTCTCAGACACATACCAAGGCTCGATGCTGTTCCAGGTTACACGGTATGTCAGCGATGTCTCTCTTAACTTCCTGTTCAAGTATGATGGTTTCTAGACATCCCTGTGTTGTTTAAGCTTCTTTTCTCTCTGCCTAAGGTAGTTTTCTGTATTTGAGGAAAGCAGTTGGCAGTATGTACATACAAAGACATGATGCTGACTCTGTTTTTGCATAATGTGAAAGATGTCTTGCTCTGTCACAGCTTTTGAAATGCAGACAGGTTTGCAGTTGGAAAATAAAAGATAATTTTCTGTCTGATGTACTTGTTACTAAAACTGAGCCATTGCATGGTTTAACACTTGGCAGGAATATTTTTTTCTTTAAATGAGAGAGAAAAGCAGCAGGTAGCCTGTTTCAGAACTGATTTTTGAAGAATACTTTGTTCTCATGGGTTCCTACAACAGGAAAAATTTTGCTCTGCTAGTGATATGAAAGGGGCTTTTTTTTGCTTTGGTTTATATAAGATCTTATTTCTGTTGAATCCTGTGACAGTTCTGTTGTTAACATCAGTGTACAGCAAGATTGTGTCTAGAGTGAGGGGAATGATCGAGTGAAATGCTGAGCATCTCTTATGGAGATTGTAAACAGTTCAATTTTCTCTGCCTCTCTACTTAGGTACTTTTTTTTTTCTTTTTAATTTTTCGTCCTAGGAAGCTAGAAAAAAATACTTGCGTTGTGCTGAGAAAATAAAAAACATTGCCTTGCAAAGTGTATGGGTGGTATTCTTAAGTTTTAATCTGTAATGGATTCAGCCTGTGTGATTGATTTTGTTTCTGAATGTTGTTTTAGAGAAGATTAATCTATGATGCAGTGAGTAAAAATTTTCTAGCAGGTATCTAAGAGCTCTTTAAATAATACTGGAATGTATGATATCTTTGCTTTAATTAATTGCATGTATATATTCTCTGGTCATCTCAGAGCAAGTATAGAATTTCAGAATGTGAACAGCTAATGTGTATAAAATCATTCTGCATCCACTTTGTTTTCAAAATAAATGGAAGCTGGGCACAAATATGCAACTAATACTGTATTAATAGGTAGGTATAAACAAGTAAGATTCACAGTTTAAAAACAGGAAGGTTTGTTGGAAAGGGAGAATAAACCAGTTAAATTATTCTTCATCTATCTCAACAATGACATTTTTTATTGGCACACTGATGTGGTATACAGAAGAGTCAGCTTTCATTTGCTGAAAACCTTATAGAAGAGCTTGTGGAACAGTAGGCTTAAGGGTAGATTGTGCCCATGCTCAGCTAACATATTACATTTGTTTTTGTAAATATAATGCTAAAGTGCTTTGTTGGTCCATTGACTTCCAATTTTGTACAATTTTCTGTATTATTTGAGCATGTTTATAAGCAAACTGGAGTGCCAGGTCCTACACTTCTGTAGACTGAAGTTGCAGTAGAAATTGAATTTAGGCAGATCTATTGGAAAGGAAATTTGAGTGCTTTGTTTTTTCTCTTTACAGTTTTTTTTTTTTTCTTTATTTTTAGGAATAATCCCTCCCCACCATGAATCTCATGCTTTGGTGATGAAGTACCGGAAAGAACAGTACTGGGATATACATCATGCTCTTCGTGTAATTCGTTTTATTAATGATTCTACCCCACAGGTAGATGTTTTCCTCCGCATACATCAACTGGAATCAGGAAAATTGCCTCGAAACTTGGCTTTTCCATTGGTCAGTTGTCATTTCAAGTCTTTTAAATGCAGTATTTTGTTTAACTTCAAACTATAAGTCTGTGAGGAACTGAACTGCAAGTAGCTCCACAAATGCATGTAGGTAGACAAAGTGAGATGAATGGAAAACAGAGAAGTACTAGTATAAAATAAGGTATTTTAGTCAAAGTACTTTTCTCTTTTTCTTCCCCTGAGTACTTACGTAATATTTTATGCCATAAAATCTCTTCTTTGTATTTTGCCTGCTAGGCTTCAAGCCTTTTGTACTCTAGTACACTTCAGTTTTCTTTATAGCACTGAAAGGAAAATGACATAATCAGAGCTCATAGATTCTTAAATGTCTTGGAACAGAGATAATTTAGAGCCAGTACAAGCAGGGATTTATTGCAAATTATGTCATTTATTTACAGTATTTGCTTTTAAATCTAGACTTTAATGTACTGACCTCCTTTTTCTGTTTGTCTGAACTGATTCAGGCTTTTGTCAGGTAGTGCGTCTACTCTGTAGTTTACAGTGTACTCATGTACGGGTAAAGGAGTCTGTGTTTTGATGGTAAGTCTATAGTGTGATGATAAAA
The DNA here is from genome assembly GCF_037038585.1 of Patagioenas fasciata. Classification (NCBI taxonomy): domain Eukaryota; kingdom Metazoa; phylum Chordata; class Aves; order Columbiformes; family Columbidae; genus Patagioenas; species Patagioenas fasciata. Next base: position 94,796,855 of record NC_092521.1, on the reverse strand, counting down.
ACAATGTGTGGATCTTACATATGAGCCTCTGTGACAGAGGAGTTGATGAAAGTAGGCACGGGACTTTCTGAAGTGGATTTTATCTTGTATTTAATGTTAATTTATCCTTGTTCGCTCTAGCCCAACTTATTTTGTTATTGTTTCTTCTGTAATAACAAAATTTGACATTAGAACTTAAAAAAAAAAGTTAAAAAATAAATCAAGGTTAAAATTAATAAGGAAAATCTAGTGCTACTTTGGACTGGATGATTATGTACAGCATTCTTTTGTCGGAGGAGGGGGAGAGGGTTTTTGTGTCCTCACCTTCGCCTAGGAATGTGACCATCCTACGCTGCACATTTCCTATAGAGAAGTTTCCTTGATCTTGGCATGTGATGCAGTGGGCTGAAAATTCATCCTTTTTAGAGCAGTATTGCTTTCCGAGCAGGTGCATCCGAGCGCACTAGCTGCTCTCAGTACTGTGATGGGGTTTCAGTGAGATGGTACTTAGCAGATGGACAGTATATTAATCCTGTAACTTACATTTGTTTTGCTGCAGAAAGCATTTGTTTGTCTTTATACCAGCCTGTTTTTGGTGCAGTAACTGTCCCCTGAAACTTGTGAGAGGTTACTGCTTGATAGTAATGCAGATATTTTTATTGTGGAGGTAGAGGGAATGTAAAGTTGATGTTGGATTGGTCTCAATATTTTGAAATGTTTGAGTCACAAGTGACAGAAGTCTGCTAAGTATGTTTTATGCATCTGAAAGCAGAGTTTGAGCAGGGATCTGTGTGTATTGCTGCAGTCCATGTAGTAGAGGCATATCCCGGTAGTATGTAGACTGTCCACACATTTTGCATGAGTTGTAATCTGTGCAAAAGCCTGTGATACTGTAGTGTACTGCTGCTGATGGTTACAGAGCGTGGATACATACCTGGCTTGTTCCCCTGTCTCCTAGTGCAGCCAGTACTGCCTGTGTAAAGAAGACTGTAAGAAACAGGGCAAATGTAGACGCTTTCCTGGTGCATCCTCCCAGTTTAGATGCTTCCTGAGCTAGCTGTTGGCATGAGATTGAGCTGGTTTAGAGTTTGCCTCCGTCTATCCTGTGTGCAGTCATACCTTTAACTGTGGTTCAGGCATGCTCATACTTCTGTTAGGAAAGAATATCCTCAGGAGAAAAGATGATGGCATGCCCATCACGTGTTTCTGGTGGGGATTAAGATACTCACCACCTGGAAAAAGTTTTTATTTGTCTCTTGGAAGATGTTTATCTCAAATGAGATGATTTTCTGTATGTTGAAGGTAGGCATACAGCTCATGACCACATTATTTTTTTTTCAGTAATTGTAATATCATTGATGAAGGTGTGTGAGGGGCCTGTTTGGCCTTTATCAAGGAACAGGATGACAATTTCTGCTCCTATGCAGTATAAAAATGTGGGGCATAGAAGTAAGATTATCACTGCCTTGTTAGGATGTAATATCTCATTTGAGAACATTTGACAACTTTGAACCATATATGTTTCAGTTCTAAAAGCAAGACAAGTCTGATTTGTTCTGCTTTAATAGGTATCTGTCACCATAATGCAGCTGGTGTCCGATGTTCTATTTATGAAGTCAGAACAGCTCTTTGTGTACATTGATTCTAGTTTGTTTTCCTACATAGCAGGGAAAAGGAATACAAGATTTAAGTTAGATCAGGTAGTCAAATACTTCTGTGTGCTTCACTTTTTTTGGGTTTGTTTTCTAGGAACCTGAGGATGAAGTGTTTCTTGCTATTGCTAAAGCAATGGAAGAAATGGTGGAGGACCCTATAGAATGCTATTGGCTTGTCAGTTGCTTTGTGAATCAGCTGAACAGCAAGCACAAAGATTCATTACAACAACTGGTAAGGAAAAACCCCTTCTTTGTTGTTGTGAGGAGACCCAATCATGGAAAGCACTAATATATGGAGAGAACTGGAGCATTGAAGGCGACACCCTTGGATTCTCTTCCACCAACTATTTTGAGGAAGAAGGGAGGAGTGCTTTTTGTGTTGTGACTGCATTTCTCACAGTAGGACACTTTATCTAACATAACTTTAGAAATTGTTTTTGTTTGCTACATGGGCGTTTTAAATTACATCTTATTTTCTTTTTAGGTTAGCTAATCTTGCAATGTATCTATTTGAATTGTATTTCTCACAAATTGGTCACTTAAGTATTTTCTTTATTTTAAACAATTAGAAATGTCACAAAGTTAACATCTTGATGTATGTCTACTACTTTTTAAGCTACATCTCTGGCATCCATACGCTGTTCATTGAATGACAGACGAAGCACAATTGTTTTGCTTTATAAATGGAACAGGGTACTGCATCTTCAGAAAAACAGTATGTTGCAAATTAAGTTACAGTAAAAAGTGGAATACAGTTCTTTTGGCACTGATCATTTAAATGGTCTCATAGAATATTAATTTTTAATTTCTGTCTTACTAGTTTATAAAATTAAAACTTGATTGTGAAGAAAATGCATACTTAGAAAAATTACAAAAGCTTTTGTAATCCTTCAAAGTCTTAACAGATAAGAAACTTTTAGTTAAAAATAAAAGTATCAGAAGACCCATGTACTAGCAATCACTGAATGAAAATTTGTTGCAGACAATTATGCATGTCCTTTGTTTTTTATTATTTTGGAACTAAGAAGTACTTTTAAGCCCACCTGCTGTTGCTGGAGGTGACATATTCAGCTATGCCGATTTATGTAATTCTGTTCAAAGGACAGGAGCATTTCTAAAGAAAGTATGTGCTCTCACTACACAGAGAGTGCCAAGCGTCTCCCTCAGAGATTTTTGTTTCAGTATGAACATTGTACCAAGGCTCTGGATGTTAGAATATGGACAAAGGAAGTATTTTCCCTCTTTGACAGCTGTTTGCCTAATTATGACAAAAAGCATAAAGGTACTCCTGAATTTATGAACATGTGTATGGTGTTACTTTAGAATTTAAATAAAAGGAGAATTACCCACATCTTTATGTGGATAATTGTGCACACATTTATGCGTCTAAATATTTTTGATTTTTAAACAAGAAATCAATGTCCAGCTTTTAATATGTTGAACATTGTTGAACATATGTTGCTGCATTGTGTGTAGTTTTTTTTTTTTTTTGATGTATGGTAAGGCGATTAGGTTTGAGGTGAATGAAACTCAATTTTACTCCTGGAGGTAACAGTAATTAGTGCACATTTAATCTCTGCATTGCTTTAAGCTCTTAAACACCTCCTTGCATTAGGGAATGCTGTGTATTTTGGAAGTTCTGCTACTGGTCAGCAGTTTAAGGAACCGGAGATTATCTGTTTACTTAAGTAGGTAATTGCAAAAATCAGCAACACTTGTATTTTGGAACATGGTGTTTTTAATTAAATCAATACAATTTCATTATTTTAACATGTTACTTTATACAGATCAAATTTTTGAGACATTTATTGTCTTCCAGTGTGCATTAACTATGAAGGGTACTATGATGTGAGTGATCTAAAATTTTCCAATTCCTTTCTCAGCCGAAAATACTGGAGCAGTATTTGAACATCGAAGATAACAGACTCCTGATGCATCTGAAAGCATGTGCTGCAATGAGCAAACTCCCGTATGATCTTTGGTTTAAAAAGTGCTTTGCAGGCTGTTTACCTGAGTCCAGTTTGCAGAGGCAAGTTCTCTTATTTAATTTTAGCCTTTTGTCATCACTAGGTGGCAAAGAACTTCTGTTTATCTGTAAGATGCTAGAGTTAACTTCATTGTTGACTCGGAAATGATAAAATTTGATTCGATTCTACTTGTTACTGTTGCAAGGTAATCTCTGTGTGATCATTTCTCACATTGCAATTAAAAAAGAATGGAGTTAAATATAGCGGCTGATTGTGTTAGACACTTAATGCCTCTTAGGATTTAAAACTCTAAATCCCCACTTGGTGATAGATAGCTGAATGGTAGTCAGTTTTCAGGCTTTTTAACCAAAATCCTTGCTTAGGGATTTTATTGTCACTAGATGAAAAACATTTTGGGAATGTGTACTGGTTTTGGCTAGAATAGAGTTCATTTTCTTCATAATAGCGAGTATGGGGCTGTGTTTTGGATTTGTGCTGGAAATAGTGTTGATAACACAGGGATGTTTTAGTTATCACGGAGCAGGACTTACACAGAGTCGAGGCCTTTGCTGCTCCTCACCCCAGCCCACCAGTGAGGAGGCTGGGGGTACGCAAGAGGGGAGGGGAGGGGGACACAGCTGGGACTGCTGACCCCAATTGACCAAAGGGATATTCCAGACCATATGATGTCATGCTCAGCAATTAAACAGAGGTGGAGGTTGCTGGGGGGGGCGGGCCCTGCTCAGGAACTCACTTGACAACAATTGGTTGGTGGTGAGAAATTGTTTTTATTTGCATCACTTTCCTTTCTTGGGTTTTATTTTCATCGCTCTTTGTTATTTCTTTCATCTTTTCCTTATTTCTTCTAATTAAACTGTTTTTATCTCAACCCATGAGTTTCATTCTTGCTTTTATCCTTCCAATTCTTTCTCTATCCCACTGGGTGTGGGGATTGAGTGAGTGGCTGTGTGGTGCTCAGTTTTTGGCTGGGGTTAAACCATGACAGAATGTTTATTTTTACAAGTAGTAGGGCAGTTTGAGTGTTACAAAGTTAATGAAATAGTGCACGATATCAGGATTCTACAGCTAGAAATAGCTTTTCCAGCTTTTAAAAGGGGAAAATTCTTGTACGTGGTGCTTCACTGAAGGGTTTTTGAAATGAAGCTTATGTGATTTCTCTAGTTCTGCTGCCTGAGAACTCTTGGAAAGCAGTTCAAACTAGATGTAGAGAAGCTTATCCTTTTTGCTTAACGAGTTGCTTATAGCTGGGCAGGATGTGTCACAAAGAAAACAATGTTTTTGTTTTCAGCTGTCTGATAACTTTGAGAACAAAGTTCAAGGAAAGTTTTACTCCACCATCTCCAGGACTTCAGTGGCTAGTATAACAACCTAGTGTGGAAACAAAGAGCTTTGTAAAATGCTCTTTAGAAAATGCTTTATGATGACAGGGTTGGTCATAGTCTGATTAATGATGCAGCCTTGCATGTTTATCTGGGAATTCATCTTTCATGAAGGAAAGTGGGAAAAGACTGCTTTCAAAAATGTTTGATTTGCCCTTAAGAAAACAGGAGGGTTTTGAGGAACAAACTATAAGATTAGAAACCATGCTCTCTAGTCTTGTTGTACCATTGTTCTCTGAGGTTCTGTATGTTTTACTGTTGACAAGGAATATACCTGAGAGAAATAAAATTTTTGACCAAAACTAAACGATTTAATCATAGGCCTTTAGGTGTTACGCTTAATGCAGCATGGTAATTATTACGTCACAAGTTCTTCTCATCAAGAGCTTATAAGGCTCCAAAATAGTCATTTCTGCGTAGTGGTTGTGCATGATATGGTGGTTAAAAGCTTTTAATAATTTTAAGGCTACAGAAATGATGTAGGCATGTATAAAATGTTACATCCGTAATAGCAATTGAACATGTATGGTTTGTCTGCATCTCTATGTCGCATTTACACTTTTAAGTTACTTTCAGCAGATAATGATTGACCTTGTTTCACTGTGCTTTTTTTCCATAAAACTTGATGTCTTAAAACTGATGTCAGTAGAAGTGACTGCTCTACCTGGGACTTGCCAGTCTCTTCAGGCTTTTTTTTTTTTTTTTCTATAGGCTTCTGTGGTCTGAAACAGCCTTTGCAAACTACTCATTATGAACCTCTTTGCGTGTCTTCTAGGAGATATTTTTATTTAGAGCTTATGTGACTTAGTTTTGCTACGAGGTCCTACAGCGGAGAACTAGAGCTGGAAGAAGAATTTGCATCAGACCAGTTTTACTATTGGAAGATTCAGGCAGGGTTTTTTAAATTTCTGTTGAAAAATTGAACATTTTGTGGAACTGTGTCATCTTGATAGAGTAAAAGAAAAAAATGTAGAGTAAGAATTTTTATTTAATATTTAAGCTTGTCAGAATTTTAGTTTCAAAGTTTTACTGTTTTGGATCAGTTTGTTTACATAAAATATTTTGTCCAGTTACTATACTGTTTAGCATTGTACTGTTTTACCTTACTGGAATACAATATTTTGGTGGCCTGAATTTTTTAAATTTTTTTCTCCATGGAGAATGTCAAAATACTGACTTTTTGTATCACTCTGGAGTAAAAACAAATTTCACGTGTTGGTACTTCTGGTGGCACAGCAACCCCTTTTCCCAACAGTTCTTGTGGGAACATGATAAAAGTGCACTTTTTCTTGCCTGTTTAGATTTCTGAATTATTCAGTTGTAATCATAATGGCCTCATTTGCTAAGGAAATAGCATACATCATGGGTAGCATGTGACAGATGAACTTAATTAATGCTTGGAGATTCAGTTTGGATTAGAATCTAGAAGCACGAATGCTTATCTGAAATGTATCCAGATGGCAGTGTTGGAACTTGTGAGAAATGAAAACAGGTCTTCTCCAATTCTCCTGTGAGTTTTACTTACTTTTTTTGGCAAGTGAGAGATGATCTGAGCTCAGTCTTTTATGATTTAATTTAACTTATGATTTAGCACGGTATTTCTTAGAGATCCTAGAGATCTATAAATTGTAGTCTTCTCTGCCAGGCAGCTAAATCTAAATTTCATGGTTTTCTTTTTTTCTCTAACGTGTACAAGATTTGTATATGCTCTTCAGAAATTTTATCCAATAACGGTGACATGAGGTTACATACCGTCCTGACATGCATTGTCATTCAGTATAAATACTGTTTTACAGCACACTTCTCTTAGTTATACCATAGGTAGGATTTATGCATCAGTTTATTCATTTTCCAAGCCCATTTGAATTATAGGCAGGTTTCATGTAGAAGCTTTTCCTTTGAGCTTATGCAGTGTCTTTGCTTGCCCTAGTACACTTGATGTACTATGCGACAAATTTCTTAATAAACTTCTTAAGGTGCCACATCGGTAAAGGAGAGGAGCAGACCGGCCATTTCGAAGGTGCTGTGTCCTCAGGGGTCTGTATCCCACCTGGACAGGATGAGAGGAAATGGCCTCAGGTTGTACTAGGGAAGGTTCAGATTGGATATTAGGAAAAAGTTTCTTCACATAAAGGGTTGTCGGGCATTGGAACTGGCTGCCCAGGGAAATGGTGGAGTCACCATCCCTGGAGGTGCTTAAAAGACGTATAGATGAGGCTCTTAGGGACATGGTTTAGTGCTAGAGTTAGGTTATGGTTGGACTCCATGATTTTAAGGGTCCCTTCCAACCAAAATAATTCTCTGATTCTATCAATATACATGGAGTACTTTCTGGAACACAAAGCAGCCTGTAGCATAGGCTTGAGGTGGGCAGAAAGGCTTACTTTTCTCCAAAATGGGGAGAACTGGATCACACCTTTGTTTTTATGCTCACCATTGCCCTATTTACTCAAATTCTCCAACACCATATCTGGTTATCTGTTCAGTAAGCCCCATGCATGGGAAGCTTTCAAATGGTGCTGTCTTGGCCTGCAGCTGGACAGCCCTGCTGCTAAAGCTCCATGTCCCCTTTGTGGCTTCAGCTCTACAGGCCAAATGCCTCTTTGGCTGCCAGTTTATTCCAGCTCTGTCACCCCAGATGATCCAGCTACAAGAGAAGTAGTGTAGCTTTGCAGATATGATTGTGAATAAGCCAGGCATTTTTTATGGCCTGATGCTGCCAATCATGTATCATGCACCTGGCTAACATTTTTTGCATTGTGCATTGAAGAACTGAAGACTGTAATAGCTGATGGGGTGTTGTTAGGTTACTAGCCCCTGGTAGCTTGTTTGTGGTGAAGTAGTTGGTAGTTCTGAAATCTTATGGTTGCCTTTCACTGTGACACTACCTCATGTATTAATATATGGCTTCTGTAGTTTTACATCTGTTGTCTCCATGTCCTGCATAAATTACATCTAGTGATAATAAGTTAGTAGCCACAACAGAAATATGAAAAAGACCTTAAGTTTACTGTGGAGTGGGAAAGCGTAATAATGTGCATATGGGCTACTATTATACTATAGAGAAACTTAAAGTCTGTTTGCCTTTGTCTAGATAATTGAGCTGCTTCCAAGCTCTGGAGACAGATGGTCACAAGATCATGTCATAACATCAGGATTAGATAGTTATGCAAGCCTCATTGTGTCCCTCTGTGTGCAGTTACCATTGGAAAGACACCCAGAAGTGTGTCAGGCAGAAGAGCCAACATTGGTTCTCTTAAAACATCTCTGGCCTGGATGACTGGAGAACTGCACCCAGGCAATAAGGTTGGGTGCGCTTACCCTGCAGCCTAGGGGGAAGAATTGAGACTAATGACAGTATTTCAGAAGAAGAGGGAGCAGCAGTGCTGTGATGCTTTTTGTATACTACTGCACTGTAGTGATTGAGGAACCTCAGGAACTGCCTTGAGAACACCATGCCTGCACACATGTGCGCATACAGAGTAAGTCGTATTGTGTCAATAGGAAAAGCTTAGTGAAAAGTGAATAGCTTCATTTGCAGAGTCCTCATTACACTCTCTACCTGCCCAGCTTCCTGTTTATTTTTCCTTTTGGTTGTTGCTACTATTTCACTGTTCAAGAAACACCTACAAGAGTGCTCCTGTGGTTAATTGAATACTTTTATATTTCACAGAGGATGATAATAACAAAAACTATAATGAGTTTAGTGTATACATTCAGCATTCCTGAGTAGGGCTATAGGGCGCAGTTGCCTGACACTTCTGTTATTTTCCTATCTCTAGGAGTATCAAAAAACAGGTAAAAAGTTGCAGTCTCTGACAGTATTCTCTTAATTGTTTGCTGTTATTTAAAAAGTCAAAGTAGAACACTGTCTTATCAATAGACGTACAATGTACAAAGGTGTCTATATTAAAATAGAATCATCAAAGGAAGTGTTTCCTTGAAACTGCTGTGGGTTTTTTCCATTCTAAGTAGACACTTTTCTGACACAGTTTGTGTTGCTATTCCTGGCTCTGGTGGCATAGACAAGGTGCTGACTGAGGGTCAGTTTATCAGAGTGTCACACGGTCATTCCCGTGTTGCTGTGGCTGGTGGAGTTGCATTGAGAGTAACAATAGCTGGAAATGTTAAGGAGGATAATACTGCAGCAGATGCAGCTGGTTAGTGCTGACATCTCATCCACTTTGCTATGCACCCCCTTCCAAAATTTGTTAGACACTACTGATTTAGATACTGCATCTGTTTTGCCATTGTTCTGGAATCAGACTGAATAATGCAGGAAAACCTTGGAATGTTTTCTGAGCATGAAATGTAACTCAGTGTAATGTAATTATGGAGACAGAAGTCGGGAGACTTGGAGGCAAACTGATGAAAGATGGCTGGGTGTTTTATGTTTGATTAGTTTGTATTTGAATTAACATGAGCTTTAATATGAACTTTAAAAGTCTATTCCTGTTTCTAAGGTGGGCCACTCTCTGTTACTCATGATTACAGTTCTGATGCCCATGGAACACACTGGGAGTGGTTCTTGGGTTCTAAACAGATGGGTTTGTGAAGGAAAATGTATTAGAAGTAAACAGGCATGACCTGGTCAGTGTGGAACAGGGATACAGTCTCAGTTTTCTCATAGCCTTGTTTAAATCTTCTAGACCTGACTTCAGCATCAATGTGGTATTTACTGTGATTACTTGTCCAGGGATGCTTGATCCACAAAAGCAGCATGAAAATTTTTATCTTGGATTGTTTATTGTTCCTGTCCATATGGGAATTATATTCATTTTTAATCATAGCAAGACAGGGAATTAAAATGAAATTGCAAAGGGCGAAGAAATTGGCAGTGCCTTTTTTTCCAATCTGTCCATGTGGTTTTTTTGTTGGATTCCATCCTGAGGATATCACATATTCCACATATTCTTTTACTCATTTCTCCATTATAAGTTAAATTCTAGTCTGATATATTTTTTTTTTTTTTTGGATGAATGGAGAGGCTCTGAAAATAGTGTGAAAAGAGTTATGTGAATAGATGGGTAAGAAACTGATGAAGAATTTTTGAGTTACAGTGTGAAAAATAAGTGCTGTGTGTAAGGGCACATTGGGAGTTACAGAAGTTTTTCACAAAGAATCACAGAAACGTTAAGGTTGGCCGGGACTTCTAGAGATCATCTGGTCCGACCAACCTCCTTGCTGAAGCAGGGCCACTTAGAGCTGGTTGCCCAGGACTGTGTCCAGGTGGCTTTTGCATTTCTCCAAGGATGGAGACTCCACCACCTCTCTGGACAACCTGTGCCAGTGCTTGGTCACCCTCACTGTGAAAACATGAGTCCTGATGTTCAGAGGGAACCTTCTGTGTTCCAGTTTGTGCCCATTTCTTCTGGTCCTGCCTCTGGGCACCACTGTAAACAGCCAGGCTCTGTCTCCTTTGCACTCTCCCTTCAGGTATTTATAGACATTGACAGATCACCCCTGTACCTTCTCTTCTCCAGGCTGAACAGTCCCAGCTCTCTCAGCCATTCCTTGTAGAAGAGATTCTCCAGTCCCTTAGTCATCTTCGTGGCTCTTTGTTAGACTATCACTACTTAGCTCCTTCTTGTTGAAAGGTATGAAACCCACTCTTTGCTCAGCTGTTAGAGTTCATGTTATGTCTGTATTGTGTTCTCCTGGTACTCCAGGCTGAAGGACAAGTCCTTCTGAGAAGGTCATATATAAATTGAATTGTCTTTAGAAGAAGCACACCCAGTGATCCAAGTTTGTATATGGACTGCGGAAGATGTTTTCCAGTTGGTGGTGTTGTATTCAGAGATGATGGAGGATAGTGGGTGATCTTTGTCCCCATGTTTTTGTTTGGAGGAGAAACACTTATATAAAAAGTGCCCAGAAGGAACAAGAACAGCAATCCTTTCTGACACAGCTCTTAAAATTCAAGAGCTAAAAATAATGCAAACCCATAAAAGCTGCCATCTGACAGATGGTTTCACACTGGTTTTGGATAATCCTTCATCCCGACTCTGTTGAGTTGGGCCTGAGATAGAGCTGCTGGCTGAAGGATGATTTCCTATTGTTCCAGGCTGGTTTAGTAGTACGGATCTCCTAATATTCATTGAAGTTCTGTTGCTGAAGTACTTGCTGCTTGTGGAGAGCTGTCCTTCAGGTTTTATTAAAACTGCAAGGTCCAGATACACTTTCATACGAGTGGTAGGGGTGCTTAGGTAATTCTGAGAGTGGGATGGATTGAAAGGGTTAATAGTTGTTCCTTGTATCTAATTTAAACATCATGGATTATATCCTGTGGATAAATTGTATTTGGATCTCATACAGCAATGATCTGGACTATCTAGCTTCTTGAGATGTAGTAGTTCAGTATTACGTCTTTTGGAATTTTCATCTGCTTAACTGTTTGAAGAGTGTCTTTGTTAAGTGTGCTAATAAAATTTGGTTCCTTTTTTGTACTAGCAAAAATTCTTACTTTTACCATACACTGTAGAATAGTTGTCACAGTTCAGGCTGTTGAAACAAGATTTGATTTCTGTATTGGAGCTTGTAAACAGTTCCATTTCTAAGCCAGAGCACACCATATAAATACATTACTGCTTGCCATCACTCTGCTCTGTATGTATTTAGGAGTAGATAAAATGTCTTATTTACCCTGTCCTGAATAATTCAATACATTGCTGTTATTCATATATGTAATTGGGAAAAGGGGGATTGTACAAGGGCCATTCTAGCAGATAAATAAGCAGATAAGCACTACAAAAATACTTAGGTTTTTTTTTTTGTTTTTTTTTAGAGTTTGGGACAAAGTTATTAGTGGGTCCTGCAAGATTCTCGTTTTTGTTGCTGTGGAGATATTATTAACCTTTAAAATGAAGATAATAGCGCTGAATACTGCAGAAAAGATTGCGCAGTTTTTAGAAAACGTAAGTACTCTATTGTGCTTTGCATTACTTTTTGTGGTGTATTAAACGTGTTACGACCTACAAAGTCATTTGCCTGTTGTAAACATACCATAAAATGCTATTACGTTACTTACTGAGAATAGTAGTACCAAGGTGAAGAGAGAATGCACAGGGATGAGAATAAATATTTTTTTTCTATCGAGGTAAGGCTTTGGTAGAAGGAAATTGTTTTTTGGCTTTGAGGGAATGTATTAGCTGTGTTTGTACAGATTTGACAATATTCCTTTTGATACTAAAGTGTGTTTGTGTGAAAGTACAGATGAGATTAGGCTAGTTTTTCTGGAAGCTCCTTGCAGGGTTGATTTCAGGTACCTTTTTGGCTCCTTGCCTGAGTGTGAATCTATAAACTCAAGGTATGTTTTTTGTTGATGTAAGGATGGGATCATGAACCCGACCCTGAACTTTCCTTCTGTGAATATTAATGAGCATCACATCAGGGTTGTAGGATCCCAACGTAACGTAGGTTAGTTAGATTACATACTTTTGTCATTGTGGATGGCCAGTGTAAGTTCTGCCTGATGTCTGATTAAGGATGTGTGAAGTGTGAGATGCCTGTGTGGGCCTCTTACCATTTTGTAAATAAAAACTTTTTGTCTAAAACCTGGATGCAACATGGCACGTGTAGGATGGAGGCATGGTGGGATGGTAGGGCCGGGAGAGGCAATTCGAGATTAGTTGTCTTTTATGTAAAGAGAGAAAATCTGAACTGGAAATGTAAAATCTTTATTTTAAACAAAACAGTCCAAATAAAGTACTCTGATAAGGCATCTTGACCTGATCTTTTGTAGATTCCTCAAGATAACACTGACGCTATTGTCAGCAAAGCAGTTGATTTGTGGCGCACACACTGTGGGACTCCAGCACACTCAGTCTGAGAACGTTCTTCGCTTACGACGGCTTGGGAAAAACAGACATTTGAAAAGGCATTTTACCGATCTTCCCCCATCCTAGCGTGATGGCCTTCATTTCCTTTTCTATATAAAGATACTATTAAAGCAGTTAATAGCATAGTGATCCACATGTAAATATTTTTCAATAAATCCAGATGGAATGAAGATACCTTGTGGTGGTGTGTGATCATGTCCAGGGTGTTTCTTGGCCAACCAGCCAGTATTCTGATTGCACAGTGTACTCTCTGGTTTTGGGTAAGTGAAACTTAACTCTTGAAGGAAGGTAAATAGGTTTCCTTGTAATTTAAAAATGGTTTTGTATGCCAGCCTATACTAACTAGTTACTACTCAGATGTGTTTTTAAGATGAGTTTACTAAATGTTAGTCTGTTGGAACTCTTTAGTGAACAAGCATACCTTTGCTAGAAATGTAATTGTACTCTGTTAATACTGTACATTTTCAGGTAAGTGTTCTGGAAGAGGCCTCACAAGTTTGAGGTAGAGGACATCACAATGGCCAGGGGCTATTTGCTTTTCTGAAGTGTCTTAAAATTATTGTTATCTGTCAGCCAGCCCTCTGTGGCTCTACCCCCTTCTTTGTACTTCATGTCCTTTCATGTACTCCAGAAAGGTGCATCTGTCTTATCCTAAAATGTAACTTTGGACAGGTATGGAGAAAATCAGTGGGATGAGTCAATATAATTCAGAATTACAGGCCAGTAATAAATAATGCCTCTGTATGTTTGGCTCAGGGACTATACAGAGAGGTTTTGCATCTTTACTACATTTATTTGCTGTGTCTCAAAGTTGTTGTAATTTGATTCTTGGTTAGGTTTCAAGATAAATTGAATACAGAAATATAATTTATGATGTAAGTGAAAGTAGAGTGATTAGCCGTAGATAGAGATTTGCTGGAGAACTAGTCTTTTTCTTGTGAAAGTGTAAAATTCTATTCCTACATCTTGCATAGCCCAGGGAATCACATATAAAAATGCGTTGTGTAGAACTTGCTTGACTTAAATTGATGCTTAGTATGCCAAATGCCAAGTACACTCATTGCTTTTGAAAGAATGTGTTTAGCTTGCACGCAGCATAGTGCAGACTAGAAAGGCTTTAGAAACTTAGCTTTTCTTTTAAACTAGGTGAGCTTTACTTTCCAACACATTAGCTGGGGAAGCATGCAGCTCGATTCAGGTTACACCTAAAAACCTGGGTAGATTATTTGTGCTGGATTCTGAGATGCTGCTGTTGGTGTTCCTGAAATGCCTGAGCTTACCCAGTTCAGAAAAAAAAAATTGTGTCTGCTTTGAAAGCCATTTCTGTGTCTACGTTGTAGTGTAATCCATTTAGTTCACTTCAGATGGGAGATTGTTTTCCTAGTGTAGGTGTGAGAGCTGGGGGATGTGGGTACGAAAGAGCACATGCATTCTGTGAAAAACAGAACTGTGTTCTGTAACATGCGGTGCACAAGTTTTTCCAATAATGGCCACTGGTGCAGTTAAAGAGATTACCTATGTAAACATTTTTCTCTCAGGTCGTCCAGTTTATTCACAAAACCCCTGAAGTTAGGTATGCATTATTCAGGCCTTCACACTGTGGTCATTAAAAAAACGAGCGCTGATGGTACTGAAGGTAGAGCAGTTTCAGCCCTGAAAGGGAATCAATAACTTATATTCTGTGAAGGGAGATGCACTGAATCAGGATTAGAAGTGCCAGTTAGTGTTATTGCTTCCAGACTTGCCAGTGGGTGTTCCTCCAATTACTGTTTGACTGTTTAGTTTTTAAATTAAAGCCTTTCCCCATCAATAGGCAGGCCCTGGAGCTGCACGCATGAGAGGCAGAGATCTGCTTTCACAGAATGGTCGAAGTCAACAGGGACCTCTGGAGGTCATCTGGTCCAACCAACACCCCTGCTCAAGCAGGGCCCCCTAGAGCCACTTGTCCAGGACCACGTCCCGGTGGCTGTTGAATGTCTACAAGGTGGATACTCTACCACCTCTCTGGGCAACCTCTGCTAGTGTTCAGTCACCTCAGTGAAAAATCTTAAGTGTTTCAACATAAGCAACAGCAACTGTACTTGAACATTTTGGTGTATATGGGATGGATCCTCAAATGCTGTTCCGCTTTAATGTCAGCTGAAGTTTGTGAGCAGCTTTTTCAGTTTCGCTTACAAGGAAAGAATGGGAGTGTTTCCTTAATGGAGTCTGTTACTTATTCTGGGCTCTGCTGAAGGAGTTCTCTAGAGAGTGGATGGTGGTTTAACACCATGTTTCCTTCACTGGTCTGGTAAGAGACATTTATACATATCTTAATGGAGCCATTTCCAAGCTTTCTGTATGGATTTATGAGGGATACAGTTTATGAAGAAAACTTACGGAATCCCCAAAAGACTGAAAGTATGAATCTGGCTAACTTGCGCTGAGTTAATAATTGGTGATGTCTGCTCAGTTGAACATAATGCTTCAGCTCAGGACCGACTTCCCAAGAGAGCAGAACAGCAAAATGTGAGCTTCCACTGTCCCCAGCATGTGATGGTTAGGGTGAGGTTGAGGCACGATGCTTTTCAAGTCCCAACCTAGAGCAGAGTCCACCATTTGGGAAGCCTTGTTCTGTGCCTCCAGCACTTGTGACCATCCTGCAGTTCAGCGCAGGGGAGGAACAGTTGCTCTTTGGTGTCTCGAACTAAAACAATGCAATGTTTGTAGTATCTAGCTGGGTGCTTTTAGTGAGCAGTCCACGTTTGGTCATCTACCTACTATGGACTACTAGTTCCTTGCACAGATTGCTTTGAAGTTGCACATAATTGAGGCTCCTGCTGAAATCCCTGGCTAAGTAATGTGGGGAAAGAGTCAATTTTTGCTATTTGTTTTCTGTTAGCTCCATGTCATTGCAGCAGGAGTGTGGTAACAAGTCATCTGATGGTTGTCTTTCCTGAGAAGCTTGAAAATGAGATATTTTGTCTTTATTTATGTCATTTGTCCTTGACTGGCTGAGTATGTAACTGCTTGCTGCATGGTTGTTTATTCATATAGAAATAGTGGCTAAATTTGAGTTTGTTGTGGTGTGGTTTTGTTTGTTTTGTTGTTGTTTTGTGAGTTTTTTTGTGTGTGGGTTTTTTTTTCCCCCTTCTTTCCTTCTTTTGTATTTTTTTTCCCCTGAAGACAATAGAGACAACACTGAAACATTCACTTTGGAGGATGAAAGCTCCCCCTCACGCCTCCCCCTGCCAAATATCTTCATGGGCTTTGCAAAAAAGAAAAATAAGCTTAATTTGGTGCAGTTCTCCCCTCAAGCAGTACTTTATCTCTCTCCAGAGGGGTTTAGAGCAATGCCGCATGTCTGTGCATGCACCGTTTTTTTTCCAGCTGACGTCCAAATGTGATGGAAACTCCAGATAAGAAAAGCAATGGCAGATGTCAGAAGATGATGCTTGAAAAATGAGTGATTTGAACTCTAGTTAAGGGACCTTAGAGTATGTAAAGAAAAGCAGGAGTATGGAGACAGAAGTGGCTGAAATACAGTAAATCAGAGGCTGATAAAGAAAGTAGCAGTGATAAAGAGCAGGTTTCTGTGGATACGAGATCAACTTCCATCACCCCACGGGACAACTTCAATTGAAGATGATGCCTTTCTGAGGACCAGAGCTCCTGACCGCACTGCACAGATGTACTGAAAGGCCAAGCTTTCGTTCATTCTCCCACTTAGAGAAGAATTTTGCGAGCAATTTTGTACAATTTGTAGGCAGTGCTTGCCAACGTGGCCGTAGGGTGGTGTTACACCATTTGCATCTTGTCCTAACAGCTCTGGTGACATCTGTACACGCACCAGCAGCTGTCAGCTCACACTGCTCAGGAGTACGGTGGCTGCTTTGTCCCATACAGACGAGCTCAACTGTTGCCTGAAAGCCTTGATTCAAAGGGTGAAGGGAGGAACTGGTGAGGAAGATGATGGCAGAGAAATCTCACCCAGGCTGTGCAGTGGGTGCTCTGCTGTGGTAGTGTCCAGCAGCGTGGGGCTTCCAGTGCCTTTGTGGGATTCGCTCAGTGGGGTCAGCATGTATATCTGTTTCACCCTCTCTCCGTGTGCCCCCCCCAGAAAAAAAAAAAAAAGAATTAGGTGCCTTTTGGCCATTATTTTGGAGTGGAGATCAGTTCTGGGGCATGTGCACATGTGTATAGATCTGGGTTTTACAGAATCACAGAATGTCAGGGATTGGAAGGGACCTCAAAAGATCATCTAGTGCAATCCCCCTACTGGAGCAGGAACACCTAGATGAGGTTACACAGGAAGGTGTCCAGGCGGGTTTTGAATGTCTCCAGAGAAGGAGACTCCACAACCCCCCTGGGCAGCCTGTTCCAGTGCTCTGTCACCCTCACTGTGAAGAAGTTTCTTCTCAAATTTAAGTGGAACCTCCTGTGTTCCAGTTTATACCCATTGCCCCTCGTCCAATCATTGGTTGTCACCGAGAAGAGCCTGACTCCATCCTCATGACACTCACCCTTTTATATATTTATAAACATTAATAAGGTCCCCCCTCAGTCTCCTCCAGGCTGAAGAGACCCAGCTCCCTCAGCCTTTCCTCATAAGGGAGATGCTCCACTCCCTTCATCATCTTTGTTGCCCTGCGCTGGACCCTCTCCAGCAGTTCCCTGTCCTTCTTGAGCTGAGGGGCCCAGAACTGGACACAATATTCCAGGTGTGGTCTCACCAGGCCAGAGTACATTTACATTCAAAACTGGTTGTTAAACAGATCCTCGATCTTGTACCTCTCAGGGTTAATGTATCTGTGTATGTAAAACTTTGACACTTATCAAACAGATGTTAGAATAGAAATTGCTGTAGCTTATATCCCATTAAAAGGGAAATGTTGCAAGAGACCAACTGCAGAGTGCACCTGGCTGTTGGTTGTTCCTGTGGGCTTGATCGCCTAAGTTGTTCTGAGGTGGTTTGAAGCCACTGGAAAAGGTGGCACAAACGCTCTTGCTGAGCTGCTCACCAGAGGCTGCCTGCTTAATAGAGAATTGATTTTTTGTTTTTCAGCCCTCCTCTTTGTTTCCTGCATAAAGGTAGCATTAGATTGCAGTTAAATTGTTAGTAAATTACATGGACTTCACTGAAGACATGAGTCTTGTTCCTTAGACCAGTTTTATGAAATGCCTCAGTTAAAACATAAAAACCCCCACTATATAATACTGCTGCAGAAGTTGTAGCTAGTTGTGGGGGAAGGGGATCTACAATAAAAAAACTAGGATTTATTTTTTCATGTATTTATCCAGATCTCACTGGGTAGTTACAAACTTGTTGGCTGCTGGGATGGAAACACATACAAATGCACACAAAAGAAGATTGTAAGTAGGTCGGTGAATACTTACCCAAATGGAAACAAACAAAAAATTCCCAGTACCAGAGTTCTGAACGTGTTGTATCTCTGCATCAGCAATGGAAAGGAGCAGAATCTGGTCGGTTAAGTCTACGGACCTTTCATTTCTGTGTAACTGGAAGTCTATGTGTCCATCAGAGGAAGGGAGCTGCTTCCATCTGCCAGTTACAGTGAGGATGCGAAGTGCTGCTTGTTTATTCGGGTCAGAATTTTTGCAGCATGATGAAAACGGAACAGCCTAAACAGAGCAGCTACCTTGTGTCCTTTCTGCAGAAGGCTAATGAGAGTGTTTGAAGGTACATGTATATTCTTGTGAAGAAGGTTTTTCCTCCCTTTTTCCATACACAGGTGCTGCAGTATGTCACAACCTGCAATGCTGTGCAACCACTGAAGCTACTTGGGGAAAATTACAAAAATAAAGATGAAAAAGTGGCATGAAAGTATCTGGATGTGCAGGTATGGCTTCTTTGCTGAGCAGCAGGAGCATTTGTTCGTACAAAGGTGATTAAGGGAGTGGAGCATCTCCCTTATGAGGAAAGGCTGAGGGAGCTGGGTCTCTTTAGCTTGGAGAAGAGGAGACTGAGGGATGACCTCATTAATCTTTACAGATATGTAAAGGGTGAGTGTCCTGAGAATGGAACCAGGCTTTTCTTGGTGACAACCGATGGTAGGACAAGGGGTAATGGGTTCAAACTGGAACACAAGAGATTCCACTTAAATTTGAGAAGAAACTTCTCAAGTGAGGGTGACAGAGCACTGGAACAGGCTGCCCAGGGGGGTTGTGGAGTCTGCTTCTCTGTGGACATTCAAAACTCACCTGGACACATTCCATGTAACCTCATCCAGGTGTTCCTGCTTCAGTGGGGGGATTGGACATGATCTTTCGAGGTCCCTTCCAATCCCTGACATTCTGTGATTCTATGATGCTACACAGCAGCATTTTCTGTAACCACAGGATGTTGCATATTGGACAAAGACTTGTGGGCAGGGAAGGGAGAGTTGAGTTGGCAAATGCTGCACATGGACTCTGTCAGCAGGCACTTGACAGTGTGCCTTGTACTGAACAACACTGTGGGGAGAAGTGCTTTTTGGGTAGAGGGGGGTGTTTAGTGCAGACTGTTTTGTTCTTTATTATTCGCCTGGTGTTGGGTCCAGCTTTAGCAGCTGGGGTGCCAGCCATCTTCCTTTGCTGAACCAGCTTGCTGGGACAGCATGGGCGGCTCAGCCGATGCACTGTCCTGTCGATCTGCTCTGGTAAGTCTCACTCTTTTGCTCTGCTCCCTGCTGAGGGGTGGGCACACCGTGGGCATGCACTGTGTCACCGCACCTGCCAGGCTGCAGTGCTGGGCCTGGCTGGCAGCAGGAGGGCTGGTGCCATCTACTGCCTCAGTTTGTCATGTTACCAGTCACTGGGACACAGGGTGACAAAATACACAGGCACAGGAATGCTTGCTTTTTTTTTTTCTTTTAAATGATTTTTTTGGTTTTTTTTAAGAAACTGCATACATCAGAGACAAACAATAATTTAAATAGCATGCAGTTTCAGTATGTACAAAAGCTAGGACATAGAGATCCAGTTTATTTTTTTTCTAGTTATTTACATAATTTTCATACAGCCATAATCTGTTAAATTACAATACTGGAAGAGCACATGATTGACAGCCACCACACTCACTCCTATACAAAGACAAACTATATACATACACTTGGATATCAACTGGAAAATGCAACCGGTGCAGGAGTAACTGGGACACACGGGAAAGCAGGTAATGTGCCCGTCACCTCCTCTTTGTTTACAGAAGTTGTTCCAAGCTTGAGCAGACTGAACACCTGGGAAAAATTATTTGTCCCCCTTCTTCTTTCCTGATTTTCTTATTAGCCTAGTCATCTCCCATGGCTAGTTATACAAAGTGGTTTTTATTTGCAGGCACATTAGGGAGCCCCTGTTCACATGTAACTGTGGGTTTCCATCTTGCCCATCTATTTTTGTGAGCGCAATCTTTCACTAGGCATGTTGGACGTGCTCCCCCCATTGGTTTGTAGTGTTTCCACGGTACAGACGGCACTGTAGAAGTAACGAAGGGTGAGTTTGGTGACTAGTTGCAGTGATGACAAAGTCCTGCGGTTACATAGAAGCATTAGGCTGAAATATGTGTTATGGGCTCACTAAATATATTCAGTTAACTTAAAAGAGTTGAAAGTCTATTATATTCTTCCCCCCCTTCCCTCTCTTCTGATAAGGGCGCTCTAGGGCTTGTCTAGACACAAAAGGTGACCTGCCCTGTCAGTCACAAATACATCAAATACATTGCCAGGTCCCTGTAGCCTGTTGCTGGCGAGGACATGGGTGGGAGCGCGATGTCTCCTCATCATCACATTTTTTTTGAAACAATAAGACTTTTGTCTAGACATTTTGGAATTTATTTTTCCAATTCCTGACACCTCCCCAACCCCCATGTTTCCCACCTCATCTTTCCAGAGGCTGTAGAACAGACGTCACATTACTTGCACATTTGAAGGTATGAATATCCTATCAGGATTCAGCAGATTTTAACCAAAATTATTTATTCCTTAACTCGAGAATATTATCTCCATTATCAGCCCTGGAGATGGATGATTGGAATAGTCATTTTTTCGTTCCGTGTTGATTTTTTCATTCTCTAAACCTGATGTAATTTCTTTATTACTACTATGAATCTTCTCCTAATATGAATGAGGATGGCTGGTGTTAACTGCAGTGTTAACCTAGTCTTAGCAGAAATGTTACTATCTTTGCATCTTGCATGTAATCCCCACCCCAACAGAATCACAACTACTTCACTGTGGTAGAGATGGCTTTCACACATGAGAAGACAAGTGTTCAAGAAGACAGATTTTAAAAAAGACTAGCTGTTCCCCAGTCTGCTGCAACTTTCCCATGGATGCCAGAGGTGGGTGTGCAAACTGAGGATGCGCTGCAGTGTTCAGGTACTGAAAGCCTGTTGAAGAATGCCTTGCCAAAGGGTAACTTTGCAAAATACCCAGACCCACTGAAGCTAAAACCAGATGAAGTGCCTGTTCTGTGATGCTTACTACAGTGCCAAACACTTTATATGGCTTCTTTCTCCCCTCCCCCTTTTCAGTAGTAAGCTCTGCTTGCAATTTGGGAGAAATATGGCAGTTGTTCCACTGTGTCCTGTTGTCTGCTCAGCCAGGAGTTAACATAAAAAAAAAAAGCCAAACTGCATGTAGCTGCCCTGGGGACAGGATGAATCCTGAGGCAGGCAGAATGTGACAATTCGCTAAGTGGTCAGTAGGGACCTGCCTTGGGCCCATCTGGATGAAGGCAGGGTGCTGGGGAACATCTGGCCATCACCCAGGACTTGGCTGATACGTGCCAAAAACAGTGCCCAAGGGTTTATTTAGGCCACCAGACAGGCAGGTGTGGGTGCTGCAGGGGGCCATGCCCCCGAGGAACAGTGGCAGTACCCACCCATTGTCCTGGGGGCTCTAGCACCAACAATGCACTGACAACAGCAGTCTGCTACTTCCACCTCTTTCCTCTTCATTTTAATAAAATGGAAAAAAACTCACCAAATCTCATTTTTCTTCCCACCAGCTTACTGAGTCCTTTGGTTTTCATCACTGCTGCTCCTTGGATGGTCTCCTTTCCCTTTCACACTGACCCTCTAAGCTACACTGCCAGGACAGGTATGGGATCTATACTGGGAACATGAGGGCTTGTTGCTCTTCTGAACAGCTATGTTGCAGAGCTCCTTCCTAATACAATACGTGTGTATTCAAAAGGTTTAGTTTTCTTTTCTTTTTCCCTTTTTAAAGCTGTGATGCAGCCTTGTTATGCATGCACGTGTATGTGAATGAATTTGAAAACAAGTACCCCAGCTTTTCACAAAAATAACCCCAAAGCAGTGTATTCCTGGTGCTCTGTCTTTGCTGCACGGAACTGATAACATTGCACGTTACAGGCTTTGACTACTGATAAACTTATATCTAAAGCAACTGTGAGCGGGAGACGCAGGGATCACTGTGTGTGTTTCTTCAGAAATCATTACCCAGTCTGAGCAGCGCATCACAGCAGAGGCGTGCTACCCCAAAAAGCCACGCACCAGAAACCAGCTGGTAGCATCTTCAATCCTTCAACAGCCAATTCTTACTCAACAGCTAATTATCCATAGCATGTCAAGGATGGCCACAGATGAGTATGAAATGCTTTCACTTGTCTCTGATTGAGAGCAAACCTGTGAGGTGCTGAGTCCCACCACTAAGCTAAATGGACTGTGATAGCCTGACTACCAGCATCATTTATGGGGGCTGGATGCTAGAGCAGCTCCATGGGCTACGTGCAGGTCCATTTGCTTTACTTCTGTGACCAGAAGAATGAAACAGAGGCCCGAGAAGAGGCAGGAGTGTTGGCATTACGCAGCATTGGCCATTAAATGCTCACATGTGAGAGGCTTCTTGGCCTTCAATCAGTAAAGGGCAATGTTAGCATGACACTGGGGAGAGGGGGCACAGGAGAGTGGATAGATGCATGGAAGACAGCAAGAAAGGAAAAAAAAATATAAAATAATAGAAATAATAGCACTGTAGTAAAAAACTTTGGCCTCTCTGTTCAAACTGTCAAAGCAAAATAACCATTGTCCTGAAGTAATACTCTGGAGCTTCTTACAGTAATGTTGCTACAGTGCTTTGGGCCAGTGGCCCAAAACATGGCATAATCGTTTCTTGTTAGGGCTGGAAAGGAATCCCAAACAATGTTTGCCCCAGCTTGCTGGCATTACACTAGTTAAGGACTTGATTCTGGGAGGTGCTGGCCAAAGGTCAGAAAAGCACTTACATGTGTCCACCTTCAATTTAGCTTGTTAGACATGTCCATGAATGCAGTGAGGCTGTTTGTGTGCTTAGGTAGTGTTAAGCACACACTTAGGTTGGCAGGTAAACCAGGCCCAGAGTGACCAGCTCTCTGAGCTCTACTAGTCTGTGTGTTAAACGACTATAATAAAAATAAATTAAAACCAAACCAGAACACCTCTGAATTGCTGTCTTTATGCCTCAGGTGTGGGTGCCAGTGACAAGTCCCACCATCCATCCATACCAGTGCACCAGGCTCCTTTTGTCAGGCCAGGTAAGGTGATCCATCATGTTTTTCTCAGTCCACCTTTAGGATCAGTTCTTGAAACATGTGATACAGAGAGGACATATACTGCTCATCAAACCCCCGGTTCCTCCTGTTGTGTGTTCCTCTGCACACATTCCCTGGATGGGAAGCCTGGCCTTTCCTGCTGCAGGGCGTGCGTCGGCTCTCACACAATCATGAGGCTTGGGTGTGAAAACAAACTAGAAGCTGAGTGAATGCCATGCAGTGACCATGAAGAGATGGGTTTTGCTTGCTTGTCCTCAATGTCCTTGTTGCTTACGGCTGATGGGTTCACAACTCGGTTTAGAAAATTATACTTGAAAGAGATGAAAAACAGACAGTTGCTGGAACTGACCCAGCCTTCAGCGGGGAGTTCTGTTCTTTACAGGCGATGCCTTTTTCTGCGTGGGAGCTGAACAGTGCCTATTGACTGGCCATGAACTTTTCCAGGCAAAGAAATACCTTTCTAGTCATGCATGGTCACAGATGAGCTGGGCCACAGAGTTTTGCTCCTTCTCTGTCCTCATAAGGTGTTCGCAGCCTGAAAGGAGTGTTTGGTATAAGTGCTTTAGTGCCATAGGTGCCGGTCTTTTGGGGACTTCACCCAGGCCTGTGATTCCCTGAACACCATCTCGGGGCTCTCTGGAGTTGCTGACGGAGCCTTGTCAGGATGAGGGGTGCCTGAAGGCGGAATGGATGCATCGCCAGCTGAGCTTGAACGTGTATGGCAAATCCACAAGCCAGGAAAGTCTTACAGATAGATGCCAAGTCTTGGCACAATTCCCACCAGGGGTATTTTCTGTTATAGAAGCTTGAACCAGCAGGTCTGATGATGCTGCAGTACCCATCACATGTAAATACAATTTTCCTTTTTTTTTTTTTGAATATTTATTTTTCTACTCTTTTTTTTTTTTTTTTTTAAAAAAAAAGGCAGTTCAGAAGATTTACATTGTACGTAACAGGGAAGTGAATAATACCAGCACTTATGGTTCCTTTTAGTTATGTTTTGAAGACGGCATAGTAGTCAGGTAGAATTGAACTGCTACGGTCTATGAAACCTAAAACCCAAGGGGGAAAAGAAAAAGAGAAACAGTAAGATAATATCCTCACATGCACACTGTACATTAAAAAAAACCCATGAGCACTAATTGCTACAGTGACACAATTAGGCAGCTCAATTTGTGCAGAGTTGACATAGCTGTGCTGGCACTGCAGACCCCAAACACTCACACGTCCTTGGTCCTTGTGAGACTCACAGGCCATAGGCATCAGCTGTTTGCACCAAAATCTACCAAGGACAGACTTTGGGTCCATCCTATTAGATCCCCGAGTAAGTTATTTCAGATCAGCTAGTCCTCTTTCAGATAACACCATGCCTGGTCCCACAAAAAATTGTCTGGTTTAGACAAACCTTATGCTCTTCAGCCAGAAAGATTTACATAGAGTTCAAGTATGATTACTCCTCAATGTCGGAGTCTGAAGAGACAACTCAAGCTAAAATGATCACCCTCTCTGCAAGTGAACCCAGTGTCAGGATGCCGGGGTTTGTCAGATCTGCAAAGATATTTTTTTTAAGCTGTGATTTTTTTCACTCCATAATGAGTTAATTAATGTGTCCCACTAGGAAAGCAACCCTCATATTCTTTGCTCAGCTCATGCCACTGCTTAATGACATGAATAGCTCATTACCTCGCTAATGATTTTATAATGGTGATTTATCTAAGTTTGTTTAAGGGAATGGCTCTATTTTGTTTAAGCATGTGCTTCCTTCCAGTGCGTATTTCCTGAGGCCGCTTGTCTAACCAGTAGGTCCTGCTGACTCAGACAAATCCTTACTCCAATTTTTGTTACATTAGCTCTTATCTCTAAGAATGTCTGGTCCAGACTTAGCAAGTCAAAGCCACTCAGTGGCTTTCAAATACAAACCGAGTCACCTCAGAAGCTGACTGCTCACTCCAACACTGGAAAAGAAGCAAAATACTGCCCAAAAACCTGCGAAAGCCAAGCAGCTGGAGAGACTTATGGAAAACTAAACCAGCTGCTATGTTTGTGGGATGCTAAAGGCCTCATGGAAATCTGTGGAGCTCTCAGTGGAACTCAACTCCTTGTAGCAACACCCCCTTTTAAAACAGACTCATCCTTTTTGAATTTGCGACCACTCTCCTGGAGGAATGAGCTCAACATCCCTCAAAGGCTCAGTCACAGGGGTCAACAGAGCTAGGCTAACTGCACACCCTAAAGCTTCTTCCAGACCTCGTGGCTCAAAGGCAGCCAGCTTGTCTCCAGCAGCACTCCCTTATGACAAACCCCAGTGCAAACTTCCTAGCACATGCTAGGAAGCAGAAGGGACATCGTTTCTGCAAGGGAATATATGCATAATACATGTGGTGAATTTTAATATAATTACTAATTTATACACATAAAAAATCCTCTAGTACAAAATTAATTTTCCCTTAAGCTTCTCTGTAATTTTCTTAAAGTATTAACTGCATTTTTTATGAACACCTAGCTGATGAATGTATTAATACAAGGGCAGCTCCAGTTTTGCATCAGATCTCACTCTCATTTGTCTCAATACCTAACACTTGTCTTTAACATTTAACAATGAGTGGGGGTTAATGTTGATTTGCGAAAGCCTGACTTCAGCTCATCTCAGTGTCAAAGCCAGAGCAGACTCAGCACAGGCTATATGAGGGGCTGTGTCCACACCCCCAGCATGTTGCGGCTGTAGCCTGTCAGAGAGGAGGGCTGTTAGTTTGGGGTCACGGATAATTCATTCTGTCTCTACCTTTTTAACTAATAAGGAGCACAAGTCTGATGAGGAGCGGCTGAGGGAACTGGGGCTGTTCAGCCTGGAGAAAAGGAGGCTGAGGGGAGACCTGATCGCTGTCTACAACTACCTGAAAGGAGGTTGTAGCATGGAGGGCGTTGGTCTCTTCTCCCAAGTAAGAAGTGACAGGATGAGAGGAAGTGGCCTCAAGTTGTGCCAGGGGAGGTTTAGATTGGATATTAGGAAAAATTTCTTCACGGAAAGGGTTGTCAGACATTGGAACAGGCTGCCCAGGGAAGGGGTGGAGTCACCATCCCTGGAGGTGTTTACAAGATGTTTAGACAAGGTTCTTAGGGACATGGTTTAGTGCCAGAGTTTGGTTAACAGTTGGACTTGACAATCTTAGGGTCTTTTCCAACCAAAATGATTCTAAAAGTGTAAAAAATAGTGTTTCTCGAATACTATGCCGCATCACCTATGGCAGGACTGAGAGATCTGTGCTTGGGACGTGTGTAGCCTCGAACATCCACACGCTCAGCAGGGTATGATCATACACTCATTCATACCTGGCTACGTACTGGCTCTACAAGAGGTTCCCTGTCGTCCTCCTTCACACACACACACTATTTACTTTTGATATCAGAAGAACAGACATGCAGCTAGAGCATGAGGATTTAAAAAATAAAATAAAAGGAGGTTACACTTTATTAAACAGATGGCATGTGCCTGCATACCGCCACCTAAGAAGGCAGCATCAGGTCGTCTGTGTAACTTTCTTTTACAGCCCCTAATTCTAAATGTTGTTTAGATCTCATGGTGTGTTCAGTGGGTGTTGGAGAAACATCTGCTGGTTGTTTTTTTCTTTTTTAAAAAAAAACCAGTATTCATTGATAGTCTTAAAAAATTAATCATCTCAGCTTACCTTGTTAGATGCCTACTTAATTCATGAACTTCCATTTCAGTGCTTTTAAATTCATTAAGCTCTTTTCGAATGGCTGCCTGCAAAGGACAAATAAACTCATAAATGTATAAATGAGAGAGATCAAAATAAGTTCACTTTGTTCTCAAAACAGTGTATTAGAAGTGAAGCTTTTATCAGAGAGAGAAAGAAAAACATATAAAAAGACTTTAAATGTGAAAAGGAAAAGAGATAAACACATTCTAAATCACATAAAGTGAACAGATAAATGCTGCAGTTGAATGACTCGATTTGAAAATGTATCATAGACAATACAAGATACAGAAGCCAATTTTGGCTTATTACATAGAAACTTTAATGTACAAAATCCGAATTAGCATAAGCATGAGACAAAAATGTGCACCGGAGCTTCTCAAACACTGCAGTCTGTTTCAGAGCTGGACTGCGAGTAAACTGGGCCTGGATCTCACCAGACTTGTACTTGAGATGCCTCCTGCCTTTATGTAGTCCTGAATTTCCTCAAGTGAAGTTACCTGAAGTGGCTGAGCTCACTTAGCAGGGAAAGAGGAGAGCCAGGCTCCCTGTCCTCCTGCCTGCCCTCTGCCTCCCTTCTGACCCAGCTGTGCTATTTGCTGAACTGATTCAATGCACTAATCCAGGAGAAAACCAGCCACAGGCAGGAGACCCAGATACCTAGAGCCTCCATGGTTTGTCCACGAGGGAAAAGAAAACCAGAGGTGATGGTAGCAAGAGGAATACTGAAGAATTAAAAAAAAAAACCCAACGGGTGACTTGGAGGGACACTGTTTTGTGGTGGAGAGGGTGCTTAGCAGAATGGGCTCAAGTCCCAAGCCCCAACATCAAGACTTCTGACAGCCATGAGATATTCGCAGCTCATAAGTGGGTTTCACTGGGAATGTATGGAGCAGATGTGCAAGGTGGCTGGTGTGGCCAAACACTCCCAGGGATTCAAGCTGTGTGCTGCTGCCTTTCCATGGGATGCTGAAAACACCAGCATCAGTGGCTGCATGTGGCTGCTCCAGTTGGCGATACTCATCTCTATCAGGAATTTTTCTTGATGAAGGAAATCTAAACTCGTATGAACAGCATAAGCCCAAGAGAGGGCTTTTGCAACCGCCATGGGTCCAGCCACCTTTGCCTTGACAAGTCCTTAGCGATAGATTTTGTGAGTGTGATCTACAGAAAATGCCCCTTGTGCTCCTTCTGCACCGCTTCGGGTTTTTATTTACCTTAGAAATGCCTGTCAGGCTCTGCCTCCATCTATCAGGACAGAGCGATAGCAATGCAGCAGCTCAAGGGCCTACCTTCAGCACACCAATTTGCTGCTTAAGTGACTGTGAAAGAGGCCACGTGGGCTGCTGGCTCTCACAAGGTCTGAAATCTGTTCCCCCCTGCATCCTTCTTCTGTTGGAGGGATTTAGAAGTGCTCTTTTTATTCCCCTAGCAGTCAGAAATGGTAAAGATGAAGTTGGACTGAAGGCAGTTCCCTACATCCAGCACACAGAGCAAGATCTACTGACAAAGAGAGAAGTCCATTACTAAAATCTATTTTTGCAATAAATCTAGCCTGTGCTGACCAATGAAGATGGTTATTGAATCAAAGCTCTAGAAGAAAATAATCTTTTACAGGATGTCGCAGCTTTGTCAGGCATTTTAGAGTTGCTTCCAATTTGTCTGGCTATTTTTTCCAACAGCGGACATGGTAGTGGGAAAAAAACAGGTGATCTGAATGGTAGAAATCAGAATACTGCCTACATGACCCAAACCCCCCAAACCAAGATATCTGCTTCCTTATGCCATAAGAGACATTAATATTAGAATGACAAATGTTTCTTCTTCTCCTGATTTGCTGAGAAAAAGGGTCATTTGGAGAACTGAAGCCCTTTGCTCTGTGTATGGACTTAGCACATGCATTATAAAAAAGAAAAAGTAACCTCAAAGTACTTTGCCTTAATAATGAATTCTTTACCAAGCTACCCTTGATAGTGGTATTTAATACTCCTTCTTTTCATAGGGTGAGGAAGGACCTCTCTGGATACCAAATCTCTTTTCCCAGCTAACATCTCTCCATGCCTCTCATCCCAGACAGGGATCTCTCAAAGGCTGCAGAATCAGTTGGAGATTTATTCCTTCCCTCATCTAACAACTGGGAGAATATAACCAAGTCAGTTGAATAAGGTCTTGTCCAACGTGGTGAGGTAAAATGGGAAAAGCTAATTTAACCCAGTATATTATGGTCTGTGGACAATCTAGAGGAAGTTTTTGGTTTTGATTTTATTTTTTTTTTTTCAAATCAGTTTATGCTACATTAACTTATCCAAAGCTAAACTAAAACAGCCATCTGTCAAGAAGAAAACCAGTGGTCACAAAACTATACAACTCCTTTGATAAAATTACACAAGCAGAACAGGCTGCCCCTTCCTCTGTGAAAAAAACCAAGAGTACCATCAATGAGTGGCATGGCCAGGAATCCTGCTCCCGTCTCTAAATATTGGACATCACGGTCTCCATTGCTGCATGAGTTCCACAAAGCAAACAGACTAAAGTCACCGATCAGTCTCATAGTCTGCTTTTCTGACAGTGGCCATAAAATGTTTAAGTCTTCTTCCTGAGGCACCATTAAGACCCTCAGGATATTACTGTTATAATTTGCCAGCAATTTAACTTCTCTGCCGCCAGTGCTGCCACAAGAGATGTCACTTAGGTAAGGTCCCACTGGTGCTGAGGACAGCCTACTCAATACCAAACACACAGCCTTCCTTCATCTGCAGGGCTCATGTGATCTCAGTTTAGTGCTTGAAATACTCAGTGGAATGGGGCAGAAATCCTGAGTAAACACCCCTGTCGTAATACACTAAAGAGAAGTTTCCTGGCTTCAGTGGGAGGTGCTTTTGCCAATTATTTGACCTGCTGCCATTTGTGCAGCCAGGCCTACTCTGTCCTGGCACAGCAGTTCTGGCAAGTGCTGCTGTCACACCGCTCTGCTTGGTCTTGCAGGAGCTCTCAGCTGGCAGCATTATGTGGCAAGACCGAAACCAACAAACCAGCAACGGGGTTTGGGACCTCTCCTCAAAGGGCTTCATATTATCCCCTAAGTGGCACAGTGCCATTAGGCTTGCTCCTGGTGTCCCACACATATAGGAGCCTTCTTGCCAAAGATTTATGACTCAAATAACAAGCCTTGTGAATGGGAAGAAATCACAGGTGTGTTGGGAAGGGAGCTCAGGTGGACGTTTATTCCTTGACACCCTGAAAGATGCTGTTTGCCATGACACGCTCTAGCTATTCCGATCATGGCTCTGCTGAAGTTGCTCCACTTACTTTGTCAGCGGCTGTGAGTCGTGTCCAGGGTTTGTCCGCCCTCCTGTCGTAATCCTGTGCGTCTGCCACTTCCACGTAGTCACTGAAGCGGATGAGGATCTTCCTCTCACGTAGCTCTTCTACCGTGGGCCTTTGACTCAGCTGCAGGTTTGAGGAAGGAGTGGAAAAAGACATCAGGACTTCTTTACTTTTTCCTTGCAGAGTGCCGCTTGGGGATTTATTTTCTACAACCATAGTCATGATAACAAGAGGGTTCAGACATTCCCGGTACCGATTTTTAATCAACCTTTCAGAAAATTGCTACTTGGGAGATAACCTCTTGTTATAGCACCTTGAATATCATCTCCTACCTTGCTGCCTGAGCAGCCCACTGTTGTTTGGGAAGCAGCTGCGGCTGGAGACCCCAGCAGAAATGACATGTAATACAAGGAAGTCTCGTTGTGCACGGAAGTCTCAGGAAGAGACAAAGACCACAACACAACTTTAAAACGATGTGCAGAGGTTGTATGCTCCCCAGCCTTGAGCTGCTGTGTGTGCTGCTGTGCTGCCTGGGAAGAGTCAGGCAAAGGCACCGAGCACCTCCTGCCCTCAATTATGTGCAAAAGGTGACAAGCGACTTTTCTTACCATTCTGATACTCTGCAGATTTGTCCTTACCTCCAGAAAATACAGACAGGATGATGACTGCTCCGGCAGGGGGATGGGACTAGATGATCTTTTGAGGTCTCTTCCAATCCCTAACATTCTGTGATTCTGTGTGATTCTGTGATTCTGTGACTAGTGCTCATTGAACTTTTCACTGTGCACTGCAGCTCAACTTTGTGTCACAGTGTATTTGACTTTTAAGTTTACATTACATACCACAACACCAGAAAAACAATTGCAAGGGTGGATAGTATCACATCAAGAAAGCATCTTCACTGTTCCAAAGCATTTCTTTCAAATTCCAGAGCAGAACAGGCAGCCACAGACAAAACTCTCCTCTCAAATTAGAAACGGTAGTGTGCGGGTAGTCCACGTATCGTACAGCCTGTTGCATGGCCAGGGGCAGGAGCTGGCTTTCAGCGATCAGTTCTCCCTAGATGCACAGCATGCTGCTTGGTGTCAAAAGCAATTACACAAGTGTGTCTGAAGACGGCGCTACATATGTGTGTGCATGTGGCTGTACATTAGCTGCAAAAGTTTCACCATTAGAGTGAAACATTTGTAATCGTGATATATGAGGAAAAATAGTATCAGTATATCACGCTATTCCTACTCATTAGAAATAGGTGTGTTTTACAATACTTCACCCTTGTGAATAGTGAAAGGTCTGAATATTTCAGAAAATGCTCGAGACTCTATACTGGAAAGCCATTTAGGCTCCTGGATCCTGACATGCAATTCCACCTTCCTCCCAAAATAAGTATCTCATTTCCCTGTATTTCATTTTCCAGGGAGAATTAAGATTCAAAAGAGCCAGGATCTTAAGTGGAGGGTGAAAAATTTGTGAGATCACAAAAAGATCCTTGAAATCCCACCTTTCTCCAGCATTTAGGTGCTGATGCAAGATAGCTTCACCACCCTATCCTGCCTCTGACTTTAAATCCCTGTATGCTTATTCTTGGCATAGATAGTTGCTTCTCTCTTCTCTTTTTAGAAAAGATAGTTGTGATGAGAATTGACAGTGGGGCTGCTCTCCTTACACAGATAGCCCTGAACATGTACTCATGAACTGGGTTCAAACACCTCATGTAGAGAGTGTGCAGAGCTGCACTAAGGCCCGACCTGTGAGACAGGACAAGGGGTGATGATTTTAAACTAAAGGAGGGGAGATTCAGGCTGGGCATGAGGAAGAAATGTTTTACAATAAGGGTAGTAAACACTGGCCCAGTTTGCCCAGAGAGGTGGCAGATGCCCCATCCCTGGAGACATTCCAGGTCAGGCTGGACGGGACTCTGAGCAACCTGATCCGGCTGAAGATGTCCCTGCTCATTGCAGGGGGCTGGACTAGATGGCCTTTGAAGGTCCCTTCCAACCCAAACTATTCTGTGATTCTATGCTCAGGGACAGGAATCGGGAAAGATCTCCTGGCTGGTTTGAAAATGAACAAATTAGAAACTTATGAATACCACAAAGTTCTTAACACTAGACAGTTTTCTTACATCCACCTTCTTCTACAGGAGACATGAAGCTTCCTGGGGTGAGCTGCTCCGTGTGTTTGTCACACAACATTCCTCCTATTTCTTCCAAAAGCTTCCCAAGAAAAGCCCCATTTTACATATTGACATTCAGGCCAGCCAAAGAGCACGTATGCAGTGGGGTTAGCAAGCTGTTCTGAACTCAGATTACAGGTTTTGGGGACCTTTTTTAAAAAAACACGACACATACACCGTAGGCATAACCTTTTTTTTTCTTAGACAACAGGACAAACCTATCTGTGAGCTACAGTACCATGTCAGAAAGTAGACTGAAACACCTATAGATTTAAAAATGTTATTTTTCACTTTAGCAGAATGGGATTTCCTCTTCAGCTTGCAGCCCTGCTACCTACGCCTAAGTCACCTACAAGACAAATACACACTGCAGTTCATAGATGGGCTTTTAAGAAAAACAAGCAAACCAAACTGCTATACCATGCTTAGAGTATAATCACAGTTACGCTACGAGTGAGACTTCTCTCTATCCTACGACTCATCTTGAATGTGATTTCAAATGGGTAGTTTTTCCTTAGCGACCCAGTGTTAGGAGCTGCAGATTTGTATGCGCTAATGCATTATTACTCGGATAGCACAGCAGAATTCTGCTTCCAGTTATTTAAAATCTAAGCCCTGGCTATGGGAATAATCTTTATGCTGAAATATTATGACAACACCCCAAAATTTCAAAGATAAGGGTGAGACTCCATCTTTACTTGCATCAGCTGCTTCTTTTCTCTACAACAGCACAAATTAAGGATGAATCACCGATATTATCTGTACAATTCTCAGCTTTTCTCATTTTTGGACATAGCCTAGATGTTGTTTCAGATTAGGATGGAAGTTTTTAAAAAATAAAATGTCTTATTACATGGAGTATGATGACATCAACAAAATATCAAATCCTGTGGATTAAGCTCTGTGTTCCTAAATGGCTACGAGGGAAGCAGTAGCTCCTATAAGCTTTCCAAGCTGGCAGAGGGCTTTCACAAAATGACTGGCTCTATTTCACAGCTTCTGTCAGCTCTTGACACTAGTCGGCTTTCGGGTTTGTGCTAATCTAAGTGATTAGCAAGTTTGTACAAAGGAGAAGGCAGGTGGCTGCTGATGCACTGAAACGTGCTGTGCCCGGCTGATGCCTCAGAGTCGAGAGCACAAGAGCACCAAGAGCCACGGAGGCAGGGGTACTTTTGCCAGCAATGTGAATTCACTGCTGGTATTTCCCTCAGTGCTGCACTGGGTCTCAAACAGCTAATTTGGCTTTCTTGGTGAGCTGGGTACAGGTTAAAAGCAAAGAAATGACAGTAAATGTTAAGGTCTGCATGACAAAATAAGACAAATCTGAGGTAAGTTCTCATGTTCGCAAATGGAGAAAAACCAAACTAGGTACATCAGCCGCACATTTCACAGCACTGAAACTCACTGTAACCCTTTGGGGGGTGTGATGAATGCTGCACTGAGTTATATGTGAAAAAAATGCCAAAGGTGTGAGCACATTATGAAACTTTGGCATTACTGTGCATTTTCATTCTTAGGTGACACCTCAATGTAAGACAGACTAAATGCTGCTGCTTCTTTTCCTCTGAAGTCAATACAACTATTACTGTGTGTTATTTTTAGATGCCCTGCCTTTGCTTCAGAAACCTACAAGCAGGGTAATTCCAGGTTCTTCTAGAGCCCATGGGAGTGGTGGGCAGTGTCTCCATCCCCACACAGCAGCTGGGGCAAGCAAAGCACAGAGACAGAGCAACCAGCTCAAGGTGACCCAGAAAAAAGGTGCACTGACTCTCGTGCCAGTGCTCTGGCTGTGAAAGAGTCCTGAAATGCACAGCTTATACCACATAGTTCATGTATAGCCATAAATCTACATATATTTACATATATACATACACTTACACAAAATGTATTCAGTACATTAAACCAAAGGGCCCAGTGAGGGACAATCACACTGAGTGGTTTTCTAAAAGCGATTAATTAAAACTGAATGCTTAACAAACTGCCCTGCCTCTTTCTTATGCCATTGCAGAGATTCCTTTGGAGCTGCTAAGCATGAGGGTCTCTCAGTACGTCTGGGCTGTCCAGAGCACCCTTAACTCTTAAATAGTTGGGAAAATAGCTTTGCTAACGGACTCTTAAGTCGCTCTACTGTAGGTGTCAGTGCAATGCCTGTTCACAATAAGGGCACAGCTCACCTGAGATCTCACCTTGCAGTTTATTTTTATGACGTGTGAGCTGCAGTCTCTTGGGTTGAAATTGCTTAATGCTACACAATCCTTCTTGGGCAACACCCGAGACTGAGCTCTGCTGCTTCTAATGGGCAGAAAAAATAGGGCACATTTGAAACTTGCAGTAAAAGGACATGGTCAAGGATACGATGCAATCACCTGCACAAGGCTGTGGTGTTCCACAAGGGGAGAAAGGGATCTTTAATCACCGAGCTAGACCCTTTTTTACTTACTTGTGTTAATGGCAGAGGGATGTGCATGTGTGTGTCTGGACTTTTTCTGGGCATATACATTTCTATTTCTCTATTTATGAAGATTTGTGAGCTGAGGGAGAAGGAGAACTTTACAGATAGTGACCTCATTATTTGAGTGTGAACCAGAGCAAAATCCCTTTCAAAGTGAATGGATTTGTATTAATGCAAAAGTAGCGTAAATGAGGACAGGACCCCCCATGTCTTGTCACAGGAGGTCAAGTTTTCCTCTGTATATGCTGGATCACTGAAGATAAAAATGGACACGTTTCAAGCTTTGACACTAAGCCAATTTGCAAGAGAATGTTTAACACAAACACCTTTCTTCTTGGCATGGGAAGTGAAGCAAACCCAAGCACTGCCACCAGGTAAAGTGAAGGGCAACATACTATTGTCAGTCCAGCCTTGGGAAATGCTGAGTTTGCTCCACTTCAGTCACAATGATGCTTATTGTCTTGTCACTTCATTGTTGCCTGCTCTGTTACCTCGTTAAAATGTTATGGTTGTTATTTAGGGAAGAATCCAAGGTGAAAATGTACAGATATTAACTAGCAGTGCACACAACCCCCCTTCTCCTTTGCTCCCCACCTTTTGTGGTATGACATAGGAGAGGGATGCAATGAAAATGCCCCAAAGACCTTTCCCTCTGACTATAAATGCAGCTTATCCAAATTAGCCGCTAACCTTTTTTCTTTTCTGACCTTTTTTCTCCTGCCTTCCTCTCACCTCCCTCTGATGAGTCCCACCTCTCTCAAGAGTTCATTATTTTGAACAGTCTGTGCTGATGCAAGCCAGTGGAGGTCAATTAAAGAAAAGATTGAAAAGCAAAACATTTCCCAGTGAGGCATCAGTTTGCTCTCCAATAAAGAGAGTTTAAGTTGTACTGGGGCAGGAATTTAATGGGAGTAAAGACTTCGGATTATTGCACGGATTTTAAGAAACAGCCGCACCTCATCACTTTGGTTGTTGTTATTACTGCTATGAGATTTTTTGAATTTTCAAGCTAGATCACTGGGAAAAATTAGCTATTGACAATGGGGGATAGGAAGCAGTAAATGGGCAGCATGATGCTATTCGAAAGAAAAGAAGGTAAGAAAAGTAGAGTTTTATTCTTCCTTGCACGTGATTTGTAGCCTGTTATGTTAATCCAGGCTATGACTCTCTGTCTGTAATGGAAATCCTCACGGGGAGTTCAGGCTTGTGTTAATTGCCTTGGTGCCTGGCCAAATTCACCATGGTTCAGAGAGGATAAATTCTTAGTAGTAATTCCTGGGGGCCCAGAATTACCTTCTTGTGGAGGCAACTCTTCTCCAAGAAGGCCTCTGCACATTGTGGGCAAAGAACAGTGCTCAGAGAAAAACCCTCCTAATTCACATGCCCCTCCACTCAAACAAAGCTGCTTGGTGGGCAGGAAGAAGGAGCACGGAGTGGTTGGATGTGCAAACCCAACCATGGGCATCGCAGGTGACAGACAAATATGCTTCATCTCTTCTTCCCTGGGCAGGAGGAACGCGAGCTACAGAGGAACTGTACCAAGCAGTATCTGCCTCCTTTCTGTTCTTTGAATGGCAGCTACTCCCTATCCCCAGTTAATCTGGAGTTACATGAGTCTGAGAGGATGAAAAGTGCTTAAAGGGGCAGCTTGCTACAGGTCACCTGTTTTTTTTTTATTTTTTTATTTTTAGAAATTGCCTGTCCAGATGAGGAATTCAACTGGATATTTATTGCTAACTTTAATAAGGCATCTAGACCTAGCAAGGTAAATCTTACTTATTACAGTATGTCATGCTACAACTTATCATCATAGTACTATAACAAAATTTCAGTGCTGAAGGAATTTTAAGAACAGCTTTTTAATGGATGGTGTAGGTTGTTCCCTTGGAGTTGGAATGATGCCACCAAAAGAACCGGGGACAGTAGCAGTTTCTACAGTACAAGGTCAAAAGCCTTTTCAGCGGCTTCTGCAGAACCCCCTTCCCTTCTTAGTAACAACTCCACATGGTTACAAGGCGGCAAAGTGGAACTTTCCTTATCTTGAATTTACCCTGTGGGCATGTGTGTGCGTTAAAACTTAGTGCAGACTGAAAGGTCTGCTTGGCAAAACACCTGCTCTGCTCAATTAAACTTCTGCTTGATTTGAGGTTTAAAATCATTTGGTAATAAGACTTCAATACAAATCGACAGAAGGAGTCTGCCACTCTGCTGTAGACACAATGACACACCTGGGACATGCTTATGCAAGACACAGCTGGGGAATAACAACAATTTTTGCAGGATTCACTAGGTGGTTGGCATTTCTAGTTGTTATCTATCCACTTGCATGCTTTATTCACTTCTTTCCTCTACTGGTTTCTCAGCTTTTATGACAGTATATTTAGTAGGTGAGATAAAAATTTGTTGAACCATGCCTGTGGTTCTTTCATTAAAATTACAATATGTCACTAGAACGATTTACAACAGTTTAAAAAGACAATCAAAATAAAACAATGTTAAATCATGTTGCTACCAACCTCACAAACATGGGGGAGAAAAATATTTTCTTGGGAAGGACCTAAAAAAGGCTAAAAGGAATGTGGCCGGGAATGGGGATATGAACATCAAGGAGCTGACTGCCAGAGGCTTGGGCTGTCGCTGCTCTCACTGCTGTTCTGACTTGAACGTGCAACCAAGGCAAAGAGACTGCTGAGGTTTCAGGGAGCAGGCACTGCTGTGATGCTGTGGTAGCCAGGGTGTGTTAGTTTAGCAAGTAGCTGTAGCCTCTGTCTGCAACAGACAATTCATGTGCTTTGTACTTTTCCTACAAAACAGTGGAGGATGGAACCATACAGCGATAATGCTGGCTGGGTTAGCAAACCTCCATTTCTCAGGCAGCAGATTGGGTATGGGCGGCTTTGCTTTTTATCCACTGCAGCTGTTTATCAAATGGCATGAACCTTTGGATTGGATTCCTGCACATGTTTACCCTTCAATGTAGAGGGAAATGGAAAACCTGGTAAAATAGTATTTCCAGCTTTTGTGCAAAGCTTAAGCCCTATGAAACATCTGCAATGCAGTTAGGATCTTCCAGGCAGTGCTATAAGAGGATGTGAGAACATCCCTGCAATCGTTGTCAGGAATTTAAATGTTTTAAAAATAATACTACAGCGCTCTGGGCCCAGTTCTTAGCTCCTGCAGACAACAGCAGTATCACCCCATTCATGACAGAGAACTCTGCTGATTTACGTGAGCTGAGAACAAGGTGTGAGATTTTTAACCGTGAAAGAAAATAATCCAGCCCTCTGAACGCAACCTTTGCATGTCTATTTACAGCCCTTTCCTTGTCATTATTTTTACCATGAAAGCTTGCGGTGACATAGGTCAATAAGATTAAGCCACCTATAAACATAAAGGAAGGGGCTGGTGCTGCTTCCCAAGCCTGCAAGTTTTTATGGGGCTTTTTCTACCTCTGGAGATAGGAAATATGTCAGTGGTGAAATAAAGTGTATTTGCAATAACAGGATGGATTGTTGGCTTTGTATTTTGAGGCATCTGTAGACATTTACACCAGCTGCGAAACTTGAATATGTGTATCTGAAATGACTGTTCTTCAGTTTTAAGAGTAAATGACTTTCAAATGGGATGAAAACCAAACCAAAAATATGCTGTTGTGTTTGTCCTTCCCTGACAATACAAGATTGGTTTTTGCAGTATACAACATTTTGCATGTGCTTGTCTCTATTTAGTTTAAATGCCTCAAGTGACAATCTACCTTTCCAGAAAAAAAGTTTATGTCTCAATTGAATGCCTTTTTGGGTGCAGTTTTCAAATGCAATCAGCATTGTTTTAACTTTGCTCTCTCTTTGTAATGGCTGCAGAAGCCATTACATTGATAGGGAGCAGGGTTAGACCAATGCTAGGCTCTGTATCCTTCACGGTTCAAAGCTCCTTCTGGCGCAAAGACAAGATCTTCTTTTGTCCAGCTTCGAAATGTTACTGGCAATAGTTTCCTTACCTGTCTGTGGACTTACACCCTATAACATTGGTGATTTCTTTTAAAGGTTTCTTTTGAGACTTGTTTCACCCTCTACTTTTGAAAATGGTGCTGAGGAAAAGGAAAAAGGCAAACAACTGTGCAGTATGGAGAAAGTCACAGTAGTATCATAGTAAGATCAAAGTTGCTTCTCACCTTACGTGTTAATCTTCTCTTTATCTCTCGTTTTTCTTCCTGCTCCTCTTGCTCATTCCGGGCTGTAAAAGATTTACAAAGATCTCAGGCTGTGGACTCATCAGGCATGCACAGTATGCAACAAAATAAGCCCCTCCATCGAAGTATTAATGTTTCAGGACCTCTCTGGTGCACAGCATGTCCCTCTGGAGCTGGTGAACTTCCTTGATCCGTAGCTACTGTACTTCTTCACACACTTCATAAAACATCTACGGCTTCCTTCCTTTTCCTGTGTTGGCACCTCTTCATGTGTGTCACTTTCTAGAAGGGCCAGGCAGCGAGCCAGCTCTTCAGAAACTGTTATCTCCCTGCCCACAGGCCTGGTGGCCGCAGGGGCTTCAGCTATGATACGGTTGGATTCTGCAAGGCTGCAAGGTCAATGGTTGGAAAAAAAACATACGGAATTTTTTTTTTTTTCCACCGCTGAATAATTTCTCTGCAGCTACTCTTAGGAGAGAATGGAAGGAAAATTCAGAGTCGGGATGCCAGGCAAAATCTGCTACTTTCCATGATCTGAGCAGAGGAAGGAGAGAGTGCCCGTCCATCATGAGCTTTCACAGCATCACACTGAAGCATAAAAGCACATCCTAGTGCAATGCACTTTCAACATTAAGTCAAAAGATCACATTACTAGTTCTTACCAGGGCGAGCCTCAACCACTGTCCTTCAAGAGGACAATAACATATGTGTACAATAACTCTTCTTCAACTTAAGAGCAGGTTTTCATGCATGTCTTTGTACTGAACTTTACTAGAAGTCACTGAAAGTCCAGGTTCCTCTGCACTCAGCTCCTTAATCAGTTAGGATCCATTTCCACTGTTTGGTTGATGGCTGAATTGCTCCTTACTCCAATCACACCCATGAATAGCAGACAAGAGAAAACACAACTGATCAGCTTCTCCTAAAAGCACCCTGTGTCCCTGGTGTGATCCGTTTTTCACTCTAGGACTAACTCAGGCAGGAATAACTCACTTCAGAGGAGATTATGGACCTCAAAGGCCAGTTAGGATAGGTGGCTTGATTTAAATTGTCCAACTTTGGACTGAAGTAAACCCAGGCGGGAATCCTGCATTCCTCTCTGTGGATCCTGTGGGAGAAGCAGGCACCTCTGGCAGAGCGGCAGCAACAAACCACCAGCCGTAAATTCTTCTGCCCAGTGAGCACAGCTCAGCACTCTCACTAAGCAACTGGGACAAGCTAAAAATAATGTAAGGAGGCCCTAAGCAAGTGGAAGTCTGCACACAGTGGAGGAGAGGTGAAGTTTCAAACCAACACATTCCAAATTGGGGCTTTCACCGCACAGAAATAAGATCTAAGGTTCAGAGACCACAGACATCTCTGAGCAGGTGAGGAGGCTGGAAGCAAGGTGTCTTGTTGCTCAGGACAGTAGAGCTCACAGGTCTATCATGACTGCTCACTGACTTCAGTGTGACTGGGAAATCTTCACCAAAGTGGACAAAGAGCCAATCAACGTTATGATGTTTTACAATATGCTTTGGATCTTTAAATACCATCTTATCAAAAATACTGCGTACATTTTCTGGAGAAACTGATACTGGAGTAAAAAGAACAGAAGACAGCAGGGGGTCACAAATGGCTTTGGAAATGACAACTGGAATACCTACACAGATATGTTTTTCCTCTTTCAATGGTTCATATCCCTACTGGGCTGGATTCTCTTCTAGCAATTGCTCCTCTTCCCATTGTGTCTCAGATTTGGAGGAGCTGGTCCTGCAAATGTCTGCTCTCAGAAACAGAGCCACTAATAAATTCATGCAAGATTAAGCCAGAGAAACACAGTGCTAAACAGCCCACACAGGGTCAGGGTAGGACTGCAACCAGCTGAGGGGTTATGTATAAAACTTCGTTCATTTTCATACTTGGCATATGTCTTTGTTTTCTCCTCACTTCTCAGCCCAGCCACCCACTTTCAGAGACAGTTAGTTGGGTAAAACGTGGGAATTAGGAACACATTCCCCTCTGAAAACAGAAAGTGACTTTGTTTTAGCTATTGCTTTAAAGTTAATTAAGTCATGTCAATCTTGTGAAGCTACAAAACTGTTGCTTCATTTTATCTTATGTGCTCAGGAGATGGTCCGTTGCTCTAGACCTGTGTGTGGGGGTGGGTGCGATTTTCAGGCCTGATTTCTGTGCCAGTCTGAAATGTCCAACCAGTACAGTCTGAGACCCTCAGAGCCAACTAAGCATCATTTTTTTGTGAGGGATTTATGCAACTCTGAACACGCCAGGCTGACAACTGAACTGCTTGGATCCATCTGAGAAGTGGCACGGGGTGGTGCGAGAGGGGGATTGAGGCATCCTTCCTCATAAAGCTGGCCAGCAAGTATTAACTGCAAAAAGTGTTCTTAAGCCTTCATGCTGACACTGCAGGTCTGGACTCCTCTGACTACATGACTTTGACTTAAATAAGAGCCAGTGAACTGTGTATACTCCAGTGAAGGACCCTTCAAGCACCAGCGTGTCCCTGTTCTCTGTTTCTTTGCTGTGGCTGCTGTAATCTTAGTGCTGCTACCAGCAAGTAGTGGAACTTGTACAATGGATGCTTTGCCCTTGTAATTCAATGGAGGTGACCATCTCATTGTGGCAGCACAGAGCTAGGAAGTCATCACTTCATGTATAAAGACTGGCTGTCCAACCACATTTTGGCTCATTTCTTCCCATCAGAGTGGTCAATAATGCAGTTATAGATGTAACAGCAACATCATGGTACCAGGCACGACATTTGCATCCAGGAGGTTTCAGCTGAGCAAACCCTATTTAGTCTGCTTGGGAGCTTGCTGAGTTTTCTTTTCTTTTCGTGTGAGTGTCTGTGCTCTGAACTCGGCTTTTGCAAATTGCTTGACCTGCTTATGCAGAGAATTTACACTCTTTCCATTTTGCTGCCTATGTCTGTCTTTCTCTAGGCTCCATTATATTTATTATAATTCTTCTCAGAATTCTATGGAAAGCACAGAAAGTGATATACAAACAGACACTCTTTTATTTATTTCTTTAAGGGTCGAGCATTTTTGTACTTTAAAAAAAAATATGTAACTATTTTAATTGTTTGCTCCTTTCCCACTGTTCTTCATCAAAAATTGGGATGCCTTAGAAATACCACATTACTTTTTCCTGTACTTATGAAGTTGTTTGTCTACCAAGACACACATGTTTTGGGGCAGATCTGTGCTTAGGAACCAAGCTACAAAAATTCCATTTAGGAAATACAATACAGTTCTGGATTCAGGGTAATATTTTCAAGCACATCCATGTCATTTAAGAGCCTTTATTCAATTCACAAAGAAACTAATGTGACTCAGGGGATAAATTCTCCGAAATATATGACATCTTCAGGTTGCTACATGACTGCTGTGCTTGGCAATGTCACCTTTAGGAATCTCTGCAAGACTCTACAGGTGCTGGTTCAAACACTGCTGCCAAAGCAGCTGCCCAAGACCCCCACCTCCCCCCATCCACCCTCACCAGTGCCAGGGTGGTGTTTACTGGTCACACACCAGTGCCAGGTGGTGCATGACACGTGTTGGGTCATGCTGGTGGCAAGTCCTGGGATGACGACATGAGCCACCCAGAGAATTGGCCTCTGTCCCTGAGCCTGGCATCTGTCACGTTGCAGGTTCCCCGTCCTCCAGCTGTTCTGTTACATCCCTGTGAGACAATCACATCTGGATGTGCCACCTCTCTCCTCAGTTTCTGCCCCTGACTTCCTCCAGCTGCCAGGTACGAGAGGGAGGAGTAGATGGTGGGAGCACAGCTATCAGCAGGGGGATATCCCCAGACAAATAAATGGCTTTGCTGGCAGCCCCAGGCTCACCCACGCTGCTCTGCTGTCTGGTCTCCTCTTTGCCTTGACAGGGGTGTCTCTCTCTCTGTGTCTGCCACAAGTAATAACACGAACAGATGAAAAAGCCCTGCTGAGCCTTAACGCTGTCATTAACTTGCTAGGAATTCGATTTTAAAGTATTTAATCAACCAATTCTGCTAATTTTCAGAGAATTAATCTTCTGCTACCACATTTTTACAGTTCTGTACAATCCAGTTATTTGAACAACAGAGAAAATAAATTATGGACCTACCTAAGGAGGTACACTATTGTACTTTACGATATAATTTAGAAATATTTTATTCTGTAGTAATTAGTTTAAATTTCCCTGGATTTATGGGAAGATGGATGAACTTGTTTCTGTTGTTTTCTGTTTCCAAAGTAGCAACCATTTTTCTAATATTCAGACCGCTTCAATG
Source organism: Patagioenas fasciata (assembly GCF_037038585.1). NCBI lineage: Eukaryota > Metazoa > Chordata > Aves > Columbiformes > Columbidae > Patagioenas > Patagioenas fasciata. The sequence continues at coordinate 94,753,348 of NC_092521.1, read as the reverse complement.
TGAGTAAATAAACTGCAACTTTCGTCCTATTTGTTCATGACATTATGAAATTTGTGTTACACTCAGTCCTGCTGGTGGCGATGTATCTACTCACATACATCAGGGTCTCTAAATTGTATTTTGTCCCTTTAAAATATCATTTCACATTGTGAGGATCTACCAGAAAGTCTTTGGCTGATTTAAAGGAAGAGTTTCAGGGGAACATTTCAGGGAAATAATCCTGAGTCACACTGGTCTCTTTTTTTAATTGAATAAAGGCGCCACCTAGTCTAGGTTGCTGTGAAGACTTTTAGGAAAACTAATCAAGCCATGCCCTAATGTCTTTACTAACTTATAACAGGATGCCCATATGTGTAAAAGCTGCATAAAGGCTCTCCAGAATGACTGACTCTCTATTTGGAACAGGACTTGCAAAAGAGATTCAGCATCTGGGTTTTTTTCCCACAAAGACTGTTCATTCTTGTGAATTTACTGACTCTGATTTTAAAGAATTGTTTCTGTAGCTCTGGATGTTGCTACAGACTTGCATGCTTGTTTGTATTTATGATGCACTTTATTACTATTAATGATGCAAGTACAGAACAGTTTATGTTTTATAGAAGAACCACCCAATGTATACCTAAACTAGCCCAAAATAGCCGGATTCAGGTTAAATGTCAGCAGTATCAGGACTTACGTTTCAGGATGTTCCTCTGCTCCAATTCTTCAGCAGTTGGCCTCTGGCTCAGTCGTCTGCGAAAAAAGTCCAAGATCAGTTTTTGAACCATATCACATCCTCCTCAGTTCTCTGTCTTGACAAGTTATTTTGGGGTGCAAAAGGCAGAGCAGAAAGCACCGACACTGCTCCATTATGTACTTGGTACACCCGGACCATGCGTGACACGAACCATGCTTCGCTTTCACAGTTTCCTCTGTTTTCAACTCACGAAAGACAAAATACGTTATGTCATCTTAGGCATGACTCTCCCACCCCTACCCCAGGCAGAGCTGCTGAAAGCTAAGCTATACAGATGTCTTCACTTAATTTCCTTCCTCCCATTCCTGCTTCCTGACTCGCACAAGTTTTTTTAGCTAAGACCCAGCTAACCCTCCTGCTGCCCTCTCGTCAGCCTCCTGCCTGCGCCCCGTTTGTTCAAACAGTGTTTGAACGCACAGACAGTCCGCAGAAAAAACAAGGGATGGTTTGGCAGCGCTGAGGGCAGAACAATAGCAGTCTTCCTCCTCTGCATGCTTACTTACCTCCTCCTCTCATGGCTTTTATTAAATCTTATACTGAAGCATCAGTGTGACTTGCTAGTCAACCTGTAAGTAATAGGGTCACAACAAAGGCAATCTAAATAAAACGGGAACCCTGACTGTGGAAATGGTCTGACTATTCAGAATACAAAGCAAGGGAGAGAAGCACAAAAGGGTCTTTGGAAAACAAAGTAAACCATGGAGATGACATCAGAAGTCAACACTGTTGGGCCTCCTCATACTCTGCTCCGAGTCAATGGGAGTTTTGTCAATGATACCAGTGACAGGACAGAGCCGCCTCTTGCGTTAGATGTGGTCATTCAAGGACATTCCCAACTTGGGGGGCCCAGTCTCTGCCAGCTGGCTTATCAGCTCCCCTGCAAGGTACTGCATACTGATAGGAAATGTGATAAGAACGCCAGCTGTATGGCTTCATCTTCTGCAAGGAATGCTTCCTCTGATCCAGGGCACAGAAGCTCACTGAGACAGGGCTGCCTCTGCAAGGTTGAATGAGGGATGTCTGACAACGGCTCCTTGCAACACAGGGGCTGAGCCACGGCTCAGAGATGCACACACATCCCCAGCCTCCTCCAGAGCCAGGAGCTCACCTGTGTGTCTGTTTGGTACCTCTGCCCCTCACGTCGTGCATCGTCACAGGGCCAAGGCACACGGTGTGGGTTGGAGCCCATCCCCTACACTAGCTACAGGCATCTGACTTCATGTAACCTGAAGATTTCCACCAGCAGTGATACTCAGCCACATATCCTTTGAGGCCACTTTACACCACAAAAGCAAACCAGCAGAAAATGGCCCTGTTCCAGTGGAGAATTGGGAGTCATTAGCTTTGTCTCTTTCCCATGGCAGATTGAACAGTTATTTCACTGGAAAAGCGTTGAAAGGGACAGAAACTCATCCTTAATTCAGAAGTAAAGAACGTCTGCAAAGTACTTTGAAGACAGAAAGTGCTATTCAAGTACTTGCTGCTACTACCTTTAAGATACAGTAGCTGTTGCCAATGGGAGACTTCACCTTAGGACTATGAAGCAATTAAAACTACTTGGTTTCTAGCAGCACATGAGAATCAAAGAGGAAAAGTTGCCACTCTCAGCCCCACCATGTGTGTCTGCGGGAACGGAGTTATACAATGTGATGCTTTTCAAGAGGATGCATCAGAGAGATGTTAAGGGCAGACTCCTCTATAGAAACAAACATCACACAACAAGTAAAAGGAGAAATAAGTCTGAAGAGAATGCTCCCGAAAAGGTCCTCCTGTTTTCAAGAAAACAGGGATTAAAGGACTCTGGTAACAGTTCTGGCAAGAACAGTTCACACTGGAGTATTTCTATAGTAACAAAAGGCAGAAGTTTTATCTGTCTACATAAGTGTTTTACAAAAATGACCAACTCTTCCATGTGTTTACTGGGGTACCTGTAACGAATTCAATGCATCTAAACAAAGCTTTCACTTCACCATGTCATTGCTTCCAGACAAGAAGACAGAGATTTTCTCCAAGTATGCCCTGGGTATTATATGCACCATCTGCCCCTGTGTGCTCAGGGACCTATAGACTGTGAGATTCTTCCCCATGCTGCCTGGTAGGGCCCCTCATGAAAGCCAGCTGGGAATACCTGTGTCCTGTGTCCCTCTTCAAGAGTAAAGTTTTTTTTATGGATCCCATGATCTGCCCTTTTCAGGCTGCAGAGTGCTCCTGCCTAAATGCCCACCGTTTTCAAGTGATGCAGAAAAGGCCACGGTACTTTTGATAGATACAGTCTGGAGATCCGAAGCTATTTATGGGTTGTCAATCACTTCCGGACTCTTACAAAGCCAAGAGATTTTAACAGCAAGACTTAGGTGGTATGAAAGGATAAGGTACCCTTATGGTGTAACAAAATCAGGAGTAGTCCTTCCACTGCAAGTGGTGAAGCACAGCTGGAGGATAAAGAAGGTAATGAATAAAAGCTGTGGAGGTGCCTGGCCTCCAGTGCCAGTGTCTGCTTTAATCTCCATGAACTGCCGCTACATCCCCATTTCCATAATTGTTCTGAATTGACTGAGCCTGCTCCTGCTCAGCTCCTCAATCAAACCAGCCCCTTCCTCAGCCCTTTGCATCCAAGCTCTCACAATTATTTATTTTCTTGGTCTCTTTCTCTTTTTAATTTCTTGCTGCCATAGTGACTTCTGCCCCCAAACTATCTTTGGGCTTTATAAACAGCTCTTCAAGTTCCTCAGAACAGCTTCATTTTAATTTTTTTTCCTTGTCTCTTAACTTCTAGGTTTGCCAGATGTTGAACAGCTGTTAACGTTACCATCTTTCTAAATCTTGATACTAGTTAGTGATCCTGTAAATCAAGAATGTAAGGAGCTATTGCTTTGTCATCATGGCTGCAAAAATACAGGTTTTTTTCACACCAAATTTCAGTATACAATCTCCAGTGTGCTGTTGTGATCTTGGCAAACACCAGGTGTGACACCTCCCCTCCTCTACCTTCCCGCCTGTGCTGCCCAGAATAAAAAATATTAATGATGGCCACCTATCTTGCAGAGGTTGATTTCAGTGCTTTGATTACTGGACTACTGCTGTGCCGTATTTCATTTAGCATCACAGGGGCTGCAGAGAGGCTGTCAAGAGGCCAGAGGTCAGCAAACAAGTGTCTCATTAGCAGCACAATTGAAATAAACAGGAGAAAACAGAGGTGAGAAAGGAGCCTGGTGCAACAGCAAAGAACAAGATCTGGTTGTGAAAACTGTAATAACTGAGTGGGATGTGTGGTGCTGCTGTTGATCAGAAAGGTAACTCTGGCTGTTTCATGGAGCTGCATGAGTATCGGTGTCTAACCTAGGAAAAGGCAAGCAGGCTTTAAAAATGAACAATGTTTAACAGCACTTTCTGTATCTAAAATCTCTTGTGTGAATATGCTTGACCCTCACTGTGCCACCCATGCAGTTTTGCAATACTCTTCAGGCATTCAAGAGGATAGGAAAGTTTGTTTTTTTGTAATTTGTGTTTTGCAATGTATTGCCTGTTTTACACTTCATATGTTTTTGCAATACTGTTAATAGCAGTTTTGTAAATACACTGATAAACGTTTTACTACAAAGAAAACCTTCCTAAGATTTATGGTGTCATATAGAAAGCCTTGCTAGGATTTCACTGAAAAAATAATACCCAAATGAGATTGTCAGTGACAAATAAAGCAGTTTGCTCACATTTACAAAGATAAACTTGACAGCAAACCAATTTTCTGAATTAATTTCCTGCATAATCAAAATGCACCACACTTGTTGTGCTAGTGCTATGCAACAAGAACTGAGCAGGTCTTCATAAGGATATTGTGTGGTGGTTTTTGGCTTGGTTTGGGTTTCTTTTTTGAATTTGCTCTGGGCTGGGCTGGACATGGCACATCATAGTGCGTGAGTAGGAGTTTGGGGGTAGGAGGGACAACTGCACAAAATCAATTGCTGTAGACTCAAGGTATTGGCTAGTGGGGGTGTAATCTCTTCAGGAAGTCTGAAAAAAGACAGGCAGCATTTTGACTGATGGATGCTACTGTTTGGAATCTGCCCAGCAAACTGAGATCTCAGAATGGTAAGTTTCTGGTCAACGTGGCAGTGTCCCGAAGGAAAAAAACTGGCTGTACATCTCTCCAGGCAATAATAAACACTTAAATTAAGACCTCACACAGTGATGCTTACCCTGCTCTGCAGTGTGGCCATACCCAGAGGGCTCTCAGGACAGTGGCCAAATAGCCATGGGCTGTGGGTCAGATTCTTGCAGCCCTTGTGTGTGGTAGCACCTCTGAAACAAGGTGCTCCTTGCTGCCTCAGCATCCCCTAATAGGATTCATGGGTTTTATCTCCTTCATCTCTTGGTTTGCTGTAGATAAGTTCTGAGAAAGAGATGGTTAATGCTATCCACCTCATAGGGTGAACAGGATGGTGGTGGGTTGTGTGTTTTCTGGGTATCAGGAATTCACCTTTGTCTCTGCCCAGAGGCCAAGAAAATTTCAGAGCTCAGTATGGGGTCATCTGTAAGTATAATGACTGGATATAGTACAAGGCTTGCTGAGTGTTTACAGATACAAGAGGCAGAACCTAGCAGCCCTCCAGTGCTTGAATGGTGGCATTTGGTGTGCACGACCCAAAAGGAGGACTAAATGGGCAAACAGGTCATAGGTGGTCTCCACAGGGCATGCAGCAGTATGGTGAGGTGTCCAGAACATCACCAACACATCAGGGAACCCAGCCATGCTCACACAGCTGTTCCTGATCACATAGGTCACCCTGATGTAAAATAACTTCTAAGCACAGCGAGGCATAACCTCTTGATCAACTGGAATTTATTCTGTAGATGCAAATCTTTCTACTCAGTTGCAATTGGATTCATACCACCCTAGAGACTGCTCTAAGAGAGGAGTAAATCTGAGCTGGGTATGTGAGAAGCCAGCTGCTACAAAGAACTACTTGTCACATTGCTCTTTAGTTGGCATAAATGAGCACGAGCGAAGCCAGTAGAACCGCACTGATTTATATCAGCTATATAATTTGACATAAGGAAAATTCAATGGGAGTAGAGTCTTAGTGTTGCTTAATTTAGCTTGCCTTTCCCAATCATAATGCTGATAGCAAAGCAATATTAATGAAGTACAGGCTAGCTGGGGCTCTTCGCACTCCCATGCCAAGTACAGACAATTGGAAGGGAAAAACAGAGAAGAAAATCTTGTATTTGCTTCTGCCAGTTAAATGTTAGCAGAGGGCAGGAATGAACTACCTCCTTTCCTTATGTCACTGCACAAGGAGCAAATAATATTTATAAGCCTGGAGGTTCACTTTTTCTCAAGTATCAGCCCAGATATTGCTATCCAGACTGCAGGGTCTAGAGAGAACTATCTTTCTCCTAACAAGATTTATAAAATGGGATTAAATACAGTATTATCAATGAGTGAATAAACTGAAGGCGTATTAAATAGAAAATCCCTACCCAAAGCAGCAAATTTAAGAGTTTTACACCATTAAAATTCCTGTACTAGACTCCATTAAGATGTCGGCTAATTTGTAGGGTACATTATCTCTTCCTTTAAGCTCTCTTTCCTGTGTGACACGTCTCCTGGTATCAGTCATGATAACACGCCTTATAACTCATTTTCCTGAGAAATTAAGGCAATAAAAACATAAGGAGTGTTTGCCACGACTCAGTTACCATGTAATGACTGCTCTCCACTTCCCTGCTGATTTTAAACACTCAGCCCCTGGGAGGGGGTGGTACTTCTGCTGCTATAAAGAAGCCTGTGGCAATGACTAGAGCAGACCAAGGAGGGCAGAGACCCTGTTCATCCCTCGGAAAATGGGTGAAGCATCACTGAGACAAAGTTTAGATGAGAATTATTTAGATTATTTTGGTAGGAAGTGCTTGCTTTTGGTGCAAATTTAAAACTCATAAGTATCAGCTGAAAATCTAAGTACTTTCTGATGGTGCCTTACTGGCAAAGGTACTCCTGCTGCCTCAGCATCCCAGTTTGTTCCCTGGACTGGACCGTCTGGTCCAGGATAGTTACAACAGTTCCATGTCCTGGAGGAGAGGCAAACATAGAATCACAGAATTTCTGGGGTTTGAAGGAACCTCTGAAGATCATTTAGTCCAACCCACGTGCTAAAGCAGGTTCATCCAGAGCAGATCACACAGGAATGTGTCCAGGCGGGTTTTGAATGTCTCCAGAGGAGACGACTCCACAACCTCTCTGGGCAGCCTGTTCCAGTGCTCTGGCACCCTCAAAGTAAAGAAGTTTCTCCTCATATTCAGATGGAACCTCCTGTGCTTCAGCCTGTGCCTGCTGCCCCTCATCCTATCGTTGGGCACCACTGAAAGGAGTCTGGTCCCATCCTCTTGACACCCACCCTTGAGATATTGATAAACATTGATGAGATCCCCTCTCAGCCTTCTCTTATCCATGCTGAACAGACCCAGCTCTCTCAGTCTCTCCTCAATAGAAAGGTGCTCTAGGCCCCTCATCATCTTCATAGCTCGCTGCTGGACTCCCTACAGTGATCCCTTGTCCTTCTTAAACTGGGGAGCTTTAGCTCAACAGCTGTTCCTAGTGAACCTCAAAAATACAGAGCGGTCTGGCATGCGAACCAAACAAATTACAGTTCCCGTAACACATCTGCAGTCATGTATCCAGCTGGGCTTTGCAGGAAAATCAGATTTTCAACTAAAATTATTCAGATTTTAATTTAGGCCCTAAGCGGTCTTTTACTACCATTCAAAATTATGCTTATCCCAGACTTGGTTTTGTGTTGAGAAACAGCTTCAATATAAACTTTAAAGCTCCGCCTGGTCTAAATTGCGGAGAGGATTTTTAGGAAAACTAATCAGCAAATTTTCTGCTTGCTCAAGCATCTGTGGATAGTGAAATATATAACCAAGATGGCCCTTTGTTTAAACCTCTAAACCTGACCAATTTATTTTCTCATTCTTTAGCTCATGTGAATCTGTTCTTGACTTGTAGCTCAAATAATGCGGTCTTTTCTGCTTCAGTTGACTGAGAGACTGATTTATTATCATTTCAATTTACTGTCGGGAAAGTTACAAGCTCCCCAAGAAAGAAAAGGCTGCCCAGGCTGCTGCTTCTCATGGGAAAGAGAATCATATTCAAAATGTAGATTTTTACAATTCATTGTGTCTGCATAAAGTTAAAATCTTGCCTATCATATATAGAACATATTTCTTTAAAATGCCCCCATAAAGCAGAATGATCTTGGGCCATGAACTCTGTATTTTGTTAAAAGAAATAAAGGAATGACTATAGATAGTCCTATGACTCTGAGTAGAAACAGTGTGAATAATGACATAAGAAAGCCATCAATCTTTCATTAGACCACAGTACCACAATGCAGACACCTGCATTTTCCCAAGGCATTACTTAATTTCTCATTATTTTTTTAAAGATAAAGCCAAGTAGCGCTAGACACACAAATTCAGATTTCAGCACCATTTTCACTAATACTAACTGAAAAACGCCTACTGATACGTGGAATGTTGTAAGATCACACAAGCTCATGTCTTGCACCTCAGACTCTAAAATGGAGCCTCCTCTGTTTCATTACTGTACTGTTCCATTAACATCAAACCTTTTAGCCAAATGCTGGCTGTTCACATAAAACACGATCATACAAGTTCAAATGACTTTTAAAAAGGGTATGGCAGAATTAAGATATACCACATGAGCTTTGCAGCATCAATTCTCAAATCTCTTATCCTAATCCCAAGAACGAAATATCCAACAACTGCAGTAGGAAACAAAGAACAATCTTTTTTAGAGGAGGGAATTTACTATATATCTAAATCAAGAATATATTTTTGGAACAATTAAAATGGGATATTTTTGAGTACTGGAAAACCAGAGGGAAAAATGTACTAAATGCTGGTTGAAAATCTAAAGCATGCCAGAAAAAGCAGATGGATGTCAGGACTCATTGTAATAAAGAAAAAAATGTTCTAAAATGTTACTGATTGTCCTTCTGTTGTCTGTACAGCATTGTGAGAAGACACTTGCTTCTCTAAAAGTAATAATATTGATCTGATTTTACAGAGCTAAAGAGATCATAATTCACAGGTTCAAGGTCAATCCTTGAATAACTTGAAAAAAAAAGGCACTACAAAAATCAGTCTGAGCTGAACAGATATGCTTGCTATCTATAGGCATTATTGTGTCTGGTTTGTTTTAAAATCTCTTCTCCATAGTAATCTGGTTTTGTGTCTTTGAACAAATATACTTAGCAGCAACGAATCTTTAAAGATGCATTTTTGAAGGAAAGATCTAGATGCTAAACCTTAGAAACATTTGCCCTAGTCCTCAGAGTAAGTTACTTTTTGCCGGCTAAATATAATATTCTTTTCCTCCAAACACTAGTCTTCGTAGGCTTCAGCTGCCACCTTCTGCACTTCCCCAGTTTTGAGGTGTAATCTTGCATTTAGAAGATCTGTAGGACAGCAGATCGCCAATAATATATTTGCAAATGTCTCCCCACTCTGCTGCTACTGAAGGGTTTCCTGTGGACCATTCTGCCAAAGAGCAGACCTAAGACAGGGGCCCAGACCCCTTCAACTCTCTGTCACCCAACCAAGTCATTTGTGACTGGAGTTGTGACACCACCCCTTGGTGTTTTTAGCAAATTCGATTAAACAAATCTGGGGAATCCCTCTAGACTACAGCACATGGCTGCTTCTTACGGTAAAGTTACACTCTTAAAATACTGGCCCAGGTTGCCCAGAAAGGTGGTAGATGCCCCATCCCTGGAGACATTCCAGGCCAGGCTGGATGGGGCTCTGAGCAACCTGATCTAGTTGAAGATGTCCCTGCTCATTGCAGGGGGGTTGGACTGGATGGCCTTTGAAGGTCCCTTCCAACCCAAACTATGCTATGATTCTGTGAAAAGCAGAGTCATCTCCAAGCAAGAGTCAGAACAGTGGATCCCCCTTCCCTCTTGGCGTGTCCCCCCTGCCCTGGCTTCTGGTGCTCAGGGAAGCTCGCATGGTTGAGCATTGCGTGATACAGGAATAAAGCAGCTATTCCTGTGCACGTGTAGTGGCCTAGGGATGGAGAGAAGAAAGCATCGCTTTAGGCAAGAAGGTCTGTGGAACCAAGGAAGAAGGATGACAATGGGAACACAGCCCCAAACCTCCTACAACCCTCTAAAACCCCACTGATCTTTCCCTCTCCTCCAAGGGTCCTCTTCTAAGAAATCTGCAGCTGCCATAAACCTAAATTTTGCCTACACTGAGAAGCAGCTGGTGGCTCTGGGGAAGGGTTAAGTGCTGAAGTATGTAATGGAGGAAACATCTTCCCCATATTTAGTTAGCGTGAAGGTCCGACCTCCCGATGGGTCTCTGTGGACCACAGTGACTACATGGTGATTATATACGAGGCACAGTGACTGTATGTACATAGCCTGTGCATTAGCAGGTACTGTACACTTATACCACTGTCAGTATGTAATTTGCCTAATTAAAAAAGTAACAGTCCCCTATCTCCTTATTCACATATGCACCAACACAACTCTAATCCTAAAATATCAACTCAGGGACATTTAAAACACATAAACAAACAAACAAACCAGTTTGGGTTGGCAGTCCAAATAATCTTTGACCATCACAGCAAATCTCAGTCCAAAATGCAAAAACCTGGGTTTAATAAAGGAAATTTGGGCAGGGAGCTTCACCAGCTTGCATATGGCATGCTCAACAATCCTATGGCCAACTTGGAAAAAGTCTCCTCTATTACTGCAGCAACAACAGATCACTCAAAAAACAGAGAAAAGAAATTATGTATATCCCCTGACCGTCTTAGTTTGTTATAGACCATTTTACCAGTGCCAGCATGAAAAAAGGCAAACAAACAATACTCCAGAAACCAAATTCATCTCCAAACAGGCACTTTACATTAGTAACGTCAAAAAAAAAGGCAACTTCTCCACTTTCTGAGAAATGAATCAAAAGCTAAAATACTCAGTGACTCAGAACAACCACAATACAGGAATTCCAAATAAATGCTTTTATAACAGAAGTTGGCAGTGTTAGCAATTCAAAACCACAATAATTCAGTTTCTGGGATAAAAGATACATGGGAAATAGCATGGTGCCCACACTTGGTCTTGTTACTGAAGTGGAAAATTCCTGGAAGTGAACGAATTTGAGAGCTTTAAGAGTGATTAACTATTTTGTTCCAGAGGGATTTCAGACTCTAAGATTGCATGAAAGGCAGGTGATAAACAGCAGTGATTTACTGCAAAGGCTGTGGCCTAAAATGTTCACTTGACAATTAAGAATTAGGGCTGGTTAAAAAGTTTGCATTATAAGTAAAACTGTTGAAAAATTGAATTCCATCATTACAATGTTGTTTCTTTTGTATCTGCATCACTGTTTGAGAATTTAGTTCTTACCTTTCTAGAGATTTTCATGTTTCACCACCCTACCCAGAGATTTGCCCATGGTGTATATTCTCACCACTTCAAGAACACAACCTGTCCCCTTCCAGCCAGTGTATGTTTTAACACCTTCAAATCATAGTATCTCATGGAATATCAAAGAAAATATGCTGCACTAGAGACAGAAAATACCAAAAATGGTTAGTTGGTTTCTTTTTTTTTTTTTTTTAAATCACCTGGTTACAATTAAAAAGCCCCACACCTTAGGAAACTGCATAGTTGTTACTTTGACAAGATATTAGACATGACTTGCTCACAGTTGTATCATCATCTTTAGGTTTAAATCTAATGGCCTAAAAGCATGACAAGGTATTTTTTACTAAGGAGCCATCTGGCTTTTCTTCTCTTGAAGTTACTGAGATGCACATAATTACCTAGAGGCTAAATTTGGACCATAAAGCGATAATATTTTTGTTGTTGTTGTTGCTTTGTAAGTATTTCCACAGTAAAACAAATGGAATGTTACAAAGAGGCTTATTGCATAGAATAAGGAATTAGCAGCATGAATCAATAATCTCCAAAGTAACAAAGATCCTATTTCTAGGCAAATACTCTTAACTTCAAAATAAACAAAAAAACCCCATGAAACAAAACACTTCCAGAGAGACATAAAAACCCTATGTGATACGCTGAACAGGCTTTAGCCTTTCTCTTAATCTTCTGCATAATGTGACATCAGCTTTTTTCATGTTCTCCCTGAAGTTTCAAGGGCTCAGTTCAATGCCTACTGAATTTTCTCCAGTCTGAGTTTTCTGACTAGTATCAGTTGCTCGTACTCTTGCCTGCACATTCCCCAGCTCCCTCTGACACTTTGTCAATGTAAAAACCTGCTTCATTACCACAACCTAGCTGCTGGGGGGAGACCAGTATTCTTTTCATTATTTTTGTCCTTAACTAGAGCTGGTGTTGAAATATCAAGGCAGAGGGAAAGCCCAATGACATCTTCCATCTCCCTTACACAAAATGGGATAGAACCGTCTTCCTGGCACAGCCGACTTGAAGAGTCATTCCTTCTTTACACTTCAGGCACTTAACTTCTTAAACTACATTGAGACAGTGTTGTAGATGTCTCCCCTGTGACATTTCAAATGAGGGTGCTACTAAAACTGACATTTTTGTGATTGTTTGTTTTCTAAGGAAAGACTTCCCTTAAATTGGGTGATTGCTCTTTTGAGGTCCTTCCTGGTCTGAAGAGTTTATGTAGGTGGTGTTCAAGCAGAGGGGCTGAAGAGAGTTGATATTTAAAATATTTTGTATGCAAGATGAGCAATTTGTTTGCTCATGACTGCTAACATGCCATAGGAGAAGCCTGGATTTCCCTGCAGGGTACACTTGGACACGAGGACTGAAATACCTCTGTCCTGGGCTTTCAGCGCCTTGGTTTTGTGTCAGCCTTTCATTTTCTGCATATTCAGCTGCAATGAAGGCAAGGAGAGGGGGCTTGGACAGAGGTAGCAATGGGAACCAGCACAGTCACCCTGACAAAATCCCCTCTGAACATGTATCGATGATGCACAAAGTGTTTGTAAAACTGGAAACTGTGCCTACTGCTATGAGAGGCTGCAGATTTGCACTAAAACATGCCGGCTAGGATGACCTGGGCAAGCAGATACAGCGTCTGCTTCCTGGATTTTCTCAACTTCATGATTAATTTAAAACGCATAATTTCTCATGCATGAGCATGGAGGTGAAGTAAAAGAGTACACTCTTTCAGTCCCTCTTTCCAGCCCCCACTGGCCACAACCATGTAGATTTGTGTTTTGCTTTACAAGCATATCGAATTTACATCTGTACCTTATAGTTTATTGGGTGTTAAGTCCACTCTCATGACTGGAGATTACCTAGTGCTAATAACAATTTTGCTCCTGCTTGACAGCTCTGCTGAGCCCTGCTAATGAACACCACTTGTCACAGAAGAGGTCAGCTTTTCAAACTCCTATGAGCAATGCTTTTGGCAAAATGTGCACCAAATACATGCTTCCATCCTATTTCTTACCGGAGCCATTAGAAAATTGCTGTACTCTGCACTATTGGAGACCACTGCTGTTGTATAGATAGCAGAGAGCACCCTTACACGCTGTTCCTGAGAGGAGCAAGCTCCCAATTGCCCAAATTGAGAGAGAACAACAAGTTGCTGTTTCTTGTCTCTGGATCCACCCAGGGACAGGACGTTTTGAAAGCAGATCTTACGTTCTGTTTGGGATAGCTAGAAAAGGAAAAAAGAGCTATACAAGCTGCATGGAATTTGAAAAATTCTTGGAAGTGAAACTGGGACTCTGGGTTTGTTTTTTTTTCTTTTTTTTTCTTTTTTTTTTTCTTTTTTTTTCCTATGGCAGAGGTAGACTGATGGGATGGGGAGGTGCAGGGCGGAGAGAAAAGTTTGTTGAGGGAAGTGGGGCATCTGGAGTTGATTTCCATGTGAATACGGGGTGCCTGTGAGATGTTCTTGTTTAGAAACTGAGTCCTGGTAATTTTTTCCATGGAGCACAGCATGAGGACTTTGGTCTCAAGGGCTAAGCCCATATGCTCTTGGAACTGAAATGAGCTAGAGACTTTTGTGGTCTACATGTCATAGACAAGCATTTGTCAGAGCTTGTGACCTGGCTAAATTGTCTGTGCCAGCGCAGCCATTGTGTAATAACCCAAAGCAGGAGAAATTTGTCAAGCATTGTATCAGAATAGCATTATGAGACATGTTCACAGTAACTTTAGACTGTGGGGAGCGAAGGAAGTCAGGATTTGGAAAAAAAAAAAAAAGTCTGAGGCAGAACTTGGCCACTCTGCACTGCCAAAGGCACATGAAAAAATCAGCCAACAACACTGTGCACTTCAAAAGGCAAAGATGTTGCTTATATACAAAGAATTTGTCAGCTCTTTTGACCCCTTGTGCTATCACAGAATGGTAGAGGGTGACAGGGACCTCTAGAGGTCATCTGGTCCAACCCCCCTGCTCAAGCAGGGCTACCTAGGGCCAGGAGTGTGTCCAAATGGCTCCTGAATATCTCCAAGGAGGGAGATTCCACAGCCTCCCTGGCAACCTGTGCCAGTGCTTGGTCACTCGCAGAGTGAAAAAAATGTTTCTTACTGTCCAGACAGCACCTCCTGTGTTCCAGTTTGTGCCTGCACTGATGACATCTCCCTTGAACCTGCTCTTCTCCAGACTAAACAGTCCCACGCTCTCAGCCGTTCCTCATAGGAGAGACACTCCAATCACTTCACGATCTTCATGGCTCTTCTCTGGACTCTCTCCCATACGTCCATGTCTCTCTTGTACTGAGAAGCACAGGATTGGACCGAGCACTCCAGGTGTGGCCCCACCAGTGCTGAGCAGAGAGGAATGATCACCCCTTTGGCTTGTCAGCAATACTTTTTCTATTGCAACCAGGATATCTCTAGCCCTTCTTCCTGCCAGGTCATGTTGCTGGCTCATGTCCAACTTGGTCTCCATCAGGACCCCCAGATCCTTTTCTGTCAAGCTGCTCTCCAGCGGATTGGCTCCCAGCATATACTGGTGCATGGGTTTGTTTCTCCTCAGGTGCAGAACTTGGAACTTGCCTTTGTTGAACTTTATGAGATTTCTGTCAGCCCATTTCTCCAGCTTTTTAAGATCCCTCTGGATGGCAGCACAACCTTCTCATGCATCAGCCACTCCTCCCAGTTTCGGGTCACCAGCAAATTTGCTGAGGGTGCACTCTGCCCCATCATCCAGATTATTAATGAAAGATGTTAAAGAGGACTGGAGCCAGTATTGACCCCCTGGATTCAATCCTGCCAATTACTGGCTTCCAACTGGACTTTGTGACACTGATCACCAGACTCTGTGACCAGCCAGTCAGACAGTTTTCTATCCATTTCCCCATCCAGGCCATACGTCAACAACTTCACTGGGAGGCTCTTATAGGAGACAATGTTGAAAGCCTTACTGAAGTCTACATAGACACTATCTACTGCTCCCCCCTTGTCTACCAGGCCAGTCATTTCATTGTAGAAGTTCATCATGTTGATCAAGCATGACTTCCCCTTATGAATTCACGCTGACTACTTCTAATGACTTTCTTGTCCTTTACGTGCCTGGATATGGTTTCCAGGATTAGCTGCTCCATCACCTTCCCAATGATCAAGATAAGGCTGACTGGTCTACAATTCCCTGAGCCCTCATTCTTGACTATATGAGTGACATTTCCCTTCCTCCAGTCTTTGGGCACTTCTCCCAGTTGCCATGATTGATCAAAGAAACATTAAAGAAAATAAAGATGGTACTAAATATTTAGTACTGCTGGGTCAAATGAATCCTTTCTGGTATACTTTTACGCTAAATAGTGAGGCAGCATTGCTCTCTCTTGAAGATTTTAACACGTGCCCTGATTGTTAAAACATGACACGTCTGGTGACAAGTGCACAGAACTGAGAGGAAGGCAAGGTACAGTGATGGGCAGGTGGGAGAATCAAATCTGAGGCAGTCAAGTGCAGAACAACCGGGGAGGATGCTGAGAGAAGTGAGCTGTGATGCCCAGCATTCCCCCACCGATGCCTTGCATTTCTCCATCACTCTCTTCGTATCTGCTCCTAAATCCTTCAGACCAAGGCCAACTGCTGTACAGTATCTTGAAGCAGAGCTGGGTGGGGTGGAGGGGGCTACTAGCACTACTGAAATACAAGGAGAAATAATGCAGAATAAAGACTCTGAAGAGAATAATTAGCCAAGAGAAAGGGGAATAAAACTACCTCCCAAAATCATGTCACAACTGGTAGGTCTCAGAGGCAAAAATCATGTTTTCCCTGGTGCAAAGCTTCTTTTCATGTCATGTTACATTAGGAAACATGATGGAGCCCTTAACTTGCTGGAATTAACAGTGCACTATAAAATGTTGGCAGCTCTTCTAAGTGCAGTATATTATTAGACTTTTTTTGCTAGACTGAGGGGGAAGATGAAATGGATGGCAGAGTATCACACAGCTCTATGATCCATGCAATTGCTCAGGTCTCTCTGTCTCAGAATATCATCATAGGATCATGAACAGTTTGGGTTGGAAGAGACTTTTAAAGGTCACCTAGTCCAACCCTCCTACAATGAACAGGAAATCTTCAACTAGAGCAGGTTATTCAGAGCTCTGTCCAACCTGAACCTGGTTGTTTCTGGGGATGGGGCATCTACCACCTCTCTGGGCAACCTGTTCCAGCGTTTTATCATCCTTATTGTAAAAAATTTCACAGTATCACAGTATGTTTGGGATTGGAAGGGACCTCAAAAGATCATCTAGTCCAATCCCCCTGCTGGAGCAGGAACGCCTAGGAGAGGTCGCACAGGAAGGTGTCCAGGCGGGCTCTGAATGTCTCCAGGGAAGGAGACTCTACAACCTCCCTGGGCAGCCTGTTCCAGTGCTCTGTTACCCTCACTGAGAAGAAGTTCTTTCTCAAATTTAAGTGGAACCTCTTGTGTTCCAGCTTGATCCCATTACCCCTTGTCCTATCATTGTTTGCCACTGAGAAGAGCCTGGCTCCATCCTCGTGGCACTCACCCTTTATATATTTATAAACATTAATAAGGTCACCTCTCAGTCTCCTCTTCTCCAAACTAAAGAGCCCCAGCTCCCTCAGCCTTTCTTCATAAGGGACGTGCTCCACTCCCTTAATCATCTTTGTTGCCCTACGCCGGACCCTCTCCAGCAGTTCCCTGTCCTTCTTGAACTGAGGGGCCCAGAACTGGACACAATATTCCAGATGGGGTCTCACCAGGGCGGAGTAGAGGGGAAGGAGGACCTCTCTCGATCTACTGACCACCCCCTTGTAATACACCTGAGGATGCCATTGGCCTTCCTGGCCACAAGGGCCCAGTGCTGGCTCATGGTCATCCTGTTGTTCACCAGGACCCCCAGGTCCCTTTCCCCTACACTGCTCTCTAATATGTAATTTCCCAACCTATACTGGAACCTAGGGTTGTTCCTGCCCAGATGCAGGACTCTACACTTTCCCTTGTTAAATTTCATCAGGTTATTTCCCGCCCAATTCTCCAGCCTGTCCAGGTCCCGCTGGATGGCAGCACAGCCTTCTGGCGTGTCTGCCACTCCTCCCAGCTTAGTGTCATCAGCAAACTTGCTGATAGTACACTCAATTCCCTCGTCTAAATCGTTAATGAATATATTGAATAATATTGGCCCCAGTACTGACCCCTGAGGCACTCCACTAGATACTGGCCTCCAA
The DNA here is from genome assembly GCF_037038585.1 of Patagioenas fasciata. Taxonomy (NCBI): domain Eukaryota; kingdom Metazoa; phylum Chordata; class Aves; order Columbiformes; family Columbidae; genus Patagioenas; species Patagioenas fasciata. Next base: position 94,735,927 of record NC_092521.1, on the reverse strand, counting down.
CTGGACTCCGCACCATTGACCACCACTCTCTGGCTTCTCTCTTTAAGCCAGTCTGCAACCCACCTCACTACTCTATTGTCTAGACCACACCTCCTCAATTTAGCTGTGAGGATGCTGTGAGAGACTGTGTCAAAGGCTTTACTGAAGTCAAGGTAGACCACATCCACCGCTCTGCCATCATCCATCCACCTTGTTACATTCTCATAAAAGGCCACGAGGTTGGTCAAGCATGACTTACCCTTGGTAAAGCCATGCTGACTGCCCCTAATGACCCTCTTATCCCTGATGTGCCTTGAGATGACACCAAGGATAAGCTATTCCATTACTTTCCCAGGGACAGAGGTGAGGCTGACCGGTCTATAATTACCCGGGTCCTCCTTCTTGCCCTTTTTGAAGACTGGAGTGACATTTGCTTTCCTCCAATCCTCGGGCACCTCTCCCGTTTCCCAAGACTTGGCAAAAATGATGGAGAGCAGTCCAGCAATGACTTCAGTCAGCTCCCTCAGCACCCGCGGGTGTATCCCATCTGGACCCATGGATTTATGGATGTCCAGACTATTTAATTGCTCCCTAACCCAGTCCTCATCGACTAAAGCAAACTCCTCCATTGACCTGGCTTCATCCGGGGTCTCAGGGGTACAGGGTTCCCCAGGACAGCCTCCAGCAGAGTAGACAGAGACAAAGGCGGCATTCAGCAATTCTGCCTTCTCTGTGTCTTCTGCCACCAGGGCACCCACCTCATTCATCAGTGGGCCTACATTGCCTCTGGTATTAGTTTTATCTGCTATGTATTTGAAAAAGTTCTTCTTGCTGTCCTTGACCCCTCTCGCCAGCTGTAATTCTAAGGAGGCCTTGGCTACCCTAGCTGCCTTCCTACATTCTCTAACAGCAGCCTTATATTCCTCCCAAGTGGCCAGCCCCTGTTTCCATGACCTGTAAACTCTCCTCTTCTCCTTGAGCATACCCAACAGATCCCTGTTCAACCACACAGGCCTCCTGGCTCCCTTCCTCGACTTCCTACGTGCGGGGATGCTCTGATCCTGAGCATGGAAGAAGCAATCTCTGAATGCAATCCAGCTCTCTTGGGCCCCTTTTCCTTCAAGCAGTCTTGCCCATGGGATTTCCCCCAGCACTTGCTTGAAAAGGCTGAAATTAGCCCTGCTGAAGTCCAGGGTTGCAATTCTACTTGCTATTCTGTTCCTGCCACACGAGATGCTGAACTCCACCATCTCGTGGTCACTGCAACCCAGACAGCCCTCAACCTTTACTGCTTCGACCAGACCCTCTTTGTTAGTGAGGATGAGATCCAGCAGTGCACCTCTCCTAGTCGGCTCCTCCACCATCTGCATGAGGAAGTTATCATTAATGCACTGGAGGAACCTCCTGGACTGTGGCTGGCTGGCTGAATGGTCCTTCCAGCAAACATCAGGGAAGTTAAAATCACCCACAACAACCAGGGCCTGTGACTGTGAGGCCACTCTCAGCTGCGCACAGAAGGCCTCATCAACTTCCTCAGCCTGATCTGATCTGGTGGCCTATAATAGACACCTACAACCGTATCACCCCTGCCAGCCTGTCCCTTGATCCTGACCCATACACTCTCAACTCGTTCCTCATCCGCTCCTGGGCAGAATTTAGTACATTGCAGTTGCTCTCTCACATAGAGAGCAACTCCACCACCACGCCTGGCTGGCCTGTCTTTCCTGAAAAGGGCGTAGCCATCCATGACCACATTCCAGTCATGTGAACTGTCCCACCACGTTTCTGTGATTGCCACCAGATCATAATCTCCCGACCGAACATAGGATTCTAACTCCTCCTGCTTATTCCCCGTGCTGCGCGCATTGGTGTACAGGCAGTTCAGGGAGTGAGCAGAGCACACCAATTTCTCCCTAGGGGCACAGGAGGCCACCCGGTCCTCTTCCTTATATCTAGTGTGAACCTACCCTCTTTTAGTTTAAAACCATTACCCCTTGTCCTATCACTATAGGCTTTATATATCAGTCTGCCTAAACAAGGGAAGGGTTAACGGTTCTGGCCCAATCCAAGGGTGACTGTCTCCAGGCATTGCACTCAGTTGTTAACCTGGAAAAGGGAAGGGAGTCTCTGGGGCTTTTCTGACCCTGGGACATCAGTCAGTTGTTCCTCTGAAAGGGAGCAGAGGGAGGTTTTAGAATCAGCTGGAGAATGCCCTGTTGGGGAGATTCAAGAGGGCACCAAACCCTTGTCAGGGAAGTTGCTCCTCACTTTAAAACTGATTTGCAGTTGCAGTGTGTCAAGCCTTCCCATAAACCTGACTCCAAACAAACTCATTTCTGCTGCCTGTGCTCTTTCTTTTACAGCTGAAACCTGGATAGTGGGGCACGATGGTCCTTGCACTGGAGCAGAGAGTCCTCTAGGAAAGCTAGGGACCGCAGGTCGGCTGCTCTGACTGGCCAGTGCAGCCAAACAGGAGCTTGTTGTTCACACTGCTTGTGAGCTTAGCTGGAGGTGGGCCAGCTGATGGAGCTGTGAAAAGACCTTCATGGCAGATGGCCAGGAACCTCTCCCTGTAGCTCCAGTGAGAGCCTCCTGAGAATAGCATTTACTTGCAGCTTAGATCTCCCACAGGGCCTGGGTGCAACCGAGCTGCCATCTGCCATCGCCCCAGGTGACCGAGGTCCCCCAAATGCTGCCATCCAGCATCCCACCAGGTGACTGAGGTCCCCGTGCACGTGTAGGAGAAGGGGCCCTGGTCCAGGCAGTGCTCCTGTTCCCCACTGAAGGCGCAGACCAGTGCCTTTGCAGCCCCTGCTGTTTGAGATCAGGGGCTCCTGGTTGCAAGGCTGGCTTTTAAATCAGCACCAGCTGATTGTAGGGAGGCTGGAAGACAGTTTCTGTCGTGATTACGGCAACAAAGGAAATCGTGAAGACTCTTCCAGCATGCTGAACAACTCGGATATTCTGCAGGATAAACAGTCAAGCCTGACATTACAGATGCTTGCTCATTTAGCAAATACAATCTATTGAATGTTTATTTTATTAATTACTGACGAACCATTAGTGCTGCTGCCTTCTGAATTCAGGAATGTCAGTGAAGAACCGGGTTCTTGAATCTACCTCGGTGCTAAAGTGCCTTCCCTGCACTTTACTGGTTTGAAAATTATTTATCATCAGAAGGCAAGCAATGAATATTACAGGTTGCATACTTAGAGACATGTTGATGTGGTCTACTACACATGAGAACACTTCCTCTTCACTAATATTATTAACATAAATGGTAATTATACGTGGTCAAGTCTGAGGCTAAGGACTTAGTTTTGATCCCCACATATGGTCTTTGTAGTGCTTATGAATCTCAGTGCACTGAAACATGAACATAATTCTCATTTGCGCTTGCCGTGGACCAGTTGTGACTTTTGTACCCATATGCAAAAAAGATCCCTGTTCATCTCTAATTGATCCTCGTGTTAACACCATATCTTAGGGAAAATACGCAAAATTCAAACCTTACATAATTGTATTGGGTGTAATGGTAAGTATATTCACTTTCTCGGTATATTTGTCCAAAAGACATTTAATCCTACATATAACAAACATATATACATGAAATCCTATTTACTACAGGGCCAACTTCAAAAAGTCACCTCTGCTTACTCACATACTATGCCTGCATATGAAACTCCTGTGTTTCTGGACATAGATGATCATGCACACAAGTCAGACATTTCTCTAGCAGTCCTGCTTGTGCTCACAGTAATAGTCATGGAGCACATATATGAGCACATATATATATTTAAGAGCTAATTTGAGTCAGGATAAAAAAATTGTTTTATGTGTTTGACTTCTTTACAAGGATTACCTATGTTAATCTGCACTTGTCAAATAGGCCATAATACACTTAAGGGGGAAAAAAAAACAAACTTAAACTTTAACTTCTGAGACAGGTTAAATACTTCGCTCGAAAAGCAATTTCTCTATTTTACAGTCATCAGCCTACGAAGTGAAATTCATTCCTCCTAGTCTGCTTCTTTTATCTACTTGTACTGCCATCTGATTTGTTTTTGCTACAGAAATTACAAGGTCATCCACTCTGAGCAACTGTTGTGCTTGTGATTAACTCCTCACAATCAGCAGACACAAAACATTAAGATTTATGGCTAGAGTTTTTCAAGATGGAAATTTATGAGCTAGTTCTTAATGGAGCTGCCCTAAACTTGTCAGCATTAACCAGCAAGAGAAAAAAGAAACAAACCAACTTCGTTTTCTCTTTTAAAGCCAGAACATAACATTTTGAATGAGTTACTTCTTAGCTTGTGTTTGTTTCACCTGCTTTTGTTAATATTTGTCATTCTTTTAGTCAGAAGAGAGCCACTGTGTGGACTCCACACGGCATCTTGTTTACTGGAGAAATAAAAGACTACTTCGATTACTGACATATGTTATTTCATTACCGCCACAAGCTTGCATTATATCACCATGAATTATTTTGCCCAGCAGAGAAATGTGGCTTCGTCTGAGGTAAAAGCTGACAGTGGTTTGACAACTAAAAGCAACACTGCAATCAATTTGGGGCAGGAAATGGAGGATACCACACCCCCCTGAAACTGGAAAGGAAACTAAGGTAGACTAAATATATTTGTCTCGGCTGCGCTGACAGCATGAGTTAGGACTCAAAAACGCAGAGTGCGTCAGGGGGCTGAAGAGAATGGGAAGCATGAAGGGGAAATAGTAACCCCATAATGTATTCTGCCTCGGCTTCTGCAGAGAAAGGATGGGAGAAACAGATGCTGCAACGAGAGCATGGAGAGACGTGCGCTGCTTCAATGAGAGCTGGCAACAGGAGCAGTGTCAGACCCCAGGAATAACAAATGCCCTCCTCGACTGGCGACATCTCTGATTGAAATGAACTTTTGACACGGGGCGAACACTTTCCATTTCATCAGTGGCCACACGAGTGCCTCTGGGGAGACCTTGCCCTCAAATGCTGCTTCCTGCTGCCTCCTAACCACCATTAGGACCATTTCTCTCCTCTGCATGACATTCCTCCTCCTTCATAGTAACATAAATAAATGGTCTCTGCACATTTGCAGCCCCACCTTCTAACACACAGAGACATATCTGCCCAAGGACAGATTATATCCACTCTGCTTTCACACATAGCAAAACATCTGCTGGCCCTGGTTGGGTGAAACTGGTGGTGTCAGGGATTCATGCCATCCCAAGGTGGAGCTGAAACAGAGGAGAGGTCACCCTGCCAGGGTCCATCTAGAGCACAGGTCAAGGACACTGTTCATCCCACAAACAAGGGAGCACGTAGAGGTGATGTACCTTGTGGTGACATTACCCACTGTCACCTCCCCTTTCCCTTGATTGCTCCATTGACCTTTTGCCATAGCAAATTACTCAGATGAAGCAAATTAATACTGTTAGTGGTTGAAACTCATATCAAAACAATGGTAACAGCATAATTTGTGATGTTAGACTTGTCCTTTTCTGTGATGAACGATGATATTAGCTATGAAAACTCCTAATATAAAGAGACAAGTCCAAACCGTGCTCAGAAATTAGAATCCTTATCCTACTGAAACACAGAGTTAGACGTCTGAAGAGATCCTGATATCTGGGTGGTTTTTTGAAAGCACACAGACTTTGCTGTCAAAGAGAGTTTGTCAACTATTGGAATTTTCCAAAGTTCATAGGTACATACATACACTTAGAGACCCCAACAAACCTTAAAAAAAAAAAAAAAAAAAAATATATATATATATGTATGTATTTGTGTGTGTGTTTATTTCAGTGGCTTGCCTCAGGTCAGAAAGCCCATGGAAAATGCAGCCTTCCCTGTGCATTTTCACTACAAAGCCACCTCTCCTTTCAGCACAACAGAGCTCACCAGGACATCAATCACAGAAAAGAGGGCTGACAAGGGCCTTGAGAGCCCATCTCCCATCCATACCCATGCACGGAATCCAGATCAGTTCTGCTTAGAGTATTTACTCCTGGCGGTTGAGCCCAGATGTGTAATGATAACTCGGTTTCAGCTTGTCACCCATAGATAATCACATGCTTTTGCTGCCTTTCTCCTGATGGTAAAGGCAATTTAGGTAGCTCCCTTGGGGTTTCTCACAAATGTGCAGCTCCCTCACAAAGCTAAACTAAAATGGGAAAAAATGCCATTTTCCCTAGGTACCATCATGGCTAAAACCCAGGCTCAGCCTTTTGCGGCTTCTTTCGATCACCCCCATTCATGCATCTAGCGCTGTCACATCGTCCCCTCTAATCCAGGATTTAGATGAGGTTGTTTACTACAATCCCATTTTCCGTGTAATTTATCCCCAGCACCCCACATGTGAAGAGGCAGGCTCCACACACGTGCGCAGGCGCTGCCACTGGGGATGAGCTCTCGCTTTAGGCACTTGCTCTTCCCTCATTAGTGGAAGCTAACAATAAGTGTGAGAATTGCAGACGTCAGAGCTAATTAGGAAGAAATTGTCTCACATTACCCAACAAAATGAGGTTTGTGAATAAAGCCTAATCCTGCTGCCTGCCCATTCTTTTTGTCCCTACATGACTCGGAGGTGGGGAAGGCACAAAATGCTCTCCACAGTGCTGGGTGGGGAACGGCCTACAGGAGATTCAGCCATCTTGCTGCCATCCTCTGGCTGAATAAACTCTCCCCTCAGTGGGACTGCAGTGCTGTTTAAATAATTAACCACTTCAAAAAGCTGAATCTGCTCTCACAGCCTAATTTTTTAGTGAATAAAAATGATGACTTTGGACTTCTCAGTCCCCCCAGGCCTCTGAAGGAATGGCTGTACATTTTAATGACTGTGCAAACCTTGCAGACTGATCCTTTCTCAGCACTGGTAATACCTCTGTCACCTTTATGGTGATGCTGAAGGTGCAATCCTTTTCCCAAATTGTCCAGTTTTTCTACTCTTCTTTCTGTTTACAAACATACTCTATTGCTCTTTCTCCTGACTACTCTCCCTTATGCAGAGGGACACACAGACAGCTAGCACCTGATGTAAACAAGTCCAAAAACCTCACAGCAGCCTTATGACATTTTAAAAATCAATGGCAATTTTTATATCTGTGGGAATTAACCAAGTTCATCTCATCACAGGATTTCTGTTTCTAGGCAGTATTTTTCAGTACAGCTGAGGAAGACGTAGTATTGATCAGGGAATGGGTAGAGTAGATTACCTTTCTGATTGAGGCAGTAGGTGACCAACATCTGTCAAACCTGCCACACCATAACAAAGATTTATGACTTTTCATGCTGCATTTGTCAGTCACAAACATCTTGGTACTATTTCCAAAGCACCAATGGGAGTATAAATGCATATAGCAGTTGTGTATGTCCGTATCTCACGCGTACATATTTGCAGCCACATGCACACAGACAGTGTCTCTATGATCTGTTTTCAGACTTTCTATCCTTTGCCTCATGATACTTGCAGTATATTGTTTATATTGCTTCAGATCAAGATTTTCTACTGGTTGGTGTACAGACAGGACCCCATAACATACTGCAGTGAATAAATCCAGGGCTATACAATAAACAAGGCAGAGCACTACTGTATATCTGACAGAGGAGCTTGCCATTGATTCACTGCTTTAAAGCCAGCAGAACACATACAGTGACACACTCACAGGATTCAGTCAGGCAACGGGATGCCCACCTCTCAAAGTCACAAGAGAGACAAAAGGTAGTGCATGGACACTGCTAGAAGTTACTCTCTTCTTTATTTGTTTCCAATTTAATTATTTTCTATTTAATTATTTAGTTAATGTACAGAGGGCAGCTCCCCTAATCCATCTCTCTTCGCATTCACACTGGGCACGGCCTTGGGTTAAACGCGACTCCTACAACCAACAGCTTTTGGCAACGGCACAGCACAGGCTGCAAAATCGTGTTGGGCTGCCCGTGGCAGGTGCCAGTGACGGGCAGAGGTTCCCTGACATGCAGTGCTCAGCTGTGGACAGCCTTTATGTATCTCGCCTGCCTTGTGCCCTGCAGCCAGCCTGCCCTCTGCCCCAAGGTGGCTAGGAGTGTACTGCTGAGACAGACATGATGCTGACCAGTGATAATACTGTGAATATTGAGAAGTCGCCTTAACATGGATTATTAGTAATGTGATACTAATAATTCTGGATTTACAGACTTCTTGTAGGATTAGATCATCCTATTCTAGCAGGTAAGAAAAGCCATGATGGAAGCAATTCAGGGAAAAAAGATGAGGACACTGCCAAGGATTCTTGAAAAGCAGTGGACCAACATCTCAGCTTCAGTACTGCTGTATCTAACTGCTAATGAGCACCTTCACTAGAGTTGGGGGTTAAAACACTCAGAAAAGACTTGAGTGCTTTAGAAAGCCACTCTCATAGGAAGCGTGGCAGATCAGCCATAGTCTAAAGACACATGTTGTCTCAAGATATAGGAAAGACTGTGAAAGACATGCAAAGAAACCAGGTCTTCCCAGTCTGAGGGAGTGTAAAGTCCTCAGAAGAGTCTGGTGTAGTGTATAGCTATACAGAACTGTATAGATACTTTTTTTTTTCTAAAGGGACTTTGCACTTACTAAATAATATGTTGATCAAAGAACTCTGTGTGGTCTCTTATGACCACCATTATGATTCTTTGTGGAAACATAAGTGCAAAGACCAGCACTAAAACACCCATCTCAGTACCAGGGGACAGGTCCTCAGTTTCTGGGAGACCTGCAGTTCTGCTGTGCATCACCCATCAGTGCCATTCTTCCTCCTCACCAGGGGCTCCTGATGGGCCATGCCTTTATCATTGCCCCTGGGGGAACCTCCAACCTCAGATCCAGAGCCTGTCTGAGTCCTTGCTTCATAGTCATAGCCCAGATTTGCCCAACTCCTCTCACCCTGATAGCCACGGAAAGCAAAATCTAGATCCTCCTGCCTCATGTTCCAGCCTGAATAATTGGGCAACCGGTGCTTTGCAGCACATCCAACATAGTCAGGGAGACAGGCAGAAGCCTGTCTTTTCCCTCTGCTTGTAAACTTTCAGAGTCTTAGTTTTCCTCCTGTTTTCTCCTTTCTGCCTTATGGTCACTTATATGCACTTCTTGAGCAGCTGTGAAGCTGTGCAGGCACTAGAGGAGGAATTTGGGAGAAGCTGAGCAGGCAGGAAAAAACCCCAACATACCCACTTAGGAGATTTACTTAGCACAGAAGGTCTGCATTTCAAAGTAGAAGTTAATGGAGTTGTAAGGGGTTTTAGCAGGCAAGAACACGGCCTCTAGCATTCATTTCCTATCCCCAAGTCACATGTGGTTATGAGCTGAAGTTCTGCATCTTAATTCACTATTTTTGCTTCTTCCTTCATAGTAGGTATTGCATTTTGGAGTCATCCTTTCTGGTTTGGTTAGAGGGGAAGGTCGTCTAATTAGTTGCTGTAATTGCTGTGTGAGGACTGCCAGGAAATAGTCTATGGGGTAGTGGTCTGTTCAGGCGGCTGAAATTCATGTGACATGGGATATTCTTCCTTGGCTAGGACATATTTTGCCATCTTGGGCAAAAAACTCCACTTCTGCTTGGGTCGACATTTGCTGAGCCTTGACACAGGGTGTACACCAGTGAAGCACTAAATTCATGTGAAGTGTTGATGATAGGCACAAAGGTGTTAATTTGTCTCATGGCTGAGGTAATATTCAGGTGTGTGGTGGGCCAGATCCTGCTGTAAGATGCAGTCTCTGCAGCCTCTACCCATACTGCTGGCGTGGTCTAAGTTCAGGCACTATTCCCCCAGCATGGGAAACAGGCGACATTGTGAAGTCTGCTATGGAGTCTCCTACCAGTTGGCAGATGCAATAATAAAGTCATAACGATTTCTGGGACTAATTTGAGGTTCAGAGGTTCCAGGCTACATTTAAATAGGATAGGAAAAAACAGTTCTGAGCCAAACTGATGCAAACTGAGCCAAACTGGTGCAACTCTACTAAGGCTGGAAGAACTACACTTGGGATGATTTTGGTCCCACACAATATGTCAATGGTCAGTCTCTCAATATGCCTGGCTATAAGCATCTTTAAAAATTATGTTCTCTTTATAGTACTAAATTCTGATCTGCCAAATGTGGCAGCCAATGAGCTCTTCCAAGCTAAATACTATGAGAATTATGCATAAATACTGAAGTATCCTAATCAGCCTCTTGGTGAAAATTCATTGATCCATTACAGACAATAACTATCTGCTCAAGTTTTTATTCTGCATTTTTTACTTCTGTAAGTAATATATGCAATTTCATTGGCTGGCTATTTTGAACCACAGGGGATCATTGGTAGAACAGTACAAATCCCTCTGAAATCCAAAATTGCCAGCTGCAATTATAGTCTGCATCTAGCATCTTCTCTAAGGACTATAAATGCTTCACTACTTTAATTTTGCTTGGCATTTGCATTACTCTGTGACAACTACTGAGTAATGGCAAAGGATGGATTCAGTAATGAAGTCTGGACAGTAAAAAAATACTGTCCAAATTGAAATATTCTCTCTATTTTAATCTGTGCACATGGATACATCACATTCTGATAGAAAGCACTGGTAAGACAGCCACCCTCCTTTTTGCTGTTGAAACGTCGGTGGCTTTTTGCATATCACAGACGAGAAAAGTTGTTTTCTCCTCATAGTTCCTGATGGTTTTTAACTGTTCAAAAGGATGAGATACTAAGTTGTAAATACTAGCAATTAAAAGGTCAGACTGGCAACTATATTACTCCAGATAAGGCTTTTGAAATTCTACCAATTTCAGTGATGTTACACTGGTATAAAATGGGAACGAAACAGCAGTGGCTCGGCTATTTCTTGAGCTTGTAATATACACAGTTTTAATTATTGGAACTATTTGTAATTGCCCCTAAATCACAGCTATATTAGAAGACAAGATCAAGCATTATACATCAGACTGAATGAGTACAGATGTAACTAGAGAAATAAACAATATTGTGAGAATATGGGGCTGACACACGAAAGGTCCTGGGTACTGCCAAAATTAGTTTCCCTTGTTAAAGAGAGATATGCTGAAGAAACAGTCTTTAAAGGGGAAAAAACAGGTATTGGAGAGGTGAGATATAAAATATTTATAATAAAAATCACCTGGGGCACAGTGAGCTCTGCAGAGTCACTGTTTGCAAATGATACTATTTACCTTCATCAGACAGAGCTGTAAACTTCTGAGAGACCTAAGGCAAATGTGCAACACAGTGGAAATGCTGTTCAATGTCATTGCAAAGTCAAGCAGTTCACAGTCAGATAGTCTAAGAGACAAAAATTTCAACTTTTCCCATGCTTCAAAAGGGTTCAACTTTAATCATATGAGCACTGGGACCTTGCCATCATGTGCTGCTCTTTGGGACCTTGAACTCCATGTGCAGCTGCAGTCTAACAAGGTGTTGGGCTGAATGAAGACTGGACTGAAAAATGACAGTGCCAGTAACAGTGCAGCACCACCTTGCAAGCTTTGGGCAGCACTGCTGAGGCCCTTCAATGAGAATATAGAGAATTAAACAGGTCTTGGAGTAGGGTAAGCATAATCTGGCACAAAGACTTTCAAAGACAGACTGGAAAGACATGGTCAGTTTATTCTGAAAAGGTGATAAAAGAGGTCATGAAAAAAATAGAAAAAATGCTGAAAGAGGTATTTACCAGAAGCTCCTGTTCTTCCTGTCCCTACAATGTGGTAGTGGTGTTCCCTCCTTACTCTTCCCATCAAAAGAAAAAAAAAGAAAAAGAAAATCCACGAGAAAATTCCCCAAAACTGGCTGGTCTTCTTGTGCTTTTCTCAGGATCACACTGGAGGGCAACTAACAACATTTACCAGCTTTGCATATCACCAAGTTGGTAACATAACAGTATTAAATTGAGTACAGAAATCATGGCTAGAGCACAGTAGGTTCTTAGACATTTCTACCTGATCCCAGTTGACTATCCCTTGGCAGAAATCTTCCACCTTAAATGGCTATCCCTCTATACCCCACACAACACAGAAAATCAGAAGAACTACTGAGTAACACTGTTGTGAAGAAGGAAGAGTCTAGACAGGGCAAATCCATCCAACTTGACCCAACAAAAGCATGTACTGAAGGATGTAAGTATTCTGGATCAGGAAAAGACTTAGCTACTCATGGAAGATACAGTCAGGAGAGAAAGTTACACCCCCGCCCTTTGGGCAAACTAATTGCCTATGAAATGGCACCTGCAGCTACATTTCAAAACATTATCAAAGCTGAACTCTTCCCAATGGTGCACCAAAACCAACCAAATCCACATAGTTGATGCTGATACTTTAGACAACCAAAGACCCCACAGGATTTGCCAGGAAAATGAAATAAGGTGTTGTATGGAAAGTTATATTGGAGCAGAAATAATGTCTACAGTCTTTTTCCCGCCACCATGGGTTTTCCTCTTGTGAACAAACAGATCTCAGGCGTTCACAGACTAAGGATAAAAACTGCATTCCACTGCATATTTCCAAAAGCAAGAGTTAGAAAAACATTTGTCTCCTACCTTGTTAACTTTGTCCCAATCTGCTGCCTGAGTTCGAGCCTTTCTTCATCAGTCTGCATGGGGAGGATGTTCTTTTCCTCCAGCTCTCGCTTGGAGGGCCTGTTGCTTAGTTTGATTGCTAAAGAGTCCTTCCTGCAGACTTTCATGGCCAGGGAGCCTGTGGGAGAGAGGAGAGGTTCTGTCAAAGGAGGTGTCATCATTTCATTACAGCATGCAGCAGGCAAAGAAGTACTAGCCAAGGGAGGACACTAGACTCTCATTTACACTGGTATGGACTGTGGGAAAAGGGGCGCCAATTAACTGCATGTGCTCAATTAACCCAATTCGTATCATAAATAAGGAAAAGCTGAATTTGGCAAGTATACAGGAAAAAGAAATTAAAATATTCCTTCATAGAGGGGAGTGTAGGAGAAGGGCTTGTGTCAGAATTGCTAGTAGCATCTGTAACTTTCTCTGGCACAGTGTTTCTGAACCATGTAATGGAATGAATAATTCAGCGTCAGAATATGGGCAGGCAGCAGAGCTACAGCATGTGGAAAGAGAGGTATCTCTCTGTCTTGCAATGTAATATCAAGACACCCAGGCTGGCATTAGAAGGAATCAAAGTCAATCAGCAGCAGCACAGACCTCTAAGTATATTAATTGACACTGCTTCTCAGGCAGCGATGGTGGCAAAGAAACTGTGAAAACCAGTGGCCTTTCATGGCCCACACTTGCTTTTCTAGGCTTGCATCCAAAGCAGTCTGAGCAGGGAAGACAAACATAAGCAGACAAGGAGACACAAATCCATGAGAGGTTTTGGGCCGTGGCAGGAGAGTGTGAGATAGTGCAGTTCTGCTCTGTTTCTTAGTTTAAGAGCAAAGACTGCTTAATTTCACTTGGAGTGTAAGGGAGGATTCGGAGATAAAATATGCCCATTTTAGAAACCTCTTTGTGTGTGTTTTAAGAAGGGTGTCATTTGTTTGTACTGCTTCCAGTTTTCTAAAGAAAAGAAACCCAAGGGCCTGAAACTTCAGTTCAAACTGCAGGATGACAAGCAGTTGTCATTCACAAAGTATAGTATCGTGTCTTCATGGGACAGTCTTATGATGCCACACCAAGGTAGGTGATGGGTTTCTCAGGTCAGGAAGGGGCCACAGGTCCCTCTCCAGGCTGTAACTGTGATACGGCTATCAATTAACTTCTTATCTCAGCCCAGTTCTCTGATCATGACTCCTTTCAAAGCACGTGTAGACTCATGATTCTGACATGATTTTAATACTTACTATCTATAAAAGCTCTGCTTCTCTATCAGTTGCACTTATTTCACCATCTTGAAGTAACTCTATTGAGCTGATCTTGATTTAAGCCAAAGACAGGGCTTCTCTACATGACAGATACTTGGGAAAATGAATCCAAAAGTCAATTTTGAAATGAACTAATATAAGCCAAACCCACTTATTTTAATTCTGTCTGAGTGCTACCCAGACAGGGATTCATGTGGATTAGGGAAATCACTTTAAAATCATACTACATGTTATTTTGGATTAATTTATCAGGTGTCCCCATGCAGTCAAGTCCTGAAAGATGCAAAAGCCACATTCAGAAACGAAAATTCAGAGGTCTTGTATTTCCCTTGTGTACTGAGAGTTCCGAGGAAAAATTAAATAAATGAGAAGGAAAAAATGGAATGAGTCTTACTTGTAAATAATGAGTTATCCTCATCTTCATCCTCCTCTTCCTCCTCTTCCTGTCTTGGGTAGAGGCAGGAAGAATCTTCATAGTCGGTTTCATGAGGCACATTTTCTTTATTGTCATCGCATTCGATCACAACAGTTGGCACTTGTCTCATGTCTGGAAGGCCCACAGGTCCTGTTTTTGTAACATTGTCACCTGTGTGTAAACCAGAGCTGTTGGGAAAGAAAAACAAATAAATAAACTAAAGGAAATAGCTCAATCGAAGACTGGATTGCCTCTCTCACTGTATTTAGGAAAGTAGGGGTCTTTCATCCCTTTTTGAGAAGAAATGAGGACAGAAAGTTCTTCATGACCAGGAAGACATCTAATGGGTTTAAACAGTACACATTAGATTTAAGGTATAACACTCGTTAGGGCGAGGTAGGACAGCGTGCAGGCAGAAACACTGGCAGCCTGCTACTGAGAACAAGATCTCCAGCAAATACAGTCTCAAGGCTTGGTGGGAATTGCACCAGCTAGTCAGATTGACAAACGTCTTCAGGCCGGCGTCTGTGTCACCTCTTGACTGGTATGCAGGCAGGAAGGGGAAAAGGCCTCACCTGAATGCAAAAGGTGGAGTAAGGGAGCAGGAGAGAGGAAAGGTACAGATTGCAGAGGAGAGTTGTAGAAAGGCAGAGGAAAACCACGCCTTGCACTCCTTGGGCAAGATGTTGATTGACTAGAGGAAGGGCACAACTGTCTGAAGAGGAGGGGACTGGGTATGTAAAACTGGGCTTGGAGAAAAAGAGACACTGGGAGCTGGTGAACATAACAAGGGAGGGAGCTAAAGTCTGGGAGGTTTATTTGCAAATGGCATGGTTATGTGCTGGGGGAGCAGCAGTGACAATACATTCCTTTTACTTCCTCGGCTGCTCACTCTAGCCAGGTGCTGGAGATCCATCTGAATTGGAGATAAAATCATATTTCTTTTGCCACATAAAGTGCAATCCATCATTTCCTGCAGCTTACCAGGTTCAGACCTGTCGTCAGTACTGCTACCATCTAGCTCTGTTTATGTGCCAATTTCAAAGCCCTTTACCAAGGAACATATCAATCACAGAATCAGTGAATCGTTTAGGTCGGAAAAGAACTTTAAGATCATCAAATCTAGCTGTTATCTAACATTGCCAGGTCCACCACTAAACCATGTCCTCAAGAACCTCATCTATGCATCTTTTAAACACCTCCAGGGATGGTGACTCCACCACTTCCCTGGGCAGCCTGTTCCAATGCCTGACAGCCCTTTCTGTGCAGAATTTTTCCTAATATCCAATACATACAGGGAAACAGGAACACGAGGAGGTGAAGATCAAAGAAACATAAGGTGAAAGGAAAAGCCAGGAACAGAACCAAGTTTCCCAACCCATTTTTATCTAATAGCTCACGTTGTTTTTCCAATATGAAATCAGAATGAGAGACTGGCAGGTGAAAATAATGGCTGCTCAGGTTTATTTCTGAATCAGCAGAAACTTTGCTCTCTCTTAAGTCCCAGCAGAGGCAACAGCTGTATAAAAGATGGGGAACATTTTCCTGTCAGACACCCTCTCTATGCCAAACTCCCATTTTACTTTCCACAAGAACACAGGTGCAAAACCAGGTGTGCTGGCCAAGTTGCACTTCATGGACCCAAATTTGGGTCAGCCCTTACCAAGTGCTGAGTAGCCTCAATTCCATTGAATATATATTCCTGTTCAGAACACCAGAAGCATTGTGCATCTTGAAAAAATGTGTTCTTCTCTTTAGATTATTTTCTCCTGAGCCAACTTGAAACACTTCACTTTCTTCAATGAAATAATTTTGTTAATTGCAACAATTACTCTTGCAGACTAACAACGAGATGCACAACTTTACTGGATGCCTTGAAGAGAGGCACTCCATTTCCTTAGTGATAGGCTATGTTTTGTAACACAAAGTATAAAAGACTTATGAAGAATTGGCTTGTGAATTATTTTTATGTTAGACTTCGGTGAGTTTGACCTTTTTTTTTTTTTAAATCCTGGAAGTAGTTTTAGAATTTATCAGCTGGATTCTCCTAACAATGCATAAATGCACTACAGTCTTTAAAAACTTTCAAATAACTTCTAAATTATCCATGTGCTTTACTAATTCTATTAACTTCATTTAAAAACATGTTTTCTCTGTAGCCTATTTTTTGTGTAACTCTTAAAGACGAAAGGTAGGAAATGAAAAAAACCTGGAATTAAATTTCCAAGAGGAGCTAAAATGCTGTGAAATTCTGTTAACATTGCTAAAAAAAACCACCCCAAAACCATAAAAACCCCTCCAATAGTGAACACAACAATGGAATCACTCACTTAATCTTAAAACAATACATACACAGAAAGTACAAGTTCACTCATTCCCTTCTGGAAGTACAAATGAAAGGAGCAAAAAGTAGTTCAGCATCCAGGAGCATTTGGTGCTTCCCTGTTCTGTGAAGGATTTATGTATGCTACAAATGCATCCATGCCCACAGGGTAGCAGATATCAAAGTGGTTCACCCATTTAGGTTACCAAGTAGGTATCAGATGGCAACAAGATTTACAAATTACCACACTAGATCTTTATTTGAACTAGTGATCTAGAAATAGGCAGCTTCTCATCTCATTGTAATTTTTCTGAATCATCCACTTTCTTGATAATACTACTTGCTATTTTTAAGCCCCTCATTTTTCCTGATGTTTTGTGCTCGTCTTGATTAAAATCAGCCTTTTCCACAGCATTTTGACTAAGTCAGCTGTCTAAGCAAAGCACTTGTAAAATACATGCAGTATTGCAGTATACTTAAGAAAGACGAATCAAGGTCACTGGATATTTCCATTGTGCATAATTTCCCTTCAGTCATTAGCAAAAACACTCATGGTCAGGTGGTCTACACCACAAAATTTTGTAGCATTATTTACCAAAAAGCACACTATTGTTTAAAACAGTCTATTTTAAATCAACTTTGTGTTTTGCAACAAAATGAGAGAACAAAGCTACAGACAAGCAAGTGCTTATTTTAAGAAGATAGAGGTATCTTTACACACAGATTTGAATAATTCATAGCTGACCAGTACAAGCACTTGCAATTACTGTTGCATCACCTTTACATGCTCAAAACAGCAAAAAAGTTACACCAGTGTAGCTTGCAATCTAGTAAGAAAATACTTAAATCAGAATTTAAGCATATGAGTGACTCATGATACAGACAAAATCGAAAAAGAAAAAAAGTGAAATCCCTCCTGTAAAATCTAGTGGGGAAAAAAATGTTCACTTTTCATCTGTCATCCCAGGCTCTTTGATTTTGGAACAAAGAGTTACATTTTATCAGCATGTTTTCAGATCCACAGCACATTCTTCTGTACTTATCAGTTAAAACAAAAATTTGAAAAAAACTTCAAACCACTGCATATACATTTATGCAATACAGGCATATGTGTGAGAGTCAGAGAGAGAAGGCAGAGCTGTAAATATTAAGCGTTTCTATCCTTAGGCAATGCTAAAGTTTAGACGTAAAGCAATTCTCACGACAAGTTTTATGGGAGATAAACGTTTTCTGACTCAAAAACATTTTATAAGATTTACAAGACACTGGCAGGAACGTCTAATGCATTTCATTTCATAAATCTACAGTCTGAAGCTGAACTGGGTGTCCCAGAGGAACTGGTCTCACACACTGTCTTTTTGGACACCATGATTTTTCACTGCTCTGTCACATCTGCAACTCCAGCTCAGGGTGAGATATTGCCACTTAACAGCTCTTTAGTACAGATGCTGAGCAAACTCAGGGCTTGATTCAGTTGTGAGGTACAAGAGCCCACAGAGTAACTGAAATTAATTGTCACCTTTCCAGACAGACCGAGAACTATATGGGCAAGGCAGAAAACGAGGCTATCTCAGATCAAGAAGCTGCCTCTCTAAGTCAAAAGTAAAGATACATTCCAGGGGTACGAACAGGCTTCTAAAGCTCTCATTGCTGCTGTTGTGATACATGTCTTTTTGTGCAAGGTCTTTCCGCCCCAGTTCACTCAGGAGGATGAAACTTTCTGCAGATTTTGGTGGCAGGGCTTATCAGATTTTCACCAACTCTTAAAATGCATTCTTAAATGGTAAAAAAAATGAGGCCAGAGTCTAGAGTTTTACTTATGCTTGACTCATTTCCTTTGGGCTGAAGGGGAAAGTTGTTTGCAGTAGGGCACAAATCGGCAACAGAGGTTGCAGAAAAGAGGTTATGTGGAAATGACACTCCTCTCTGTTTCAACTTAATCTATCAAAAAGCTGGTAATTTATAAGCAAAAATAGAGGCAAACTGGTAGCACAAATGACATGTCATAATAACCACACGATGACAAGGGGCAGATTGCCCTTCTGAGAATAGGTTATGAATAGATGTTACAACTACCAGAAAATGTTTGCAATCAAAAATGTTAAGTGTGCAAATGAATTTAATGTTCTATGTCTGTAATAAAACTGAATAAAAAATAATGCAGGAATTAACTGCCATTTTAAGTAATGAGAAAAACTGATATATCTTAGGACATTAAATTATTAATATGCACTAGACCTAGGCAAGGCAGTAACATGCAACTGCTCCTGCAGAGGGGAATAGAGAGGTAGAGAAACTCAGTAGCTTTCTCAAGGTCAAACAAGCAAAATAACTTCTGTCTTCCAGACTGCTACAGAGGGACAGCTCATTTTTCTTTGGCAAGCTTCTGGCACATTGGCAAAGCACTGATTTCAAGTATGAGTCTTAAGATGTTGTTAGACTACCCAAATTCCACAGACCTTATCTGTGAAAGCAAAAAATCCAGACTGTTAGAAGGAGGAGATGTTTTAGTCTTTCTTCTTTGTTCCCATTCATGGTCACAGTCCTGGTGGAGAGAAGAGCTGTGAAATCTAAGTTTACTGGGCAAAATGTGGAGTTGGTATGAACTGGTTATGGATTCAGTGTACATCAATGGAGTTTAACAGATTTGAGGAGCCTCCACTGCACCAGGACCAAAGAAACAGACACAGGCAAGAAAAAAAAATCCTGAAGGCAAAAGAAGATAAAAAATTTAGAGCAGAAAACTCATCTGAGCTTGTCTACATGATCCTCCCTTATTAAAAGTAAAATACTATTCTAAATAATCCCCCAAATTACCAGACTTGGCAGCATTATTACTGCAACACCATGGCAATTACTCTATAAAGTTGTAGGATTCTTTCATTGTAAAGACTAAGATCAGCAAAAGTAAATGCTGCCAATGAACTTTCCATTCCCCAGAAGGTGCCTCAGAGACCTGCCAGGCTCTCTCATCTCCTCAAGATTTTTGACCCAAGAGCAGTGACCCAGTACATTGTTCTCTTGGAAGGAACAGTAAAGCTCAGGATACCACTGGATAACTTGTGCATGCAACACATGTGAGCAGACTACTAAATTTTAAATACAGGAAAGCAGATCTAGGATCTTTTTAGTTTTAACAGGCCCTCAGGACTTCTGGGCTGAAGTGTCCAATGACAAATACTGCAGTATAATTTCTGTTGATTTTAATCCAGATTTTATACAATTAAGGGAACAGAACTACTGTCAAAAATAAGGGAACACAGTGGCATTTGGTGCAAGTAATCCTCTCCCAAGTTAAATACATGTGTTTTAAAAATCCATATAAATCTTTGAAAAAAGTTAGCAAATTTCCTAAGATCACAATGTGGCTTGAAAGAGCAATTTAACAGCAAGTGTCAGCTCCACAGACCTGTAAATACTTTCAAATAATTTACCTCTATATAATATGAAAATAACAATCACTGTTGCACAGGAAACTGTCATAACTGATTTTCTCTCTTGTGAATGCAAACATTATTGATTTGTTTTGACAAGGAGAATAACTGAAGTACTCAACACTTTATTTCATTATTGAAATAATAGTTAATCAACACAAAAAGCCTATGAAAAAATCAACTGTCTGCAATATCATGAACTAGGATTTATTTTGATTTTGAATGTGAGATATCAGTGCCACAACCTTTTCTTATTTTCTTCTGCGAAGGGAGGCAACTGCTTCATATTGGGAAATGAATCCTTGCTTATTCAGTTTTTAGCAAGCAGCAGAGCTTCAGCTTCAAGTTAATAGTCAAAGCCAAACAGCATCGCCTTCTTTAAATCAGCTAAACGTATCTGCAGACATAAACATGATGGATGTCAGGAAATTGGAGCATTTATTGCTGTGGGGCAACAGATGCCACAATGAAGTCATACTCTGAGAGATGTCACTGGGCTCAGGATAACAAAGTGCCTTCTGCAAGCAGTGGTTGCCACACTGTAGGACATCCGACCTGTGTTGGGAACCTTTGGGAGACACCAGTCACCCTCTGTACTTGGAGCACCAAGCTTTGGGGTGATGCAGATGCATCTGACCAGCCCTGCTGGCAACGTGAGAGGTAAATGGGTCATCACTGCACATAGCGGGGGCTGCGGATGCTCTTCCCAATCCTACTGCTACAGCCCTTTTACTGATGGGAAGTGGAACCTCCCTCACAGCCCAAAGTGTTTTCCCCCAGCAGAGAGTTCCCCCATGCTGCAGAAACATTAGTGCCCTGATGTAACCATGGAGGTCTTGTTATCCTGATACTAAAATAAGCTGACAGTGTGGGACAGCTCTGACTTGGTTTTCAAGCAATAAGGAGAATCTGCCATCCCTAATTGAATTATTCTTAACCATGCGCGATAACAAAGGTAGCATTATCACAATGAGGCATGGGGGCAAATCGTTAGGCATTTTGTCTGTCAGACCAAATATTTTAGCTTCTTGTCTAACAGAAGGATGATCTGATGCTCCTAGAACAAGCTGGCCTCAAACCTGCCCTTGGTACTAAATAGAACACGTAATTTTTTGGACTGCCTTCCCTGTTCTGGGACTTGCCTCAATTTTGCTCTACAAGACAAAATAAATTTTACAAAGCTTGCTGATCTTGCAGTCTAGGAGGACAGCTTGCATTTATAGAACATGCTTCACTTACTCAAACCATTCGAAGTAGCATTCAGAGATACCCACAAGTGACAGCAATAGAAAACAGCCCCAAGGTGGGTAAGGCTCTTCTGATCACATGTACAACCTTCCGTCAGATGCAAATAGCTAAGATGGTAGCTGCTGCGAAATGGGTCACTTACTTACTTTAAGATCAAATGCATAATTTAAATTAATTGAAATAATTGAAATAGTATATTAGAACCCCACTGAGTGACTTGTAAGAAGTCCTTATAGCTTGTTTCAAGCTAATTGGTAATACTTATCAGTATGGTTGAGTAGCACATTTGATTTTTCTTTTCTTCTCAATTTTCCATTTCCTTCCCCCCACCCCTGCTCTTTTTTTTTTTTTTTTTTTTTTTGGCAATCTCCACATGACCAGAGCTTTGCAGCTATGCACTCTGCAGTATATATTGCCATAAACTTGTCGAACAAGCCTGGAAAGGCTCTTTCCCTCTCTTTGTGGCTATCAACATAACTCAAGTGGTGACATTGACGCTGAGATTAAGAGGAAACAGTGCACAATGATAGGTAATTTAAGAAGTTGATCCATTACCTTTCTAGCCTCTGCATGGTCATGGCTAGCGTTTTGTTCAGTTCCTCTATCATCCGGCACCCTGAGGGGTGAATGGGCAACGTGCTGGAGCCAGAAGGCAGGTGCTGGCTGTGGCCGCTGTACTGGAGCTGGTGAGCTGCCAACTGGGATGGCAGGACAGTGTGATGGTGCTGGGTCAAAGGCTGCTGGGAGCTCTTCTGCGTGGAATAGGACGAGAGAGAGAGGTCTGGCCCCCCTAAAGGCATGCAAATCATGACTTTCTTTGGAGGTAGTGGAGGTGACAGTTTAACTGGCATACAAGGCAGTTTCACAGGAGCGCCAGGATCTAAAACAGAAGAAAGAGAGGCCCTGGTGTTAATTTTCATGTCAGAAAGATGGAGATCAGAGTATCTGCCTGGGTGGGCAGGTACTGAGCTTGCTAGTGGAGGCAGAAGTGTGCACCCCTTCCCTGCTGTGACAGACAACTCTGCATTGTGTGTGCTTAGCATGCTCTTCAGAAAAAATACTGTTGTTTTGCAGCGCTTCTGAGTCTCACAAAAAACATCCCAGGGCTGTGCATGCCCCTTAATAAGCACGTTAAGCAATGCTTAACAAGGCTTTGGCATACTTTGACGTTTTAAAGCTCTAATGCTCCAAAACAGTCCTGTGAGGTAAGTGTGATGTCTCCCGCTTAACAGGGATGCAAATAGGGGGAGAGTAATTTGGTGTCTGAAGTTACAGGATGACTCACCACCATCACTGCTGGAGCAAAAGCTCAGGGACTCCTGATCCTTTTCAGACACTGCAGTGCAATTACTACAAGTCACATTTCTTACAGCTTTGTAATACGCAAAACATCTGGTGTTAAAAAATACATTATAGGGCAAGAGAGAAAAGAAATAGGGTTTGAATACCAAACAGGAGTGGCCTGGAAAAACAAAGGGTACAGAAGGAGAAAACGATAAAGGGCAGAAAATTGTTACGATTAATGTATTCTTTTACAGAAGACTTCGCGGGCACTCTTCTCTGGACTCAAGCACTGAATGTTAACCTTTTTAACTCTAGGCATGTTCATTGAATCACACAGTTGACCTGCCAGGCAAAGGCTCCCCTGACTTCCATGGGAAATCAATGAGAGGTCCACAAGCAATTCTCTCTGCCAGGACTCAACTGCAGGATGCAGGTTTTTGGAGTTGCACTGTGGAATGTTTTCAGAAGGGAGAAAAAGTAATGGGAGGGCTTGTCATTCCCAAAACGAGTGTGGGAAATGGTCACAACACATGCTAAGAGCAAAAATGAGGGCAAGTATATTTGCTGTGAGCTGCAACTGCGAGTTTGTGTTTAGGAAGAAGGCCAGGCCCTTTCCAGCCTGGAATACCACAGACACTTGGCTCTGCAATGCAGCTCTATGGGCAAGGCTTGCATGCTCTTTGGCCTCTTGTTGCTTCAGTTCACTCTTCTTGCTGGAACACAGTAAAGGAACTGAAGGGCCAGAATCTTCTTTCGACCTGAGAAAGCTTGAGAGTAAGATGTTGCTCTCCAGATTTCAAAGGTCATCATCCTCCTAAGTGAGATCAGATTTCTACAGATATTTTCCAGATGGTTCTTTTTAGCATTAACTATCCTTCCCCTTGCCCTCTTTATTTTTTTCTCCCTCCTGGCCTATTCTGGGTATTGCCTATACTGGTATCCATATCTACTAACCATGGTGCACAAGGCTGACACTAGGACTTCTAAGCACTAACACTTCTGTTAACGACAGTAATGTGGAAGAAGACCTTGCATGGAGTCAAGCTCAGATATGACGTTAGACTTTTTAAAGTGCTAGTCGTAGCTTCACTGCATCCACAGTATCCACTTGATACTAGTATTTTTACTACGCTAGGAACAATGCACTGATGGTAAGCTTTCCCTTTCTTTAGAGGGCTTATAGGCTAAAGACACAGGAGTGGCAAAGAGTGTGCAAAGATGAAATAGAGGCATGGAGAGAAAGTCGTCTTCCCATGTTGCAGAGTCAGAGAGTTACAGAGAGTAGAAAGTCTTTTGGCTTTCAGCACAATATCATAGCCACTTGACATATTGCCTCTTGAAGGCAAAAATTCTTCTGATGGTTCCATCAAGGCTGAAGTCTACCTCATGGAATTGCCAAGCCACAGGGCACTGCCCTCTCCTCTAAAGCAGACTGCCTTCTGTACAGTAGAAAAAAAAGGCTTGCAGGATTTTCTTTTCAAGCACAGGAAGGTCTCCAAGTTACTCTGTTCTTCTTATACACACATTATCTCTGTATATTTCCTCTTTGTATCCTGCATAAAAGAACACACCTCTTCAATAACAGGTAAATAACAGAAAGAGTAAAGAGTAAATTGTACAGAGCCTTGAGAATAAGGTTCCTATGGGATTTATAGTAACAAAGTGTTTTCATACATTTGTGCTCCAGGCAATTTCACTTCTAGAGCTGGTCCTGAATTACAAAGACTACAGTGAGATCCACACTTTCATTTTGAAATGTGCAGGTTTGACTGCTGGTTTTAGATCCTTTGCTGCTGCATCTCAATTAAAGTCTTCATCTGACAGTGCCTGTGCCTGGATGCCCCACTGTTCTGTGTCTGATGTAGCAGAGTCATCCTTAATGGTGAATTCCAAGAGATCCTAACTGCAGGCATCTCTTGCTTCTGACAAAAGAGTAACTGGGAGTAACAACTGGGTTTGCTGCCTTCTGTGATTCTGAGGATTAGAACAATATCACATGTTGGGAGTACAAGTATAACATGCCAAAAGGTTCAGGTATAAAGCAAACAGGAATTCTTCACCTTTTGTCTAAAATATATTGAAAATGTCTTTCCTTTCTCATGCAAGTAGAGTTGTGATAGAGGCACTGCAGCTTTGGAGTTGCATGGGAGAACACACCTAGCTTAACTGTCCTGAGCAACTACATAATCCATCATGAATCAGATGGGTATACTCTGGTTCCCTCCCTCCACAACAAAGGCATGGACCTTTAGTTTCCACTTAAATGTAAAGAAATCCTTCACATGAGTGTGTTTTCAGTGGTACCAGTGCTGGGCGACTCCACTGGGCACCTGCCAAAAATGTTGCCCATTATTTTTAATGTAAGGCTTTATTCAGACTGACTGTGTTTCACCCAGGTTCTTGAGCCTCTCTGAACATGGCCCTAATACCTAAATAGAGCCTTGAAAATGAACCTGAGCCATTAAATCTACTTGTCTGCCCTTCACCTTCAGGAGAATTCTACTTGCCTATTAAAAAAACGGCTAAAAGGAGAATGACTGCAATGGGAGAAGATTTCGATCCATTCATTCAGAAACGTGTCAGTATATCTTCAGTGACAGCAGTAATGGAAACTTCATACTGCAAGTTTTACTGAGCGGTCAGAGTGTGCTGAACAAATGGGGCCTTGCTCAAACCCATGGGCTCCGGGCATGCTGTTGGGAACTGCACAACCATCATCTGGAGTAAAGGAGACAACACCTTGTCCCTGCATGTAAGAGTGAGATGACTGAGTTTCAGAGTTCTTTCCTTGATTTGTTTTGATTTCACAATGCATGTGATGTATGAACCAGGGGTGGAAACAGTTTTATCGTCTCATGGAATGAGGCGCATGGAATATCCATCAGACATGGACATCTGTAGATGAACAAGAAGCTGGACAGGGGAAATATGAATAAGGAATCTGTGATAAGTGTCTTCTCAGTGAAACATTACAAGAGTCTTAAATCATTGCACAAAACACTCATATGACAGAAGAGAAGCAAACTGCGTGAAGCCAGGTGTGCAAGTCTGATTAATTTTTGGCTGAGGTTCTTCATGCTCAAGAGAATAATGAGCAATTTTGTGAGATGTTGGCTCCCAGCAGGGTTGTGACCACTCAGGACTGTGCATGGTTAAGTAATAACTGTGCCAGAATTGATGAAGGAGTTGTTAGACACAGAAACCTTCCCACTGATGACGACAATATTTTACTGAGGAGACAGTTGTGGATGCCACAATATTTGCTGCACATCAGACAAACAGGTCAGCTCTTACTCCTTCCATATAGATAATTTTGTCAATACCTAGAGTTGCTGCATTTCCTTTTGGGTTTTCAGGAGACAGAAAAGTGTAGTTTTATTTGCTGCACAGAATGGTTGCTCAGGTATGTTTTTTCTGATGCGTTTGTCGTGTACTGGAGCTGTACAACAAGTACACCAAGTCTGATGCTTCCTCACCACTGAACATGTCTGGAGAACTGGTTGGTACGTGTTGCAGATATAAGTGTTGCAGACAGGGTGCTAGGAAGTTCTGGATGTACTGCAGCAAATACTGCTCCAGCAGCACTGCTAGAAAAGCTCTTTAAAACCCTCAAATTTTTCCCCAGCACAACTACTGCATGCCTGGGAATCCTAGGCTGTGGCAGAGCTGGCTATGTTTGTTATCCCGCCAGTCGCAGAAAAGCTCTTTCTTGACTCCTTGTGATGTCAAACAGGAG
The DNA here is from genome assembly GCF_037038585.1 of Patagioenas fasciata. Classification (NCBI taxonomy): domain Eukaryota; kingdom Metazoa; phylum Chordata; class Aves; order Columbiformes; family Columbidae; genus Patagioenas; species Patagioenas fasciata. The sequence continues at coordinate 94,709,682 of NC_092521.1, read as the reverse complement.
CCAGCATTGTACCCACCATCAAGGAAGGTCAACAGTGTCTTGGGTTGCGTGAGTAGAAACACAGCCAAATCATCAAGGGATTATTCCCCTTCTATTCAGCACTCCTTAGGCTGAATCTAGATTATGGTGCCAAGCTTAGGACCTTCCAGGAAATACATCAAAAACCCAGAATGAGTTGAGCAGAGAGCCACCACAATGCTTGAGAGCTAAAGCACCTGACCGGTGAGGGGAGGCTCAGGGGCTGGGGCTTGTTCAGCTCAGAGAAAAGATAGCTTGCACACAGAGAACCTAACAGCAGCTCTCCAGTACCTATGAGAAGGTCATCAATAGGACGGAGCCAGGCTCTTCCCAGTGGTGCATGGTGGGAGGAGAGAGACAGTGGGCAGAAACTGAAACAAGAGAGGTTCAAAACTGGATTATAAGGACATCGTTTTCTCCCATCAGAAGAGCCAAACAGTGGAACCTGTTTGCTCAGACTGGCTGTGCAGCTGGCATCCTTCGAGGTTTGCAAGACCCAGATGGATAAAGCCCTGAGCAACCTGGTGTGATCCCATAGCTGGCCCTACCTTGAGCAGGAGGATGGACTAGAGACTTGCTGAGGTTCCTTGACACCTGAATGACCTTATACAGTAAAGAGATACTCTTTAAATTCCATCCGAGCAATTAATTCCGTAAAGTAACATGCAAAACAAATATGTTAAAACCCAGCATGGCTTGTTGAGATAGCTTCACCGTGGAAATGAGGTGATGTGCCTGATATTTGCTGTAACATTTGAAGAAGTACCTTCTACTTTTTCAGGTCTTCTCTCCAGGAATCACTTGTGCCTGAACAGTGGGAGTCTCTTCTTTTATTTCAAAGAGTTTTTGAGCAGATTCATAAAGACAAGTTAAAAACTGTTCTCAAAGGTTTGCCATACATCTCCTGCTGATGGCAGTAAGATCTGCAGCCATGTCTTCAAGGAAGATCAGAGACAGAAATTCTTTGCTGTTCTTCTGCACCATATATGCATGCAAGGTTCAAGTTCGATTTAGAGAATACAAGCAAAACACGCTTAGCCTAAAGGTTGAAAAGTACAGCTCTGCATGAATTCCCGTGCAAAGCCTTGAAGGGGGTTCCAGAGATGGGAGGATTTCCTGATGCCTATATGTGCTAGGTACTCCCCTCCAGGTACCAGCTGGCAGAAGAATTATGGAGAAAGCAACTGCATCAGGGTCCAGTTTCCTGTGAGAACCTCGTAGGGTGCTGGTGAGGGAGATGCCTTTGCTCTGCTGCCTCTTCCTCAAGCACACAGTGAAAAGAGAATTGTCCATTGTCCCCCACATGAATGTAACCTGTCTTCATGAATGTGGCCTGCCAGATCAGACAGCAGGAGGCAACATCACAGAGGAGGAAGCTTGTGTGTAGTGGTTTGGTTTCTGAGACATGTGTGACTGTTGGGTTATAAAATACTGCAGAGAACATTTATTGGGTATATTATAGTTGTAAATACTTTTATAATGCAGTAACTAATAATCAGCTGTGCTGTGGCAACGCAGCAGGACACCAGGCATCTATGTTCTCACAACTCATCCTTGGCTTCTCTACAGTATCAAAAGTAACTTTTGGGGGCTTGTAACATTTCCTACCATGTTAAAAGTTTGCCTCTAATTATGAATGAGCTCTTACTCTATGGAGACATAACTAGAACGCCCGACATCAGAACTAAGGATGTGCTATGTCTCTGCTCAAAATCTTGAATGAAGAAAACAAAAGAACACAAAAGGTTTCTCAGACCTTCCATACAATAGCTGAGTAGCCAGATAGAACCAAGGCTACACCCTAGTCCAATATTAGGCTAACTTCGGGCTCAAATACACCCAGATGTTGCTGAGATCCCAGCTGAGTGGCATAGATTTCGTTCTCTGATGTTTTATGGGGCTTTATAGGTTACTGGTGACTCAGTTGTTTGAATGGAAAATATCTAATTTCAGAAAACATCTGTGCTGGTGAGAAGCAAACAGCTTAATGAATCAAGATCAAATGGAGCTTTACACCACTGGGGTATGTTGTCTATCAAATCAGATATGATCAGTCTTCTTGTCACTGTTGGCCATTAGAGATTTTATTATAATCTGGGGACTTTACCTGAACAGTCCAATCAAATTTGGTCCCAGGTGATTATTTTGGTTGCTCCTACATTTTCAATGAAATATGGAGGCTGCAAGTGTTGTCCTAAATGCCTGGGTTCTGCATGTGTATATTGGAGAATTAAAATGATGAAAGAAATTCTGTTTGTGAACATTGTCCAATAATAATCCTGCCTGAAGACCAGTAGAATACTCACCAGGAGGTGACTGGCCAACAGGAAACACACAGCAGTGAAACAACGGTATCAAAACTGCTACGGACCTTGGTTTTCTCGCAGGGTTGCTGTCTTCTAGGGCTGCACGGGCACTTCCACGCCCAGTGCTGTGATAGGGATGTTCCCTGTGGAGGCAGCAGTGCCGGGAGCATGGGAGATGGTGTGAAGCAAAGCAGGGAGCACCTTCTGCAGCAGTGGTGGCACCAATCCCAGGGGCTGCTCTGCTACCATTCCTGCACTGTCCTCTCCTGACAGCACTCCAGCCTTGCGAAGAAGCATGCCAAATCTGTGTGATTTATATTTGCTAGAGGCAATTCACTCTTCCTGTCGCCTTTCAAACAGATTTTTCCTTTTCATTCTCCCTGAAATTAAATGTGCTCTTACATGTTTACTTTAGGCCTGCTCACTTATGTGCATTTCTTACTGAGGGAAAGGCCAATCTTTGCCTTGGCACCAGCAGACAGATGTCTGAAATGGTCTACAGCTGCTTTCAGGGGTAAGGAATGTTTCTTTTCCATTTCTAAAACCTGTATTAAGTCCTTTGCCAAACCTGCAAATCAGTCTTCATGCCTTTACTGAAGAATTTTGAGATAAGTTCACAGCAAGAAGGTAGTCAGACTCAAACAAAGCTTTTCTTTCCTCAAGTTTTGTATTTGAAATATTGCTCCTTTTTTTTTTCCTGCTGACCACATCTGTAGTGACTTTATATGTTCTCAGTTTTGTTTCTATAAAACATGCTTTTACCAAATAGACCTACATATGTACACACAAATATAGATGTATCTTAAGACAGAAGTTGAGGCGCTTGTGCATTTTCAAATGTGTACCTGAACCCTCCACAAGATTGCAATTCCCTTCACAGTCTTCTTGAACAGAGCTACCAGACCATTAAACCACTGTCACTCTCCATTAGCCATGCCCAGTATGTCTTATTTTGCCCTTCAACCTTCTCACAAAATCTTCAGTAGAAGAATGGGTATGCAACAAGAACAGAAAGTCTTCACCCAAACGCCAGAATTCAGCTTTTACTTGTTTTCTCATACACAAGCTGAGGATGTCTCTGGAGTAATTAGTAAAAGAATAGCATTAATTCTGCTTCTCACTGATGAGGGTGCTTCATTAGGATTGATTGCTCATTTCCAAAGATTATACACAGCTAAAATAATTACCAGTGGAGAACACAAGGCACTGAACAACACATATATCCTCTAGACCACCAAAGTAAATGGACCCTTAAGAATAAGTTTAATACTTTTATTTATAAGGTATGCATAAATGAGGCTTTCAGTTCTACCAAGAATAACTGTCAATTAAATTAGGGTCCCATGACTAAATCTGAATCTCTGTTTTTTTTTCTGTGAAGGTTCTGTATATGCACGTACAAGAGTCTGTCTTTATGCCCATACAAGAGTTTATGCAGGAGGCCACCAAAGGCCATCACAAAGTAAGAGAAGTCACAGTTCTGTTTCACTGGAAAGGTATCACCATCAAGTAATTGATTTATGCTGATATCTTAAGCCAAATTCTACTTGACAGCTGCAAAAAAAACCCACCAGAAACATCCATCCTTTGCATCCTTCGATTCTTCTGCTACTTCTCACAAAAGGAAGGCTTATGAACAAAAGCCATTTAGTACCTGATGTTTTTCCCATGCTACTCCTATTTTTTAATTTCCTTTGTGTTGGCCTCATTTCAGAGTAGCTTCTTGTAATTGGGATGGAGAGTTATAAGAGACCACAGAAAGCTGGTTTTGTCCTCACCTGAAGCCACTAATAGTGCTGCCTGGCTTGCCAGGTGGCAGAACTGCCCATTCAGTTTGTAGTACAAGGCAAGATACTAATCTTTATGTGTAGATTGTGGCAGGTAAGAAAGTAAAGAGATTCCACAAAAAATGAACAAAACTATACAGAACAAAAATGTGTGGTCACTTAAACAGAAACATAAAGAGACTACATAGAGATACGAGAGAAAAACAGAACATGCACTTTCCTAATGAGCTCTTTCCTTGTATATATATATATATATATTTAATACACCAAAATAAAACGGGTATTAACTGTCAGGAAAAAAAAACTAAAAAACCAAAACATCTAGAATGCATTAATGTAGGCTGAGCATTTCTCAGATCAGCTCTGAAAAGATCAGGGCAGCATTAACACAAGAAGAGCAACACAGTGAGTAGACCAGTAGCTGCTCCAGAACAGAGTTCTGTGCAACACAGCTCATCTTGAACTTAGGATTTTGAGGTGCTGCCTCCTGAGCAGCATCTGCAATTATGAGCAGACTGTTCAGAAGGTGCAGGCAAGCATTTAGGGAATCTTTTTTTTTTTGGTCTGTGTAAATGTAGCAATCCTTTGCTTCAGTGGTCTAAATGAGAGCCGGAAGAGAGGAGACAGCTCAGGTAAGATCCACTAATCCTCCTTCCACATGTATCTAGAGGTTTGAATCCCAAAGAGCCTGGGCAGTTGTAAAAACACCTTGAACACACACACACACACACACACACACACACACACACACACACACACACACACACACACACACACACACACACGCATGCACACACACACGCACGCACGCACACAGGAGCCTGTATTGTCTACAGTTGCTAGCTGCCATGCAGTGAAAAATACACTGCATCACAAACTGCAGGGCACCAAAATCCTGGTCGTTGGGAACTGGAGCTGCCCATCATCAGCAGGACTCAGCAGTGGGTGGGGAACAGGCAGAGCAGGGGTGGAAAGGGTGAGCAGGGAAGCAGAATGGCAAGAAGCCATGGGACAGAACGGCCTGTGTAAGGATCAGGGGGCCAAGTAAAAGACGAACACATGGAAAGATACAGGGTGTGTGCAGGGGAACCTGCCCAGACGGCTGTTGAGGGGAGAAGAAACAAAGGACAAAAGGAGAAAGCAAAACTCTCCCTTTCCTCTCAACCCTTTTCTCATTATAGGCATTTAAAAATATCCTAGTATTTTCCTCATACTTCCTTTCCCATCAAAGCATATCCTGCAGTTTTTGTAGCGATGGCAAGTCTTGATGAATAGGAGTGAGGAGGGTTAGGAAACGCAGCGGTGGTCTGAGGTAATTACAGCTGAGAGGGGAAGCGCCCTAAAGCAACCTTGACGAAGTTATACCCTGAAAATGCAGCGTGTTCTCTGCCCCAGGTACAACACAGAAACATCACCAGTACACACAACAACATGTGCAAACAGCGTTACAGAAGGAGGAAGGACATCAAGAACATTGCTGTAAGGGCAGGTTTTTCCTACAAGGGAAGCGGTGGTGCTGAGGGTCCAGGAACACCTACTTACCAGTTAAGTGGCTGGCAATCCTGGCAATAGGTTTAGGAGGCAGGGCAGGGGGCTGTTTGAGGAGGGACAACTGTTTCACTGGGGTGTCCTCATGGTCTCCAGGGAAAGCGGCAGATTTTTTGGGGGGAAGTAGCAGGACTGGCTTAGCTGTAGTAGGATCTTGGGAGAGGAGGATGCCGGATTCATTGGATGTGGGGCTCTCTTCAGACACTGGAGGACACAACCACATCATAGACGCAACAACGTTATGAGCAAAGCAGCGGCGGATACAGCCATAGTAAGACAAAAAAACAGCGTACCAATGCAGATTAAGAACGACTAATAGATTGCACTCAAACATCGTATAACATAGAAAGGAGGAGAGAAAGAAAGAGAGAAAAACACACATCTACACAACAGCCAGATTTCCCATTACCTCTGACAGAAGCCAGCTCCTTTATGCCAGGCTGGGACGTATTCCCACATCTTGAACACAAATCAAGAGCCTTAAAATGGCACAGTTGAGACGGTCTGTCACCACAGCTTGCTCAGGATCAGACATGTTAGCACGTAGTCCCTAAACTTATCCTATACATGTAAAAGCACCTCATTGGGCCTACTACATTTCAAAGAGGCCGCATAGCTGTGCAAGATCATGGATGAACACTTCTACCGGTCACTTTTGCTCACTTGACCTTTGTTTGCAACTCTCGTCATGGAGTGATGCAGAACGAGGAGCTAATCCAGATGTACAGCGCTGCTGTCTCTCTGCATGGGTTGGGGAAGAAGCCCAGAGAGCTTCACCTGGGTTTAAATGTGTGGTCAGCTCTCTGCTCTAGAGCTCACTGGAACAGCTGAGATGTAGCCAGAGAGATAAAAATCTACTCTTAAATGTTGACAAAGTGCAGGTTACTTGTATAGAAGTACATATTGCTTCTACGCCAAGTCAGTCAAAATTTCTCATGGAGCATCCAGTGACAATCTGTATGCTGTCACCTCTTTCTCCATCGGAAGACCTTGATCTTCAACAAGGATTTCTCAGGGCTAGACACTAAATGTTAGAAGTCAAAAAAGTTGTTTCAAACAGCTTGGAGTATCTACATCATAATGTAAACAAGATGTTACCTGTCCCATCCATGATCTCTGTGGTTGGGAGCACCTCGTATGAGCAGGGTTCCACAGATGCTGGAACTGACTCCAGTTCTGCTAGGGCTGGCAGGGATACCTGGCTGGAGCTCAGCACTTGCCCGGAGCCCAGAGGCTGCCCATTCTCCAAAGCTCCTTCTTCATTTGGTATGGAAAGTTCCCCATCTGTTCATAGTCAGAAGAAAGCAGAATAACAACAGAACACACATAAATAAGATGCACAAAGAATTTTAAATGAAATCTGCTATCTCCATTAGCTTGCTTGCAAAGGAGGAATCTGAATCCGCATCTTACATGTATACAGAAGGCACAGGGATAATGATCAAAACAATATGGTTTGTATTTCAAAAATACAACTTGTGTAGAGCAATTTTTTAAGATGTTTGACTGTGAAGTTCTGTCCACAACAGTTTCACTGAAGTCTGATAGCATTCCACTTGGCCTAAGGGGTTATTAAGATCTGCAAAAGTACTCTCAAATATTTTTGTTGATCCTTTGCTTACCCTAGGATGGTCATTATGATCCATGGTCTAAGCAGGATGGATCCTGACCATCCTCCACCCAGGGCCACAGGATTCATTTTCCCTTTGTTGAAGCTGGGAAGTCAAGAATGAGAATGGGCTGGAACTGAAGCTATGGAGCTTTCTTAAAGAATACTAATATACACAGTATATAATTTATAATATCTTAATAATAATAACAATAATTATTCTCTTCCCTTACACCAATTTTTATGCTATAAGGGAGACAGGCATAATCACAGAACTATGTCTCTATTTTACACGCAAATAAAAACATTACAGCTCCCAGCATCAAGATTTTAAGTCAGGGAGAGAATAGTTTTTATAGTCACCTGGTGTCAGGTCTTGATATTGGGATATAGCAGATTCCATTTAGAAAACTTGTTTTTAAAGTTATTAATAATATCCCCTCTATCTGAGCAAAATTTCTGTAACAGCAGCCGGTAGTTTCTTTCTTATCAAACGCCACTTCACTTTAGAAATAATAAAGAACAGAAGCGAGGGATCAGATCATTCTCTGTGGTGTCAACCCACATGATTTTTATCTTGGAACTTGTTATGCACAGCACTCTGGTACCTGGAGGCAATGACTACATGGATATCTCAATTACAGTTTTATAAATGAAAGTGTTCAGCCCCTATGGTTATGAGTGGAAGCCTGGAAATATAACTGGAATGTGACCTGTAAGGCTAAAAATCAGCAGGCACATAAATGGACCCTAATTTTACTATGCTTTTAAATTATTTTTTAAGTCAAATGAAGGATTTCAGGATCTGGTCCTTGATTTTTGGGCACCTCTGATTAGCCATATTACTGCCCAATGTACTGAGCAGAGATGTACGTCATTCAAGTGAGTGCACATTTTCCCCTCAGAGGGCTAACATATGCAAAGTGCTTTGGAAAAGAGTACTGAAAAGAGAAAAAAACGCCTCATTTAGGCGCTAAAACACAGCAGTTAACAAGTCTGAAAGTACGTTAGCTGATAGGTATTCAGAATTGTGTTTCTGCCTTTTAAAGCTTTGGTACAGCAAGTGAAGATGGTCTCCTGCTTATTTTGGAATTATTAGAAATACCAAGGTCTTGACTTTCTTGTTTTGGTTGGAGGCTTTTTGAGGACCTAGAGAGCTATTACGGTTCACAGCTACATCATATTAGACTGAAACTTGACCCATGGCTTTCAGAGCAATCAACTGAGCTGGCTAAAAGGTGGCAACATTAATCAAAACTGAAGGCTTTGGCCAGTTGCTCGCAGCACAGCCTTCTAACCGCCGTGGTCATTCAATACAAACCCATTTATTTCCCTAGGCAGCAAAAATCAAACAGTTCAGACCGTACTTAAGCTGAATGTTTTTCGACTTAGCTGTTTGGGTGGAAATGCTATGTATTCTGTGTTTGCTCTGGCTCCTTTTTATAAACACACACCTTTGCATGTGTTTGGGAATAGGGGCTGCTGTTGTCCCAGTTACCTGGTTTCATGAAAGAGCAGAACCATTTCTTATACAGAGCAACTGTTTCTTGAATGATAGGCAGTGATTGTGTCCAGCAATATTCATTAATTCAGTGCAGGACTAAATTTGACCATAACCGTAAGCAGACAAAATGTATGCATGATTAAACCAGTAACATTTAGTTTTTGGAGGGATGTCTGCACATTTTTAATGAAGTTGGATGCCTATCATAACATGCTGAGCACCTTGAAATCTTACTGTCTTAAGCGCGCCCTGCACTTCTCAAGGTATATTCAGCATGATTTAAGAAGGTAGCATTCAAGTGATCCATTGCAGGTTTGCAGTTGGAAAAAAGTAAAATGGGAGATAAAATTTTGGCTCTTACTTTTTGTCATAATAACAAGCTTTCTGTACTGACAGCATAACCTCTTTTAATCTTCCTTCTGAATATATCCAGTCTTAACTTAGAATATAAAACTTGTCCTTGGATTTGACTGAAACCATCAGACATGACACAGAATCATGACTGAAATACACACCCTAAATCTGATCTCACTTAAATGAGAGCTACATGGGGAGCTGCTCAAGTACAGCAAACAGATCAAAGATGCAGATAAAATAATGTGTAGAGTGAAGAATCTCTTAGTGTGAATTAATCCTGGATGAGAGAGGCACGCTTGACAACTAGATATAAAAGGCAAATTACTTATTATTTTGAAAGTACTAAAAGGTATTCTGGTTAGCTGACATACAAATGAAAGGAATCCTGGTAATGCAGTTATTACATATACATGGATGAACCAATTAGTCTTCAGGAACCCACTATGAGTTTAACATTAATTTTGCACAGTGATAACGTATGCAATCTTCTGTTCTCTCATTTGCTAAATCCTTTGCTGTGTTTCCACAGAGCCCGCTGCTACTTAGCGGAGAATGACTTATCCTAAATGTGTGAACTTCAATAATGTCGTCTGAGTGTGCATCTGGACAGGGGCCGGAGGGAACAGCCCAGCCTCTGCAGCAACGGGAGCACACGAAGGCTGCTCTTCTGTTACTCAGGAGGCTCCACACATCTGAAGTCACTGAAGAAACAGGACCTCAGAGGACACTCCCTGATGGAGAGGACTCTGCCCTGACACTTTGATGCAACTTAGCACGTGAAGATAACAGCATGGGGTGAAGGCCCAGAAATGCGCAGATGATGTGCTCAAAACATGTGGCCCCTAAGCATGGTTTGTACTCCTGAACTCACCTGCCATTTCCACCTGCAGGTACGTTTAAAAAAATTGCCTGGTGTGAAGCAGCCCACAGTGCATCACGCTGACTGGTACAGACCAGTCCCTTTGTTGCTTCTTTACATCATAACTCTGCCTACCTTCTCACCCTGCCTTTTCACTCCAAATGCCTTGGACTAGGGAACTTCTTGCATGTCTGAAAAGTGCCACACTCGTGCACTCCTTCTACAGACAAACGGCTAAGGAAGTCAAAATGGTGAGAGTTCAAAATCCTGGGGTTTTCTCCACCTTGGGTTGTCTCCTTCAGTATTCGCCTGCTCTCAAGTAAGACTGTCCAGGCAAGCATTCTCCATGGCAAAGGCTAGAAAGGGCAGATAAAAACTTATGTTCTTCTCTGCCATGGCCCCTATGGGCTAGGGATGGAGAACTGAGTGTTCCTTTATGTGGTCAAGACCTGTCCCAAGGGCTGTTTCCCAGCCATGGTGGCTACTGTAGCACAGTGGCTGGGATCCTCCTTGACTTCAGTCTCCAAGCAGACCTTTGATTTTGTGGGATGCCATGGAATTTGAGACAGGTTGAAATACAGATGTACGCCCTGCTTCTGGAGGGATTCGAAACTTTTCACCGTATGATTTCACTGCAGCACAACTGGCTGTGTGCTGTCTGCCATGCCTTCCTCCTTGCTGCATCACCAAAGCCACTTCTTAAAAGTTATACTCACATACTGCCAGAAAACCTGCCTTAGCATGCAAGTGTAACACTTCCAAATCCTGTCAGGATTTAGGTAATCTGAAATTTGGGTCTAAATCCATAATTTTGATTACATGGAGAGTATAAAAATACAAAAGCATGAAAGATCGAGAATGTTTATGCTTCCTTGCAGAACCATTGCACCATCACCTCTGAAGCAAGCAGTCAGTACACACTCATATTTAGAAATTTCTCAATACAGGCAATCTCATCTATGTTCAGATAAAAGAAGAGGTATCAAAATCCTACCAGTAGATTTAATTCTTTGACTGTCACCATGGAACAGTGGGCAGTTCTAAAGACAGATGCTTTTGGGACGGTTACATTCTTCATGTGAAAATCAAAGTAATTTTTCTATGCGTAGGAGCAATGGTATAGCAAAAATGTGAGTTCTTCTAAATGCTGTGCTAAGTTCTGAGTTGCAGGTGGAAGCTGGTTTTTTAACCTCTTGGCACTGCCTGCCCACAAACTATTAGAACAGAGGTACTTCTTCAACTTACTATTTTTCCAAAAGTACACAGTATTTGCAAAAATTACAACCTTTGCCTACATTTTCAGAAGACTCAAGTCACAGAACCCTGGAAACGGAAGATGACAGAAACTTATTTGGTCACGAATCTGGCCCTTGCCAAGAAAAGAGCTCTCTGCAGTTCAGTCTGGAGTGGTTTCACTTGCCTAGTTTAAGTGTGGGGGTCACTGAAGTGCTAAAAGCATTTCTTGTTTCCCAAATATAGCAGGCGGAGCACAGTGACTCTCCCATGTGTGAACACTGTGACTTACTGCGCTCCGCTAACTTTCACCTGCTGGGTGACATGAACTCCTCTGACAAGCCAGCAAATCCTGAAGCAAACAGGTCAGAATGTCATTTTAAATGGCAGGCAAACTAGCTAATTCTGTTTTTGTTCAACACTGAAGACATGGTAGAAACAACGCTAAGCACACTGCAAGCTCCAGAATTTTTGGTCTTGGGTCAGTCTATCCATATTCAGTTTCCTTTGATCTGTACGGATTTTTTTTAAGAAAGAAAAAGCCAAAATTAGTGGTTCAAGGACTGATTCTGTCTGCTCTGTCCACGTCTCAGGAAAGGGAGACAAAGATTTAACATTACGGCTACACCTAATGCCTATGCAAGATGCCTTGTGGCAAGGAAGGTGCTATCATCATCAAATAGAGCTTTCTGCTATAAAGTGCTTAAGTCTGCTGTATTTTCTTGAAGGATTAGAGATCCTCTAACAGGAATTACAAGGAAAATGTTACTTCTACTTAAGGTTTGCAGTAAGATATAATATCCTTTATTAGAACTGCTCTCAGATTTTTACACCACTGAAGGAAATATGGCTTTTGCTCTACTAATATTGCTTTACTCATATCCTTGTATCATCAAAGCTACTTGATCATTTCTACTATACTTGTGTTATGACCACTTTCTTCTCTGCCCCACCTCTTTCTTTCAAGGAGGGGTACCAATTCTTATCTTTCTCTGTTTGCAACTAGCAGGAAAAAATGTAGGATACTGGAAGAGAAGTCCAGATATTTTGCATTGTAGCTTCCTTTCTAGCATTACCCAGCCATGAAAGAGTCTGATGTCTCTGCTTTTTGCACTGGAAACACGATGAAGCAGCATGTGTTTTGTACCAGCTTTTTCTGATGTTATAAGATGAAAAATGACTATAAAGAGGATTTTTTTTTCTTTTTTCAGATAGAGGCCTCCAGACAGTTTAGCACCTCCTTCACAAGATGACACAGAAGATTACAAGTTAGAGCATTATATGATAAATTGAGAAAGCTGCAACACTTTGGTAGCAATGTGGAGGGCAGGGTCAGGCCGCACAGGAAAAATTTTTCCTGGGGATGTCTTTAGGTATGAGTAGAGACGGATCAAAAAGAAGCTACGTGTGGGATGTGAGGCGGGGATGAAGGAGGGCACGCCCCATCCAGAGCTATGACTGAAGGTTGACTTCTGAGCTGGTTGGTGCATCACATGCGGAGCTGTGCCCTGGCCTATCCTGGGCTGCGACACCCTTGGTGTGACAGCCTGGACCATGGGGATGCCTGTGTACCCCATCTGAGTCGCAGCCCAAAGCTGTGAGGAGTGCAAACCTTTCGACAGGTGTTGTTTTTACCCTGAGGTTGCATCTAGGATGGCTTCCAAGGCAGCAGGCCATACTGAAAACACAGGCAGCATTAGATCTAAAGGACTAACAGCATCTAAAATACGTAACAAGTAAAAACCGTATAATTTAATGACAAGCAAAATATTTTTCCAGTTTTGTGATGTGTTTTGTCTTTTTAATTTTTTTTTCCACTTAAAAAAATAAACTGTTCTGATTTAAATGCTCCAGATGTTATGAGGTAGACCCTATTTCTAGTATCTGTGAAAGTTTATAGCTTCTACTAACTTCTGATAGGTTTTGTACTAGTATTGTTAAAGACATTTAGACTTTGAATTAATGAGGCTTTAAAGCACAGGCATAAGTTCTATTGAAATTAAGAGGCAACTTCGGCTTGTCTTCATATAATTTGCTGAATTAATTGCCTTAGTTATTGACAAGGGAAGTAGCAAAACAAACAAAAGCTGTGGTTAAAGATTCACACATACGTAATAGATTTCAAATATGTGTTGCATTACCAATGTAAAACAATGGTGTTTGTAAAACAATGACGTTTTGCATAAAGAATACATTACCAACTCAACAAATTAATTATCATGAACAAGGAATTGTTATGTCTATTGAGCTGTTTCAAGGGAACGTGCACTGTTCTGTGCTTGCCAGTATCCAAAACCTTTAAATGCTTCTCTTTTCCACAACAACTAATCCTGGAATGACTCAACCAGACATTGCTAACATGTGCAGGCATGGACCCACTCCATCTTCCTGCTGTCTGGATGCCTCACTGTTTTGCAGCAAGTGATTCCTGCACACTCCTGTGATTTATATTTCTACTGCTTTACATTTCTGATTAGTTTTTGGTTTTATTTGCCAGGTGACTATGACATGTATCCAATGGGGAGGACTAGCCCATGGTGAAATAAAAAAGAGATGTTTGGAGACCTTACTCTGCACAGTCCTGCGATTCAGGACTGTATTCCCAGCTCTTAATGTTACAAAAATGTACTCTCTGCCCATAAAACTATATGGGATGTCCATTTAATGTTGTGAAAAGAAGAACACTTACCTTTATCAAAAATTTCTTTCAGCACTCCTCGTTTTATAAGCTCCTCTCTGCTTTGCCTCATTGATATTTTTCTTTCCAAAGCTGTAAGCAAAGAAGGAGGGTCAATATAAATAGAAAGGAAGGGAAATGATTGTTTTAAAAGGCTCTATCCCTTTTAAGGCATTTTAAAAATGCTTTTTCTCCTCTTCAAGTCAGCAGCAAATTAGCATCTCAAAATAAAGGCCTCTAGCAGTCCAGAGAATCTGCCCACTGCTGTAGCGCAGCTGTTATTGACAGAGGGGGCTACAGACTGACCGACTGGAGGGCATGCCTGCACTCCCACTGCTTAATTTTGACACATGGCCGAAGCATTGCTGTGGAGAAATTAGAGACAGCAAAGGGAGAAAAAGGCAATTAGTGCAAAAGCCGGAGACGGAAAGGTAAGAAAGGAGGCAACGCGAAGGATCACACCAATGAAAGATGTGGCCATGGACTGTCCTCAGGCCATGGAAGAGGACTTGGCACCTCTGCTGCCCTGAAAGCCAAGGCTTGTTTCCCACTAACTCCACTGACAGCAGAGCAAGGTGTTTGGGACAGTTGAAAAAAAAAAAAGAAGAGAGCTGTTTAATGGAGCCTTCTCCTCCCTGGAAGGTTTTTTTCTCAAAAAAAGTGTAAATGATGGGAACTCTATGAGAGCTACTGCAATCTACACCAGGTCTGAACCGCTCGAGTCCTGTATTGCCTGCTTGGAGACCGTGGTCACGGAGGAGGCACGATGACAGATAGAAATTCCATGTTTGTTCAGTTAAGCAGTAATTAAAACAATGTCCAATTAACTAAAACACCACAAAGGACTTGCATCCAGGCAAAGAGCTGAAAGCCAGCAAGCAAGGGGCAAGTGATGTGCAGGAGTGGCTGTGACTGCGTGCGCTCAGCGAGAAACAAGCCTGTGCCTGCCAAAAAGGCACCGTCAAGGGCGAATGGCTTCTGCCATATGCTCCCCTATCAGACCCGGCACAGATGCACACACACACACGCACAGATGAACTGGGACTCAGCATCTCCAGTTTGCCCAAGGCAGATTTAAAGCAAAAGAGGCTCTGAAACCTCCTCTCCATCCTCGAAAACATGTAACCTTTCCTGGCACTGCTGCATGTTGGCACTTCCCGCAGGGGTACAGTATACCTGGTGAATTAGCTCTGCTTATACTGACACACTGCACTCATTGCAACTTATCTGCTGTCAGACACACACAGCTTAGCATGAACAAGGCCAGATCTGCTTCATTCTTTTCCACAGGATAAATTTAGGTTTCCCCATTTTTAAAATCAGTTTCAAACATGTATTCTTCAGGACGAAGACAACCAGTAGGTACAGTCACTAGCTTATAAAAATCCTGGTCTCCCCTTAACATACCCTCTGAATTTCAGCATCAATCAGAATTAATAGCAGGTCCCTTTGCTGACGCACAAGACCCCACGCCCATTAGCCAGCCAAACAGACAGTTTTATTTTTGAGGCTGTTAACGTAACAACGACAGCATTTTCCAGAGTGCCTTAGCCCTGTGTGAAGAAGGGCTCTAGGCACCTCACTGACTTTCAATGAAACTATGATTTCTAAGTTTCTAACATGCTTTTGAAAAGAAATACACAACAATCAGACTGCGGAGTCACGTTGCAGACCGCCCCCCAACCTGTTTCTTCCCTGCAGTGAAGGGGCCTTGTTCTGGTATGGTATTTAAAGCTTTCTTCCCATCCTCTGTAAGAACAGCTGCCCTCAGCCCCTCCAAAAAAAAAAGCCAAAAAACTCCTGAGCTTTCTCCTACCAAAGAAATTGTTAAAACACTGACTGACCTTAAAGAGCAATTTGGGAGCACCTAGCACCTTTTCCAGTAGGTCTGGGAAAGTGTAATTCTATGTTGGTGTAAGCAGAAACAGCACCCAGTCTGTCCCAGCTTCTTCTTCAGTGGGAAATCAAACTGGGTGAAACAGCAGCAAAGCAGCAGTTTCTGCATACAGACAGCAGCACTGCTCACAAAACAAAGTCATGGGCAAATACTGCTATTTCTGTACTTCACCTTAAATAGCTAAGTAAGACATCCACATTTTAAATACAAATTCACTTGGCACCCACCCCAGTCCGCTGTCTCACCCTCCCACCTATGCACCAGCTGGCTACGCAAGGTAGCAGCACTGCTGCTGACTTCAGGGCTAGGAAGTCCCATCACATTATGAAAGCAGTGGCAAGAAACACGGTCATTTTTTAGATTGGAGTTAAGCCTTTTGTGGGACCGACTACCACAGAGGGCTAGCAGAGCAGGCAGGACTAGATGATTTTTCAATATCCCTTCCAAGCCAAACTATTCTGTGATTCTATGAACTATTCTATGATTCTACGACATTCTGAACAAGTGCAGCAGTGCCTTTCCCAAAACAATCGCTGGGCAAGACACTCAAGTAAGTATTGACCAAGACTTCCCAAAATGATGCACTATTTTTACAATCTAGCAGAATTTTGAAGACGATAGAATATGTTTTTGGAAGACACATGGTTTTCAGATACTCCCTTTCAGTTGTAATCTGCTTCTGCTCAAGAATGAAGAAAACAAAACAAAAGCAAAAACCAACCAACCAACCAAAATCAAAACAACAAAACAAAACCAACAGCCCTTCAGTTTGAAGCTCAGACTAAAACAGTTTCTTCAGTCTCCAAATCCTTTCTAAGTAGGTACAGAACTTAAAGTATTAATTATTTTCCTGCTAAGCCAGTTTAATTAATAAGATATTTAGAGGAAGGGCATGCTGGGCTAAGAGCAGCACTGACTGATAATAACAGATGTTATAATGAAACTATGGAACATGCTGCCTTCCTTTAATACAAATCTTCCTCCCAAACAAGTCTTGTACATTTAAGTGCATAAACGCTATGCTACTGCTGGATCAGGTGGAGAAAAAAAAATCATAAGCACTTAGATGCAGAACTCATTAGGATCTAACAGTCTGAACAATTAAATGTTTCACTCAGTCTGATTTCTCTGGCAAAGATTGCTTGTTCTTTTAGGAAGGATTTTCTTTTCAAGCAGAAAGCTGATACAGAATAAATTCATTCACTCTCCACTGAGAAGAGATCCATTCACAGCAGAGGATAAATAAAAACCTCAGAATTAATCCTTGATTCATGAGAACCTTGTAAATTCTGTGATGGGGAAGAATTTAATATAGTTAAAATTTAACAGAAGATGTATTACTTCATTGATGATTTTCCTTGGTGATTAACCTCATTTTGTCCATTTGTACCATCTCCCAGAAGATTAGAAGTAAGCATTAAGCCCTTTATATGGGTTCTACTTATGTCAGAAACTGGTTTTCTTAATAAATTCATCCATTCTCCAAGAAACTTTCAGTTACTAGTTCACGGAAATGAGCATATGTGTGTCTTACGGTATAGGCATGCAGATCTTGCCAGTGTGCTCTGCCGTATGCTGTTTCTTTTAAGCTCTGATGAGGAAACAGTGGGAAATATTTTTTTATTAATGTTTCTGAGCTGGTGTTTTTGAATTCGTCCCCCAGGAGCAGCACCCCTTCGCTGTTCAAGCAGAGTTTTTCTCTGTGGCAGACCCATTAAGGTCAGCAAAGCGCTGGCAGTGTCAGGAGGATTTCCTGCCCCTCTGTTCTGGAAATAAAGTATGGTTTTGTCTTTATTTCTTTAATAAGACGTTGCACCCTGCAATGGCAGCGATTGTGGGCTGCTCCTCCAGCTGAGAAGGTGAAGCTCGCCGCTGCCTCCGTGCCAAGTGCTTCTGCTGCTCCATTAACCAGGCAAAGAGGCGCTTGTGTAGTAGGATATGTAACCTTTCTGTCCCGCTCATCCTCCCCTTCAAGATCAAAACCATCTCAGATGAACTATTCCAACCTGCATCTATATGAGAACAAACCATCCTTTGCATAACTTGTTGTGTCGCTGCTTAAACCAGGGTGCAGACTAAATAAACAAGTTCTGCCCTTTCTTCTCATCTGACAAACAAAACTAAAGCCCAGTCTGTGCCAGCCCATTGAATCTTAACCTCGCTTTTTTTCTGAGGTTGCCCTTGGCCTTTGTCTTAAGAAGCACAGGGGTTGCTTTGCATGATTTCTTCCTGTCAAAGGCCACTAGAATTTTCATGATGATTTTAGGAAGCAAAGGTCGTTATAGGAATGGAGCTTCCTGGTACCTCAATTATATTTGGATTCAATAGGCAGATATTTGCTTTGCTAATAATTCAGATCTGAATAATTAAAAGTCAATTGCTTAGCACAGTGTTAAGATAAACAACCATCAGTATTTCCTTTAGACTTGTAAGGAAGGAGAGATTTTCAGATGCGATTGATTATGTAACAAAACATGTTACATCATCTTTAAATTCTTCGAACTATGTAGCCTTTCTTGATAATCAAACAAAGCAGGATTCATCTGATACTAATTTCTACGGTGTGGGCTTCTGCTTCTGAGTTGGCCTTCTTACATGTTAAGAACAAGCCTCGGGTGTGATTGACCTCAGCCTAATGTAAACATCTACAAGAGGCTGAACTGCACCTCGGAAATGCCTGTCGGTCATTACCAACCATAAAAGAAGCCAAGGGTGAGTCGCTGAGATAAAGATGCATAACATTAGAGCTGAGTCTA
The DNA here is from genome assembly GCF_037038585.1 of Patagioenas fasciata. Taxonomy (NCBI): domain Eukaryota; kingdom Metazoa; phylum Chordata; class Aves; order Columbiformes; family Columbidae; genus Patagioenas; species Patagioenas fasciata. Next base: position 94,691,131 of record NC_092521.1, on the reverse strand, counting down.
CTCCTGAAAACTGACTGCAGAGGGTAGTTTTAAGAAAATAAATGCTGCTGTAGATGGAAGTCTCAGATGGAGCAGAGGAAAACACAGGTATGTCAGATCACACAGAGCTCCATTAGTTTTGGGATTGTTTCAATAGCTGCGGCATGACACCCAGTGTTGCTGCTGTGAGCTTGGGGCTTGACCAATGCCAAAACATAGCTTGGTTGAAATAACTGTTTTGCTTTGTTCAGTGCTAAATACGAATTTTGCTTGGCTTCAAACACTCATAAGTTGAAGCCTGAGGGAAGCAAAAATTTTCCCACGTTTCTCAATCTTTGAGATTTAAAGTTCCTTACAGAAATTTTGTGTCTCTCTAATCTCAGCCTCTGTTTTCCTGTGACAGTACCAGCCGCAAAAGCTAACTCAGACAGAAAACTATACGGAAAGGATTAGAAGCCCCTTTTCGTTTCTGATGTCCACCCATGACATTTCTTGTTCTAGCTGTAGCCTAGCACTCCTGTTCTATCAGATTACAAAATAAGTGAACATCAGTGGAGAAAGGACGTATGGGCATTAAAAGTTAAGCGTGATCTAAAAAAAAAAAAAGTTGCAGATACCTCTGCAAATCAGATATCGCTACAGTACTTGACAAAAGAAAAATCCCCTTCAGTATGTGAATAATTTAGAAAACTTCTGTGGCATGTGCTGTAAGACAACCTAATAAAACAGCTGCAAAACCTGCATTGATGCCACACTGAAGGAGTAACTAAAAACACTCTAGAAGCAAACCAGAATCATTATTATCGTCATAGAGATGGAAAAGTGAGGTACAGACAAGTCGAAACACCTTGGCTCATCACCTGCTAGATCAGTAGCAAAGACACTTAAAATTTATTAATCTATAATTAAGACAAATATAATAATAGGAAAAAGAGGCCAAAATAAATAAAACAAACAAACACACAGCCCCAAACTCTAATTATTTTATTTCCAATCTTATAAGTACAGCTGGATATATTTCAGATAATGTCTACTTAAAACACAGAAAAGATGATACTAGAACATCTTGCTTCCACTCAAATTCAGATCACTTCAAGACACTGGTCCATCTCCAGTAAGAAGTACTGAACTAAGAGAATGGTAAATCTTCATTTGTGACAGGCAAGCCTTTGAAATCACACAGTAAAAACATAAATACTCCTCTGAGAATGCAGGATCAAACCTAAAGACCATAGTTACTAACCAGAAGAGTTTAAGAGGTGTAACAGTTGCCACACCTGGTAACTACAGAGAAAATTTAATTCCCACTTCCTTCCTGATGGTGAAAGAAGGCAAAACTGGGGAACAGGCTGAAATCAGCCTTAAAAAAAGCTCTAGATTCATACTGATCATTACTACATGTAATCTGCCAGAGGACAGACTCAGGAGCAGAATGGATGCAAAGTCACATCTGTAAACACAGAATTGCAGGATCTAACCAAAATACTGCAAACCACATTAAGCAAAGAAGATCATAACACAGTAACACAATTCAGAAATGCAGCATACAACCAAGAATTCAGCAAACCCAAGGTAGAGAAATAAAATCTGAACAACTCTACTATAATTAACAGAAGGAATTGAACTAAAGAAATTGGAAATCTAATCCAAGAGCAGATGGACTGTGATTTTTTTCATACAGAAGGACTGAAAAAAATCAACTGAAGAAGTTGCCTTTCTAGGGAAAGGACTAAATTTCAAGCTAGATCCAAAGAAACCCAACATAATGGATTTCATAGGCTTAGCAGAGCAAGCCTGGTAGAAGATGAATACATGAAAACAGGAGATAAAACAAGAAATCTTAAGAAATACAACAAAGGAGGTATGTGTGTTTGGAAAAAAATCTAAGAAAATGGAAGTAAAAAGAAAACGAGACCGTAGACACCCTTAAGAAAAAATGTTATCACCTTCAACTGCCCAGCTAATAAACAACAAAACAGAACTCCACTGTGACAACGAACTGTGATAGTCTATCAATAGTATTTTGGAAAGACTCACATTTTCATCCACTTTCTAGGTAATTGCTTTTCTTGCCACACTTGAGAAGTATTGTAAAGCACGCTAGGGAGAAATTCAGAAAGCTGACCAGAATATTGAAAAAATCAAGAAAAGACTTTCCTCCTGTTCTTCCCTCTGAACTGCAGCACAACATTTTCATTAAGTCCTAGGTAATACTAGGTCAAGAACCGGAAAGTACTACTTTCCACAACTCCAGCAGAAATGAAGCTCTGTAGCTTAATTAAAGAAATTTGCAACAAGGTAACATAGCATGTCTTAGAGTAGACCTGCTCTGCAATCACAGTGTGATTGCAGCAGAGAAAGCCATACCCTGGGCATTTTGAATATATATAATTTAGGCATCAAAAACAGTAATGAGGGGGCGGTACTGACTTAGTTGAAGGCTTTCATCTGAGTAAGAAACCTGGCAGGCTTGAACAGCCCATGCTGAAATCCATACTGCTACCCGCACCCTAAGTAGCTAGATTAAAGATAAATTGAGCATAGTTATTACCACCACAGCTCTTATTGCAATGAAGCTATGTCCTAAGTGCCAGCAGTCAGGAGCTGATAGGAGATCCATCCATGTTTTCAGATGGACCACTAGCAGGCGAAATCATGGTTTCTCGTACAGGCTTCTGCATTATAACATGCAGAAGTTGTAACATCAAAGAAAGAGTAGGAATAGGGGTTCTACTCATCAAGTCTTTGCAATCTGACAAGGCGAGTGGTGCCATCTGAAAGAAATATGTAGGAACATTAGCAGCAGCTGTACATCCCAAAGAACAGTTGCTTTTTATTAAGTGACTCAACCTGCGGTCTCAGATTTCTATATGTAGAACAAACAAAAACTATGTTAAAAGCAAATTAGTGAAGAGCTGGGTGAGATATCTGGAGTTTGCTTCCCTTACCCTGAGAACATGGTACCCACACAGACGATACTGCAGTAGGGATCTGCCGTGTCATTGGTAATGGCAGAGATGTCTGTTTGCAATGTTGGGCTACATAATAGTTCAAGAGACCTTCCTCAAAGCAAACCCCAAAGCACCCGTATGGTGGGCATCGCTAGAATAAGATAATGACTCCTGTGACCCTCTGCAGCTGAAGAGAATTCTCTCCCGAACACAGTTTACACGTAGGATATAAATAACCAGGCAAGCTGCTGCTTTTGGATTTGCTCCTCATCAGACAACACATCCAGATGGCAAAATACTGAGTGCGGTTTAGAGAAACAAGTCTAGCAGATGTCAGGAAACTGGATTCTCCAGTTTAACTTTTAGAAAGTGGAGGAATCAGTTTTCCTGGGACAGAGAAATCAGGGGGAAATACCACAACAAAACATAGTTGTGTACCTGTGTCCACACATACACCTACTGAAAATAAACGTTACAAACCACAGCTTGCAACTAAGAAATACCTACTTAAATCCAAAGTTGGCTCAGCACCTTTTTGAGAGAGAAGCTATTAAGATTTCAAATATTCGTTGGAAACCGTCTCTACTTTTGTACATCCGGGAAACCTCAACTTAGCACACAGAAATTAAAAACGCATTTATTATTAGCATGAACTGGCATCAACCCTTCAACACAGACCTCTGTTAAGAGCCAAACAGGAAATCATTCACTTAATACTTGATTATAGTAATGACTGAATCACAAAGCAACAAACGCTTCCTCCAAAATAAGAAGATTCCTGAATTGCAGCTGTCACATCATCCAGCAATTATTTTTGGATGATATTTCCAGCTTGTGCACCATGGCAATAGCTGGCTGGTACATAATAGACTTAATGCCGAAAAAAACCCAAAGTGCATTTAACGTCACCGTCTCATCACCCAAAATACTGCCGTCTGCTTTCTGTTTTGGAAGCTGGTAATATTTCAAGCTACAGTAAAGCCACAAATGTGAAATTTCGATATGTTTTATGCATTTTGAGTCTTGGTCTGCCTTTTTGCTTTCTTTTTTGGCTGAAAAGATAACTTTCCCAGATGGAAGAAAACTTCCCACTATGCATGGCAGTCCCCTGGAATCAGCAGACCAAAAAAGGATGAGACTGGGATCTTGGTTACAGTAACTTCCAAGTAGAATAGCTACATGAGAATTTGGAATGCACCATCCTGCCTCATAGCATGAACTGTTCCATTATTTCACTAGAAGATTTTTTTTTTAAGTTGACCATTGACAATTGGTCCTCCCCAGCAAATATGGTGGTGAAGTTATCTTAGAAAATAAGACATTTTTAACCTTAATGTTATATGCTCAGTGCTTTTTTGTGTGTAGAAACATAGTTATGATGCTTGTCTGGGACAAGGAAACAGAGTTGAAGATACCAAATACTTTTAGACAATAACAGTTTTGAACTGAAGTACTGATATGAGAAGCAAATTCAAAAAAGGATAGGTAGGAAGGACAGTGAAGAAGATGTGATATATAGCCTAGACACATTTCTTACAGTGCAATCACATTGTAAATGTAGATAATATGATATAAAATCAGAGTATAATGGCAGTCTGATATCTCAGTGTTCCACTGTAAGCATCCCTACTGTCCAGAACTTAATAAAGTTTACCTGTTAAATATGTAGAAAACCAAACAGTTCATAGATGATCTGAGATCAAAAGCAATGGTCCAGACGGATAAAGGTCATGGTAAACAAGCCATATATTTTTGCATCAGTGCTAACCCTGAAGAGCTCCAGCAGGATGACAGAGTGAAACTCTTCTTTACAAGGAACTGTGGAAGTCTCTCTGAGTGAAATGTAAATTGGTGAAATTGTAAAAGAAATCGATAAAATGAAGAGTAGTAAACTGCCAATACCAGTCAGTCTTCTTCCTAGAATTGCTCAGGGAATCATATATGAATTAGTAAGCATGGCATATAACCTAGATAAGAGAAAAGTGGGAGGTGGCAAGTAGAAGGTTAGGAATTTTAAGAGTCTGAAAGTCCCATAAGAACTACAGACCAGTATGCCCAGTTTCCATATCACCAGCCTAGGAGCAGCAATATAGAACAGAGCTAGGAATAGGAGATGTAGAACAGAATAGAGATGGGAGAAGAATCATCCTGGGTTTGAGGTGGGAAGTTCATAGAAGTCAATGAATGAAGATGCTCTGTTTCATGTAAGTGCCTTCAGAGTTCCCAAACTCCATTTTTAAGGTCACTTAAAGAATTGAAACTGCATGAGATATGAGCAAACATCCTCTAGGGGATTAATAATATTTAAAAAGCAAGGAGGAATGCCCCATACATGAAACAGGGGGCTGTGGTATGACCTGCTTTCTTCTTCGCAAAGACACATTCTAGAAAGGCTGTCAAGAGAGAGGTGACAGAAGTTACTGATTGCAGTCAAAACTAAGGCTGACTGCAAAGAGCTACAGAAGATCTTAGGATACTAAATGACGTGATTAAATTCGACATCGATAAGCGCAAAAAAGACATTTGGAAAAAGGCAGTCCTAACTATACACACTTACTAATAATAATAGCCAAAGTAGTAATTCCTACTCAGAAGAGAGCACTTGGAAACAAGGCAGAGAATTGCCTTAAAACATAATCTTAATGCTTGGGGCAGTAAAAAAGGAAACAGAAATTAGGAACTGTTAGCAAATAAATACAGCACCTTTGTGCTAGTGTACTAGTCTACAGGTAGAATCATAGGATCATTTTGGTTGGAGGAGACCCTCAGGATCATCAAGTCCATCCATAACCTAACATAACTCTAGCACTAAAGGTAATGCAAGTCTGGTTATCCATCTCCAAAAAGATATAGCAGAACTAAAAAAAGTTACGGAAAAATGGAAAAAGAATTATTAAAGGGATGTGGTATCTTGTACAAGAGGAAAGAGTAATACTGAAACTTCTTTGGTCATCTCTTCCTTTATACCAAGGTCCTGGTCCTCTCCTATTCACAAAATTCAACACTAACTGTCACCTAGGGTGTGCTCTCTATGAACTAGAAGACAGAAAATCAGGGCACAATCAGTACATGTAGTTTACATATCCTCTGGTGGGAACTGAACCAGCCAGGGCACCCTGACCTTTCAAAACATCCCCACAGCCCTTCCACTCTTCCAGACCTAGAGATGAGGGGAAACTTGTGCCAGAAGCACTTTTGCATTCTGAACGTGTGATGGGGTGGCCTTTGGCAGCAGCATGAGCTCCTGCTCTCATGCAGTGTGGTCATGACCCATTGTTCCAGGTCTGGGGCCATAACAACATAGAGAGATGTGAGTCAATCTCCATCACCTGCCCTTGGGACCACAGGCCGCACTAGAGCAAACACTGTTACCATAAACTACAAAACACAAATCTTCACCCTGAGAAACAGGCAAGTGACAGGGAATACAACACAGGTCTGTAACACCATGAATAGTCATTCACTCATTTATAAAATGCAAGGAATAAAGAGCACCCAACAAAATGATCAGGGTGCATCTGAGAAAAATGTGCTTTTATGTATGGCTTTTCTTGTTGTGGAATTAACTGCAAGAGATATCCATTAGGGCCAATTGGGTGAGGGTGTTCAAATGACACAAAGCAACGGAGGATAAATCCACACATGGCTCCTTAGTTTGGATGCAGCTTTTGACTCATGAATGTCTGAGGGCTGCAATCTGATTTGTTACATGAGACGAAAAAATACATACTTACCCTGCTTCTTGCATATGTTTTTACTAAACATAACTCTGGACTGTAAGAAAAGATACAGGGCTACATGGACTTCCATTTGATCTGCTATTTCTGTCCTTGAGTGTCTTTATCTTTAAAGGATATGTTTAATGAAACAGGAAAAAACACCCTCTACCCCATCACACAAAACTATACACTGTATTCAATTAGCTAATTGTTGGGAAATGTGCAAAGGCATCTCATTTGCCTGTGAAAGGAACCTGAATTTTATCTTCTTACCATGCATCAGGGGATTTTTCTTTTGTGATGAAATCAGACCTGTTTAGTAATTAAATTCAACGTACTGGCATCTAGAATGACAAAAATTAATTCAGGTTTCATGGCCTGTGTAGTGCTGGTTGCAAAAGTAGCTTACCAGCTACTGTGGCATACAGGTTTAGAACCCTTTTACAACACGGGCTTCACAATTTTTTCATTAATTAATTTCAGCAAAAGCTAAGATTTTTTTTTCTTTTAATTTTTTTTTCTTTCAGATCTAGGAAGTACAAAGAGAGTGTGCTGTATTTCATTTTGTACACATCTTAATTATTACTGATTGCTTTCTGACAGTGCAGCACGTGAAGTGCCAATGGAATGCAAACCTGAAATCTGAAATTCTGCCCAGTTTTGGGTAATGACCTGACTGTAGATGCTTTTAAACAAAGAAAGTAAAGTCGAGCTGTTCTGCAGATTTTGACTAATGCTTCACAAAAGAACCACAGAGAGGCTGAAAATCACTACTCCATGGACAATTACAAGCTTGATGAAATTTGACACTACCTTGAAATATTTTTCTGAAGATTATTCAAATGCTATTATGTTGTTATAAATACATTAATTAAAATATTCATGAAGTGGCTTCAAAATTCAGAGGTAAGTGAAATAAATAATACAATTACCTGAATATCCTTCTGTTCCAACTTTATCCTTGTCTTTTCTTACATGCATAAGATTTAGATGATTTATTTTTGTGAAAGTTCACTTATTTCTGTTGCATAATAGCAATAGATGTCAGTCTATTTCTGCCATCATAATTAGTTGCTGTGGAGATGGCTGACATATCATGGATTATTATAATTGCAAATGAGGAATAAGCAGCAGGAAAAGATGACATTGATAATCTGCAAATAGCGCAAGGTTCCTTGAAACTAGTTAACTACAAGATATTTGAATTCACCATAATAAAGAGCAGGCTCACAGAATGTGGGGGTGGTATACATTTCAGATGAATACACTGTGAAGAAACACGACAGTTACATGTGATGGTGTCTCAAATTTAGCTTAATGTTAAAGAAAAATTATCATACAACCCGTATCTCCTATGATTTTGTTACATATAATTTTGCTTAAGGCCTATAGAAAAGCCACTTACGCTATTCACCTTTATTACTATGAGGTAAAAAAACACAGCAGCAGTACATAAAATCAGTAGGTGTTATCCTGAAACAATATTCTTTGGCAGATAAATGAAGGAGAAACAGGTGTTCAAGTACCTGCATGAAAAGTGGCTAGAATTATTCCCTTGACATAGTTCTTTAAAAGGCAGGAATCAATCTGTATCTTTCACAGAAGACTAACGAACCTCTTGGAGGGAGGAAGGACTAAGTAGACAAAAATAAAATTAGTGCTATACTACTTTACAACAGAACTCCTTTGCATTATGCCATAATCTGCTGTAGGGCTGGCTGGCACTCCAGTCCGCAACTCAATGGTGCAACGAGAGCTGCAGAACTGGTTGTGTGTGATGCTGCTGCCTTCACACAGCCACTGTGTGCTTCCAAAATGACAGCATCATTAAATCTTTATTAAATCTTTGCCTTTGCTGCCTCAGTAGGACAAAGCAATTGTCCTGCTTAAAAAAAATATATTCCCCAAATTGTGTTTTTATGAAGAAACAAACTTTGTAAACCTTGGCTGAGCTAAATACTGAGGTAAATATCCCTTATATTTTGCTGTTTACAGCTAAGTTGTTGCATTCTGAAACATGAAGGGAAAGTGAGAAGCTGTTGTTTGTAAAACAAGATTTCTTCCCCTCTCTGAGCATGGCTGAGTGACTGATATCAGTATCATGTTCCCTAGATTTCCATGCTATTATTTGGAGAGCTTTTCAAACACCAAACAGGTACCCTGGCATCTTATTAAGGCGATAATTTGGGTGGGCTGACCTGTGCAGGGCAGAGCCTCAGACTATCCATGGAGTTATACTGATTGAGCAAGCAAACACAGAGGTTTCAGTATGAACAAACCTTCTGAGTTTGAAGATACTGGAACAGGAAGATCTCTTGTTTCTGTGAATATGAACTAGTGCACCCCATTCCGACACTCAGCAAGGAGCTTGCATCAGCCACTTAACAAGACAAAACCCAAAATATGCTTACCCACTGTCTTACCCATTTATTGTACCTTTTCAAGTCACTGTTGCTGATGTGGTAGCCTGATAATAAGGCTAATTTAATGTGACCCCTCTTGCTTTTAAGCTGATTTGTTTGTATGTATTTAAAGGCTTTGCTCAGCAGGCAATTGAAGAAATAAATATAAACCTGAAAATGCATCTAGTTTGGAAATTTTCTTCTCTATGTTGAACAAACTAGAGACTGCACATCTCCCATCTTCTCATAAAGGCCGAGTAGGATGCACAGTGTTGACCTTGTACTTCTGCATGCTAAATAAATCCATGATGCACAGCTGCATTCTGCAGCATTATCCATCAATACAGGTCTGAGGGATGCTCTAATAACACCGAGAAAATATCAGGTTTTACTGAGAACATTTTATACCTCCAATTTCACTAAAAATTGCGGGCCTCCTACTGCTACATATCAACAGAGAACTACTAGCACAGTTCTGTGTCCAGTTTGGGACTCCCTGGCACCAGAAAGACACTGACTAACTGGAGCAAGTCCAGCAGTGTCCCACCATGACAGCTGAATATGATGTGCAAGACGGGCCCAAGGAAACTGGGTCTACTTGTCCTTGAGAAGCAAAGGCTGAGGAAGAATCTGACATCCATCTGTCACTGCCTCATGTGTGGGTTTAGCAGAGGCAGAGCCAGCCTCTTCCTCGAGCTACATGGAAAAAGGATCAGATGCAAGTTGCAACCAAGAAAATTCTGACCAGATACAAGGAAAGTAAGCACTCACGCTAAGTGTAGTCAAGTATTTGAACTGGTTTTCCAGTGTCTCCATTCTTTGTAATATTTAAAAGTCGACTGGGAAACATACAGTAACTCCAGAGATGGCCCTGCTTTCAGCAAAGGCTGGATCAGATATCCTTCAGTCTATATTAGTCCATGATTTCTATTTAGCAAAATTGAGAAGTGCTGGAGCATGCAGGGATGTGCCACACTAATTGATCATGCTGACACCACTAACTACTGTTATGTACATTTATAACACCCAGCAAGTTCCACTGCTTTGGTACTAAAATGGTAAAAGCCTTAAAAGCCACACGTCTAACCTTATGTTTCTTTGTTTACAAACAAAAGTGCACCACTTCACCCCAACCAAAATCAACTGAAGTTATGTTTCTTTGCAAATGTGAACCTTTCCTTCCACTGCAGCAATACTGCAGCATACCATATGCATCCTGAAGGAATCATACCACACATCAGTCTTGTCCTTTCAGCAGCCCTGCCGAATACAGTAGTAACAATCCAGTGGCACTCCATTTTATAAAAAGTCAAAGTTAATGATCTTTAGAGCAGAATGTGCATAACGTTTGGAAATGAAAATATCTTTAATCTCAGTCATTGCAAATGTTAATTAAGCCAGGTTTAGCCTAGTTTGTGAGTATGAGGCTTAAGCTACTATTTTAACAATAAATGAAGTCATGCAGCAGAATAAGCAATTTGATGAGGGAGTTATGAAATCATCAATGAAAGCTTTCAGACCAACATTGACCTACAGGTGGAGAAACAAATGCTTAGTATGGTGCTTGGGATTTGAAACAACTCCTTTAAGGATCATTAAGTTATCAACTGGTTCCTGAAAATGGATCCCACTACTACTCCTCATTGCTTTTATCTGTGAGGTGATACAGCTGTGTCACGCTCACGGACTCAGGTAGCAGTTACTTCAATGTCTTTCTGCAGCAATGAAGGAGTAACACCTTCTGCACCAAAATCTTCTTGAATGGGTGAGACTTGGTACAGTCCTGATACTGTAAATAGTTGATTGAGATCATGTCACTTAATTCTTATGTGTGAGCTATTTCTTCATTGCAAGAGAGAGCCTTCCTTTAACAGCTGTAGGGGTTCTGCAGTGAGTCCTCCCCACACTGACAACTTCTTTGCACTGCAGTTTCCCACTGGATTTCATTTGTGTATCAAGATACACTTTCTTTATTTTTTCCTGTTAACTAATTTGTGGTATTATTTACCTCAGCAATTCTCCCAACCACTACCATATGAAAACATATTTGCATTATGCAGCTGTGCAATGCAGCTGCATTTTGACATTAAGTCTCAGAACAGTGTTCACCATCAATCTGAAAAACAATTACTTGAGAAGTAATGGTCTAGAAACTTACAGGGCAGTGGAAGTGAGCAAATATTTTGCAAGTCATGAACTCAGAAGTTTAGGCAACTCCTCCCAATTACAGACACAGTAATTAATACAGCTGATAACTGAACTGAGGTTAGAACTTGAGAAGATTTCAGTCCCTCCGAAGATTTCAGGCACCCTTGTGTGACTGGACAAGGAAATAGGACCAGGAGGCACAGAGACTTTCTAAACAGAAAATGAGAGACATGCATTATTTCAGCTTCCTTAAATGTAATGCAAAGGTTTGTTGGGCTTTAAGTTTACGGAAAGGTTCAGGAAATCTTTGTTTTATTGGAAAGAGGATACCTGTTCATATTGTAAACCATGTGGATTAACAAGAACTTCCTATGAACTTGGGTCTCAGTCCCAGTATACTTCTTCAGATGCCTCAGAACTTTGAAAGCCCAGAGATTTATAAACATATCTCCCTAAACTAAGTAAATTAACTATTTTTTCTATTCCCCCAAACACACCAGATATAATTGCAGTCTTTAAGAAATACTTCAAGAAACTAAGAAAAGCTCAAGAGTGTGAGACTTTCAGGGAGTTTCTCCTGCCTTTGGGATGGGATTTATTTGCTGAACAGTAGCAAGTAGTTGTCCTATGTTTTTCGTGTTTTGTTGTTTATTTAATAGGTACTGGCTAAAAATAAACGAGATGTCAATGTCATAGTATTTCTAAGCGTCAAAGGAACTAGCTTGGTCAAACAGTTCAGACATGCCCTTGAATATGGGTAGGATTTCCAGACTGCTTTGTGGTATCTGACATAATAATTACTATGCATAATAATGACTATGCAAACTGACAACCACCACAGAAATATATGATTATCCACGAAGCCAATAAATAAAACAATGTAGAATTAAAAGTTAGGGGAAAACAAAATCCAGGGAAAAGTTTTTGTTTTGTTTTTTTTTTTTTTTCCTTATGATTCGGATGACATATTAGGGTTTTGAAGGCTGTATCTGAAAAAAGCCAAGAGCTAAACATGGTGGAGGAAATCAGTGTGTGAAAACCACTAAGCAGTTACTGGGTGGGTGGTTCTTGTAAGCAACTCTCACGTAATGCTTAAGAAGTAAAACCCTCCAGGACTTCAAATCTGCTTAGTATTATCTTGAATATTTTGGAACTCAAATAGCCTTTTATCTTGTCTTTTAGACATCAAGGGGGAGTCAGGCAGGTGTGACTGTTAAGAATCACTGTTCAAAAATATTCAGTCAGTATTATATACAGAGTGGAATGAGGCACATTCACAACAGGCTTACTTCCTTGGCCAAGAATAGAAGATAATTAAATAATTATGGTTTTATATTTGCAGAAAATTATTTAATAACACTGTATTTATTTAGTCAATGGATAGATATGGACATGCCAGCTGGCTTCCCTCCATCTCAACATATTATAGTGAGTTTTGACTTTTTTCAAGAGCAAAAATAAAGGCCTAATTTAGGTAACTAATGACTACAATCGTAGAACCAAATCCTGCTGTAATTACCTTTTTAAATCTCAGATGAAATTTCACTAGAGTTCATGTGCTTATTGCAGATATAAATTGATACAGCAGGGTGCACATATTTTTGCACTATTTAAATTACTCTAAACAATGGTGTAACTTGACAGTTCAAAAAATAATTTAAAGGGGGAGAATCTCTTTTTTAACAATTACTGTTGCTTGCCCTATTTGAGTTTTTATTTTCTTGGTACATAAAAAGTTCTGAAAAGAGATAGAGGAGATATTTACATACTGTTCTTTTCATTTCATCTCAGAAATATCAGGTAAAGAAATGCTTGGTTATCTGTCGTTTTGTTCACAAACCTCTGAGGAACCAAAATGGTATCTATTGCGTAATGCAACAGACTTTGAAAACTGTTCTCTTTCCCCAAAGAGTTAATCATACATGTTTAATTGATCATCTGAAGAACAAACCTTTGAACATATTTGGTAAACATTTTTTGCCACTCTATTCTTGAGAGCACATAAGTTGAACTATTCAGGATTAAGTGTCTTCCAGAGCACACAAAATCTGCACTTTTAATACAGGACAAAATGGAACTATAAATCCATAATAATCTCTGTCTTCCTTGTAAATGTAAGAAAATGGAAACAGAAGTCGCCCTCCCATTGTAGGTCACTTTTACCAAAGATCAGACGCCAGAGCTCAAAGGGAAAATCTATGATGCATTTGATTTCCCACATCCTTTACAAAGAAGAGACAATTTTTTTTCAAGTGACTCTTTGATTGTGTTCTGGTCTATGCCTTTATTTAGGCCTGGCATGCTGTAAGAAGAGCAATCACAGTAACATAAGCATTAGGTACAGACTCTGACAACCAAATCAAACTTAAAAAAAATCAATTGTCACATTAAAACTGCTTTTGGTATTACATCTTTCATCAGAAAGATGATAATACGTCCTGAGCCTACGTAAACAGATTACTCAGCCACCCCTGAAGTGCAGCCAGTACTGGAGTGGGAAGCGATGATTGCAATGTGCAAGCAACACAGCACAGCAACTCTTGAAGGAATGCAAAAAAAAACCCAACCAAAACAATCACCAGGTGAAACTGCACCGGCAAAGTATGAAAGGGGAAGGCTGAAATAATAACTCAAGGTGGAACTTGATCCAAAGGCTAAGTTAGTCTCCTTGTTGTTGTGAAAATTTCTAAGGTATCTTCACTGACTGCAAGTAGTTGTTAATGTCCGCTTTCCTCTGAAACGTAATCCTTTGCAGTGATGTAGTAAAGCTGTAGTTGAAATTTAGAGAATATGGTGGATCCTGTAGCCAATTAGTAACATTTTCCACAGCTCTGCTGGTCTCCCTAGAAAGGATGTAAGCCGCACGGGACAAACAAACATGAATAACCTAACCTTTGGTCTGCAATAAAAGCAAAACCCAGTTGTTCCTTCAGAAAAGCACAGATCCTGCATCACAATATTGCTGTGTCAAAGAAGGTGACCATGCTCCTCTTCGCTATGGCTTAGCCCAGAACAAAACTGCTCTAGGACTGGGCATGTTCATTGACAGCAGTTGCAAAGGAAATTTTCATACAACTCTCAAGACATGTGAAGGTAAGTGCACAGAACAGATACCATAAGCTGGGGGAAAAAAGACCAATTCTGGCTTAGATATTTTTAAGAGCTTTCTAAAATAAAAGCTGTATATGAATTTTCAAGGAGAAAAGGGATGAGCTAAGCCTGTTTAGTGAGATCTTGATTATTTATGAATTTGCCCTTGATGGAATTCATTAGCTTACCATGTTTGCAAAGCAAATGGCTTGATAATGCATGAAAGTTTTCCTAGCTCTTCTCAAAGTGTGTGTGTAGGAAAATATGATAGAATTCAGCTTTTGAGAAACTACGAATAAATAGACATATAAATACAGGAATTCTCCTTCTGGCCAGTTTTGCTAATTGCCATATTTCACTTTTTGCACTGCTATAGTCCTAAACTTATCCTCATATTCCCAAGGAACTGTGTCCTGCAAGCATTACTCAAAGTAATAAATGAAGAGCACTGCCCTCATTGGGTGTTCATTGACTATGGACTACTGGTAACCCTCAGGTTTTCTACTAAAAGAGAAACAGGAGTCTGCTTATTTCACAGAAGTGACAGAGGATGCAAAAAGAATCTGAAAGAGGTGTTCAGATCACATTAACTTAACCACATAGGTATGGCGTTAGGTTAGCATTCCTCATCCCACCAACAGGGGAAGCCTAGAGTGGAGAGGTGATGTTTTCCATAGTACCACAATAGTTTTGTGGGTTTTTAAAAAATATAATTCTTTCAATATTTTGCTGAAAAATACTTCCTCAAGACAGTTTTTATGAATGCAACAAAATACTTCCTTTAAATTGTAAAATCCTGCAGCTTTGGAACCTGACAAGTGGATGAGTCTGTCTCAGAGGCTAATTGTATCCAAACAGAATTATCAAATCCCAGGTGAGCTAGCATTGTCTTACCAGGAAAGGCAACCGTACCCCCCCAAAAATCATTGTTTCTTCTCCCTTTGCTGGATTTGTCCTTTTTCAGGAAGATTTTCCTTTCTCATTCTTTGATTCTTTTCCTCTCTTTCAGTCTCTGGACACATGCAATAACACAGAGAGGGTGACTGGAGAAGATGGGAGGCAATTACTTTGCCAGGCTGATAAAGTAAGTGCTTAATTGCTTTGCTAAATCTAGGCTTGAGTACTCACTTTTTTCTCAGGCTCCACAGTTTCTGTAAAGTTTCATGAGGCTGTTTTACTGGACTCATAAATTACAGCACAACCCAATTCTCTTACCCCGTGAGGTGCTGTGCTGTAATTAATAAATCATTTGCATTTCAACAGCAGCTTCTGTCAAAGAAGATCAAAGCGCTCAAATATTAGAGCAGTGTCTTAACATCCTCCCTCTCAGGTACTATTCCTACTGGAAATCTAAGGCAAATTCCACATCTGTGCTTGGTGTTCGATCCGTGGATAAGGCTCCCTCACCACCCTCAGGCAGCTAATGCTGGAGGATGGAGCATCACTGCCCTTCTGCCCCACAGATCTTGTAGCAATATGCAACAGGATCACCGAGCAATATGTTTGCCCCCCACAAAGCAGTCCATTGTTTGG
Source organism: Patagioenas fasciata (assembly GCF_037038585.1). Taxonomy (NCBI): domain Eukaryota; kingdom Metazoa; phylum Chordata; class Aves; order Columbiformes; family Columbidae; genus Patagioenas; species Patagioenas fasciata. Next base: position 94,675,309 of record NC_092521.1, on the reverse strand, counting down.
AAGTGGGAACTCGTATTTTTATTATACTAGTACCTGCAGCTGATAATTTAACTTTGTGACTCCCGTGATTTCCTGTGGATGAAGGAGCTGATTTTACTGGCTGAGTGGTTACCATCATTATCTGGTTAACTTCACTGGTTGTATCTATAAAGCTGGCAAATAATTAAAAAAGCAATAGCACCTGCATCTCCAACAAAAGTAGTTACATACACACCCCAGAAACTTAGAGAACAAAATATTAACTCTATTGAAATTAAAGCATTATTTCCTTTGAAATTAATCCAACTTTGGTAAGTAAAAATATTGGAATCACACCGAGAACGTTACAAATGCCATCTCTAAATGTACAAGTTAAGCACAAAGCTTGCTGGGAAAACAGAAACATTATGTTCTTCACATGAGTACTCATTTAAGGGAGGAAAAGATGCCTGTAACCTTAGTAAGTTACATTTCAGCTAGCTGAAAACTACCATCTCTTTCCTACATACTTTAACATTTGCAATGCCTCTCCTTTCTCCAGTAGAATTTAAATGAGGAACAAATGGTTTCAACATAAATAAATAAAAAGTTTAAAATGTCTAAGAAGTCTTAATGATCAAATACAGTTGATTTAAGAATACCTTTGCAAGCCTCTTTCTAATTAGAAATATTAACCTTCCTGCCTGGAAATAAGCCCACATATCACAGTGATTGCCTCAGATAGGTTTGTAATGAGAGGTTCAGTTAAGAGGAACCCAGTTTAAATGAGACAAGAGATAAGGTATTGTCCTAATATGAATTGCTTTCCCTTAAGACCACATTGCCTTCATATAACATTTTTATTTTAAAAGACTGTGTCACGGATCTCTGTCTGAGTATGAATGCTCAGGGCAAATGCTACCACAATGTAATTTACTACTGAATTTAAGGAACTGAATAATGACAGATTTTATTAGTCCAGCAGAACAACCTTTAGACAGGTTTAGCTATCTGAACTTTGCTCATCAAGGACAATTAGTAAAGTGGTAGAAGGTCAGACTCCTTAAAGTCAATGTCCTTTCACTGGGAAGAAATCATTGATTATTTTATTGTCTGTAGGTGTATTACTGGGGTGGTGAACCGAAATGCTCTGTATCATCGCAACCAAGTTCAACTGGACCAGGACCCAAGTACACCGAGACAAAAATAAACAAGCCCAGGTTTGAGCTGACTTCACCTAGCCCCTATCTTGGGATGCTTTCCTGAAACTATCTGCCTTTAAAATGTCACAAACAGCTAAGCAAGCATTACATAAAAAGACATTGGAAGATTGCTTTTTCACCCCCCTGTAAACTTTTGCCTCATAATATTAAATACAACTATAAAGCACTCTCCATATTAAATGTTAAAGACGTCTAATGTTCTATCTCTTACTTCTGACAATGAAGAGCTTAATCTAATTAAAGCCATGAGCTGAATGCGTCTGCTGGTTCTAACCCTCAGCAGTTTTATTGTTAGGTTATGCAATCCTAATTAAAGATAATTTTAGACAATGGGGAAGGTTTCATTCTAATGAGAGAAAAATATATACAATGTCCTTGAGGGTCTATTTAAGAATTATTTTTAAGGTTCATTTTTAGCTAATAGTTTTCCATATATAAGCTACAACTAAGCATTCCATCAGAGAAATCTCTCATTTTAATATTTGCTATTGTAGAACTGTCACTGTGTGCTCGCACTTCGAATGCTATTGCCTAAAATCAAAGCTCACTATAGTGCTGATCAGTACATTAAAATAGAGCGATGTAGCACGTAGCCTGTGCTTTTGGGTTCTAGTGTTCAATTTTAAAGGCCTTAACTTTCAGAAAAATATTAAATATCTAACCAGAGCCTTATAAAGGTCTCTGATTAGCCATCTCACAAAATATGAGTGCTGAAAACCACTATTTTAAAAAACCTAAACCACAGCACTCCAGAGAAAATACATTTTATTTTTAGGAAGTGAAGAAAAATGTCATGAAATTACATTCAAAGCCAATTCTCAACACCACGATCTCCCTGTGGGGCACTGCAGAAACAGTAATTTTGGTAAGAGTGACAAGATTATTATAACTGTCAGGGAAAAACTTTAGCCCCCTACAGATGTCTCAGGGCACTCAGGTACCTCTTCTGCTGCAACAGTTTGAGACTGAGGCCAGAACAGAACCAGTGTTAGAGAAGTTCTATTCCTAACAACCAGCGAGAATGAAGCAGGAGATGTATCACTTATCTTTCAGTATACCAGTTTTTAATTATAAATTAATATGAGTTTAAAAAAGGTATAGAGGAAATTTGAACTGGGTGTTGCTATTCTGTGAATGATGGTCACAACTGGATATACAGATCTACCAAAAGAGGTTCAGAATGGCTGCAGAGGGGAGTAAGGGGGGAATATTTGTGGTTTTTTTATTGCCCATCGTGGTGAGTGCACCACTGCTCACGAAAGTAGCTGCGGGGACTGCGTCCAGCCCTTCAAATTCAAAATATAAGAGTTCCTGCCTGTAAGGGGAAAATGTGCTGTATGAACACGGAACTGTCATACGGAATTCACTTTGCCTTTCTACAGATGCAGGGCAAAAGCTGTCCGCTCAGAGTATGTCTCAAGCAGTCAGGCTTCCTGCTCTCCAAACTTAAACCTGCGTGGAGGTTATCACATCCTTATTAACCTACACCTCTGGGTATTTGGGACTCAGCTGTGAGACTCACTAATGTGCTCACGGGCATGGAGGGGTGACCCAGCTGCACGCCCTGACCTGGGCTGGCACTTCCCTGGTGCTGCTGGTCCAAAAATTTCTGCAGCACAGGAGAGAGGAGGGTTGCAGGTGTTTTTTTGTTTTTTTTTTTCTGTAGTTGAGAAGGGAAAGAGGGCTCATCCTGCAGAGCAGCTGAGGAAAAACAATGCGCAGAAGAAAGAAGACACAGTGGCATGCTCATTGTACGGCGGTTGAACTAGATGGCCTTTGAAGGTCCCTTCCAACCCAAACTATTCTATGATTTGAAGTCTGAGGACCAAGGAGAAAAGGGAGAAACTGCCTGAGGAAGGAGGAAGCAGAGAGGAGAAAGCGAAAGCCAAGGGGAAATCCATGGCCCAGTTTGAAGCAGTGAGGCAATCTGCAGGGAACTCACCCCCTCACACAAAACTCTGTCCCAACGCACTGTTCTGCTCTAAGCTTAGACGGAGGTGCCACAGGAAACCTCTGAGCTTTCACAGACTTTTAATGTAATTTTTTAAGCCCAATCAGGTTATGTATGAAATGAATAAGAGGTTTTCCCGGGTTAGCTTCAGTAACATGAACAGGGGTTTTTGTATACAAACTTCTACTCCTAAATATGCCAGTGTTTTATATTAAGGAAGAGCACACATAGCTGCCATGCCATTGATTTCCTGAAGAAGTGATGAACAAAGCAATGGAAATTGGTGCAGTACCAGAGAAAAATCACTCACGCCTTCCTTATTCTCTGAGAATCTGAGCCTTTGCAGTGGATGAAGTAAGGTGTTTCAAAACATTTCTTTTACCATTTATTTCTACAAGTCATATCCTTGTAGGCGTTCTGGTCCCTGCTGTCTCAACCAGTGCCTATAATATTAATGTTATTTTTAGAGAAAGGAAAGCCTCAAGCTATAGTAAACACAACTTCTCTACTTAAGATCAATACTTTAAAAAAAAAAAGTTCCAATTTCTTTCTGTGCTTTTACTCTTCTACCTGGACCTTTTCTTTATTACTATCTCTTGTTGCCAGCCTCAAGACAGGAGACGCAATTGCCTGGCTTGAATGTGAAGTAAAAATAAAATTGGAGTCTAATTCTTGTCAGATACTAGGCAACAATATAGCCTGAAAATCTGAATTTGAAAGTCATGTCTATTTTATGTGAAGAACATATTGAATAGCAGGCTTTACTTCATCACAGTGTTTAACTTATCTTTTGCGACTACTTGAGAACGCTCTGTCCATTTATTTTGCTGTTATGGGATCATAACAAATAAAGGTCCTCTCTTTGTAAGACTTAGCAGGCATACAAAAAGGTGGAAGTGGGTGGCAGATAACTGTCTGTATTAAATTACATTAAACCTATTTTAATGTCAGAGAATAGACCCCTTAGAATAAATGCATAACTAGGCTGTTATAGGAAATCTGTTTGACTTTTCATGTGCCCTACTAGTAAAACTGGGCGGGGGGAAGTTATTGGAGGTTTTTCTGACAAGGGTCCCACAGCCTGCATGCTTCTCCCCTTTTTTCTGTCTGGGGCTCAAGCACTGAATGTCATTGTGTCAAATATTTCAGGCTTAACTGATTTTATACTCATAGTTTGACATAAATTTTCATTTCAAAAAAATTTCTATTTAAATTAGTTTCAAAGGGGACCAGGTAGGAATAACTTTTGATTTAATGGGCATCTTCTTCACATTCTTTATAGCCAGCTGCCTATAGCTAGTTTCTTTATCAATAGTAATTCCAGCACAGAGAAGCTTTTGGGCCTTCAGAGTGTTGCTCATTGACTGAATAACTTAACCAGAGCTTAACCAGAGCATGACCAGGTTTTGCAGTTCTGGCAGGAGAGGTTATCTGGCTGGTTTCAGTGGCAGGGCAAGTTGAAATCACTGGGTTTAGGCCTACGTTAACGTGCAGGGCAGCAAGGCTAAGGAGTGAGGTTTACTTAACAAGTTCTGCAAGGTCAGAAAGGATGAGGTGAAGGCTGGGGATGAGGAACTTGCTTTGCAGGGAAGCACGGCTGTCTGCAACCAGATATAGTACATGACATTAGAAGCAGTAAGTGTGCAGTCCCAGGATGATAACCCACTGATAATCAATAAAGTGAAGCCGCTGGCTAATCCAGGCACGGCGTGTTTGCAGAGATCTGCAGTAAACGAAGAAGCCCTCTGCATTGCACAGTAGATTGGCAGCAGAGCTCAGAGCGTAACGGGGTTTTCTGATTCCCAGCCCAGCCGCTTAGTCATCACTCCAACTTTAATCAACTTCAAAGTACAATGGTGTAAAAAATTCAGAAATAAGTCCCATCCTTGCTGCAATTTCTGCCAAAACTCAACTTTACCTACAGGTCTAAGTTAGTTGTGTAATTGTGAGAAAATGCCTTTGGGGTAGAGAGTGAAAACCCTGCAGTAAGAAAGGGAAATGAGAGGTGGAAGAGCCTTGTGTGTGGGTGTCATCTGCTGACCACAGCTTGGCCTGGGAGCAAACAAATACACCACCACCTTTTCCTTATGCATGAGTTAACTGAGATCAGCCTAAGAACAAGGAGAGCTTTCAGACAACTTAGGAGGAGGTGTATGGTGTCCTGAACACCTCTGTTTGCCGCTGGCAGTGTCCCAGCTCTGGTTTTGACCACTTTTCTCATCTACTGCTCTCCTGGGCTCCCTTCTGAACTAGCAATGTTAATCACTGGCGTAGTCACCTGAGGGAGATTTCCTTGCTGAATTTCATCTATGTCAGGGGTATCAAACCCATTTTCAACCAGGGGCAACATCAGCCTCATGGTTGCCTTCAAAGGACCAAATGTAATTTTAGAACTGTATAAATCTATCTACTCCTCCATACATACAGGTCTAAAATTACGTTTGGCCCTTTGAAGGCAACTGCAAGGCTGATGTGGCCCCTGGTGAAAATGAGTTTGATACCTCTCATCTATGTGAAATAAATTGGGTTAAGATGAATGGTTTCTGAAGAGCTACATTCTGTGCTGAGCACTTGTTAAATACAGAAAGCTGTGCACTTATCAAGTACTGCCTAGCTAAAATCTGCAAAAGAAAAAGTGTTTGGCAAATGTCGATAAAAATATCTCCAGTGATTTAGCAAGTCTTGCTTGTCACTATTAAGAGTTATGTCTACAGCTTCCATGTATTTCCTATATATTCAAACACAGCAAAGAAAATATGCACACTTATTTTTTAATACATTTACAGAAGCAGCCTAACATCCTTGAATTGGTGTGGCTGGAGCTCTTTCACCACTTTCACCACTTCCTTCTTTCACCACTATGTTCGTCCTCTGTTCAGGTAAATCACAGAGGAACTGAACAAGCCAGCACACACAGGTGTGGGACAGTCTGTGCTGGTGTTGTCCCCTGTGGCTGGTCCCACCAGCCAAATGCTGTGAGTCACATAATCATTAGCAAAGGAGCCATTACAAAAATGAGGCTGAGCTATGAATTATATTGGTAATATACAATTAAGACAGTTTTCTCTCAAATGGCCTGCATTATATTAGGATCTTGGTTCAACCATGCTAAGCCTCTGGTAACAGGATTTGGTAAACCCTGTCCATATATGTTACTTCACACATCTCTTCCTATATAAAAGTATGGACAAGTCATACAGCCAGCCAGCTAACTGTGCTTTTTATGAGCAATCATGGGAGCGAAACTTGATTGTGCAAATATTTCTGAAAAGAAAATGCCAACAGGCAGATATGAATGACTGAAATAAATTCAATTCAGAGATGTTTTCCCAGACTAATATTTATGAAAGTTAAGTATGCTCAATTTTAATATTAAAGTGACATATCTACGCTTATGCTTCTGCTTTGGGAAAATACGCTAGCAGAAAAACATGCTAAATGATAAGCAGTCTATGGCACAATGTGCTCTTGATTTTCTGCTTATTATAAATTATTTAAAGATACAAGTGAGTTCAACAAGTTAGACTTAGGTGGTACTTGCAATAAGCATTTCAATGCTCCAGCCAGCTCAGAGGAATCAGAATGGAGGCACATGAACTTGAGTTTTTTGTTGCTTTTATATAGCAGAATGTAATGATACAGAGAGGCTGAGTCAGGGAGCTCAGCCAGCTCTGCTGATGAAGTAGCAGTACAGGGGCATGAGTTTTGGAAAGAAAACTAAACAGCATAAAGTTCTTGCTTGTTTTTACTTTAAATTCTACCTTACTGCTACTGGATTTATTGTGTCCAGCAAAATGACTGTAGGTACAAAATTTATTCCAAAAATGTATAGTATGTTACATATTCTGATATGGCCAGCCACAGCCTTTCTGACAATTAACAATATCATTATTAAAGTTAAAATAAAGTACTAAAAGGGAGTGCCTCTTTACAACACAGAGGCTGACATTGTTTGCTCAAGTGAGACATACTGGGGCACCTAACGTATAGATGAGATGGAACAAACCTGGGAAAACCAGGGAGGATCTTGCATTAGAACCTCTGAAGCCTCTTCATCCCTATCCTGGTATTAGTCCTGCCTATCTTACAGAGTACAACTTACTACATAAACATAATCTCAGTTTTTGTTTTTCTTTTTTCCGTCAGGTTGCAATAACATTGTGCAGAGAGTCTGGGAAATGGCAGCCATATAACGTGGTGTCAAGTAAGTTCCTATGCCATTTGTAATTACCAAAATAACATCAAAACTCATTGATAAGATTAGATCAAAAGCCTTTCCTCACTGCAGAAATGCTTCTCTCTCACTCTCCAGCTTTGGTCAATTTGTGTCTCTGAGCTCTCCTAGTAGCTTTGCTTTGAAGTATCCAGTTTGGGAAATGGCTAATAGTAGGCAGTATATACTTCATACCTATATAAATATAACATGGAAAAGATTAACCCATACACAAACAGAGAACATGTTAACACCTGCTTTACGGCTTTAATTGCAGAAGCTGTGTGTGGGACAGCTGATACTGAACGTGGCTTTTCCAGAAGTCTCTGAGAAAACCTTCAGCCATCCTTCCCATGCCAAGTCAACAACTTACATGGAGGAAAGACACCTAAAGCATAAGACTTCTTTAATAAAAAGTCCCCACAGATGGCTTTTACTTAAAAATGACCAGCAAAAGGCACCAATGTCCACTGATTGTAACAGTTTTCCCAGCTAATGTATTCTTTGGAAAGGCAAGTTCTGCAAGGCTGGTGCTCCTGACTCTGAATTTCATAGACATTTCTCCATACAAGATTCAGCACAGTTTTAATATGTAAATGCACATCAGCTTCCAGAAGCTTAGATAAAGATATTACAAAGTCCATACTTGGTACTGCTGCTAGGTTTTCAGTCCCCAGATTGTAATGCTTTGATCTGAAAATATGCTTAGATGGATAAAGCTCAGTATACAAATTTATGAATATTTGTTTTTCCAGTTTGCTCAATACCACTTCTGCACTCTCATGAGTTACACACTTAAAGAAAACGATAGGACTACAATTTTCTCTGCAGTATCAGCATTACCCTGACTGTACATCAAAAGGAATGAGTGATGGGTATAGTTACAACACAAGTACCAGAAGTTCCGGTAATATTCAATCAAGTATGAAAACTTCATGGTAACTGAACATTCAGCATTTTTGTAAAATCCAGACCTAGCTGAAATGTACATATTTTTCATTGTTCTGAAGATGTGAACTTCACCAGAGTTCAAGGAATATTTGTACCCAAACATGTGATCTAGGCACATTTGTAGCTAACAGCATTATTAAAAATTTATCTTTATAAATACATAATCGTATTTCTGTTGTATGGAGACTTAAGTGGTTTGTTCTTCATAAAATGCTGCAATAATGTGCTTTGTCCTTTTCTCAAACAACCTTACTGCTCCTGTGCTACAGAATAGCAGCGGCTAATATTAAAATAACACAGCTAGCAGGCAGGAGTTGTGAGGTGTATATACAGATAGGTAGAGGGAGAGAGGTAGAGAGAATCATGTGTCCCAGGTGAGAAGAGTGTTAGGGATTTTTTCCTCATAAAGAACTGTTATTTTTGTCTTTCTGATGCCAGCTCGTTTCGTTAACAAGCAGTTATTTGCCTGTCCTGATGCAAGCTTTCTGTATATCCCCTATGCTGAAGCAGCAGCACGGATTCTGCTAAGAGGACTTTTCTAATTTAAGTAGAAAATCACAACTATTTTCCAAATCCTCTAATTAGCAGATGGTATTACAGCCATTGTTGGTCAGATATTGCCCTCAGTACACCAAAGCAATCGCTTTATTCTCAAGTGGGACATGGAGATGTAAACAAAGACAGTATTTCAATTTTACTCTCCTGTAATCAAGTGGAACAGAGCAGAGAAAGGACAAGACAAATAGAAGATACTTGTTAAAATGTTTGAAATCCTGGAAGACTTTTGCTAACATTGCGATAAATACAATCATGATGAATTTTTTGGTGGGGCATCGAATTCACCTATTCTCACCTTAATACATTTGACTGGGGTTCATGTATACTTTGACCAAACTGCCATAGATGAAGCTCCCTAAGAATTTCAGAAGTGTTTAATGAACACCAAAGTGATTAATTAATTATACCTACATTATATACCTCTAAAAAGTGATGCCACAAAACCACACGTAGCGGTGTATCTTCAAAGACCTGCCCCTCTCACACAGGAAGGCAGCCCGAATGTTAAAATTGCCAAACAGATGGCAGCTCCTGAAATCCCATCTACCTTTGTGCTTCCTGAAGCGGTGGCAGACTGATAATTTATTCCCCTCCTTGAAATCATCAGGAACAGGTTTAGACGGCCACAGCTTCACTGCAAAGAGAATGACCTGAAACTAGCCTGCTCCTGTAAAACAGCAAATAGTAGCCAGCAGAAGCGAAGACATGCAATCACACACGCATCACCCAAACATCTGAGATGCACTAGAATAGGTTTATCAGGATTTACATTTCTCAGGAAGCCACTCTTCAGTATCTGCAAGAGATTGGTGCTGGCAGCACTAAAAATGGTGCCTGCATTTTTTTTTATACTGACTCTTTTCTGCGGATTTCCTCCATTTCCACCATGCCGCCCCACATTATGAAGCCTTCTTGAGCTTAAAGCAGCGTGCAAGTCTGACAAGCTATTCTGTCAGATACAGTTTGTGCAGCTTCACCTGCCTGAGTGTTCCCGTGAAGGTCTGGGGTCATTCGCCATGCAATTCATCTGCATTGCTCTGGCACTTCACCTGGTTAATGCTCAAAAATGCCTGGGAGTGTGTGTCAAGAGCTCAACGCAAGGCTTACTCCCTTTTTTCAACTGTGAAAGTCACAGTAATCCCCTTTTCAAAGAAAGCTGCGGATCCAACCTGGGCCACTGCCAAACACGCAAGGAAGTTGTTCCTGCAAACACTAAACAAGCTATTTAGGGTTGCAAGCGGTATCGTTAAACAAAAATGGTGCAGATAGATTAGTTCTAGTGTACACCTTCTACTCTGCCCCGGTAGGACTGCATCTGCAGTACTGCATCCAGTTCTGGGCTCCCCAGTTCAAGAAGGACAAGAGACTACTGGAGGGAGTCCAACGACGGACTACGAAGATGATAAGGGACTTAGACCACCATTCATATGAGGAGAGACTGAGAGAACTGTGTCTGTTCAGCCTAGAGAAGAGAAGGCTGAGAGGGGATCTCATCAATGTTTATCAATATCTCAAGGGTGGGTATCAAGAGGATGGGACCAGACTCCTTTCAGTGGTGCCCAACGATAGGATGAGGGGCAACAGGCACAGGCTGAAGCACAGAAGGTTCTGTTTGAATATGAGAAAAAAAGAAATTCTTTATCTTGAGGGTTCCAGAGCACTGGAACCGGCTGCACAGAGAGGCTGTGGAGTCTCCTTCTCTGGAGACATTCAAAACCCGCCTGGACACATTTCTGTGTGATCTGCTCTGGGTGAACCTGCTTCAGTGGGTTGGTTGGACCAGATGATCTCCAAAGGTCCCTTCCAACCCCAACCATTCTGTGATTCTGTGAAAATGCTTTCAGTGTCCTGGGCACCCCTGAACACAGAGGCATGAAGCAACATCCAGATAGGCAAAACACCAGGAGCTATGGTGAAAATTGTCACTCCTCCTTAGCTCCCTGGCCACTAACCATTTCAGTTGCCAGTAATTACAACAGGAATTGTGCATCTGAAACTCCTGATGGGCTCTGACAATACCCTAGAGAGGTGGAAAGAGCATATGGCTGTGCACAGTAATACACAGCTGGAAAAAACGTGGTATCCCTGCTGAAACACATACTCAAATACAACGAGGCTGGAAGAATGAGGCACTTTCTTTTAAGGGCCCAGATACTGCACAATCACTTCACAACTCATTATTGTTACTATTATAAGTATTTCTGTATCACTAGGAGCCCTGCAAATCTAGTAAAACATTATACTTGTTGGAGACTTCTTATTGTCTCTATTTTTGGGGAGCAATAATCAATAAGAAAAGACTAAATCACTCATGTCTCATTTGAAAGCCAGAAGAAACTGAAAACAGAAACCTACTAAAATTATGTGCTCCATTGACTTCTACTCAGTGGCATCCAATCTATAAATTCAATTTGAAACTAACATAAAATATACCTATGTTTACATAACCAAGGCTAAAACTGTTCTACAAATGGCCAAGAACAGGAATAGCTTTTAAATTATATAGCAAAAATAACAAATTAAAATAAAACATGAATAAGAGCTAGAACGTACACCATTTTATGCCTGTCTGACTTGTTCCAGCTTACTGAGCTATGCAGTATCTTTTTTAGTTATATATGTATTGCCCTTGAATATGCTTCTCTGGGTGGTTCACTCCCTAATTCGAGTGATTAAATTTTTCTTAATACACTTCACCTCATAGAATAATTGCTCATATCAATCCACACCTAGCATGTGCTGTCAAAATATAATTTACGGGCTACAAATCTTCAGTATATGGATTTTTGACTAGGCTTTTAAAACTATAAAGGGGAAAGTAAGAATGAGTGCATGTGAGCATGTGTGGGTATGCAATAATCACACAAGTATACATTAGATGCCTATTCATGCCTTGTCTTCCTGCTGTCTCGAATCAGTCTCCACCTTTGTTACTAATTTATAAGTAGTATATAGTCTTCCCCAAGCTTCTTACCTTCAAGCATTGAGCACAGGTTCCCTTCAATTTAGGAGTTAGCTTGACAATTAAAATGCACGTATCTGAGCAGACTAAAATGGACTGGAAGAACAATGCAGTTTAGGGCAAAATTTACGCTTTTATTTACAATGCCAGATGACCCAACCTGATGGATTTAACAAGAAATACCTAGACATTACTGCGAGTGAAATTTGACCTGAGATACTTAGAATAAAGTTGTAAAGCAGAGTACAACTTGATCTTATGTAAGCAAAACGTCAACTGTTATTTCCTGCTTTGTGTTAGCCAGACGTCATTGGTGGTAACTATTTAAAACAATGGGAAAGATCACACCTAGCTCTCATAAAGGGCACTGCAAAATAAGACGAAGTGAATTCTTAGCCTAGCACTGCTCTGTGGCTAGCATGACTTTCAGGCAATCTGTGCTTCCTTTATCCTATCCAAGCCTGCCTGCTGGGCTGCAGGACAGAAGACAAGCTGAGAAAATGCTGTGAGCCAAGGGCCTGGCCAAGCTGCCTTCTGAGATACCCAAAGGCAAAGGCTTGCAAGCACAGCTTGGGATGAGCTTCTGTTCTTGTCTCTTACAGTTTCTTCACTGTGATGGTTATTCTCTGGGCAGATCCAGGACTTCTGCAGGCATTTTACCTGATGTAAAAGGGCTGAAATGCGAGCGATGAACCACCTCACATCTTTTGTGTGTGCTCTGTTCCTGCCATGGGTAAGGTCTTCTCCTGCTGCCTGTTCCTGAAGTGAACACAATACCATCAACATCTGTCTGGGGCATCTCTGGCAGGAAGAACTGGAGACCCAACTTGCATTGTGTTGAGGAGGCTGCTATCTGACTTACGGATTTTCCCATGATATGGAGAGTGAAAAAATGGAACAAAATCCTCCAGTGGTACACTTCAAGCAATCCCAGAGCAGACAGTATTCTAAGAATGGAAAATAGTCCAGATTTTAGTAAAATACAGCAGACCGCTGGCTGGAAAGGATATCCTAAGGCATGAAAATTATCTCAGGCAGATGGCAAGAAGACACAGGTCAGTATGTTCACGTCAGGCCAGGATTAGTATCAATTTTTTAATATCTTGTTGACTGCTTAATTAATATTTCCTAGGCCTAATACTTAGTGAAATTTAATTAAAGTGGTGTTTGGATTTAAGCATTCCACCACAGTATTAGCTACCCACTCGGTACAGCACTGCTCTCGTCAGAGACACACTGATTGTGGTTTACAGAGCACTTGCTGCTTCTCCACAGAGGGTTGACTGGTCCCATGATGCCTGTGCTCTTCCTGATTTCCAGCTGTTACATTTCATTAAGAGACAGCTAAAACGGCCTCAGTGGTTTCCTCATATCACTTTTCCACAGAAGCAGTTGGTTCGATTACCAGGGGGATGGCCACGGAGTGAGGAACAGGAGGAGAGGTGGCTCCTGAGACTCTCTTCCTATACAGAGGTAGTCCCACTTCAAAAGACTTTGGAAAACACTCACATGAGCAACTAACAAATGGAAATGACTAAACATCTTCTGAAGACTAATGGGACCAATGCCTTTTCATTATTCAAGCAAAGAGAAAGAGAAAAAATTGAGCAAATGATGACCCAGAAATCAGCATTTTGTAAACAATTTCCCCTTTGTTATTCAACAACACAATTTTGTTCCACAGTTATCTCCTCTAATAAAAGTGTGTACATTTTTTGCGTTGTTCTTTCCTCAAGAGCATTACTTAAAATGGTCTTATCACTAACTGGAGTGCCCTAGATATGCAGCAGAAAGCCTCCTGCTTTCACCACATTTTTATATAGGATTGGGTCTGTTATCACTGAAGGTGATGAGATTTTACCATTGAGTTTAAAAGACAAAAGAGTGCCCTGCATCATCCGATGTGGGGCGGCAATGGAGTGAGGGACAGTGCTCAAACACATGTATAGATTCCAGAGAAAAAAAGTAGGACATAAGCATATATACATGAAGGTTGTACAGAACTAGCAGGTGTTAGATGAATAGAGAAACTCTACCCTACTTGCTACAAATCGACTATAATATGGATCCAGGGCTCCTGAATATTAGTCCTCTTTTTATCCAGCTTCTCTGCAGCACAAGAGACATCATTAGACCAGCAGCAGAAGTACTTAGCCCATTACCTTACCACATGTGCTTGGAATAGCTATTCCTTTGTTCCTCTTAATCTACAGGGAGTTTCAAACGAAGGACGCACACCAATTTATTCATAATTTGCATACTGGTACCATGTTTGCTTTAACAGTGGCTAAGAGAGAGCTCTGCTCTTCTGGAGATACTGCTGGGTTTTATTAGATAGTGCAATCCTCAAAGCTCATCTCCTGTTTCTTCCATTTATCTGTGCAGTGAACTATGATTTGGCATATTTTCAATTAGCACAGAAGGGGAGCATCTCAGCTCTCTTCCCCTGTGGCTTTTCTATCCAGTGTATTTGCAATGCTCACTTTTATGGTCTCCCTTTCTAGGGATGCAAGGAAAGACAACAGACCAATATAACTTATATTGCAGCACAGGGTATGAGGGGTGCTTAAACAGACATGCTATTTCCTAGGTGAAACCAAGTTATCAAGACAACAGATACCATACACAAAAGATGCGCTCCTTCAGGGTACATAATTCCAGAGATAAACCCTGAAGATCCTGCTCAAATACAACTTTTTTTCTTTGATGGTCATTTTGATTATCAGGACTCCAGGAGGAAGATGTCATGACTACCCTGAAGAGCTCAAAGTCAGCTCAATTCACCAAATGAACCAGTGTCAGAAGACAAGGGAGAAATTGTAAAGTTACCTCCTCTTCACTGGCAGCAGGGGCTCAGGTGTCAGCACATGGGATAGCCCATGGGAGGCTGTCAATGGATCCCAGCTGATGGGAGGTAGTGGTGGGGGCTCACTCATGACCTTCTGCAAGAGGAGCTCAGCTAACTCCTTCTCAACAGGTGCAAGAATCCTAACTCAAATGTCCTGACCAAAAAGTGAATTAGCATTACATTTGTTAATTCAGTGGCACCAATTCAAGCCCCAGCTGCATGAGTTCAGAAGGTGTGACACTATGAATGGCACAGCTGAGACTTGGCTTGGTCTAAGCGCAGTCACTCAAACCAGGCCAGCTGAGTTAAGCCAGACTCACAACCCTTGCAGTGAAATCAGAAAATGGACTAATCTGCTAGACTAACAAATGAGGGGGGATCTTGATTAGTTTTGTCAGCTACTTGCAGAGCATTTTAGCCTGAAGGAATGTTGTCTGCACATTAATGCCAGAAATACCACGGCGTCACTGGCCTCTCATTTCAGCACAATGCCTTTGTCGATTCAGATGCAAAAAAGTCAACATCAATATTTAGAGGTAGCCATTCCAAACTCCAAGCTTTCTGGGGCATAAACATCACATCTAAATAAAAGAGAGTGTATGGACTTGGTTACTACAAGGGATGAGTACGTGTACTAGAGCTCTTACATCAGTGCTTCCAACATGATAGGAGTCCCGTGTTATATGGAGATCAACAATGGACACCTGACTGTAGGGCCAGTTTAGATCCATCACTAATTAAGAAGAGTAGATGTTACTGATTTAATTATTTTAATTTATAAACCAATATACATGAATTTTCTGTAATAACCTTCACTTTTGCCCTGAACAGGGTTCTGTGAATTACCAAGACACATGCTGTATACCAGTGCCTGCGTACACCAAGAAATACTGTAAGCACATGTAGCAGGGGCTCTGATCCTACCCTGTCTCTGCAGAGACATAGATGCAACATGGACCAGATCCTAGCAGAGGTCAGTGCATCCTGCAGTGAATTATCCTGTGGAAGGAAACTTTTCTCCCCTTATTGAGCTCCCCTCCTACAACGGACTGAGGCCACTACAGTACAACCAGTCCTGGTGATGGTGGTGGTGTAAGAGCTCTTCATACATGAATTACTCCCACTCACAGGAAAAAAGCAGCTGTAGCAAAAGCTGAATGAGATTACAGAGATAAAGAATTATACTTACTCCCTGGTTAATAAGTAAAAAAAAAAAAACAAACAACAACCCAGAAAAGATTCATAATCCTTCAATTATTGGATCATATCAGAGAACATTACATCTGTGCAGTAGTAGGAGATTTACAGCTGGCAGGGGTTATGGTGAGCATTCGCCTGCCTTGTGAAAAACAAGTAGGCCAGTTATTTATTCTACAATCAAGATACCCCTTGCCTTTGACGTTGTTCATTCCAAGCTAATTAGGGCACCCATAGTATTTCCAATACTATTAATTCAAGGGCTGAATGAGACATGAGCCAAAGAGTACTTACTGAGGTTTGTGACCTACTAGGATCAAATACTGCAAAATGTCATCTATTTGTAGAATTCAGAATCTTAGATCTTGACTGATTTTGTGCTCTTCCTAGCTAATGAGAAAGGCTGTAAGTTCTTGAAAATAAGCCCATGGAAGCATAAAAATAACCATTTCCCAAGATATTGTCCCAGATAACCTGTATGAGGACAGCCATAGCCTGACCTCTTACGAAAGCTACTAAGGAGACCGAAGAAACACATTTTCACTTATCAGTAAGGAACAGCTCCAGATGCTGTTGCACAGCCCCTGTACAAATCTCAAGATCAGCTGAAAAATCAGAAGAAACGAGTAAGTTGTCATGCTGCTGTTCCACCCTGCCCAACACCTTCCCTCTCACCCTGCTCCATGGGGAACGCACAGAACACTCACTACAGTTCTGCATTTGTTTGGCTGCCAAGAAAGCTCCTTTCCTCTTTCAGGGGCCTGATCCACACCCCCCAAATGCCTGCAGAGTGCCATTCATACCCTGGATAACACCGAGGGGCTTGGGAAACTATGTCACAACTCATTTACAACCCAAGAGGGGGAAAGGGGTGGTGCGGAGCTCCATCACGCTGCAAGGAGCATTGAAATGCTCAACAGGACAGTGCTAATGCACCCAGGTTTGCCAAGGCACCTCCAGAAGTGGCTGCCATGACTCTGCCTTTTCTTTTCCCTCCTTGTTTTGACTTGTTATCCTCACCTGCACCCACTGTAGAATTGGGTTCTCTTTGGAGTGCAGCTAAGGAAGGTTTTCCAGTTTTAAAACAGGGAGGAAAAGCTTCTTGGATTCTCAGCTGTCCTCGTGAAAAGACTGCAACTATGATACAATTAGTTACAGGCAAATATAATCTTTGCTGAATGTTATGAATGTCTAATTCCCGTTCTCCAAATAATGCCACGTCAATAGTGCCTTTTCCTTCCTACCTCCCTCTTTTCAAAGCAAGTGGAAAAGTGAGGATCTACAAGGAATCTCCACTGGTCAAAAAATCCAAAATTATTTCCATAAACAATTTATCAGGAGTTTCCTGTCCTGATTGTTGCCTTCCTTACAGAAGCACTTTTGACTCCATGCATTTTGGAGTCAAGACCGAGTCTGAAGGGACCTTTGAAAGTCCCTTCCAACCCAAACTATTTTATGATTCTGTGATTCTATGTAAAAGCACATTGGGTGCTTTGCCACTTTTCCAAACTCATCGCCCAGTCTAAAACCAGAACAGCAAAGGTATCATTTTCTGTACCAGCCAGCCAATGTATGTTTGCTCTCCTGTCTTCCTTGTACATTTCTAGCAGCATTAGTGGCTTTTCTGTCCTTCTTTGCCCTAGTTGACAACTTCACTGTTGCCGACTTTGGTGGAAGGACAGAAGACCGTAAAATTGTTGGTTCTTAAGTATGGAGAAACTGGGAGGCTGGTTAGAGAAAACTGATCCAAATTGCCATTCCCAGGCTCATACTTAAAGAGCAGAAGATCCAGGAAGGAGCAATCCATACAAAATTTGGTTTCATAAGTTCTGTTGCTCATGGAATTATTGAGTTGTTTTTCCCCAAATGTATAAACTAAAATCCTCCACAGAAGGCGATGTACAAGAAGCTGGTAGCTGGTGAGAAAAAACACCACCACTCAGGCATATCTAAACTTCAGTCCAAATGCCATCTGAATATTTCACTTGCAGCCTATGACATCTTTTTTTAACTGATGTTTAATCTACCTATAGCATATTTTCATTAGATATGAAACTGGAGGGAATGCTACTATGACTACTTAACACAGGCTTGATCGTATGCCCATGAAAAACAGAGAGAATCCAATGATCATTTTTATGAGGCTTTTGATCAGGTCCATAAAGCACGCAAGCTATTAGAGGTACGTGCACAGTTTTGATAATATAAGTGCCAGTACAGAAGTGCAAATGCAGTATTGATTCCTGATAATGGCGACAGAAAATTCACAGGCTTCGAAGTGTCTTGAGGCAGAACTTCGACACAAAAGGCTGCAAGAGTGTGTTTTGAGTACATGTTCGCATCCTGGAAACACTTTGGCCTGCAGACACACAGCTTACTACTGCAAATTGCTGAGCACCCACCGAGTCCCATGGTCTTCTTTTGGGAACAAAGCACCTCAGAAGGGAGATTGTGCAGCCTGCCTGTATGAGCAAAGGCTTTTGGTATTCGGCAACTGCCTGCCAGGCACCCTGCGCCTAGTGGAGACAGGGAGAGAATTCATCAGCTTCAGCAGGGAGAAAATCAAACCCATTGTCACCCATTTTCAGCACAGATACACGTCAGTGCCTTCAGGCAGAAGCGTGTCTGGGCGCTCTTTGGACCTTCCTCAACACAGCGTTTATCTGTGCACGCTCAGCTGTTGGCCCCTCGCTGCTTTTAACTAAGGAATTAAGGGAGAGCACATGGAGACCATGAGCTTCCTGCAAAACGCAGGGAGGTGAGGGACTGGTGTTTTCAGACTCAGGCAGTAGCTAGAGGCAAACAGATTCCCTAACACCTTCTCTTTTAAAATAGGCAAATAATGCTGTTGGTTAAGCTGAAAAAGCATGATTCACCAAAGCAAACGGATGATTTTTGCTGCCTGGTTTGAGAAACAGAATTGGTTTTGATTTCCTCATTAACTTGGGAGGGATTCATATAGAGCTCTGAAGATACAAAGGACCAGGAGTGTTAATAATCAAATTTAAACTTTTTGAAGACGTATTAAGGTTTGTTCCCTCAAAATTCTATGTGCACATATTCAGCTACAAAGTAAGAGACTGAGATACTACATTTTTCAGTCTAGAAACATGTATCTGCTACTCCAGCAAGAACAAAAGGAATAGTGAGTGATGTTCAGCATTATGGATCTATTCTACCACTATTTTTATCTAGAAGTGTGGGACATCATGTATATGATAAACAACTCAAATTCAGTTAAAAACAGATAATATTTTTTTTGTCGGCCTACACAAATACATGGAAACCAAAATAAGTCTTATTTTCAACCACTTCAGAGTTCTTTATACAGACACCACACTATGAAACTGAAACATTCTTCTGAAAATGTAATTTGTATCAATGAAGCAAATAATAAATATTCAGAAAAATCCATAAGTTTATTCAAAATAGTGAGTTTAATTTCTAACAAGAGTTTGAGGTTTTTTTCCATGCTTTTTGTTTCCAAGACTTTCTTCTACAATCACATGGGGGTTTTAATAATCCACTTTACTACTGGAATCCAAGATTCTCTCTGTATAACTTGACTTAGCGAGCTTCAGTTCTGAAGAAACCCTACACATGGACAGATTGACTAAAAAAAAAAAAAAAGAAGACCTGGTGAAAATGCAATTAAGTCCCACACTACTTGGAGTCTAATAATTTATAGGTGTCATTCACACCAGGCAGAAGCATTTGGAAGACAGCACAACCGCCTTCCATCTTCCTTAAATGCTCTGATTGCCAGCTTGAGCTTCTTTTGCCTCATCCTTCGAGTCAGATCAGGTGGCCAGGTGTAGCTCTCATGGAACAGAGCCTCTAGATCCCGTCTCTTGTGGCAGCTCAGGTAATTCTAATCGACTCTTTCCTGCACACTAGCTGCTGTGGCTACCTACACGGGCGCTCAGGAAAAGCAATCTGAATTAAGAAATTCAAGAAGGATCACCAATGCCACATTAAACACATGTGTAGACTTTTAAATTCAAAATGGAATTTGCCTTAATGAATTAAAATAAAATGAATGTGAGTTTATGGAGTGAATAAACATCCAGCCAGGGGCTTATGTTCATGAAACTCATCTATTTCATATATTTATGATTTAAATAATTCAAATTACAATGTATAAACAAGTATTAACAAGACTTAGACCAAAATTTCTAAGAAACTGTTCTTCATCAAGCTAGTTTTGATTCCCAATTAATAATCTGATTCCCAATTCATAATCTGCTTTTCCTGTTAAACCTCTGTATACAGGGCAATTCAGTTTCTCTTTCCTATTCTTTATTCCTCAACATATTAGCCCCAGCAGCCCTGGAAAGAGCTTACGAAGTTAATGGTTTTGTCTGGGTGACTGCCATCCGCGCTTCAGATCCCTGTAGACATAGGCTTCGCATCCCTGCTGCCAATAGCCTATACATCTAGCTGTACGTCCCTTTTTAATGCAGTTTACAAACAAGGAAATAAAGAGCGGCTACTGTGATTAAAAAATCCTGTCAGATTAGAGTCATTGGGCTGCATGCTCTCATTACTGTACCAACCCATTTCCCAATCACAACATGGGTCAGATGTCAATGGGGTCACTGACATGGTGGGGCTCAATCGAGTCGCTGCCATGCTGGCCACGGGGATTCCTGCTTCATTTCACCCCTGAGCGAGGGCAAAATGTTATTCTAGGAATAAAATTTCCTCAACAGTGCTTCTGAATGAAAGCACCTAAAAAATTTCGCTGTCAGAAACTACCTGGCGGCAGGTTCTGAAAAGGACAGGACGTTCTTCTCTTCGTTGTTCTAGACATGAGAGGACCATGCTCACCTCTGTCTGAACAAAGCGCGGGGGCAACAGTGGGGTCACCAGGCAGAGGTCCCCAGCTGAAGCACCTGGACCCTGTGGTGCCACTGATGGTCTCCATCAAGTCCCAAGACACGCACATGCACAACATCCATCACTGACTGATGACAAATTTGCACGGCAATACTCAGTGGCTGTTACGGAATAACAAAAACTACCTGGGGCATACGTTGCTTAAAAGCAGGATCCTGCACCCAGCCAGCATCCTACCACAAAGGACCTCTGCAGCTTTTTGGGGTCACTGGGATAACCTGGCGCTACAGCTGACCACCATCACTCAGTCTTTGTCCTTCTCACAGGCCAGATACCTCATGGCTCCACACTGCTGTGAAATATTGCTTTTTTCCCGTTCATCTTTAAAAAGGGCACTAAAAACCTGAAGAACAAATGCCAACAGTCTGAGAAATACTAATTAATTTCCATGCTTCAAATGCAGGCTAAAAAAAAAAATTTAAAAAAAGCAGCTTCAACGCATTTTGTTGTTAAATGAAAGCATTCTAAAATAATCTGTTAGGACCCAGCCTGATGAAGACTGTACATTGATGAGTCACAGCAATAGCAGCTGAGGATAGACAACAATTTTTTCACAAGAATGAGCTTCTTCCAAACATGCTTGTTCTCTCTTCCCCCAACCAGATATTCTATTAGTGCTGATTTCTTGGTGAAACACTTCTGAAAACAGCTCCAGTGAATGTAGATCTCTAATCCATATACCAGGCAGAAGCTTATGCTATTAACAGCATCTATTTTTCTAGTCCTCAAAAGTGGCTGTAAATTCTCTAATGCATTAATTGTATTATTATATTATTCTAACAGGAATGTATTGTTGTAGAATTATGTTGCAGTATTACAGTTTGGGCGGCCTCATATAATCTTCACAGCAGCTGGAAGTGTAATTAGCATAAAAATCAAACAGCCTCATTAAACACCCCTTTCCTGTAAGAAGGGACACATTTAAGGGCCTTGTCTCACATGTTCCATTAGAGCTGGCATGGGGCTAGAACAATCCCCAAATGTATTTTTCAACCCAGTTAAGCAAAGTCCATGTCTTAAAACATAGACATGTCCTGCAGCAGATCTCAGGAAGACACAAAGATGCTGCTCTGTAGGGGAACACAGGCTCCCGGGTGAGTGATTATACCCCCATTTTTGAATCGGGAGATTTCATTTGGCAATTCAGTTATAAAACCAGACAATTACTTTAACTGCCTTTTGTGTACAGATCAGATCTGCAACTTCCAAATGCATTTGAATTCTTTGAATCTGCTTAAAATGACAAATCTAAAAACACTGATAATTTATAACTCCAGAAATAAAGAAGCAAACATCACCTGCTGCTTTCCCTTGCTATGAAGTGACTTCTGCCACCATAAGCTTTGGGCTGTTTATCTAATTGCATGGTTGTAAATGACCACTGGGTTTAAAAATCTATATGGATCTTTGGTTCCACAGTGGTAAGAAAATATACAGGCAAGTTTTACTCCTCCTATAGAAAGGGAAAAGGTTATTTTTTTAAAAAAGTTGTCTATAGATTTGCATAAACTCTGGTGCAACTTCTGGTCAGCTGCTTAAAAGACATTAAGAAAATGTTACTGAATGCAAAGAGAAGCTATGGGTAACCTGCATTTAGACCTAGAATATAATAACTTTCACTTTCAAAATTAAGAATATATCAAGTATGCAATTTTGGATCAATGTAAAAATAAAACTTAAAATAGATTTCAATTCTTCATTCAGTCCTTGAGCTCCAGCAGTGTAATATTTCAGTAGACTTAAAACACAAATATTTTCCTGTCTGTCAGGTCATTTTATATTTAGAATTCAAATTTTTAGCTATACTTGCTAATGTCTAATTCAAATTTGAAATGGAAACATATATTTTAATAAAAAATCTTCTAAAATTAATGTAGAATATACTGAAATATAGTGTGCTTATTTTATGGAATTTCATTCCGATAAAAATATTTGCTTAAGTCAATGTGTACTTGTGAACAGCCCAAGTTCTGGCAAAATGGTGCTTTACTTCAGAGAGTGACAATTTGCACCTCCTTTGAAAAACCAACATAACACAGAACAAAGAAGCACTGAGTGAGTGGTTGTATTGCTGGGTTTTTACAAAACCAGAGCTCCTTCTTGGAAGACTGCACTAAGTTTTACACCAGTGCCATTTCTTTCTCTTCTCCCGTAATCTTGGGAACGATCAGTGGTTTTCAATACAGCATTAATGCTGTATGAGCTGCCACAGCATTGCAAAAATACCTGGCTGAGACTAGTGTCCATGTCATCTGTTCACTGTCTCACATTGAAAGGGCTACAAGAGGTTTTACACGGTCTCCTTAATGGGCTTCATCAAGGATGCGAACAGGACTTTGGAGTGTTTCAGGCTTCAGGGTAACTTCAGACACAGCTACACTGCAAGGGAGACTCTGGTCTCTGTGCCGATCCAGAATTACACTTCCAAGTCACCAGAATAAGAGGGTGAAGGAAGAAAAAACATAATTACCTCAATACTTCATACCTAGACCTAGAGATAGTCTGGCCTAAAAGTATAAGAGGAACTGTAACTGAAATCTTAATACCTTTCACGTGGGATTGCAATAGTTATTAAATAAAAATTCAGGAGAACACAATGGCACCATGAAGTGCATTAAAACAGAGTTATCCTTGTTAGCCAATGATCCAAACAAAACCACTGCTTTCAAAGTACAGGCTGAAAACAGGACCTTTGCAGGCAGGTGTCAATAACCTGGCAGGCACTTGGGAAAAAACACCCAAAATCTCTTCTATCCCTAGGCCACCTCCTCAAAAGTACAGGCAGAGGCGAGGGCAGGCGGGTGTGCAGGCTGTGCTTCTGTCAGCCCAACAGCACGACTAGTTTAACAGCTGGAGAGTTTTACACAAGACAACGCAAGAGGCAATCACTGGCAAAGAAGAAGGGAGTAAGAAGGTTTAAGAGCAGCACTGGCAAGAAGTTACTGAATTTCTACCAGTTGGAATATTCTGGAAAGCAAAGTTCAAAATATTTACCTATTGCAGTTAGAAATAATTGGCAGTAGGAATAAAATGATCTGGGGACAGTTTATGAATAGCAGTTCCTCTAATTGCACAGATCTACCACATTTTGTTTTCTTCTTGTTATTCATCAGAAACATCGAAAGTCCTTGCCTGTAAGTGTTGCCAAATTTAAACAAACCCTCTGCTGACTGGGAGACTTCACTTATATAAACACATTGACATATGAATTTTTATAGAGCACTTCTCAAAAAACTCTCTTTGGAAAAACCAAAGCACTGAGGCTTAGCAAATGAAAAAATAGCATCTGAGCAGAAAATTAATGGCTGTTTTAAAGCAGATTCTGGGAGTGGGGCCGCTAAAGGTTGCATGAGTGGATTTTGTTTTGGCACACTCGATTTTCTTTAAATGGCTTGAGTAAGAGTGAAAGTAAATGGAAGAGCATGTATGCACTTCCTAAAATGCAAACTGAAAAAACCCAGATGCTCCCTTTTGTGGCACTGTCTGCACTTATTTGGCTTCAATCTTTAGATCCAGCACACAGGCCTCATCTATTTCAGTTTAACAGAGTAACTGCTAGCAAGAGAAGATTGTCACCCTCTGTACAGACAGAGATCAAGAGAGTCCTAAGGCCCTTGGGCAGCAGATTAAGCCATGAACCTGCCTTGGAAGTCTTAGTCCCCCAGCCAAACCCTCCCCAACCCAACTGATGATGCCTTGCTTACTTTGTTCAGCCTGTCTTTATCCCTTCAGACTCCCCAGTCCTACACCTTGAGACAGGTTCCCAAACACCAGTCTCTACGATTTTACACTAAGCAAATGAAACTTTAAATGAGACAGGATTTCCCTCTTCTTGGAAGGGCACCCCAAGGACGAGGCTAGAAAGTCACTGTTGCATCCTTTTTTTGGCCACAGAACAGTTAGCTCAACCATGTGTTTTGGGGAAGGGAGCTGTGGCACCAGAGGGTTGATCTGCCCTCAGTGCCCTGTGGAAGAAGATGTAAGTATTTCTTTGGAGAGTGATCTGCAACTTGAATGAAGGGAGGTTTCAAAGCACCTAGGAGACAAGGCTAAGTTCAGCAGACTTCCTTTTCTCTCTTCAGTATTACGGAGTGTCTCAGACAACCATCCTCTTGGCAATAGATCTGCTGTGGAGCTTTCTTCTGACACTGGCCTTTCTCTGCTCACTGTACGGGGTGCCTATGTACCTAACCCAAACATTCCCAAATCCCTTGCCTCTCCTACTTAAAGCTGAGCTTTCTCCACACCCTTTAATTTTTCACTGTCTTCTGCTTTCCTCTTCTCATTTCGACCAGTTTTCTTCAATTACAGGTTACATGCTTCTTCCTCCCCTCTCCCTGAGCACTGCAACTGAGGAAGCAAGGATGGGGGAAGATGGACACACCAATTCTTAAGAATGAAGGTCACCAGAAATGTGAAATGGCAAAACAGGACATTTTTCCCTATTCAGATTCCTGCATGCAAGTGAAATAACTATTTTTTCTATTTTCTTTCTTTTTTTTTTTTTCTTTTTTCCTGAAAGGTTGTAAGCAGTTGGTTCTCGATGAATACAGTGATAAAAAACTTCAATAATATTTCAAGTAAGCCCAGAACCTATCTTCCCTCAGGCTTCTTTATTTCAGAAGCACTTCCTTCTCCAAAACATCACCAGGAAATGACATTTCACTGGTACGTGTACGGCACTGCAACAGAACAACAGCACACCCAGGAACTGCTTTCCAGTTCACATCAAGGCGAGCAGAACAAGATCAAGGTATTAAAAAACAATGACAAAGCTCTGGCTGAGGAAACAACTCTTGCTATCTGCTTTCCTGATTCTCAGAGAGCCCAGTGCAGCTTTAAAAGCCTTGTGCAGCCTGCTGGAGCCATCCCAGCTGCATCCAGCCAAGGAAATGTGCTTGGGCAAAGAAAATTCACTGTTTCTTCCTGGCTTCTTCGGCCATATGGGACACTGCTGCTTAGGAGTTAGAAGAAATGATCCCATCAGCTGATATAGCCTTGCCATTTATAAATTTGCCTGTGCTCCCAAATCTACAGTTGTCAGCTTTATCATACTGTTCATTGCCGTGGAGGGTCCTCAGCCCTCCGTGGTAATAAAGGTTTCCATGCTTCCTGTGCAAGACGAAATTGTAGTTGAGTTAAAAATAAAATTACACCACAGTTTTGACTGTAGTATGAATAACATTGTGGCTGAGTTTAATTTATTTGCCTAACTCCCTGTATATGTGACTTCACTGCCAGGAGCATTTATATTGTACTCTGGGAGTTTCAGCGTCCATCAACAAACTCTCATTAGGACCTTCTGTCATAAAATGATTTGCAGTCCTGACACCGAAAATCGCTCTGTGCTGGAGGGAGCAGCTGGACAGCTCTGTGCTGTCCAGAAGCAGGATTACTGTGAGAATTAACTTGTTTCTGGCCCCGCCGCGGTACACTGGCATCCCTCACACAGTGTAATCTCCCTTCCCGTTCGCTCTGCGATTGAGTCTGGTCACAGATGGAGCCCATCTGTCACTCACGGTGCATGTCCCAAACAACCTCCTTAATACTGCACCTTCCAGTAGAAGACATTGGCTCAAACCAAACCCCAGATGTGGGCTCATTGGGTGCTTACCATCTGCAACAACAGATCAGCCCATAGTGTGGTCTTTTCTACCTCTTCTGGTCACTCTGCAACATACCTAATGATGATGCTCACGGACAGACCAACTGCAAGGCAAAGGCATTAGATGTCTGCATCAAAAGCCATGACTTTCACCTTCATGACTGAGAAAGCACCGAGGCAATGTCAGACTTTAAACCTTTCTGCATAGTCACTACAGGGATATCAAAACCAACACATGGTGGTAACCTTTAAACATATAAAGTATATGAAACATATGCACCTTTTTAACCTCCTACTTGTCAGTGACGATACAATAATGAAGACGGAGGATGGGGGACTTGTTATGCTCGAATATCATATGAGTATTGATGTGCTGAAAGGAACTGTATGTAATAAGCATGCTGTTAAGATCCTCCATCAATCAAATTAGGAATTTTCTATCTCAGCTTAGGCAATTATCAGGTGTCAGAAAATAACTTTTCCTACTACCTAAAAGGTTTTTTGCCTATTGACCACTGAACTAAAGCATTCACCTCTGAATAAATAATCAGAGCTTTTAGTCTGATGAAGACATGGATACAAAATGTTAGCTCTTGGAAATCTCAGGAAAAAGGCAACCTTTCAACCTTAAATACCAGCCTGGTTCTCTCTTTCTTCCAGTTCTTTCCCAGAAAAAACTCCCATTAATTTCAAAGGAAGTTTCAACAGATAAGGTTATGTGTTTTGACCCTTACTACTTTTGACATTTAAAATAATTGAATCTATTGTTGCAGCAAATAAGAGTCTAATAAAATACTTGTATTAGTATTTATTTTTTGATAATTACTGATGTTCTGTGCAGGTGGGAAGCTTGGTTGCATGCCTGTAGGACACTAATGGGAAATATTTTTTTTCCAAGCATCACATTCGTCAGCGCACTGGAAGAAAAGAAGCCTGTATTAGAAAGTTTCATGCTGACTCTCATTATGTCATCTCATAAGCTTGTCCTTTGATTTATTGTAAAAATTAAATGTATTTTCTCAGTGAGATCAGAGGTATTAGATGAAAGGTCATTGAAATGTTGGCAGAAAAATGCTAGTTTTGCGGTGAAAAATCTTTGGTATTACACATAGTAAGTTCAAACAATGCTGCTGAATTGCCAGGTGGGTCTGGTAGGATCCTGGTGGATTCCTGTTCCCTAGGGCTGGTGCTGATGGAAACCGTGGGGTCCTCAGCTCTGGTACTGTCCAGAAGTAAATCTCTCCCAGTGCTTCCTGCAGGGTGCTCAATAAATTGGGCATCCTTGTCAATTTCGCTGCAGTTAGTAGCAGGGGAGCTGACAGGAACACCAATTTTGCAGAGCAGCTGCAGGATACTGTTAGCTTACTAGAAATGAAAAAAAAAAATAAAAAGAGGTTTGGATTCAGCTCCCTTCTCCTCTG
This sequence comes from Patagioenas fasciata, assembly GCF_037038585.1. Classification (NCBI taxonomy): domain Eukaryota; kingdom Metazoa; phylum Chordata; class Aves; order Columbiformes; family Columbidae; genus Patagioenas; species Patagioenas fasciata. Next base: position 94,647,523 of record NC_092521.1, on the reverse strand, counting down.
AGAAAATGAAATACATGTTTTTCCTCTGGTTTTAATCACTGTGTACTTTTCAAATGTTTTGGTAAATGAGGCAAATGTATGTAACACTTCTTGTAATGCCTAGAGCAGACTACGCAGGCGTATTTGAGACAGCTTCAATCTCATCAGTCTAACCACAGCAGCATGCAGCTCAGTCCCAGCTCCTGGAGCTGGACAAACCATACAAATAAATACTAGGCAAGCTTTTGCAACTCAAGGTAAGTCCTGAACTGCCATGGTTATCCTCTTAGTTGTAACCGACTAAGCCAGCACGCTAGAATGAGGTTCAAAGTAGTTGTCACCACAGCATCCACATATCCCTAAGAGCTATGTGGTTTTCATGGAATTCCTGCTACACTGCACTATGGTTGTGACTGATACAGAACATGAAAGACAAGACTTTTGTTTTGCATAAACATGTCATTTTTGGTGACAATAGCTTCTCAGCTGTCAAGCCAAAAAAATATGATCACTACTCAAGAGTAATACAGCCATGTATTCCAGCTCATTAGTCTTTGCCTGATGAATCAGAGAGCAGCTAAAACAGCACACAGTAAAGCGCACCTTTGGGTATGAACCCTGAAAACTCCTATTCTGCATTTAACCTCATGCAAGAATTCACACTTAGCTAAGTGAGACTTCTCGTGCAATTATGGGCCATTTACTGGAGTACGGGGTTCGTGGTGCCGGAAGGGGCAGACAAGTCCTGCCTGAAAGCTTCCACTGTAAAACAAACAGGTCAGAGAGCAACGGGGTTGTAACTCAAGCCTCTTCTGGCACGTACAGGAGCAAGATCCTCACTACTTTCTTGCTAGTTCTAGTGAGAACAATAAGAAATCAGAAGAAAATTCATGTTTTCTCACAGAAAATCCAGGCTCAAGACTTACAAAACCGCATGTAGTAACTATAAGGAAGAACTAAGCAAAAAAACCTTCTCAATAGACCACAAAACTTGAAAACAAACACATCAGGTAAAAACTTCCATCATGTGCAGCAGTGCCACAATCTGGGATGCTTGCTTGGACCAATTTGCAACATAAAACCACGTTTTTGCAGTTTTCCATATTTCTTTAATTAAAAATAGTATTAAACCAGAAGTGTTAGGAAGTGATAGCAGAAAGAGGAGCATGGCAGGAAGACAGATTTGTTTTTCTCGGAAAACGAGTGACACATATTTCCTGCAAATAATTTATAGTTATCAAGTTACTCAACACAACATCGACTCCTTTGTCATGTACTTTTCTTGCTTCTCTATTAGCACTTACAGGAGTTTCAATGTGGATAAATCCTCCACTAGCATTGTATTTCATACTGCCATTTCCTTTACTTGTAATCTGCTAAAACAATGTAAGAAGATTTCTTCTGGGTTATGCTCAAGTAGCAGAACCTGAATATACAGCTTTGGTGTGCTGCTGCTTTAATTGTAGTGCCCCCAACATATTGGTTGGGGTCTTTTGAAAGAAAAAGCTGATAACAAAGATCTCTTAGAAAATCTGTCGAATCTCTCCCAGGCATGCTTCAACGACCTTAAAAATATCTAAAAATGGGGCTGCATTCCAAGTTTTTAGTCTTTTTGAGCAAACAGTACCAGATTAACAAGCCAACCCAACCGCAACTATTACCTGCAGAAGTGTGCTTAAATTTTTCACTCTTCTTCTTCCTCCATTTCCACGGCTTAAAAAGCCTTCCGAGAGTGGCAAATTTGCTTCGTCTTCTGATGGGCGGCGTGTGAGTCCCAGGTACTAGAGAATCTGAACGCATTGCAGCCAGTCTTTCCACTTCCTCAGCTTTAGTTTCAGAAAGAAAAGAAAAAAGAGGGTGGGGAAGTGAAATAAATATTTTAATAAATTATCAGAGAACCACACAGATGGTTGAGTTTTTCTATGGTTACAGAGAATAGTAAAAAAGGGGAAAAAAAGTATTTTTTATTATTTTAACATTATTTTCTCTCTCTTCAGTAGAATCAATGATCTGCTGTGAAGATCAGTATTAACAATCAGCTTCAACAGGAATGCAGATTATGAAAATAAGAAAGTTATAATCTTTAACAAATTGTTCTGCATCGCTCTAGACAGCTGACAGTCCACCTGCCAGCCTTTCCTGGGGAAGCGTGACAGACTGGGGAAGAGAAAGCTGCCCCCAAATGACACAATACTGCTTAAAAGAAATATTGCGAGTCTTTTTGTTTTGCAATGGGAAGGATTAATGAACTAATAGTTATCAGGAGCAAGGACCCTGATAAATAATGACCCTCTGGTATCATTACCATGTCCATTGAAACTGTTTGGGTTACATAAGGGGCTGCATTAGGAATTTCCTGGTGACAGAAAGGGTGCTAAAAATTCAGAAAGTTCCTTCCAGTCCCATTTTTCTGCCCACTCATTCACCTCCTATTCTTATACTTGTCTTTTAACACAGGGACTTGGAGAATTTTAAGAATCCACACGCAGGGCTGAATTCGCTAAAGAGGGTTTAGAGGTTTTCACTGAACTACTGTTGTTAAAAAATTCATCTTTCTGCAACCCTTACACTGTAATACATCATGACCATCTCAATACTTTAAAAAATCCCTGAAGAATTGAAATCCTTGCTCTCTGATGAAAGCAAGAGAAGTTTGGGGGTGGTCACTTCGTGCAGTTACATTGCATGGCCCCCAGCCTCACATTTGCAGGGAAAATCTATGCTGATAGTTATGAGAAATAACATCCCTGTGATTAGAGGCACAGAGAGAAAGATAAGCCAGGACCAGAAAGGAAAACACTGTCTGGAGGAAGGTACCAGGAGCCCAGGAGAAAGGGTCTCTCCATGCCACAGTTACCAGGGCTGCAATAACCTCTCCCAGCCCTGGGCTGGAGCATGTACTCTCTGTCCCAAAAAAAGACATCTGTGCAATTCAGTCAATATATAGGAGGTGGGGTTTTTTGTTTGGTTGGTTTTTTTTAAGGGATATAATTTCCCAGGCTTGTTTGGTAATGTGACACTGCCAGGAAAACTGATTTGAGTGGTTTGCACACACACACAGTCTGGATTCATAAAGACAGGAGACAGACCATCACCTCTGCTGCTCTGAAGACAGCAGCCCAATGCTTCTACTTCACCTCGAGTATACTAAGTATTAACCTCAGCCATGAGCACAGGCTTGGGAACCGCAACATAAACAGTGCTCTGAAGCGATGAGCACTCCACTCTGACAAGAATCACCAGAGATTTTTCTTGGCAGATTCTTGTGTGTCTCAAAGGAAATTTCTCCAAGGCTTTAAATGTGCCAAATTTAGGTGGCTTTTCAAGGGAACAGCCGGAGATGCATCTCTAACACAAAGGAAGTTCCATTATCAGAACTGCAAACTGACATGCTATTTGAGCCACCCCAGTTTTTACAAGATGGCTGGTTATTTTGGTGTTGCTGTTTTGCTTGTTTTTAACACTGGCAACACTATTCTTTTTCCTCTAAAATATCACTGCCAGATACAGCTGCCTGTAACTTTACACAGGGAAAAAAAAAAAAAAAGCTAGGCAGCAAGGTAGAGCGAGTCCAACTGTTTCACTATAAATGGTTAAAAACAAATATTCTCTGGGGCAATGGAGAGAAAGACAGACTTTTCTGAGAACAAACTCTTTCCATTTAAAGCAGAGGAAAAAAAGGTAGTTTGGGCAAAGCATTTCCTTGTGTTCTGGCTCTTTGTGACGGGCTGCCTAGATAAATGCCTTCTCATAGAGAGAACCCACTACAAGGCTCTGTCCTGTACAGGGGATGGGACGTGCTGCATCAAGGCTGGTTATGCTGAACAAACCATAAGGGTAGAAAGAAGAGGAAATCAGAAATTTCCTTACACTTTCTGATTTCACTGGAACCTGCTGGGCTTTGAAGACCAGCACAGGGTACAGACCACCTCACTCTACATGCAGATCCAGATGTCTTTAGCCCCGCCTCTATTTTTGAGATGCCTCTGGTTAAACCATGTAAGATCACACAGTGTTCCACTGATGCAACTTCTTAGAGATGCTGCTGAAAGTAACAGGCTGGTATTGTCTTTACTGCCTTACTTGGGGGATACAGAGTGTAGAAGTGGCCCATTGAGCAAACTGGGAATGACACACTAGCGCTGCTGAATTCGGCTTCCTGCTGCATAAACCCACAGCTGGAACGTAATGGAATTCCTCTCGATGCTCAGCCTCTGTCTCCTATCCTGAGCCATCATTTCCGCTACCCAGGTGCCTCAGTTACTAAATCTCAGAGTTGTTGAGGCCATTCCCTGGACACCTCTTAAAAATCATCTCCCTTTTTTAAGGCACATCCCCTCTGTCCCACACCAGCTGCGCTCCCACTGCCTCTGGGAAGCATTTCCCATTCAGAGTATGGATTCACAGTCAGGCAAAATTCACACTGCAGTCAAAAGGAATTTACCCAAAGGATGAGTTCATTAAAAGCCAAACACAGTGTCAAAACCATTTCCATATTTTGATGGCTCTCCCCCGAATTTCAGTATCGCCTCTCACATAGATCTGTGCCCCGGGAGTCCCACTGTGCTCTCCATCAGCCATGAATGTGGTGGCCCTTCTTCATCCCCTCCAAACACACACAGCTTCAAGCTAATCCAAGTAACAGCTCTTTTTTCCCCTCTCCCTCCTATTTCTCAGAAGGACTACCTCATTTTTTTCATGAAAAATACTCTCAAGAGCACTGCTAATTCAAAGCATAATAATCCCTAGCTAGGAATGAATCGCATTAGCCTAAACCCATGACAGTTTTAATACAGCAAGAATAAAAGCAGACCACGGTGCAAGAAGTAAATGCCAGATTTCTACGCTTGTCTTTGCTACTGCATCTTTTGCTCGAGTTGGCCGGGTTTCTCTGCCTTTTTGGCTCCTAATGACTATCGACTGGCTGTGGGCTGCGACACCCACTGCTGACAGCAGGCTCCGTAGGCTGGTTTCACACCCTTGCTGTTCCCAAAAAAAGGTGGTACTTGCACAAATGAAAACCAGTCCAGGCCTTGCACATTTATTTGGGGTTTTTTTTGCCTTCAAAGAGGAAAGCAGTCCCAGCAGTCCAAACTTCATCAGTCTGCTGAACTGAGAGAATGAGCTGCCACATGCATTAGTGCCTGTAGTCACAGTGCTGAGGTCTCATCTTGAAGCCAGTGCCACAAATGTGATGTTTACGGGTCATGGTTGCTGCTGATACCCGGTGCTTTTGGGAACTTGTTCTGATTTATTTTTATTCAGGGTCTGAAAGATCTTGCTGAGACAGAGAGGAACATAGGGAGCTGCACGTATGGCAAGAGGGCAACCCACTCCTCTCCCACTTTCCTCAGTCCGAGCTGTCATCCTGCAATAGCAATGGCAAAACTAAACCTGAGAGCTTTCACAGCTTTTCACAGGCTGGCTGACTGTGAGACAGCTCTCCAGATTTTACTGTAGTCCTTAAGACATTTGAAGTTCATATAGACTGAAGGGCTTAAGCAAAACTTGTGGTTTTAATGACAAAAAGCACCACAAATCAACATATTTTGCATCTAAGTGATGTAAAAGAAATTTTACAAACGTGATTGAAATATACTACAAAGACTTAAAACACTAGAAGGCCTGAAACCTAATTTCTTATTTTGCACTTCCCTCCTACCTTTTTTAAAATTTTTTTTTTTTTTTTTTTGAACCTAACCCTGGTTTTGAGGCTTATTTTTGTTAAAGGCATGTTGAGGTTTGAGGGCTGTAAGGTACTACATGGACATCAGACATGGACAAATCCAGTAAGCTGAGGAAGAGCAGTTTAAAAAGCAGTTCTTCCTAACAATCAATTTACCAGTCAAATAAAAGAAAAGAAGCAGCTGGGCAATTTCAGACCTGTTCTGTATGTTCTTATGAGTTTCCCACATCTTTTAATAGGGTGTTGACTTCCAGTAATAGAGAACATAAGGGTCACCTATTTTTGGATTTGAGCATTGTAGCAGGCAGATCAAAGGCCCTCCCAAAGACAACACAACTTAGGAAGTTTCCCTGCAAAATGACAACCAGTTCTGTCATTCCCATGCCTGTCTGGGAATCAGGGCACCTGTTAATATCGCTGATATATAATATACCCAACTTCCATTTTAGAGAAAAAAACCACTCTTACTGTATTTGGGTACTGAGAATGACTCCGTAGCTGAAGGCTGAAGCCCACCCATCCCATCCATGATATTTAGTATTACCTTCCTCACTGGTAACCACACCAAGTTGCCTCTCAGATCATTTCTTAACATTCCTTGTTCATAATCAGACACATGATTATCTTAATGGGCAGGCTTAGTTCATGAAGTTAGATGTTAAGCCTTCCTAGGAAACACCAATGGCTACATTGTGGTTTCTGTTTTATTTGGGCAAACCTGTATTAACAGGCTGAAAATCACCTTGGCCCTAAAGATGCAACTGACTAAATGTGCCATTTTATTTAACGACAATAACTTTGCATACGTAAAAAAAATTAACAGCATAATATTCCTTATTCCAAATTCACAGTCTACTCTGCAGATAAGTTTCCATCAAACTCCTGTTGCAAGGTTTCTTTCAAACTCTGCAGCGCGAATATCCTTCACTTCATACTGCACAGACTTTATTCTGGCAGCTTTGTTCATTCCAAGATGTAGACACATTGAGTGTCTTTTTGAAATGACAAAAAACCAGAACAACTACTCTTAATTGCTAAGCACTTATGTCTTCTCTTTACCTGAATGGGAACACTTTCAATTAAAAAAGCACCTTGTTTTTCTTTTAGGAAAATGGTTCATTTTCTGCTCTTCCATTATCATCTGTTGTGTTACTCTCCTTTAATTTCCCTTTGCACCTGGAATTAATTTTCATCAGCCCTCCCTTTACTATCCAAATTGCCCATTTAAACTTTTCCTCATTTCTCAAAAGTCTGTTTTCCAATGGAAGACAAGACATGGCACGCAGCAGCCTAGACACAGTCTTGCCAAACGGGGATGATGACCTCTTGGGTTGACAACAGCTCCCACTTGATGTAAACATTTGCGACGGCACTGACCGGGTTGGTGTTGTGGCTTTATAAGCCAGGAAGAGGCTGTCAGTAGCTTTCCTTCACATGCCTAGCAGCATGCATACTTTCCAAACCCCTGCCCATTATTCCCGCTCCCCAGTATTGTAGCACTTTGTATTGTATCTGTAAACTGAAACTCTTGCCCTTTACACGTGCCCCTTTCAGCATCGGTATCAGACTGTGGTATGGCTTTGCTCTCTGCTGCGATTTCTCAGTGCATTTCTCTTGGCAGAACAGAAGTGCAAAGAATAGCTTGGGAAGTCCAGTCCCTTTAGGACCCTGTTTTCGACGTCTCCGCATTTTGACGTAAAATGTTAATTATTCATGCTGATTGCAATCTGAAAGCCATTTTTTTTAACCTCTGCAAACTATACTGCACTATGTGCATCACTCTCAACATGCTTTTATTGACACGAAATCTCTCAAAACATCAAGTATTTTCTGTATTTTAACACAGTCCACAAGATTTTTACTTACAACCAAAGGACTTTATCAGGTCATGCTATTAATAGGTACATAATCTCTTCCTAGAAATCCTGAAATTATAGAAAATAAAGATTGTTAGATTTCTTTGGTATCAGCTCTTTCATCTGTTCCTTATTGTTCTTACTGATCACTGCGTTTTCCATCACTTAAGTGTTTATTACATACAGATTTGGGGCTAAATCCAATAAATATCTTTGCAGCTCCTCACTGTTAGAGCAGAATCCACCACAAACACTATCTGGAGAATCAGCAGCTGCAAAAAATGACTGAGAGCAGCCACTGCAAGTGGAGCACAACCAAAAGCCAACCAAGAGAGAAACAGGGCCACCAGAGACAAATCGGAGATCCTACCTCTCCTGGGGCTACATAAAGGCAATTCCAAATGTACCAGGAATTGGTCTGGTAAGAAACTTCAGTTTGAAAGGAATTTTTATCGTTCCTAGACAGCAAGCAGGGAGGAGATGCACAGCAGAGGAAGCAGGATGAGATGCGAGGACTTTTCTGTTAGAGCAGCTAAAGTATTTACTTGGGAAACAGAAAAATTGCAGGGTCATTTTCATCCTCCTCTTGAGAAACTTCAAGCCCACACCTGCCATTTTCCTTGGGAACATTATGGCATTTCATACTAGGATGGGAGAGCACTCCCCATCTCTCCTATTAGAACTGCCATTTATAAAGAAAAATTCAAGACTTAGTGGGTCTTAAAGAAAGCATGACTGGAAGCATGGCTCCTGGTACTTAGGTTAGTACAAAGACCCTTTTCTAAGACTTTGTCTGGGCTTCACCCTGGATTAAATAACCCAAACCTCCTTCTGCTTTACTCCTGGATTGAAAGAAATGGCTAGTCACAGCTGTGATTTGTTGAGAGCCTGATCCCCTCCAGTTGTGCATGATGGAGACCAAAGGGAAGTGAAGATACTGCCTCTCAGTGTCCCTCTCTTTCACTTGTGGTAGAGGATATTCTACCCGAGGCACGAGAGAGGAGGGACATGAGGTGCCGGCTGCTAGATACTCTCCCCAGAAAGTAGGAGCGGATGAATGGGTTGATGGATTCCCATTACCAGAGCTGCCTGGGTACCCAGCAAAAATGAGATGCGATTCATCCTATGCAGGACTGCAATAAAAAACCCTCTTGTTCTGGGATAAACAGCAACTACAAGCAGAATTCCCCATCTAGGGCATAGCGTCCAAGGCATCCTCCTCATACTGTCATCACACCGCCGCACTAAAAACTCAACTACTGAACAAACCTGTTCCTTTCTAAGTAACCATGGCAGAAACAGGCTCTTGGAAATCCCGAGCCCATTTTGCATGACCTGTAGCAGAGCAGCCTCTAAGCACAAACACACTGGGAGCTGGATGAACCCACATTCAACCCATTCGGCTTCTGAAACTGAAAACAAACTGTCAGTAAGTTGGAATTGACCTGCCTACTCACAACCAGCTGTGTCCCCTAGCACACAGCATTAGAAAAATGCAACTCTTTAAACCTCATTAAAAGGTATTTTGCAAAGTCTACAAGAGGAGATAAAAATCTCACAATACCAAAAAATTCAGAGGAGAAAGCTGAGCACTACAAGAAAGACACTGAGGTGCTGGAGAGAATTCAGAGAAGGGCAATGAAGCTGGTGAGGGGTCTGGAGCACAGGTCTGATGAGGAGCAGCTGAGGGAACTGGGGCTGTTCAGCCTGGAGAAAAGGAGGCTGAGGGGAGACCTGATCACTGTCTACAGCTACCTGAAAGGAGGTTGTAGCATGGTTATAGTTGGTCTCTTCTTCCAAGTAGCAAGGGGTAGGACAAGAGGAAATGGCCTCAAGATGCACCGGGGGAGGTTCAGATTGGACATTAGGAAACATTTCTTCATGGAAAGGGTTGTCAGGCATTGGAACAGGCTGCCCAGGGAAGTGGTGGAGTCACCATCCCTGGAGGTGTTTAAAAGATGTGTAGACAAGGTTCTTAGGGACATGGTTTAGTGACAGTGTTGCATTAATGGTTGTACTTGACGAGCTTGAGGGTCTTTTCCAACTGAAACGATTCTATGATTCTCTAAGAGTTATACCCATAGGACTATTTGCAATTCAAGGCTCTCACATTATGTTTAACACGCAAAATGCTACCAGGAAAAACAGCTGCAGTGGTGTTTGTGACTATCGCCTTACAAGTGGGGACCAGCCACTGGCAACCCCAGTAACTCCTCCAATACACATGGATGGGACTGAGCACCATGGCTCAGAGGTCCTGGTGGTATTGGTGCAGGCACTTGATGTTGAGCATTCCAAACTGTCTTTGAATGATAGAATAATTTTGATTTTAAAAGATCTTTAAGATGATTGAGTCCAACCATTAAACTAACAATGTCATTAAACCATGTACTAAGAACCTCATCTACGTGTCTTTTAAACACCTCCAGGGACAGTGACTCAACCACTTCCCCGGGCAGCAAATCATTCCCAAACTCATCAAGTCTAGAGTTAAGTCTAATCCATCACAGCTCAAGTTCTTTCTGAAAGCCAAAGCTATGGATGAGAGATAAGCTGTCTTCTTCCAGGAGAGTCTTTAACCCATTCAACAAGAAAAAACCAAACTGAAGCCCATGTACCTTCAACTCCTAAATTTAACCCAATGAAGAAATTAAATTTTTTCCTAAGTTTTTTTTCACTGAAGGACTTGCTACCAATTAAAAGTGTCTTCTTGAAGAAGCTGTTACAGATTACATTTGCATGGTTGGATTTATCTCTTACACCAGCCTGAATTTCAAATTCTACTCAGCTGCAAAATATAAAAGTAATCCAAGAAAAGTATCTTGTTCATGGAAGCCCACGGGCTTCTTGCTCACATTTTGTGAGGCCTCTGCTACCGGGTGATGATTTTGCTGATCGCCATGTGGACCGGGGCAGACACAGTTGCTCACATTGCAGAACCCTTTGCTCTACTGCCCCCTCACCGGGAATCAGGGAAGCTCTTGGGGATTAAAGGGTCAAGCCTTTCCAAAAACAGACTGCTAGTGCTAAAGGCTGGGTATTTATTTTGAGAAAGCCTGTAGAAAATATTTTAAATGCTTCTGATTTCTCAGGGGACTTCTGATGGACTGAGCAATTTCTGATCTTTTTCTTTTGAAGTTCTCGTAAGTGGGAATATCCAGTATTTACTTTATTTTACTAAAAATGTGCATTTTAGAAGGTATGTCTTTAGACTATTGAGAAACCTGAGAGGGGTATGTCCTATTATTAAAAATAATCCCATTCAGGAAACAGCATTACAAACAATAAACTTTCTAAACACAATGGTACCATCTCACCATTATCATCATAAAGATAAAAAGTTAAGTTTTTAATTACTTTAATGACCAGGAGAAAAGGAACAAAGTACCTCATTTAAGAGCTAGAAAGTTCAAACCATTCCCTTGCAAACTCTATATTGCTTCTCTTGGTGAAAAAGAAACTTCTATTTCTGTTCTTTAAAGAAATTGATAGGAAGTTGGCCAAGAGGAAAAGAGTAATTATACCAAATGGCACATTTCTAATGAACATAGATATGAGTTAAAAAAAAGAAAAATCAGTAACAGCCTAGCAAAAAATAAATGTTTCACTGGACTCTGAAAAGAGACAGCCTGTATCCATGTTCAGGAATTTAAAATATGGACTAAATAGTTCTACTTTGAGTACCTAAGTGCAGCCACATATAGTCTTCACTCATTGTCATTATGGTGAGAATTCTTTTGTTGACACAAATGATCACAGAATCACAGAATCATGATGGTTAGTTTAGACCCTTGGCTGTGGTGAAATTTCTGTGTAGGCCTTTATGGTAGAGGCTTGAGTTTCAGAGCTGAATATTAGGAGGGGAGAAAAATGCCCATGGCTGCTTTAAAATCATGAATAAAGCATGGCAGGTTGATGGGTAAAATACAGCAAGTATTTCTGTGTGCTTTTCATAGCTATGATTTCACTTTTTTCACCTTCCTTTTTTAGCTTTCTAGGGTATCTTATGGATGCCGAGCTCTGCAGGCTATTGCTCTTGTTCAGTAGATTTAGAGGAAAGCCTTTGGTTTTAAAAATTGCTGTCTTTAAAAAAAGATGGAGCCCATCAAGTAATCAAATTGCTACATCTACCAAAGAAATGTTACAGTCAAAGGAAGGATCTGGGCATGTAGCTTCAGGTTCATGAATAATTCCAAGTCCAGCAACCAGAAATACCTCAGAAAATGAGAAAGAGTTTAGATCAGAGCTAAGAGGGAAAAAAAACCCTACAGGGAGCCAAGAAAACATGCTCATTGAAAAAGCTACTGAAATAGTTTCAGCAGCTTTATACATGGTAATAATGTTAGCAGAGAGAAATGAATGAAATCCTGACCATACCAAAGTGAACAGCAAAGATCACAAGGGTTAGGATTGCCTCACCCAAGCCATGTAGTGACTGGAGGACCATCTTGGGAATTAGGGATGTATTTTGTCCTTGGAGCTACCAGAACTTTGCAAATGAGGGTAAAATATGGCTCTCTGCTCTTTGCTTCTAACTAATGAGATGAGCAGGAGGAGTGAGGGGAGATGAACTGCATTATGTGTGGTCCTTCTCACACGGGGTTCAGACATGCTGGTTGCACACTAAAACATGCCTTCTTCCTGATGTCAGAGCACTTTATCAGCCAAAGTTGTAGAAGGGACCTTTCCACCATGCTAAAATTCACCTACGGAAAAAGAAATTGGCAGAGAAGATATTACAGCACGTGGTCTCAATGTCTGCTTTCCTCTGTACTGATAGGAACGACCCCTGAGAGAGGAACCAGTGGTGCATTGTGAGCTGCAAACACGAGTGGAGCGCCCCAGCAGCACCATGGGGTCTGCCAATATGGAGCCACTGGACCATGACATCGGCAGCAAAGTTCATTTCACGTCATTGTGAAGGTAACTGTGATATGCATCTGTGGCAGAATGCAAACCCCCCTTTCTCTCCCTCCCTCCTTCATCATGGAAGGAGTAGGCACATCTCCCTCTCTCTGCTACTTGAGGCTAACAGCTTCTTTTGTTTGATCCAGAGCACCCTGGCCAGGGCCATTAGGAGAAGGGATTGCCAAGGCGCCAGTGAGTCGCTGGGCACCTGTGCTCACTGTGGGGGATGTTTGGAGGCTTCAGGGGCACCCCACACACAGTGTGGGGGTGCAGAGATGCTTCTAGAATGCCTACAGTCAGGTCTGATCAGCCAGTATAAAAACGGGACTCTCTCGTCGAGACTGGGCCCATTGTCTCCGGTCTCTCGGAGCGTGAGCTGAAGATGCTGCCGCCGAGAGCCCCCCTCCCCGGATGGAGACTCCGCTTGCCTTGCCGCCACGTGTGTGATTAAAACTTCTCACAAGATTGCCAGTATATTTATCCTTTCCGTGCACATATGCACGTGTAACTTCCCGTGCTTAACACAAGCACGTATACAATTATTTCCTCGCACAATCGCAAGTGTATTTATATTCCGTGCACATTTGCACGCGTACTTTAAATTATTTCCTCGCAGGATCGCGAGTGTAACTTTATTCCGTGCACATTTGCACGCGTACTTTAAATTATTTCCTCGCACAATCGCGAGTGTATTTTCCTCCCATGCTTCCTTAAAAGCAGGTGTAGTATTCCGTGCATATTTGCACATGTAAGTAAATTAACCCTCGCAGGATTGCAAGTGTATTATAAATTTACCCTCACACAATCGCGAGCGTACACTTTTTGTACTCACTACGAGTACCTATATCTCTAAGAATAATCCCGCACCGTGTTCAGGCAAGTGTGTACTCCTCTGGGACTCAGGGGCAGTTCCAGCATTGTTTTGGGTGAAGCCACGTGCATGCACACTGTGGACCTCCTGTTGTATTAGTTGCTGCCCCTTAATAATTTTCCTCAACTGATACCCGAACCTATATTTAAGTCACTTTTGGAGTGCTAAAACCCTGTTTCTCACCGGTTTAATAGAAGTTGTTTTGGACCCTGTTGTCCCTTGAACTAGCTTCGGGGTGCCTCCGTGACAGCATCTGCATGAGAATTTCATTTCAATACAGAAGGGGGATAAAACCCAAGCAAAATCTGACATCTCTTACAATTCAAACAAAATTACCTTTTTCTTTTTTTCTTTTTTAACCCATTCACTGCTGGCACTGGAGAATGCAACAAACTGATGAAATCTGACTTCCCTAAATGCTGAAAGTTTCCTCTCAAAGTTATCATGATTCTTCTACCAAGCAGATAAAACCAAACCAAAAGCCACAACAACTACAACATAAGACCTTCTGAGCATTTTTGACAATATAAATTGCCTCTATAGATACAGCCAACAGGGAAGAGTGTTCTCAGTTTCAAGTACTGATCAGTTTTGGGCAAAATATCTCCTACAAGATATATCTCCTACAAGTGTTACAGATCCCCTTCTGCCAAGCCAAATGTCAAACTTGCACATATGCTCTTCCAACCAAACTGGAGTCTTTGCCACTCAAACCTTATTTTCAAAAATCTCTTTACTTAAATCGTATTTGATCTGAGTTCGCAAGTCAGAGACTGGCCTAAGCCACATCATCTGGCTGAGTACCTCAAGCTTTACAAGGTTTGTGATGGTGCTCAGAATGACAAATCTCCCAAGCATTTTGCTACAAAGGGAAAAAACAAGAAACGAAACAGATATGCTTGCTGGTACTTAAACACAAACATATAAAAATGAGCTGGCTATACAACGTATACAATAATAATGACGCAAAATTATGAAACAAATGAATCCATAGCAGGTAAAGAACAACACCTTCAATTGTCTGCTAAACACAGCTGTTCTGTATTTTCAGAACAGCTGACTTCTAAAACTACCACCCATCTTCATATAGGCTTGCAATTATGGTGGGGTTTTTTTTGTTTGGTTGGTTTGTTTGGTTTTTTTTGTTTGTTTGTTTGGGTTTTTTTTGTTTGTTTTTTTTTTTTGTTTTTTTTTTTATTTAGCACACAGGGCCCAATGTCCAAAGAAGGCTGAGGGAAAGAAAAACAAACAAACAAAACCAACCCCGAATAAAAATATAGCCCAAAAGCATCTTTATTGATCCTCTATGCAATGCCAGAAAATGTGTTGGTGAACTGACGCTTGTCTTGCTGCTTAGTGAACTGGCTGTTCTGCCAACTTGAGATGAAAAGGAGAAAGAATGATCAGTTCACTGGAACTACAGGATCCCCCTATTTTCTTTTAGGCTTATGCATTTCCACACACAGCACAAGTTCATAAGGAAAATGATGTTTGACTGGGATGACAAAAATGTATAGAAAGCCAAGCCCACATTAATAACTTGAGTACTTTCCTAGAGTCAGACAAAATGCTAACCTTATTTTAATAAGGCAGACAAGAAAGAGAAAAGAAAATATGTCCTGAATTCTAGCTTGTTTGTACATGCCACTTAGGAGGGGGAACTCGGAAGGGAAGCTACATAACAGATTCCTTATGTTCCCATTTAGGTATCATGGCTAATTCTCTCTGACGGCTGCTAGAGGAGTCAAAGACTGGCAGCCATAGAGAGGAGACAATTAGAAATTGCTCTTCTCAATTCAGATGCTGGAGCAGGCAGCAAATCCCATCTTAAGTGTCACAGCAGACTGCTAGAAGACAACCCCTCACCCTGATGGCTATAAACCAGCAGACAGTTACTTTGGGGCTGTAAATTTTAATGAAAGCTTTACTCATCTCACTCTTCTATTTCTCAAGACGGTATAATTAAGATTCAAACAGCTGAAGTTCTAGACAAGCCTCTGCACTTGGCTTTTCATTCACGCTGAACCTAAATTTCTAAGGTGTTTATTCAATAAAACCACTGTGCTAGCATAAGGAGACCATCCTGTTTTGCTGGTGCATGGGATGAGGAAAGGGGAGAGGTCTTTCAATACTGGTTCAACTTCTGGTTCAAATAGTTTCATCCATCCATCCATCCATCCATCCATCCATCCATCCACCCACATGTCTGTGCATTTGCACTGCTGACTGCTCAGTCTGAGCATCTGAACTTTTAGCAGCGTTAACATTTTAGGCAGATTGGAAAGCAAAATGAGAAAGATATGCTATAAAGCTCAATAGCAGCATGACACATACTCTTTATATCAGTTCAATTTCAGCTGATATAGAAAGAATATCTTTTCTACTGATTTTATTTATTTATTTACTTCACCAAAAGCAAGGTTGACAAAGTCTCCATGTTAAAAAAATAAACAACACATTGGAGCCGCGCACATGCTGCATTAGAGTATCTTAATATTGGAAATATCACAGCAGCTGCACCCAATGGGTGTGTAAAGAGAGAGAAAGGCAGTGCCATAATCCTTATGACATGGGCTGTCGACATTAGGGACCGTGGATGTGGTCCATGTGGATGTGAATATATGGATACCCAATACTTCAGAGAAGCTTGCTAATACATGGGCTGTGGATGCACTAGACCACAGTGGCATCTCCAGGCCTGGTTCTTTTGTCAGGATGTAGTTAATGATTATTCTAACTATTTATCTTAAGATCCCAAATACCAGCATTTGCTTACTGACATTTTCATCTGTGGCTTCTTGAATGTGATGAAAGGATAACTAATATTCAGGACAATGGTATTCCTGTTGCAGCTGTACATCCCTCAACCCACTGCTGAAGATAAAGAATATTGTTATCAGTTCTTTCTAACAAAACCTAGACATATCTTTCTTGAAATGACACGATATTCTCAGTGTTACCATCATTATAATTCTGTGCTTCCAGAGCTTTATGAGGAAAGATTTAAAATTCTACCACTCTCTGTTTTTTCAAACAGGTAATCAACTTCTCCTAGGAAGCAAGGTGAAATAAAAATCATTCTCTGCTACCAAAATCTCCCAAGATAAATTAAATAATTGGATCAATTTTAATTTTATTCCCCGTACTCCTCTTGCACAAAGCCATTAGACTAATGGCCTAAAAAATGTCATAAAGAAGATGACAGAGGGCAAGATCCTTCCCTTAAGTAGTGATGGGGAAGGCATCTGCTGAACTGCAGTACTAAGCCTGTCATCCTAGTCTTGGGCTGCACCACTCAGGGTGGGAGAAAAGAAAGAGAAGACTTGAAGTACACCTTATATCCTTTCAAAAATGTTCCAACTAACAGATGTACTGGGCCCTCTCTTCACAAAATGCTGTAAGTTTTACATTGCAACCCTTAGGCTTGGCTGATATAGTAGACAGCTGAGATTGAAAACCTCTCCAAGTTATGTGCAAAGAAATGGGTGCGACACTAATCTCACTTACACAAGCCAAGGTTTTAGAGGACGCATGTCTCTCACTCCTGGTCCATGTCCTGACTAGTATGCTATAAAGCATACATACCCAGAAACCTGCCCTCTTCTTCGGAGATTTTTGATGCAATTTTACTTTTCTTGGGGAACAATAAAAAAGCTGGGAATTGTTTGGTTTTTACTCCTGAGCCATATTTTCAAACCCTTAAAACTTCCACTATCTATGGAAGGAACAATGCTGGATCTCTCACAACAGCACATCTTCATGGTGGCTGCTGGACATTATGACAGGGTGGCATGGGCATAACTGGGACAAAATGATACATCTAGCAGTTCCAAGAAGTTACAGCAGGTGGTTTCATAATGACTGATTTTATCTTTGATTTAAATCACACTGTGTTCATTGTTTTTCAGAGCAACTGCAATTAATTCATCTTCTTTTGAGTCTGAGAATGTCACCCAAAGGCAGGGGTTCTGCTAGACCTGCCTCATCTTCAGCAAGCTGGATCCAAAGCCAGGAAAGTCAAAGAGAGATGACAGTGACAAGATCAGACATTACCTTATTCCTCTCCACTCAGTCCTTCCTGAGGCAGACTAAAAGCAATAGACCAGTGAAGATTCATGTCATTCCACATGAGCCAAAAACCGGCAAGAGGACAGTTTTCCAGCTCATAGGCATGACAAGAACATCATTACTTTCCAAGAAGCATGCAAGTCACAATGGAAAAATGGGGCATCCAAGTATGTCCCGACTTCACCTCTTTGCAGCATCTACCTAGATAACAGCAAACATCACAGTATCCTCCAGTTTCTAAAGAAAGCCATTGGAACATGCAGCCAGGGCTGGCTTAACCACTCTGCACTCTGGTGCTGCCCTTCAGCTGCCCTGGTGCCCTGACGCTGGATTTTGGCCAACAGCTTTGGGAAGATGCGTGAGACCTGGCATGATGGATTGAACAGACTACAAACACATCCCATTAATTTCAGCCATCCCGGCAGACTCTTAACAAGGTGGTACCACGCAGACGTACACTGTGCTCCTGAAATTACGTTCTGGCTAATTGGGGACTGAATAAAGTGACAACAGCAGGAAGCCAAATTCAGTATTGTCTGATTACAAAAAAGACAATATTAGAAGATGCAAAGGAATAGCTATGCATTTACTACCAGCCACTGAAATGAATCAAGAAATAAATTCTTACAATACAAACATTAATGGAGAATGTCTCTTGCTGAGGTACCAGCAATGAATGATAACGTTACATATCTAGCAGTATACTCAGAAGGATAGTTTTTGCTCATTGGTCAAGAAGCCCATAAATGAACTCTCAATGCTTTTAATGATACAATATTGACTCTTCTTTCTAAATAGAGGCAGAAGGTATTATAATGACACAAACTGATACAAGTAGTACTGATTTCAAACTAAAGAAAGAAAAAGTGAAACAAAAAGAGACAAAAAGAAGAGACGTCACATGGCAAAATACTGAATCAGATTATCTCTTCTGATCTCTTCCCTACATACCCAGTATTTTTCTGCTGCTTAGCTCTGACTGGCAATGACGATATTAATGAATAAAATTCCAATAATGGATGTAAAATAAAGTACTTCCATACGTCTCATTTTCTACTTATGAACCTTGAGTTTTATAAAAGAAACAGGCCAGCTATGCCAACCATCCTCTAAGAGAAACATCTCTAAGCAAGGAAGGAAACTACTCAGAAAAGACAAAACACAGAAATGGAAACTAACTGCCCCTCTGGGCGGGGATCAAAGCTCAAAATAGGATGTAGGGATGATGCAAAATGGCAGAGAAAGCCAAGCTTGTTCAGCCAGGTCAATATCAGATGTTTTCAAGTGCTCTGGTAATAACAGAGTGAGAAGAGAACCTTCTCCTCCATGATCTATGCCATCTTTTGCATCTTGCCCCTTTTTATGCACTGTCTCCCCCCTTAACACATGGAAAATTTGGAGACTTTTATGGTTTATCAAACAGTTCTGTATTGTGTATCTGATGTATCCAGTTTGATACAGAAGAATCAAAACTAGTCACACTACTCAAGATGACAACATATCCTTAGAGCAGAGCATTTTTGAACTCCCCACAAAGAACATTTTGCGTCATGTTTTCAGTGTTGCCCCAGTCTTTGCATTTAAGAGGATTACATATCTCAACACTTTAATCTTGATTTTCAGAATAGAGAGAGAGAGAGCAGGATGGTGAGATGCTATCAAAAGATGACAACTGAATTATCACACTGAAAAGGAGAGAAATCAGTGAGAGGAGACAGGATTGGAACAGGCTGGCCATCTGCCCTCTGAAGACCAAAAGAATTGGTGTGGTCTCTTATCAGTGTTCTTATGTCAACAATGTGTAATAAAAATGAGAGGGTGCCGAGCCATTGTGACCAGTTCTGTCATTTTTGTTGTTTTTGTTCCTAAACTCCTCAAATCAGTGACACAGACATACAGAATTCCTGGAAAAAGGTGGCTAACATTTCTCTGGTAAGGACGCAGGAGTTTTCACTGGAAAACAAGGGATTTAGACATTTGCTTGCATAAGCTGGACTCAGTCTTGCGTACACCTTTTCCCCCCCATACTATCTAATTTACCAAAGTGAAGACCTTGCTTACTACCTATAATGTTCCTACAGTGTCAGTCAATAATGTAGATTATATTGCAGTTTTGGCCAAGGCATCTTCCGGGGCTTTTCAAAGCAAGTCCAGAGCTCTGCTGAGTGACAGCCTCTGCAAGCCTGGCCATGAACTTCCCACTGCCAGGGCAGCCTGGTCCAGAATGGTGCACAACCGGCTTATTTTGTGGCCAGCAGTTTCTCCGACAGGCAGTTTAGCAGGACACGAGCTTGTCGCTACAGAGATGCACATGAGCAGTTAATGACTTACTGCAGGCTAAATGGTGTTTCTTTTAGCTTTATTTTGGGACTTAAAGGTAGAAGATGTGATCTCTCTCTCCCTATCCCTTTTCTTTCCTTTTACCGCAGACTAGCCAACTGATATAAATTCTAGTATTCAAGGAAAGCCTCACATCTCACCAGTCAGCTGTTTGCATTTGCTAGTCTCAGCATGTAAGCCAGAGATACGCCCTGTCAGAGCCTAAATTGACCTTCTTCTTCCTCTTTTCTTCCTCCCCCCTCTCCTCCTTGCCTGCAGCCCATGCAGCCACCCCAGCTCAGTACAGCCCCATTATTCTCTCTGATCTCAGGACAAAACCACAGGTAGCTGATGAGGTTCTGTCAGTCCCCTAAGGTGCAAGACACACTGACGGGAGCAGGTCGCTGGGACTCTGCCCTTCTCGCTCTCTGGTAAGGGAGTAAACCATTGTGTCCTGCCCGCCTTGGGATTTTGCCATCTGGTAGTTACCATGAATAAGGATCACACCTTCTTCCTGAAAAGGCACATTTATTCTCAGCCTGGGCTGTTATCTTCCCAAGCAGAAAGCGACACTGGTGGGAGCAAAGTGTCCCACCAGGCTCCCCGGCAGCCTGTTGGGATGTGCAATATTTTTGCTTGGCCTCATGAACTGTCTCTGGCACAGCACTGTATTCAGCCCAATCAAACAGCACAGAGTTCAACCGGCAAAAATAAACCAGTTTTATTTTATGATCTGTGCTGTCAAGGAGACATATTTCACTATGCAATGTAAGCCTGTGCTTTCCCCCCACCTTTCTTTAAGGTAACTATCCCTCAGAGACTAAAGGCACACATTGAATAATTATATCAGCTGTTGAAACCTCAAACGTTTTTCAGCTTCCCACACTTCACAGCAGGACCAGGTATGCTGGTTTTTTTTGCCAGCTTTTCTATTCTGTGTAGTCTAATTTTTTCCTCCAAAATATTTTAGGATTTTTAACAAATACAATTGTAAATGACTGCAATGCCTCATAGCCACATACTGTGTGCACTCTAGAGATGGAAATAGAAGACCAGGTACCATTTGAAATAATGTGAGAATTAGTGGAGGAAAACATTTTTATACACGGCTCTTGCAGGGCTTATGGCTTGTCTAGAAGATAACTATTACATTTAATAATTACTTTTGTGGGAAGCAAAATAATCACTTCAGAGACAATCTCTTAAGTGATGATAAAGTAAATGTTCTCAAAGTTCCCAGTTGAAAAAAATAAGAGTGTTCAATTCCAGGTGGGAATCTCACTCATATATACCCCCTGCCCCAACCCCTCCAGATCCCCCTTTTCATTTGCAAAAGAAGTTTATCTGGAAAAGCTAGAAAGAGACGGCAGAAGAAAAACAAGTATGGAATTCCTACAGCAACAGTATCTCAGTCCATGCTAATTTTCATGCATATATAAGATTAAAAATCATTTTTGCTTAAGCAGCAGAACCCTGAAGTATAGGAGTGTATAACAGGCAGACTGAGATTGAGCTCTGAATGAAACCTTTTGGGGTATATTTATTCTTAATACTATTTATATTTCCACTACACTTGTACCTACAGACCCAAAAAACCTGGAGCCTGCAGTCCCTGGCACAAGGAATGCAAATGGTAAGAGACAGCCTCCCCCTGCCACCCAAAGGACTCATAATCTATTTACAGACCAGCAAGTAGGTGAAAGGAAATCCCATTATCTCAGTTTTACAGACATGGAACTTACACACGGAGTGATACACAGATGGACACATATGAAGTTGCCCAGAGATCCTCTGCAGCGGTGGGAACTGAGCTAGGAACCCTCATGTGTCACTCCGATGCAAACCCCTTCTTGCTGTGCAGCCCCTCTCTTCCAATACACTATTAAATAACTGCTTTCCACTTAAGTTGACTTGTCAGATCCTCTCTATAAAAATCAAAAGCATCCCACTTCAGTTGCTGCACCCGCTCTTTATGTTAGGTTATTTCTTGGTGTCTTTGACACCCCTGCAGTTCTTTCTAGCCACACTAGAGATGCATCTAAACCATAGTCCAGATCCAGGCTCAGACTTGTGCAGGAGACTGAAGATTGCAGTCAGGTTTTAGTGTATGAATACATTAAATAACACCCAGCACAATCTCTTCTCCCTGTACTTTTTCCTCTAGCTGCTGTTCCCTTGCTCATCAGTCATGCCATCTGCTATGACCCAGCACCGCCACAACCCACCCAGAGGCCACTGAAATCAGTACATTGAGAAGTGCTTTGTACATACCAGGAGATGTTTAGCATCGCACAGTCCCAGCCCACCTGGATCTCTTGTAGTTCTGGCTCCTTTGGCTTTACAAGCTTATCAGTCACTTTACCACATTTAAGTTCAGAAGGTATTTTCATTCCCCTTCATACTTATAGCTCTTCCAAAATACTTCCACTTGTGTTGTCTCCTCACATCTTGTCTGTCTGTTCTTGGGACTTTTGCAACTCTCCACTATCCTGATCCTCCCAACATCTCCCTCACAGTCCTACTCTGGCAGCATTCAGGGCTCAGCCCTCATTGCTCTTTTATCGCTGGAGGTGACTCACATCTTTCTACACTTGACTTCTTCCTCTTGGTTCAGTCTACCATGTCTGATTGCCTCTCTAGCATCCTGTCCTGGATGTCCCGTGGCCTCTCAAATGTCACAGGATGAAACCACACGCCTCATTCTTCCCTCATATATAGTTTCACTACTTCTCCATTTCCAACACCATTTCTGCTGTTCTGCCACCCCAATTCTTTATGTTGGTGCTTTATACACCCTGCTCTCTGTTTTCTATTTTCCAGCTAAATTATAATTAAATACATCAATTCCTTTCAGTTCAATGGCTAAAGCATCTCCCACTTCCATCTGCATTACTGTAACCTCCAGCTTCTCTTTGAGCTTCCCACTTCTTATTTTTTACCTTAGGAAAGTGCTGCATCCACATCAACTCCTTTTGTCCTTACTTCAGTGAGCCCATCTGCATGTCCAAACTCCTTCACCAACTTCTCTCCAAATTACATGACCTCCCTTCTAAAATTTAATACGACTCGGCACCTGCCTCCATATTTTCCTTCAGTTTCACGGCTATGTCTTCTGCTATTCTCCTAGTCTTGTCTTTTGCTAGACTAGTAAGTAAGTGGTCTTTGAAGGATTTCCCTCTGTTTCAGCATGAATTTTCCTTCTCCGATTCTGCTAGTGCAGTAGTATTAATACAATAAGAATTCAAAGTAGGATGATGACTGGAATCCAGGACTCGTAACCAGATTTGGAGGACATTTCAGCATTAAAGCAATGTACCCCACGGGCTTGCCTATGCTATAAGGACCGAATCCTGGCCTTTGTACACAGTTCCAACAAATATAATAATTGCTCAGATCACAGAACCCACACAGTACTTTTGGGTTCACCAGTGCAATTTCAGGTCTGCAAGACCATGTATAAACTATATATAGGTTTGAATAGGAGGGTAGGGGTGTCCACATTGCAAAGTTATATGCATTTCCCAATAAAATGTACTGAGAGGTCCTCGGGCGTATTAGAAGGGGGGTGGTTAGTAGATCGAGAGAGGTCCTCCTTCCCCTCTACTCCTCCCTGGTGAGACCCCATCTAGAATACTGTGTCCAGTTCTGGGCCCCTCAGTTCAAGAAGGACAGGGAACTGCTGGAGAGGGTCCAGCGTAGGGCAACAAAGATGATTAAGGGAGTGGAGTAGCTCCCTTATGAGGAAAGGCTGAGGGAGCTGGGTCTCTTTAGTTTGGAGGAGACTGAGGGGTGACCTTATTAATGTTTACAAATATGTAAAGGGTAAGTGCCACGAGGATGGAGCCAGGCTCTTCTCGGTGGTAAACAACGATAGGACAAGGGGTAATGGGATCAAGCTGGAACACCAGAGGTTCCACTTAAATTTGAGAAGAAACTTCTTCTCAGTGAGGGTGACAGAACTGGAACAGGCTGCCCAGGGAGGTTGTGGAGTCTCCTTCCCTGGAGACATTCAAAACCCACCTGGACATGTTCTTGTGTGACCTCACCTAGGCATTCCTGCTCCGGCAGGGGGATTGGACTAGATGATCTTTTGAGGTCCCTTCCAATCCCAAACATACTGTGATACTGTGAGAGGTCCCCTTTCTGGGTGCTCTTTACACTGTGCAACTGTGAGGATGCACAGACATCTCGAGATTCCTACAGGTCTCTCCGTACATGGGTTAGTCACAGGTTTTTACCTGATCTGTTCTGCTGATATTATGATCATATCATCATTTCAGTTCATTAATCACCCTTTCCCTCTAAACTCCAAAAGACCTAGAACAGGTACTAACCAGGGAAATACTGGCAGTTTTCAACCCTGAAAAATGTGTCAGAGTGAAGCCAGTCAGAGTGCTCAACCAGCGTAGTTAGGACTACAGCTTCTTCACTTTCTGAAAGAAGCTTGTAGGTGTGCATGCTAGTAGGAAAGGATTAAGGCTGTACCAGTATTACAGCCTTTTGAAATGATGACCATAACAGTTATCTGCATGTGGTGGAATAAAACTCTGCCCCACAGAACAAGGGGGTGAAAATGGACTGACCAGATGCTCTGGAAGCCTGCTGCCCCTCTGCTCTATTCTTTGCCTCTCTAGGGTTAGCAGAGTATCTCCTGTCAAGAGGCGGATCCTCCACTCAGAGTATCTCATGGTTTGAAGACAAATAATCAAATATAAAAAAGGAAAACAAGTACTTAAATATACCCCTATGAGTCCATTAAGAGGTACAAGTAACTGGAGTTATATATTTGTAAGCATCCATGCACACACATATGTGCATTAAAGGGGAGGAAAGCAATGTTCTTTTCTTGCTGTGCTAAGATTTAAAGTACAGGGTTGCAAAAAAAAACCCAGCAAAAGATGTTGATGCAGAGGAGTTTTAGGTCAATTCAATTAATCTAGGAAAGCATTTTTTTAAACAAATGGCTTAATTTGCTTTTAAGGATAAGTAAACCACACTAATAGTGTAAAGTACCTACTGCTGCTGCACACAGTCCTTCATTTAATATCTGTGGGGCTTGCTGTCACCAGCAGCACATAAGAGGAAAGAAAACACTCAACATTTTGTGCAGCATTTATTAGATTCTTCCCTGTGCTGTAGTGGCATAAGCAGTAAGAGTGCTTAACCCACTGTGGGTTTCCAGGCTTCTCAGGCTATCTTCCCCCTTTACATGAAAAGCAATTCCGTTCAGCTTTAGCTGCAGTTTAATCAAAGGAAACTATAATCACTCTATCAGGATGCTAATTCTAAAGAGACATTAGCAAAACCATAGCTACTTCATTAAACTGCAGACCTGTGGTTGACAAAAGGATCATCACATCCC
The DNA here is from genome assembly GCF_037038585.1 of Patagioenas fasciata. NCBI lineage: Eukaryota > Metazoa > Chordata > Aves > Columbiformes > Columbidae > Patagioenas > Patagioenas fasciata. Next base: position 94,622,474 of record NC_092521.1, on the reverse strand, counting down.
AAATAATATTTTGTTCTGTTGCACAAAGCAAACGAAGGCAGCTTTGGTTAATAATAATAATAATAATCATCATCATCATCATCAACAACAATCTCTGCAACAAAAGATGCAAAATGAAATGCCAACAACTACTGAGAACCTCAGCTCGGAAAATTATGACAATTTCATATTCATGTTTATAACAAAAAAGCCTTTCCCTGCCCTTCAAAAATTAGATCGGTCTACTACATCAGTTAATAGGGAGTCCTTAGTCGACTGCCTTCAATCCCAAGTAACATGTAAAACCACCCAGCAAAGCGAAGTAATACAACATTGGACAAGAATGCGGGGTAACATCTGTGAGGCTGTTTTTTGCCTGAATGCTTTTATGCCCCTTTTAGTTCTCAGCTTCTCCTAACTGCTGACTTTGGCAAAATCCAAATAATTTGTCATTGTTGCCTTCAAATATTTGCATTCCCAGGAACATAAAAAGCATATACTTACCTGTAGCAACACCTGTGATTGATTACACTGTCACTCTCTGAATATCCCCTGGAGGTTTTGCTCAGTCCCAAAAGGAGAGGGGGAAGGGATGAGAACAGTTGTGTGATGAAGAACGCTATATTAATCCCAACAAAAATACAATTTCCCCCCATGCATTTGACAGCATGGTGAAAATCACACTAACCGAATTCCAGGTAAACCAATCCTTCCAAACACCGAGTTGAGTCAAGCAAACTCTACTGCAGCACAACAAGGAAAAAGTTGATGTATCGAGGAGCGAAAACCCTGATCTAAAATTCACAGGAACGGTAACAAACCACAACCGACACACACAGCAATTTCTATAGCAACTGAGGAAAAAAAAAATAAACAAACCAGAAGGGGTTGGTTCCTTAACTGTTAGCACGAAGCTCCTGTGGCAAACGAGGGGACCTGTCTCTCTTGGCATCTCCCTGATTGACGGGCTGAACGGATGCCCAGTGCGTTTCTCCCGCGCTCCCTTTCCCCTTTCCCCGGAACCTGCCAAGGGGCAAGCCGAGCATCCCAGCCCCCGGCGGGAGCGCGGCCATGGACACGCACACCCATGCAAGAAGCCAACGCGCTCCCCTGCCTCTCTCCTGCACCCACTCGGCACTGCACCCCTCGGCACTCACCGTCACGGGCTTCCTCCCCGCGACTGCAGTTGCTGCAAATGTGTTTGATCTCCTTGCCTATGTGACAGTGTATCACAAAAGAGACATTGTTGTTAGTGGTGGTGGTGATGGGCTCCTTCAGTGGCTTCATCCTCACTAGATAGAAAGCTTTCTTTTTGGTTTTCCCTCCACTTTGCTCGGAAACCGAGCCCTGCCCGCAGGCAGCAGAAGGAAAACCGAGCATCCCCGGCTGCCTGGCGTGCGTGCAATCCGCCATCCGCTCCTGCTCGCCTCGGCGTTTGGCTGCCACACGCACACACACACACACACCAGGGATGAAGGGGAGGGCTGGGGGAGAGAGCGGGGTTGGGGGAGGCGGGAGGCAGAGCAGGCAGAAGCACTTCCTGAGCCCCGCTGCCCTCCACGACCCCGCTCCTTAACCGACCCAGCCGGGTTTGGCTGGAGGATGCTCAGCGTGTTCCCACTCCGGCCATGCTTTCGCCGCGGACCTCGCCTCAGCCGCGGGCGCTGGGCATCTTTGGTGGCGAAGAGGAGCCTGGTACAGTTTTGGCTGCCTTGCTGGCCGCACACACCCCAGGAGCGCAGACCCCCTCCCTTCGCCTTCCCCCCCTGCCCCTTCCCTCTTCTCCCATGCCCCCCTCCCTGTTCCGACAAAGCCCCCACGTCCCCGGGAACCCTCTGGGATGGGGGACACTTGCCAGCACCGTGGTCCCTGGCAGGACGCGCTGCGATTCTCCGGCCCGGCAAACGCGGCAACCTCGCCTTCGCATGGCATGGCAGCGTGTCCCGTTGTAATTACTATTTTACACACAAAGGACAGGCTGACAGCAGGCTGACAGAGGGCTGCCCCCTTCCCGCCCCCCGCCTCCTCCCCGGCACATCCCCAGGCGGCTTGGGCTGTGGGGGCGCCGGGCCCCTCTGCTTTGGGTGCCGCAGGAAAACCAACTTCCCCCCTGCAAACCCCTCCCGCTTTTCATTCTTCCTTTTTCTTCCTGTTTGCTTCTTTCGAAAGACAGAGGAGGTTCCTGTCCTGGCCTGTGCGGGGCTCCGAAGGACAGCCACAGACAGCAGCTGGCACCGCCTGGGGACTTCAGCCCAAGCCCCCCTCCCTGCAGCGGGACCGCTCCTCCTAGGCTGAGGCGGACCAGAGGCTCCCGGAGAAGCACAGACAGCTGATCTGGAGGGGTGATGACCCCCTTTCTTTGTCTCCCTTGCCTTCTGCCCAAATTGCAGTTGCTCCAGAGAGCTGCCCTTCTCATCCCTGGGTGTCTGCAGCCTGGGCCGCGCGCTGGCAAAGCTCCCCCAGCCTGAGGAGATTATAATCTCTGGCCAGACACTCTTGTCATCCCTTGCTGCCCCCAAAACATGCCATTTGTTTTCAGGGCACAGTAAACAGCCCAGCCTGTCGAAGCAGCAGCTCAGGAGAGCGCCTGTGACACAGAGAAAGCAGGGAGGGAGCAGGGTCGAGAACGCTTGCTTCTTGCAGGCTTTTGGGAAGGAAAGCCTGAGTAAGAGATGATAACCTCAGCTATTCTGGTAACTGTTACAGAAATGTGAGTGTTGCTCATTTAAATCTTCAGCAAGCTATCAGTTTGGCAGGCACTAAGCAAAGAGAGAGTGCAATTGGGGCAGATGAAATACGGCAAAGAATAACACCATTCTCCTTATTTTTAGTCACAGCCCTTGCTCGCTGCTACAAGAAATCCAACCATTCTGCAACTCTTTACTATTTCCACATACTGTTGCCACATGTTTTACCGCGAGAGGCCAAAACGGCCCTATTACTATTCAGCTGCACATGAAATAGTCAGTGAGAGTTCTGCCTAAAGAAAGAGCAGAAACTTAAAGATTCAGTGCCATGGTTTTCCATTTTCTCAAATGCATGCACACACGCGCACAGCTACACACACAAGATGCATGCAAGCAAACTGCTGACCTACTTGTTCTGCGTCATTCTGATGCAGGTCTGACTTCTCACCTGCCGCTCCTGGGAGTTGAAACCTTGAGATATCACATACTGCAAAAATTGCAAGGTTTTACTTTCCTCAGCAGTGTTCACAAAACAGACTAGATGCTATCAGATCTCATGGAAATCCTGGATGAAGCATGGTCTCAGCAGAATCATACTGTTCACTAAGCCACGTAAAGTATCCTATGTATATAGGTTTATGTTGAATAGAGTCGGTCACCTCAGGTTAAGTATTGCCCCAAAGGACTTGATTTTGCATGTGTTGCTCACCCAATATTCTCACCCACTTCATTTAAGTAGTAGGAGAATAGGGAACGCAGAATTTTTCAGGAAGCAGGTGAATTCCCCAAACGTGTGCATCATGTACCTACAAGTTAATATGCTGAAAAGCGGTCCCTTCGAATGCCTGAGACTGAGACAGTTTGCTACCTTCGACATTTGGAAAGCAAAAGCTGAGCACAGTTTGATCCCCTACCAGTCACCCCACAGTTCAGACACTGGCAGTGGATTTCCCTCTAACTTACTCACTGCCTTTGAGAACAGCTTCAGTTCAGTTGTGATTCAGAAAATAATTAGGTAAGCGAAAGACATGACCATAATTCACCTTCTGAACTTGCTTACAGTTCACTGCTGTCTGTCACTGGTACCTGGCACTGCCGCATTATAGAAATGGGTCAGGAAAGGAGAGCACATTCAAATGTGAATTTCACTGAATTTGGAAAATGAGTGTTAATGAAATGTAGGGTGAACTTTAAACTGGAATAACGTATCTGCTGTCTCAGGGCAGTATTGTGGTGGTGTGTCCTGCTTGGTTCAGGAAAGGAACTAGTGTCAGATACTCAGCAGAGTTGAAGACTAGCAGAGCTGGTCTTGTAAGGTGAATGGTCTTATAGTTAAGGAATCCAGTAGGACTTAGGACATGAAAAACTGGGTCAGGTCATCAGTCTTTTTGCAGTGTCCCTCTGTGACCTTGGACAAATGACTTACAACGTCTTGATATCTCAGCTCCTTGGATAAAGAACAGTGATGTTGCTGCTCCTGTTTTTCAGACAGATTTATGAAATCATATTGCAAGGCACTCTGAAGGTGTTCATGTATGACAGAGAGGGAGCACTTAGAGACTGATCAAATACCGAGATCTATTCCTACAGGTCAGGTGTATATACTACAAAAGAACTAGCAAACATTATAGGAATGGACAGAGCTTTTACAAGCAGATACCAGAAGCCCAGGTGATCTGACATATTTGGGGACATTCGAGAATTAAATAACTGGTCCGGTGAGTAACACCAATTCCACGTAGATAAGAAGTCCAAATTATCATGGAGAAAGCCCTATGCATTTTTGCTTGCAGGTGCTATGTATTTTGAATGCAAACAAGCCCTGAAGCCATCTGCTAGTATGTCTCTTCTAACATGCGCTTCACTATAACATGCAAATTGCCTTCATTCCTAAGAGCTGCCTTATAAAGAATCTGAATTTGCCACAGCTCATAAAACAAAAGTATGTTTAATTATGATCTGTGTAATTATGGTGAAAGCTGCCGCTACTAATCAGTTCCAGGACAAATAATGTAAAATGAATGTACTACAGTATTCCTGCAGAAAATGACTTGCTTTTCCTTGTTTTTAAATGTAAGTCAAAAAAGTGTAACTCTTGCTGCCTCAATATGTGGCTGCAAACCTTGGCATAATTTTATTGCACAGTGAACAACAAAATCAATGAAGAGGATGTCAGACAGTTGGTTATTTGACAGTGAATCAACAAACTTGCATCCTATTCCCAGCCCACATTCTCTTCTTACACAAGTTTGAAGGACCATTTGTACCTTCAGTTTCACCCACCGTAGCCTTTGCCACTAAGGAGAGTGCCATTTCCATTGTCCATAAAGAAGAGATGAAACCAACGTGCCCTTTAAAATGGTGACTACTGAGATATGGGCTCATATCTGTATCAAAATCTTAAAGGCTCCACCCTGCCTTTCCATTTTTTCCCCTGGAACATGTCTCCCCCTGTCCCAATATGACCTGGTTGAGAGTCTTGTTTGGGATACTATGCCTTCAAACCATCTCTGTGAAAGCAAAAGGGGATGCATGAACCAAACAGTGAAAGGCAGGCAAGCCTCTGGCTGCATTCCACACCACAGAAAAGATTTCTTCTTTCTCTAAGCTGTGGCATTTGTGTGAACACCTAATGCCAGCCAGAACACCCCTGAAGTCTGTCCTGAGCCCCTCAGCTGAGGAACATGGAGGTTTCTGTGCAGGCAGGACAGCCTCCCTCCTGTTTCCATCACAAATAGGTGGGCATCAGAAAACACATGGAAGCTTCTCAGCCACATTTCTTCAATACAAAGGTTGTCCTGGAGAGCTGTAGCATTTCTCTGAAGAAGCTGTGGCTAACAGAATGGCACTGTCCAGTTGAAAATGCTAGACAAATCTAACAAGGCAGCATCATTTCTTCTCAGCAGTTTAGTCTTTCTAACCAGAACACCATGATTCATTTGTTTTACAGTCTATTTAGGCAGCAATATTTTTACAGGGATGCCCCTCTACTTGACATTTTTTTCTAAATATTTTCCTTTCCTTCCTATTTCCTCTGCCCACTGTACTATGAATCCTAGTGAGAATAAAAAAGAGATAAATATAAATTAACAAAGTACCAGCTGCTCCAGTGATTAATCCATACATCGATGCTGATTACACATTCTCAAACAAACTGATCAAATTGGAGTGAAGAGGAAAATACGTACAGTTGGATCCACTGGCTACAACAGAGGAATCGGCCACTAACACAGTACCCCTTTCAATAGTATCTTCTATTCACTGCCAAGAAGTGCCCCAAAAGCCACCTCAGGACAGCTGACATTTGCCAAAGGAGTTTGTTGCCAGGTGGAGAATCCTTATACTTGCGAGACAGCTCAAACCCGGCTAGCCAGGTATTATCTGTTTGCCAGGCAATTAGTGCAGCAGGACACGGGTCCATGGTGGGGGCTCCAGGGTGCTGGGCTGACAGTATTTCCACGTATTTCTGCTTACTGCATGGCACATCAGCAAAACTGTGAGGGCAAGGAGGAGGGAGAATCAGCCTGAGACTCCTGCAGGCCAAAATAGAAGATGACCTTTTTAGTTCTGCAGCTATAAACACATTCTTAAGCAACAATTCCAGCTACTCCTCACAGTCACAAGCCCCAGAGAGCCAGGTGATGAGTTCTGCACAAACAAAAACAAACTTAAGGGAGAAGAAAGGAAATAAAATGCCCTTTCTTTGTCTTCTTATGTTCAGCAATGCTGCAGAAGCGTCACACAGCTCACTCTTGTTCTACTTGCAGGGCTTTCCACATCCTATGCACATGCTTTGCCATGATGGAGTTCTCATTTAGGAGAAGCCCTGCTATATTTCGATGTGATACCATATGGTGTGATAAAAATGAAAGAAAAGGCTACACACACAAAAAACATAGGCTTAGAAACACCTGTTTGCTCCAAGTGTGAAGAACTGCTGACGGTAAAGGACTTCTAAGGATAAAAAGGAAGATGGACAGACAGAAAGTTGCTGAGCTGCCATTTGAATGCCCAAACATACATGTGTAATTAATGCACTCAGGCCTGATGAAGCTAAGGGTAAACACCAGCAATGAACCAATGTGGAGCCTGGATTTGTAAAACTCCTGAGCAAGCAAACATTAGCATTAGATGATGCTCAAAGGAAGAGACAAGCTTTATGTTGAAATTATAGGTGAAGTTCTAGCTCTAGCAAAGTCACTGCAAGTCCTAGCACCAGAGCCACCAGGCATTATAGTCCTAGCAAGGTCACTAGTTCCTGTCTTAAAAAATCCACTCTGAATTTTTGTATCTAGTTGAGATGTGCGAAGCCCTTGGCTTTTAGTTATCAGTTTGGAGCACTTGAAGACCCTGCATAACTGGCTTTTCAGAGGAATGGAAGCCTACACCATTTTTACGCTGATAACAGACACAGGCTAGAGCAGGGGCATGAACTGGGTCTCAGTCACACTTCTGCTCTCTCCATTTAGACACAGCTGCAATCTTGAAGTTAACAAAAAGTAGTTCCAAAAAACTCAGTGCAATTACAAGACTGAAACCAAGAAGGAATCTGAATTAAGTTCTGCCTGGACATTTTAGCAACTCACATGGGTGCACACCTTAAAATACACGAAAACACAAAAGCACTGGTGACTTGAAGACTTACAACACGCAACAGCTTCCTCAGTAGTTTCTCCCTGCTGGATGTTGAATGAATAAATCTGATACTGGATTTTCACACACACACTCTCCCTGCCCCCCAGTACCTTTTTCCTTCTGCTTATAAATAAACAGCTCTGCACCTTCTGCTTTCCTCCCACCAAACCCAGAGCTGTCTTACATAGAGGTGCAGAGAAATATATTAAAAAAAAAAAAATCCAACACAAAACCAAACCCACAGTCAGGTATCTGGCTACATCTATAATTCCTCACAAGGTTATGTTCCCACACAGTGCACTAAAAAAAGCTCAGTGAGGGGAGAAGGCAGAGTGTGGGTGCGTGTCCAGTAAGCCTGTGGGGGAAAAAACAATGTGACTTATTTTGTCAGAAATGGTTCTAGGCTTAAAAAAGGGAGGGAGAAGGTCCAGAGGAGCAGCCCAAGCCCTTGGAGTAAATAAAGGCAACTACTGGCCACCTTTGGGTGGCAAACTTGGAAGAACTGCTCCCACATCATGGTTTAGTTTTATACCTCCTCCTCCTATGGATACAGAAGCTAAGCACTTGTGTTTTTGTTGGTTCCAAGTAAAACTAAATGTCTAAAAAGCAAAGAAGGCCACAGGAGGATTCCAGAGATGTGCATTACAACTGTTTCATAACAAGAACATTAATTTGAACAAAATCAAATGTTTCCCTTAAAATAACATGGAAAACATAGCAGATGCCTCAAATTTGCAACATGCAATGGAGAAACTTGAAAACTCTGTGGAACTGATCAAATTTTCCTTGTGTGACAAACTAATGACTTGGAACAGCCTTTTCTGGAGACTCTTGCATGCAAAGAAAGCTAGTAAAGCAGGTCACGGTCATCATCTTTCAGAATGCCACTACGGTTTTCTTGCTGTTTCCTCAAGAATTGCACATGTCTCAAGATGGGAATCAAAGAAACACTGCTGAGAAAAAAAAAATCTACTTGTAACTTCTAGTGCTTGAAGATCTTGGATGATCAACTTGAGACACCTGAGAAAAACTCAGTCTTTGAAGATCTGCCACTTGGGATATCCTGAAACTCTATCCCTTTTACAGTGTGTGGGATAGAGATGAATGTCACGAAATCCCAGAGGTATAAGACTTTCCATTCCCTGTCACAGGGTCTCTGTCTGCCCTGGCTCCAGAAAGGTCTGAGTCATCTGGCTTTAAGGAAAATTATAAGAAAATAGGTCAAACTGAACTTTCCATCACAGGCAATTGCAATGAAGTCAATCAGCTTGCACAAGCATTGCTCTCAGCACAAATTGCCCCCGCACTTCTCTCTACATGACTAATCAAATTAATTCCTGACGATATCAAGTAGCATGGCTTCCCTAAGAATATAGGCAGACTAACATTTCCTGCTGATAATCCTTACTTTTACTGTTGCTTCTCACGCCAAAATTATGGAGAAGGATCAGACTGCAGGAAGCTTTAGTGAAGTAATACATCCAAAATAAGAGCACGGCTTGAAATTGCTAGACAGACCAAAAGATTTATTTCAAAGTAATTAAATGGATAGTTACTATCTCAGAAACTCTCTACTAGCTACTGAGATCACCATCTTACAGTGGACAAAGTTACAATCAACATATAATAGGGATGACTGGATTTTTTGCCTTTAGAAATGACTCATATTAAGTCTATTGCTTGTAGTTCAGAGCAGTTTATTTGAAGGTCAGGGATATGACTGTGCATGAAGCACACTCGTTTAGGCAACACATTCACACACACACACACACAAAAGACAAATGAGAAAGAATAAGTTTTGCAGACTTAGCCCCAAAGAGCTCATTTACAGTAATGTCCTTTTTTTCACTCTTATCCAAACTTTCCAGGCCAACAGCCTGGGACTTGCCATGTCTCTTGTGGGCTACGGGATCTGCCACACAAAACTAATGAGTTTTCATTTCAGTTTAATGACTCGCTACGGTTCCTGTGGTTTCCGGCACCATTGTGTTCGAGGCAATCTGAGAAAGTAGTGAAATACAAAAGCTTTGGAACGGACATGTGGGGAAGGCCAGACAGCAAGTCCAGTAAAGTTAAACCCTGACCAAGCTCAGATGGAGGATGAGAGGCTGAGCTGAAGGAGAAAGCTAATAATGAGGTCTAATAATGGTACAAGTGAGTGCGCAGGCAGGGATTCAGAAGGGAACATGAGGTGAATGGAAATAACGTTCAGTCGGAAGAGAAAGCAGATAAAGGGAGGGAGAAGGAAGACATTCCGACTTTTGGGCTGCTTTTGAATTGACAGACCCTCCCAAACTTCAGAGGCTTCTGCACCACTGAAAATCACTTTATAATGACACGTGAACAATGCAGGAACCAGGAGTACTGGGGCAGCTGCAAAGGACGACTAAGGTACATACACTGGCAAAGCTGTAGGGGGAAGTTTTCATAAGCATCTATCTCTACTGGGCCCGACAGTAACAAATGCTGTCAATCTCCTCACTTCAATAAGCACTCATTTTTTTTTCAAATTAGAAGGAAAAAAAAAAAAAGAAAACATGAATCCCTAGGAATA